>NC_042617.1:320508883-321133883 GCF_901001135.1 Rhinatrema bivittatum
GGTGTGTAGGGAGGACCACAAGGCCACTTGATAGATCTTGGCAGGCAACAGCAGTTTGGCTTCTGCCCAAGATACTGCCTAGGCCCTAGTAGAATGAGCCTTAACCTGCAGGGGTAAGAGCTTTCCTGCCTCTATGTAGGCTGCCTTGATAACTTCCTTGATCCAGCGAGCTATGGTCGCTTGCGATGCCACTTCGCCTTGATTCTTCCCGCTGTGGAGAACAAACAAGCAATCCGTTTTGATTAGCTAATAGTGCTCACAAGGCAACATAGATAGTTCCGACTGTTCCAGGTATCGTACCAGGAGTCTGCCGACATTTAGATGGCGAAGAAAGCGGGAGTCTTCAGAGTCCTTATGTTCATCCGGAGATGGTAGGGAAATGGCATGGTTCAAATGAAACTCGGAGACCACTTTCAGCAGGAAGGAGGGGATGATGCGAGGCTGTATCGTTCCAGGAGTGAACCTAAGGAATGGGTCCGGACAGGATACTGTCTGTAGTTCAGAGATGCGATGGGCAGAACATATTGCCGCCAGGAATACTGTCTTTAATGTTAAAAGGCGTAGTGACAGACTGCGCATTAGTCTGAAGGAAGCCCCCGCTAGAAAGTCCAATTCCAGATTGAGGTTCCATAGGGGAACCAGCCACTTTAGGGGTGGTCGAAGTTGCTTAACCCCTTTTAGGAAACGGGCCAAGTCCGGATGAGCTGATACAATGATTCCGTTCACTTCGGCTCTGAAGCAGGAGAGGGCTGCTACTTGCACCTTGAGGGAGTTGAGTGACAACCCTTTCTTCATACCGTCCTGTAGAAATTCCAGAATCATGGGAATCTTGGCCGCTCGCGGGGATACCCCGTGGTCCTCGCACCAGGCTTCGAATATTCTCCAGATCCGTATGTATGCCAGAGACGTTGAGAACTTCCGCGCACGGAGCGAGGTGTCAATCATGGCCTTCGAGTAACCGCGCTTCTTCAGGCGAGTCCTCTCAAGGGCCAGACCGTAAGAGAGAATAGAGACGGATCTTTGTGAAGAATCGGGCCCTGCTGGAGAAGGTCCCTGTGTGGAGGTAGGCATAGAGGGCTCCCTGCAAGGAGTCTTTGCATGTCTGCGTACCATGGGCATCTTGGTCAATCTGGGGCCACTGGTAGAACTAGTCCCCTGTGGTGTTCTATCTTGCTGATGATCTTGCTCAGTAGTGGCCATGGAGGGAAGGCATACAGTAAGTTCTCTTCTGGCCAGGTCTGGATGAGGGCATCGATCCCTTGGGAATGCAGCTCTTGTCTGCGGCTGAAAAACCTGGGGACTTGGGCATTGAGAGAGGTGGCCAGTAGGTCCATGGCTGGGAGGCCCCAGCGATTTACTATCACTTGGAAGGCTTTTCTCTGCTGAGGAAGTCCGCTGAGACGTTGTCTTTCCCTGCGATGTGGGAGGCCGAGATCCCTTGTAGGTTTATCTCTGCCCATGCCATGAGGGGGTCTATCTCCAGAGATACCTGCTGGCTCCTGGTTCCTCCCTGGCGGTTGATGTAGGCAACCGTTGTAGCGTTGTCCGACATTACTCGAATCGCTTGCCCTTGGATCCTGTGGCTGAATGGCAGGCATGCTAGTCTAACTGCTCGAGCTTCCAGGCGGTTTATGTTCCATCCCGCCTTTTCCTTGTTCCATTGTCCCTAGGCCGTCAGTTCCACCCTAAGAGGCTCGCATCTGGGTGAGCACGATCCAGTTCAGTGGGGTTAGGCTTACTCCTCTGCTTAGGTGGTCTTCCTGTAGCCACCACTGAAGCTGAGAAATTACCTCTGCTGGTAGTTGGAGGTGAATAGAGTAGTCTTGGGACAGTGGGTTCCAGTGTGACAGTAAGGAGCATTGGAGTGGTCGCATGTGAGCCCTTGCCCACGGTACGACCTCCAGGGTTGATGCCATGAGCCCGAGGACTTGAAGATAGTCCCATACCTTGAGGCGTGTACTGGTCATCAATCGTAATTGCTCCATCAGCTTTCTCCTCCTCAGGGGAGGGAGGAAGACCTTGTTCCGATTGGTGTCGAAACAAGCACCCAGGTACTCTAAAGACTGAGAGGACTGCAGACTGTTCTTGACCGTGTTCACGACCCAACCAAGTTCCTGCAGTAGGTTCTTGACTCTGCTGGCCACCTGTAGGCTCTCTTCCGAAGACTTCGCCCTGATCAGCCAGTTGTCCAAGTAAGGGTGTACCAAGATCCCTTCCTTCCTCAGTGTTGCCACCACAACCACCATAATTTTGGAGAATGTTCTGGGGGCGGTTGCCAGGCCGAAGGGTAGCGCTCGGAACTGGTAATGGTGTCCCAGTACCGCAAAGCGTAGAAAATGTTGGTGGTCTTGATAGACTGGGATGTGAAGGTAGGCTTCAGAGAGGTCCAGGGAGGTTAGGAACTCTCCCGGTTGTACTGCCATTATTACGGAGCGGAGAGTCTTCATGCGGAAGTGTAGTATCCACAGATGACTGTTGACGTTCTTGAGGTCTAAGATGGGTCGGAATGATGCCTCTTTCTTGGGAACAATAAAATAGATGGAATAACGCCCCGTATTTTGCTGGGGTGTAGGTACTGGAGTTATAGCCTTCAGGCTGAGTAGTCTTGTCAGAGTAGATTCCACTGCCAGTCTCTTGATGTGGGAGTGGCAGGGAGATATCATAAATTTGTCCGGAGGGATGCTGTGAAACTCCAGAGAGTAACCTTCTCAAATGATGTTTAGTACCCATTTGTTCGATATGATTTCGACCCATCATTGGTAGAAGAGGGAAAGTCGACCCCCTATCTCCTCTTCCTGTGAATGGGTCAGCCCATTCTCATTGGGGAGCTCTGTTTGAGCCAGCCCCCGGACCTGTTTCTCTCTTGGTTTGTCGGTTCCGAAAGGACTGGGACCTTCCGGAGGGATGAGGTACCTGGAACGGCAAATTCCTGTAGGATCGAAAGCGTTGGGAACCTCTGCCCCTAGTTCTTCTGGGAGAAGGACGCTGGAATCGTTTTTCTTTGTCTTCCGGTAGCTGAGGCACTGGAGATTCGCCCCACTTGCTGGCTAATTTCTCTAATTCGCTTCCGAACAGGAGAGATCCCTTAAAGGGCATTCTTGTGAGATTCGCCTTAGAAGTTGCATCTGCAGATCAGTTCGGCAACCATAACTGCTTTCTGTCCGCCACTACCGAGGCTACTCCTCTTGCTGAGGTATGCATCAGATCTGAGCTTGCGTCCGTCAGGAAGGCTGCGGCAGGTTCAATCGCTTCTCAGGCATACGTTCTGGGATTATCTGTCTCCCTCAAGAGAAGCAAGCAGGAGCGTGCCACCAGTACGCAGCAGAAAGCGATCTGCAGTGTCATTGCTGTTGCATCGAAGGTTTGCTTAAGAATGGATTCTAATAGTCTATCCTGAGTATCCTTCAATGCTGCCCTTACCTCAATGGGAATGGTTGTTCGCTTCGAGATGGCGCAGACCATGGCGTCCACTTTTGGGAAACGCAGGCTTTCCTTGGTCGCTGGTTCCAGAGGGTACAAGGCCCGACCTCCTTTAAAGTTTGCCTCTGGGGCATCCCACTCCAGGTCAATCAGTTTCTGGATGGCTTCCATCATTGGGAAATAGCATGAGGCCTTACGAAGGGACACTAAGATGGGGTTTTTCTTTGGTCCCACCATTGGATCCATGCCTGGAATCCCCAGAGTCTTCAGAGTCTGGGAAACAAGGGCTGGTAATTCATCCCTGTGGAAGAAGCGAAGCATGGTTCTGTAAGGTTCCAGGCTTGGAGGGATTTCTCCTTCCTCCAGTGAACCACCATCATCATCTGAGGTGTCTGGGTCCCTGTCAGGGAAATTCTTGGTTAGGCGAGGCATGTCTCGAGGCACCCAAGCAGGGCCGGGAGAATCAGGTGTTCCCAGCTGGGATTCCCCCCGGGTCGCAGCTGGGGCTGATTGTGCCTGAACGAAGGCTTGCAGTCCCTGGAAAAATTCCAACCAAGAGAAAGCCCCTGGGTCCATATTAGCCCCAGAGGGAATCTGAGTAGGGGCTCCTGAAATGCCCTCTTGTGGAGAAGACGCCATTTCGGAGTTGCATAGGTCTGGGGTGCTGTCATATAAAGTAGTTCCTGACCCATCCTCAGACTGTGAAGGTCCAGGTTTTGGTCCCACCCCGGGCTTCTTCGCATTGATGACACAGGCAGGACTCCAGTTCAGGCTGTGCAAAGGGAGTGCCTTCTGAGCTTGTTTGTTGCCGGTACCATTGCCTCTATGTATAGGCGCACAGGTAATGTGCTTCGATATGCGCGTGTGCACTTATGCGCACGTGTAGGTTTGCGCATGGCTATGTTAAATACGCGCAAGTTGGGTGCATTGACCGTCTGGCCTGCCCCTCGCGTACCGACGGCCGAGGAGGGAAGATGGCGCCAACACCCCCCCCCCCCCACGTGCAAGATGGCGCGGTCGAGGGTCTCCACGTCTGGACCCCTGCACCGGACCGGGGCCTAGCCCAACTAAGGCTGCTCAACCTGATTGGTGCTCCCTTTTTATCTCGTCAGACAAAAAACTGAGTCATTATGGCACTCCGAGCCCCGGAGACCAGAGACCTTAAAGTTTCCTGCTTACCTGGTCTCTGCGCTTATCGGTCGCGTGCAGGGACGGTCTCTGCGCTTATCGGTCGCGTGCAGGGATGGTCTCCAGCTGCGGGGGGAGAGAGCTTAACCTTCACCATCGCGCTCGGTTATGCACCCGCTGCCTTTCAGCTGCTTTAGCGGCTAAGTCCATGCCGGGAGCCAGCTACTGGACCAAGGCACACCTCTGAGGGATATCGAAAATCACCTCAGGAATTTTCAACTGGGGGAGGGACCCTTAGGTATCACTGCATGAGAGCAGGGCTCGATCCTCTAAGGTAAAAATTTCTTCTTGCTGTAATTTCTTTAACACTGTGCTAGTGTGTGGGATAGTGTCTGCATTGGCTAGGAGACAGAGAGATACTGAGGAGCCGAGGTCACTGCAGGGGTATATCTAGGGTAACGTCAGCTTTGAAATCTGACTCAGTCTCCCATCTGCTAGCAGAAGGGCACAAAACCCACTGGTCCTGAGTGCATCTGGCTACATGCTAGGAAACTCATTTCCACAGATCCAATTGCTGCCTGCTGAGATAATCCACCTGTACGTTCCTGCAACATGTTATGCCGCAACTCCTTGCAGGTACTGCTCTGCCCAGACAAATAATTCCTGGGTCCCCAGAGCCATTCCTCGACTCTTCATTCCGTCTTGTCAATATACGCCACTGTTGTTGCATTGTTTAAGAACGCTCTCACCATTCGTCCCTGAACCTGAGGAAAGAACACCCTCAACACAATGTGAACCATCCTTGTTTCCAAATGACTGAGAGACCAGGATGCCTCCACTGGTGACCACAGCCCTTGGGCTGTCTGCCCCCAAACCTCTGAGGCTGGCATTTGTGGTCACCACCACCCAGTCTGGAACCTCCAGACCCACTCCCTTCTCCAAACTGGGTCGCGACAGCCACCACAAGGGATTGGATTTGGAGGCCCCCTGCAGCAGTAAGGGCTGATGAAACTCCTCTGACAACGGATTCCAACAGGACAGATGCGCCTTCTCAAGTGAACGCATGTGAGCAAAGGCCCATGGCACCAAATCTAGCGTAAATGCCACAGAACCCAGAACTTGCAGGTAATCCCAGGCCCTGGGCAGCGGCATGTGTGATAGTAGGACCATTTATGACTGCAACTTCAGCATCCTCTTCGAGGTAAGAAATACCTTGCCCAGCTGGGTGTTAAATCTCAACCCCAAATACTCCGACTGGCTCGGAGCCAGACGACAAGTTCACAATCCAGCCCAGAGAACATAACATCTCCAGCACCCTTTAAACTGACCAGCAACATTCTACTTCCGACTTTGCCCGGATAAGCCAGTTGTCCAGATAAAGGTGAACCAGAACCCCTTCTTTTCGCATCACCACCTTCGTGAAAATCCATGGAGGTGTCGCTAACCCAAAAGGAAGAGCCTGAAACTGTAAATTCTGCCTCAGCACCATGAATTGAAGAAACCTCTGATGCTCTGTGCGTATGGGGATGTGTAGATAGGCCTCTTAAATCCAATGAGGCCAGAAATCCCCGTTGATAAACCAATGCTAACACTGTCTGGAACTGCAGAACCTGCAGCACTGCATTGACTTTCTGCAGGTCGAGGATCGGCCGAAAAGTCTCCGCCTTCTTGGGAACCACGAAGTAGAGTACCTCCCTCGACCCTGCTCCTTTTCCGGTACCAGAACGATTGCGCTTAACCTCCAAAGGCAAAGCAATGTATCCAGGACCACCTCTCGCTTGCTGTGGGATATGCAATGACACACTATGAAAGCTTCCCTCATGGGGCAAGAAAATTCTAAAGCTTAGCAGTCTCTTATCACCTCTAGAACCCACTGTTCAGAGGTGATCCTGGTCCACTCCCCATAAAATCGTGTCAGGCTTTCCCTGACTGTCTCCTTGAGAGAGTGGACCAATCTGGTTTCACTGTGAGGATTTACTTCCTCCAGTACCCTGACCGGAACTCTCTCTGGGAGGTCTTCGGGAATCCCAGAAGGACTGCTGCTTTCCAAATCCTTGCCTCTGCAATGTTGTCCAAGAAATCTTGCTGGGACGAAAATGTCTCACATCCCAGAAACTGGCGCGAGCCAGAAAAGTCTTCCTGCTGCTCTTATCATCCTCCGGTAGCTTGTTTCCCTTTGACTCCCCCAGCTGCTTCATTAACTGTTCCAGGTCCTCTCCAAATAGAAGCTTTCCTTTAAAAGGAAGATTGCAGAGCTGAGACTTGGACCACATATCTGCCAACCAATTTCGTAACCACAGCAGGCAGCGTGTCGACACCACTGATACCATGCTCCTGGCCGAAATCTGTATCAAATCATACAGAGCGTCAGCCATGTACGCAACCCCTAGCTTCCAACTAGGCCACCTACTTAGAATCACTAGTAGAAGCCAGAACCTTCTCCTGAGCTTTCTTTACCCAGCGTCTTTTGCATCAGACTATCACAGATTGCCGCTCGAAGGCTTAAGGCCGCAACCTGAAACATCCTCTTCAACTGGATTTCCAGTTTACAGTGCTGAGCATCCTTTAGTGCACTCCACTCCCATGCCCAGGATGGTTGTTTTCTTGGTAACCGTTGACACCAAAGCATCTACTACCTTGGGCAACACCGAAAGCTGCAAAATATCCTCGGTTAAAGGAAATAACTTCTCAATCGCCCTGGCCACCTTAAGACCTGCTTCTGGAGCATCCCACTCCCAGTTCACTAGCTTAACCTTTTTGGGTAGTGGAAAAGCCTTCAGGGGACCTCAAAGGCCATCGAGAACTGGTCCACTCCATTATCAGATTCCTCCTGCAGCACCTTAAATACCCAGTTCCTTCAGGATGTGGGTAATAAAGGGTCTCAACTCCTCTTTGCAGAACAGTCAGACAACCCTTGGGTCATCCCCTCCACAATCGGTATCTCCCCCAGGTCAGAAAAATCTCCAGTTCCGTCCTAGTTCTTACCTGACCCATCGTTAGTTGGATCATCCCCAGGATCACCACCTGCCAGAACATCACCTGGATCATCCTGCAAATCACCAGAATCATCAGATTTAACATTCCCAGTAGGATGGCTAAAACCCAACCAATGAAGCAGTTTCCCCAAACACCTGGCCGGGGACCCTTTAGACTTCTTTTGGTTCCGCTGCAATTTCTGACTCAGGGGCCGTTTACCTCTGCACCTTTCCTGGCCAGATAGGCCTTCTGCAGAAGTAAAATAAAATCAGTGGAAAATTCCTCCACATCACTGCCCCCACAATCTGGTGCCTCCAGGCCTTCCTTCCCCTGATCCAAAACCCTGGCCTGCACTACTAGAGACAGAGGGGGAGGGGAATCTCTTGGTTCACGAGAAGGTGACTGCTTCCTGCCAAGTGCAGCACTCCTGCCTGCTGCGGCAAAATCTCCTCCCGAAACCGGACAGGGTCTTGAGATCGGGTAAGCTCTCCTGTCGCAGCAGAGTTAAGCCATGAGCGGCCAGCACCACAGGATTTGGCGTGCTCTGAAGATGGCGCCACTGCAGAATACGCACAGTGTGGTCTGCCTGACTTCCACTTCAAACTCACAACGCCCGCAATGCGAGTTATCTCAGAGACAGGATTGCCCTGCTTTCACAGCAGGCCCGTTGACAATCTCTTCTATCCCCTGGTACAGCAGTTTCAAACAATATAAGCTGTAAACCTTTTTTTTTTTTTTAAAGATACAGCCACGCAAAAACAAAACAGAAGATTTACTTCCCTACTGCAAGCTGCAGACTCAGGGAAGATGATCTCAGGGGAAAGAGGGAACCAGGACCCCTGGCTTGCTGACCCCTGGATGCCGCAGGCTAAAGCAGACCGGGATTGTCAACCCTCCTCTCACCTGGCTAGATCTGAGGAATGGCCCATGAAGGAAACTAACATCTCAGAGTCTGCTCTAATCTTCTTTTCTAAATTCTTCTCTTTATCTTTTTTTTTTTTTTTGTCAGATTGCAGCTTTGCACCTCTACCATCTGCTGGAGACAGAAATATCGAGGAACTGCAGGTGGCATGCTCCATTAAGTAACAGTGCCTGAAAAGCTTTTCAGTTCTCTGCCGCCATCTGCTGGTAGGGATGGAAAATCCACTTCTCTGGACTAATCTGGGGTACCAACAGTAAAATAAATTATGCTAGATTCCAGAAAGGAATCAAAGCATGGTTCTTTTACCCAGGATTTTATTAATTAGAACATCACACTGCCTTTTAGCTCATTTTTTTAATGTAAATCTTTTTAACGAAACATATAACAAAAGGGACTATAGACAGTACAGTGCAAGAGTCATCCTTAACAAAATAAATGAAAGCACAATCATATGCTGTAATACAGATAATAACACAAACAAGAAAGCCTAAGAGGTTCCCAACCCCACTCCCCTCACATTATGATTGCATAGGGAAAGAGAGAAAACCAAAAGTATCAGCAAAAAAAGAAAAAAAATTCATCCCCTGCTCCCAATCGTAGAGGTAACAAATAAAAAAAGTTATTTTTTTCTGTAGATAGTTATGTCGTTATGTCCTCATATTTTAAAAGTACTCTGGATATCTTTAGGTAAACTCTGTAGGAAAGCCCCACTCCCAAACTCCCAGGAAAGACGCTGCTGCTCTCTTTGTTCTGAGAAGCCAAGATTTGTAATCTAAAGTGAGCAAGTCTACCATCTCAACATGCCATAAGGCTTCTGTAGGTGCTAAGTCTGAAAGCCAGTTCTTCCAAATGCATTTCTTTGCTACAGCCAAACCTTTACTTAAAGTTATCCGGCTGACTTTAGGACAGCTCTGTGGCCTGACCAAACAGCTGGATAAGTTACCCAGCCAACTCAACTCCCGGAATGCCCCTAATTTACCTGGCTAAATTCTAGCCTCCTTAACTCATTACCCAAATCTATGCCCCAATATTCAGGTAGCCAGCTAAATGCTTTTGAATGTGGACCTCCTTGTGTTTTAATCTGATCAGTTAACTGCAGGTGCATTCATCTGTAGTTTTGCTCTTGATGTATTTATTATGAATCTGTTATGCATTTGATGTTGTTAGCTCTTATATATTGTTATTTAAGTTATGTTTTTGAGACCTCCTGTTTTTAATTGATCGGTTATATTTTGAATTTTATTGTTTTTAATAAGACTGTGTACAAAATGTTTAGCTTTTGTTAACTGCCTGGATAACCAAGGGAAAAGTGGTCGAGTAAATAACTAAAATTTAACAGCAATTCTGAGCTGTTCACCAGATTTGTGGGTCAGGAAGCTTTCTTTCCATAGCCACAGAGCTGGCTACAGATGCAATAATTTTTAAACCAGCTCTAGATTATCATGTAGATACAGATGATAGGAGTCAGAAGGCTGGATTTGATGGATCCCTGTGTCTTCTTTTAACTTGACCAACTAACCAACGGAAAACTGATGTGAACATCCTCTAATGTCACTTCCAAACCCACAGCTGGCTTAGAGCTCCTGCCAACAGAAGACGCACTCACCAGTGGGGTCTGTAGCTGTCAGTGATTTTCCCAAGTCTCCAAGGCTAACAGTGGTTTATGAACTTTCTCCAGGAACTTGTCCAAACCCAGCTATGCTTTCACCACATCCTCTGGCAACTAATTTCTCAGTTTAATTGTGCACAGAGTAAAAAAAAAAACAAAACAAAAAACCTCTGATTTGTTTTTGAAAATGGCAAAAATTAGATTCATGGAGTATCCCCTAGTCCTACTGTAAAGGGTAAATAACCAGTCCCTATTTCCCCCTTCTATTGCACTTATATTATATTTCCCCCTCAGCTGTCTCTCTCTCTCCCTGTTGTCAGTCTCCTCTGCGCACCTTTTCCAGTTCCACTGTGTCTTTGCGATGGAGGCAATCAGAACTGAACTCACGAAAAGGCGGTCACAACACGGATCCTGTTTCCTGCGCTTACTTTATTGTGCGCAAAAGTACGCGCGCGCTGTGGGGCAGATTTTATAAATCTGCGCACACACGTTCCCTCGCCCTCCCCCCACCTTCCCCTACCTAACCCCACCCCCCCCGGCCCTATCTAAACCTCCCCCCTACCTCTATCACGAAAGTTATGCCTGCTTGAAGCAGGCGTAACTTTGCGCGCGCCGGGCCGGCTGCCGCGCTCCATGTTCCGGTCCGGGGGCTGCTGTCACACCCCCGGGCCGGAACCACGCCCCCGAAACACCGCGTCACTCCTGACGCGTCCCGGGGCTTGCGCGCGCCGCCGAGCCTATGCAAAATAGGCTCGACGCACGCAGGGGGGGTTTTGGGGTAGGTTTTCGGGGGGGGGGGGGGTACGCGCGTATCTTACACGCGTACCCCTTTGAAAATCTACCCCTGTGCGCGCAGAGCTGACACACAGCGAGTATCAACGTCCTATGGCGGGCAATAGAAGGTGCACAAGATGGCGCCGCCATGGCCTACCAAGTTTATAGCGGGGCCGCTCAAACCACTCGTAAGCCCACTTCCCTATACCTCAATGGGATGGGAAACTACGTTGATACGGCATGCCGAGCAAGGAGGCCGGAGAAAGTCTTACCGAAACCCCTCTTCTCTGAAGGTAAATCTTTTTTTTTTTTTTTTTTTAAAGGTAAACTTACTTGGGCTCAGCACTTTCTGGCTGAGTACAGAGACCGTCTCCTGCTGCGGGGCAAGGGGGGGGGGGGGGGGCGCGGGGCTTTGGCTGTCATCGCCACGCTCGGCTTCCTGCATCCACTGCCTTTCAGCTACTTTAGCAGCAAAGTCCACGCTGGGAACTGACTACCGGACCAAGGGACACCTCTGAGGGATCTCGGCAACCGCCTCAGGAATTCTCAACTGGGGGAGGGACCTTTAGGTATCACCGCAGGAGAGCGGGGCTCAATCTTTCTCCAATTTAAAAGTAGAATTTCTTCTTCCAAAAGGTACAGCAATCCCCATAGGGAAAGCATGTTTGCACAATAAGAGATTCAATAATATATAAAACAAATGAATTTTATTGTCAGAGTTTTCACCCAAAAAAATAGGATGGAGGTGGGTCGTTAATGATGATATATAAAAAGATAACCTGGATGGTGCCCACTTTATAATATATGAAAATACCACCTCATCCCTAAAAAGATTTCTGTGCTAATTTTAGCATTTAAAAAAAAAGCATGTATATTACATGGGTGGGAGTATATGGCAATATTATTCAATTATAATATTTTTAGAAAAATATACACTGGGGAGGTTATGATACGAGATAGATTTCAACTCAGTTAAGTGATCTTTGAGTGAAGATTGGTTTTATCTGCTGGAGACAGAGAAATACTGCAGGGCTAAGGTCACTGCAGGGGTGTTTCTAGGGTGAGGTCAGCTTTGAAACCTGACTCAGTCTCCATCTGCTGGCAGGGGAGCACAACCCATTGGTCCTGCGTCCATCTGGCTACAAGCTAGGAAATATGCATGAAACAGATTTGCATGTAATGCCTCCATTGTATGCAGATCCATTCCATGCATATTCACTGTGAATATCCTGAAAACCTAGCCTGTTTGTGGCTGTGGGGACTGGAGATGCACCCCTGGCTTAGAATTTTAAATAGAGCAGTTAATAAATATTTTATAAATAATTCCTTTTCCTGGGTGATGATGCCTAATATGGAACCCAGAATTGTGTACCTATAGTTTAGATTATTCTTTACTAAATGCATCATTTTACACTTGTGCACATTAAATTTCACCTGCCATGTAGACACTCAATTCCCCAGCTGGCTCTTGATCTAACAACTCTGAATAATTTTGTGTCACCTGCGAATTTGATCATCTCACTCATCATTCCCTTTTGTAGATAATTTATAAATATATTAAAAAGCATGGTCCATGTACAGATCCCTGAGGCATGCCATAATTTATCTTTGTCCACTGAGAGAAATGATCATTCAGTCCTATCCTCTGTTTCCTGTCTTTTAACCAATTACCGTTCCGCAATAGGAAACCGCCTATCTTATGAGTTTCTAATTTCCTGAAGAATCTCTCAAGAACTTTATCAAATGCCTTTTGAAATTCCAGATACACTATATTGACAGACATCCTTGTAAATGCTTATTAATCCCTTCAAAAATTCCAACATATGAATAAAAACACACATATTGTTAATGCACACAACCAGAGTAACCCCAAAGATACTCCTGAACATCACTGTGATCACCGATTGCAAAGTATACGGATGTGGAGTTTAGATTCACCCGCCTTTCAAAATCCAAGCTCAAAGCGAGTTACATTCAGCTACAGTTGGTAAATCCTACTCCAAAGAGCTCACAATGTAAGTTTGCACCTGAGGGTGAAATGACTTTCATAAGCACTCTCTTCAGGGATAGAGGAAGGGTGACGGTCTGTGACATCCGAGCATCTGTCAGCAACCTTCAGTGACAGACCCACAATATGGTCGGCCTGACTGCAGAAACACGAGGGCAGACAGGGCTGAGCTCTGTTTGTGCTGTGAGGGAGAGCTCACTACCATCGGCAGAGATGGCAGCTCTCTATCCTTGTTTAGACCCTTACACTTCAAAGTGCACATCAAACTGATGGGAGCAGATAGGGCTCACAGCCAGTGCAGTGTCCTTGGCATGCTGGAGAGAAATTCATAGCACAAGGGATCAGATTTCAGCACACCATATGCCTGGCTAACTTTTCACCCTGGCTGTGTGCCTATGGCGGAAGCTAGCCTATGGGGAAAAATGTTGCCAAGGCAGTAGCAAGGATGTAGAAGATCTATGATGAAAGACGAGTGGAAACAAGACAAACCTGAGAGAAAACTGGGAGGTAGGAGAGCACCAGGAAGAAGGCCCGCACCATGAAAAGAAGAGCAGCCAGGGTGCAGCAGCAAGACAGCAGAATCACGTTCTCTATTAGCTAAAGAGCTGGCTGCGGCAGCACTTACTTGTAGCTTCGCATGTAAATCTTCCCGTCCAAGGCTGTGAAGTGCAGGACGTGCTCCAGACCGGCCAAGCGCACACAGGGCACCGTGGGGCCTCGAAAGAAATCTGAGGACACAATTCCAGACTATCAGGAACTACAGCTGTACAAAGCATGGTGGCAGCAGCAGCAAGGGGAATTATCTGCTCCTGCCTCTACTCATTTCTTTAAAATAGGCTGCTCACTTGTAATTAATAAAATGAATTTATTTAAAAAAAGATTTATATTCCACCTTCATACACAATACGTTAAAAGTGGACCACAAATAAGTACTCTTAAAAAAACTAAAAATCACAGAAACAAAATGCTTCTCATACAACTGGTACAACCCTTGCTTCGTTATTTCACTTGGGAGCTGTAGCTCTGAAAAGCCTGTGTAAAAAAATAAGTGAGGCTTTTATAAACTTTTTTGGAGCAGACTACCGACCAGAGTTATTCAGGTAAAGTGTCCCAGGGTTTGTAGACCAACGACAGAAAATGCTCTTTCCCTGGGGATGTCAAGAGGCGCTAATTTCTGAGCTGGAACCTCTGTATCAGGGTTTGAATTGGGTACTGGAGCTGCTGGATATTTCCCAATGACCTGCAGTGGCCACACTCGGACACAAGTTGCTGAGCTCAGTGAACCACTGGTCTGACCCAGCTTGGCACTGCTCAAGTTCTTATGTACAGAAAGAGCCAGGGGAGAGGGGGTGGGGTGGGTTCTGAGAGTTGGGTTAGGAATGAAATCAGAAATGCTCAAATCACCAAAAACAGTGGGTGACCCAAAAAAAGGAGATGAGAAAGTCACATTTCATAGTGATGGGATGGCTACATCAAGCTGCCAACCAGAGGAGAAAGGTTAGTCACCATGAAACGACAGCATAGCTTTGCTATATTCTGAGCTATAAAGACAGATGTACTAAAAGGGCTTTCCCAGTTACAGGCTGATATTCAGCTGCTATCCAGTTGCGCAAGTTAACCGGATAAAACGTATCCAGCTTGGCGTCAGAAAAGCACCAGAATATGAAACGTTTTCATTCCACCTGGGATACCTACCTCCAGTGGCGCAAATTATTTGATTCCCATTGATTTGTAGTGGTTAATGTTAGGGTATGGACATTGCGTTGTAGAAATAACTGATAATGGTTAAGTATTTCAACGCTAGTCGGATGAGAGGGGAAGAGAGTCGCACACAGTGTCAAATCGAGGACTCGAACACAGTTCTGGATAAAGCTCGGTTCTTTAATCTTAACACCTGTTATAAAGCATGGTTGTAATGTATACGGGGGGAGGGGGAAGAGTATCATCGGGAGGGATCAATGTTAAACTGGGGATATTGCTGTATATACGTATACTCATTATGTATATTCGATGTATGGATATCACCAATAAAACTGTTTGTTAAAAAAAAAAAATGTATCCAGCTAACTTGGCCAAAATTTTCAGCGGTGCTGCATTGCCACTGAATATAATCTGCTATATTACAGCAAGTCAGACAGTTTTATCCAGCTAATTTTAGGAGAGCCAAATAGCCGGATAAGTGTAGAACTGCTAACTAAGCTGGATAAAGCTGAATATCGGCATTTACCTGGCGCCGTCCCACAGTGCACCCCATCCTGCTCCTCATTTAGCTGGCTAACGTTTTGGCTGCAAGCTTGTGTGAGTAAAGAGGCGCGACGGCTTAATTGCCTGGATCAGGCAGGAACAACAAGGACTCTGTGCCCCGAACATCAACACAAAGTAGATTACAGTAATGCAGCGAGTAGCTTGTGCATGTAAGGTAAACTGGTATCAGGTACAGCAGAGAGGACGCAGCAGAAACACAGTCAAACAACTGGGAGCAGCTGCTTGATTGATTTCTTACTTCTACAAAGATCCTACAGTTTTTTTAGCGCTATACCTTTTATATATGGTGCTTTACCGGTGGGTATACCATTCATCTCCTCCACTATATTTTTTGCTGTTTAATAAAAAGCCAATATTACAAAGAGAGAGAGAGAGAGAGAAAGAGCATTTACAGGTAGAAAACCTATTTCATCACACTAATCTTTGTGTTTTTCCTGCAAACTTTTCTTGCTCTTGCTTTTAAGCCCCCTGTGTCACTTTTCAGCAGCTCTTGCTCTCCCCTCTGTGCCCTGCCGTGGTCGAGCCTCCCTCCCGAGTAGAACTCACATAGCAATACTGAGGGAAATCTTAAGCACATAAGAAGTGCCATGCTGGCTCAGACCAAGGTCCATTAAGCCCAGTATCCTGTCTCAGACAGCGACCAACCCAGGTTACAAGTATCCAGCAGATCCCAAGTTTGTTGTTCAGTCTCACAGATAAGCAATGGCTTTACCAAGTCTACCTAGCTAACTGTTTAGACCTTTCTTCAAGGAACTAGTCCAAACCTTTTTTTAAACTTACCTACGCTTGTCGCCTTGATCACACTCTCTGGCAACAGATTCTACAGTCTGATAGTGTGCCAAGTCAAAAATAGCTTTCTACAATTTGTTTTAAATCTACAGATTGCTCCTTTCATGACGTGTTCCCTTGTTTTAGTATTATATGAAAGGTAAATAACCATCCTTTATTTACCCCATACCACGCATGATTTCATAAACGTCTATCCTGTCCCCTCTCTTTTCCAAGCTGAACCCGAGCCTGTGAACCCTCTCATCATAAAGGGAATGGAACAGTTCCCTTAACTTTGTTGCCCTTCTACGTATCTTTTCTAGCTCTGTTATATGTCTAATTTGGTTGGGGAGACCAGAACTGCACACAGCATTCAATATGCGGTCTAAAACCATGGCTCGATACAGAGGCAAAAGGATATTTTCCGTTGTATTCTCTATTCCTTTTCAGATCATACTAAACAGAGGATTTCAATGTACTGTCTACGGGGTCTCCTTTTCCTGGGTGGTGATATCCAGTACAGATCCCAGCATCGTGTACCTGTAGCTGAGATTATTTTCCCCTATGTACATCACCTTGCATTTCTCCACATTAAATTTTAACTGCCATTCAGTTACCCGGTCTCTTAAGGTCCTTCTACAGCTGTTTTAACAACTTTAAATAATTTCAAGTCACCTCACTCACTATTCCCTTTTCCAGATAATTTATGAATATGTTAAACAGCACAAGCAACAGTACTGATCCCTGTGGTACTCCACGAATGACCCTTCTCCATTTGCAAAGCTGACCATTAGTCCTAGCCTCTATTTCCTGTCTTTTAACCAGTTCCCAAGGACATTGCCTCCTATCCCATGACTTTTCTTCAGAAGTTTCACATTGAGGACTTTGTCAAATACCTTCTAAAATTAGAATACTAGGGATTATTGGGAAAGGAATGGAGAATAAAACAGAATATCATAATGCCTCAGGTATCACTCCATGGCGTGTCCTCATCTCAAGTATTTTGTGCAGTTCTGGTCACCACATGTCAAGAAAGATATAGCAGAATTAGAAAAGGTATAGAGAAGGGTGAACCAAAATGATAAAGGGGATGGCACGATTCCCCTATGAGGAAAGGCTGAAGAAATTAGGACTCTTCAGCTTGGAAAAGAGACGGCTGACACGGGATATGATGGGGTGGGGAGCTGCTCTTCAGCGATTCACAATCCTGTTTAGAAATGATAGAGCAGTGGGGGCGTAACCAAGATGGCTGCCTGAAGTGTTGCTGCTCCCGAGCGTTCTGTGTCCTATTTCTGAATTTTCCTTGTTTTCTACAATATGCTGTATAAAAGAAAAGGAAGGGTAAGGGTTTTTCCCATCCGAACCTACCCCACCTTCAGACCAATGACTGATTTGGAAGTATGCATTTTCTACAGCAGAATTGAGGGCATTAACCCCTGCTGGCGGAGCAGAAAAAGGAGTTCTCCTCTCGCTGGGGGAAATCTCTCTAAGCCCTCCTGACCCACGACAACTGTTAATAGCATCCCCCTCAGGGGGCACCGAGGCTACTGGAGGTAATCCTAATGATGTTCTCCAGTCAGATGGAGTCAGCGATGCCGGTCCTGAGGCTGTGAAGACATCGACCTCGGATCAGCTGCGGAAGGTCTCCGGAGAGAGAGAGGAAGAGAGCAGAGACGTGCTGCTGGAGGCAGCAGAAGGAAATTATTCTATGGCTGGTGTTAACAGGGTGATTCAAGGCACAGTTGGGATTAAAAAATCCAACAGTTGTTACGCTGGACTCCCTTTGGGACCTTATGGCAGGATTTGCCACTAATCTTCAGGAACAATCACAAAAATTGCATGGGGTTTCCTCAAAATTAGATTTGATTTGATAGCCCATGACCATCAACAAATTTGGCAGGAACAAGGGACTGTATTTCAAAGATTGGAAGAGGAGGTTAAAAGTATAAAAGATATCACAGCAGTATTCTCCAGAGAATGGGTGGCTACCGTGAGGAAAAAAGAAAATTATTTCTTACCTGCTAATTTTCGTTCCTGTAGTACCATGGATCAGTCCAAACAGTGGTTATGTCCCCCTTCCAGCAGGTGGAGTCAGAGCAAAACCCGAAGGCTGGCTTCTTATAAGCTGGAGCGCCCTCTCTGTCCCTTCAGTATTAAGAATATCAAAGCATCGGGAAAGGTCCCGGAATCGGTGCCATCGTCGATGGAACTGATATCGGCACCGGTTGTGCCGGCATCGGTGACGATGTCGAAGTAGACGTCACCGGCATCGGCGGTGTCGCCGGTATTGGTGCAGGAACTGGTAAGTGTTCCTTGATGGCCTGTAAGACTGCTTCTTTTATGTAAGATGTAAAGTCTTGTGGCATCGATATGGGAAGTGACCCCGATGGAGATGTCGATGATTCCAACTGCGGTGTCACCGCTGACGTAGAAGGCCTATCAGGCATCGAAGTGGTAGTAAATTTAGCCCGCTTCTCAGACGGTTCCCCCCGGATGGATCCAGACGGTGACGCTGAGGCATGCCGGTGCTTATGCCTAGGCCTTACCTCCGCTGCCGAGCGAATCGACGATGTTGATGGAGTAGGGGAGGATCTATCACCGGAACCGTCGGATCGGCGTTTTTTAATATCATCTTTTTTGAAGCTCCTACCGGTGAGGACTTCGATGAAGTGGCTGGAGATGGAATCAGCTGTAAGTTGAAGAGCTGTTGAATCTTCTCCTAACGGAGTTTTCGGCCCTTTGGTGTCATTTCTTGACATTTCTCACAAGAGGAAATGTCATGTTTTTCACCCAAACATCTAACGCACTCTAAGTGCGGATCTGTAACCGACATTGTGCAGTTACAAGTCAGGCATTTCTTAAATCCCGACGCCATTCTGTCACCGACAGCCGTCGATGACTGAAAAAATTAATAGCGTTTTTGTAAAAAGTAACGCTAAATAATTCACCAGCTGGTGAACTGAGAAGAAATGAGACCCCTTAAGGGAGAAATGAGAGAAATAGAACTAATTCGTAGTTAGGTCTGAGGTAAACTCAGAGGGCTCCGATATCAGTGCTGCTGTCCAGCAGCATGGAAAAACGAAGACTGAAGTGAGACCCCTGTGGCAGAGAATATCATGGCATGCTGGGCCTGCTCAGTAGCCTCAGGCTGCCAGTCAAAAGTTTCTAGAAACTTTTACAGAAGTTTTCCCCGCACTAGGGCTCCGTTACTGATGTCACCCATATGTGAGGACTAGCATCCTGCTTGTCCTGGGATAAATTCCAGCACTAAATTAGGATTCCACAAGGGAACCGGCAACCGCACAGAAGGCCAAAACTGCTTCATTCCCTCCAGAAAACAAGCCACGTCTGGATGAGCCGACAGGGAGACCCTCAGTCACCTGTAACAGGAGAGAGCAGCTACCTGCACCTTCAAGGAGTTAAGGGCCAAACCTTTATTCAAGCCATCCTGCA
Organism: Rhinatrema bivittatum; assembly: GCF_901001135.1. Taxonomy (NCBI): domain Eukaryota; kingdom Metazoa; phylum Chordata; class Amphibia; order Gymnophiona; family Rhinatrematidae; genus Rhinatrema; species Rhinatrema bivittatum. Next base: position 320,528,207 of record NC_042617.1, read on the forward strand.
GAAATTAAAAAATAAGTGGGATTTTGACTGCCCAAGGGGAGACACCGTGTTCCTCGGACCAGGACTCAAATACTCTCCAGACCCACACATACGCTAAGAAAGTGGAGAACTTCCAAGCGCGAAGTAAGGTGATAATTACTACCACAGAATATCCCTGCTTCTTCAGGTGAGCCCTCTCAAAGACCAGACCATAAGACAGAATCAAGCTGGATCCTTGTGATGGACTGGTCCCTGCTATAACAGGTCCCTTTGCATTGGGAGGTGCAGGGGGTTCTCTATCAGGAGCCTCTGCATATCCACATACCTCAGACATCTGGGCCAATCTGGAGCAACTAGCAGGATTAGACCCATGTGGTGCTCAATTCTGCAAAACACCCTGCCAAACAGGGGCCATTGAGGGAAGGTGTATAGCAACTTGTCTTCTGGCCAGATCTGAACGAGAGCGTAGACTCCCAGGGACCATGGATCTCTTCTGCGACTGAAGAATTGAGGAACCTTTGCATTGTGGGATGCGGCCAGCAGGCCAATTGACAGGAGGCCCCAATGAAACGCTTTGGCCGACAATTCCCACTCTCCTAGATCCAGACTCTCCCTCCCCTAGAAAGTCTGCTCTGACGAAGTCTTTTCTTATGATGTGGGAGGCTGAGATCATCTGTAGATGTACTTCCGCCCATTCCATAAGGTTCCCTCCCTGGCGATTGATGTAGGCCACCATCGTTGCGTTATCTGACATCATGCGGACCGCCTGGTCCTGGAGTCTGTGGCTGAAATATAAACACGCCAATCTGACTGCCCAGGCTTCCAGATGATCGATGTTCCAGAGAGCCTCTTCTTCTGTCCAAAGTGCCTGGGCCATCAGCTCCTGACAGTGGGCTCCCCAGCCCAAGAGACTCACATCTGTCGTGAGAACCAGCCAGTTCAGGGAGGACAGGGACACACCCCTGCTCAGATGAGCTTCCTGTAACCACCACTGGAGGTGACAGCAGACTCCCCCTCAGTAAGTGCAGACAAGCCGAATAGTCTTGAGACTGTGGGTTCCAATGTGATAGCAACGAGCGTTGAAGAGGATGCAAGTGTGCCCTCACCCACAGCACTACTTCCAGGGCTGTCACTATCAAACCGATAGCTCCACACCATCGGGCATACTGTGTTCACCAACCTACACATCTGATACATCAACTTCCGTATCCGGGTGGATGGAAGAAAGACCTTGCCCCGCCTGGTGTCAAACCGGTCTCCCAGATACTCCAAGGACTGGAAAGGCTTGAGGCTGCTCTTGGAAAGGTTCACTACCCAACCAAGTTCCTGAAACAAGGAGATTACTTTGTTGGTCACCAGGATGCTCTCTTCCACAGACATGGCCCGGATCAGTCAATCGTCCAGACGTTACTCTTAGCACACGCGCAGAGCTGACACACTGCGCGTACTAACGTCCTATGGAGGGCAATTATGGCACGTACATATGGTAAACGCACACAAGATGTTGCTGCCAAGGCCTACCATGCGGTGTGCCAATCAAGTCTACAGCGGGGCCTACTAAACCCGTTCGGAAGCCCAATTCCCCTTACCTTCAACAGAAGCAGGAACGATGTCGGTATGGCACGCCGAGCACGGAGACCGAGGGGAGACTTACTGAAACTCCCTCTAATTGTCTCTGAACTGGCAGGTAAATCTTCCTTTTTTTTTTTTTTAAACTTACCTGGGCTCAGCGCTTACTGGCTGAGTACAGAGACTGTCTCCAGCTTTGGGGGGGGGGGGGGGGAGGGCTTTGGCTGTCACCACCGCGCTCGGCTTCTTGCACCTGCTGTCTTTCAGCTGCCTAATCAGCGAAGTCCACGCTGGGAACCCGCTACCAGTCCAAGGCACAGCTCTGAGGGATCTCGGAAATCGCCTCAGGAATTCTCAACTGGGGGAGGGACCTTTAGGTGACACCTCAGGAAAGTAGGGTTCAATTTTCATCAATTTAGAATGTAAATTTCTCCTTCCAAAAAGAACAGCAATCCCCATATGGAGAGGTATGTCCACCTGCTGGGGACAGAGAATACTGGAGAGCTGAGGTCACTGCAGGGATATATTACAGTGACATCAGCTTTGTAACCTCTCTCCATCTGGCTGCACACTAGGAAAATATATAAGGTGGAGGAGAGGCAGGACAGGGTTGATATGATTCAGTCATCAGTTAATATTGATTACTTTCTTCCATGATGGTATTATTTCTGCCAGCTAAGGATCCTGGAAGGCATTTTACTATTGTGAGACCCTCAAACGAAGTCTTGCTAAAAGCATGTTGACTCTTCCCCATTAAGCCATATCTTTTTATGTGGTTAGTAATTTTGTTTTAACAATAACTTCACCATATGTATAGTTTCCTGGATCACCCCTTGAGCCCTTTATAAAAAGCAGTGCTACACTGGCTACCCTCCAGTTTTCAGGTACTGTGGCTAGTAACAAGTCTGAAATTTCAAGTTTGAGATCTTTCAGAACCCTGGTGATTTTTACTATTCAGTTTCTTAATTTGATCTATTACATCTTCCAATTTCACAGAGATTTGCATTGACTGCTCAAAATCACTACCACCAAAGAGCATAATGGATATGTCCCCAACATCCTACTCTGAGAGAAAATAATGCAAAGGCAGAGAATGTGTTAGTCTACTAAAAACAAAACCAGGTGAACCGCCAAAAATAAGGAAACGTAAGGGAGTGACCTTCCTTGCTGTGCCAGGGCGGATCCTGGCATAGGCTTAACATGCATAGGAGGTGCCAGAATTGAGGGGAGGGTTAAATCATGCACCTACGCCATAAAAGGGCAGGAGAGGAGGACCCTGACAATGATTTTGGATTCAAACCGAACAGCAGGTAATAGTGAAAAAGTTCTAGAAATAAAAATATTTATTGCCCAAAAGTTCTAGAAATAAAAATATTTATTGCCCTTGTATTCCGCTAAATCAGGTACAAGAAAATTATTACTTACCTGCTAATTTTCGTTCCTGTAGTACCATGGATCAGTCCAGACCGTGGGTTATGTCCCCAATCCAGCAGATGGAGTCAGCCAAAACTTTGAGGGGGCGTCACCATAAGTAGAACTACCCCCTCTGCAGGAGTTCAGTATCGAGTATATCAAAGCCCGAGTAGAACAACCCGAACCCCCTCATGGAATCAAGTTTATATAAAGAAATTGGCAACAAAACCAGCCATGTAACTGTAATAACAGACTAACCGTGGGCGTCCTACAACGGGTAGGAGGCCACACAGACAACACGTCAACTCGTGAGGCGCTGATGCTGGGACAACAGTGAAAAATTGACAAGTGGTGAAGTACAGATACCCTTACCGATATCCCGAGCAAGATGAAGCAGGAGTGGAAAAGACCCAAAGCGGTGGGCGTCTGGACTGATCCATGGTACTACAGGAACGAAAATTAGCAGGTAAGTAATAATTTTCTTTTCCCTGTACGTACCTGGATCAGTCCAGACCGTGGGATGTACCCAAGCTTCCCTAAACCGGGTGGGGTCCTGCGAGGCCTGCTCGGAGAACCTGTTCACCAAAGTGTCCCGTGACAGAAGAGGCGAGGTGTAGGCGGTAATGCCGCGCGAACGTGTGCAACGACTTCCAGGTAGCCGCTCGACAGATCTCCTGGGATGAGACCGAGCGCGCCTCCGCCCAGGAGGCCGCTTGCGACCTTGTGGAATGCGCTACAATGCCAGGCGGAGGCGTCCGCCCCGCCCCGACATAGGAAGCGGCAATACCCGCCTTCAGCCATCTCGCAATGGTTGTCTTGGAGGCTTGGGAGCCTTTCTTCGGACCGGACCAAAGGACAAATAGATGGTCGGAAGTCCGGAACTCGTTGGTAACCCCCAGGTATATACGCAGTGTGCGTTGAACATCCAGGAGTCGGAGAGACTTCGGCTCGGAGGCGGAGAAGGACGGCAACTCCACCGTCTGGTTCACATGAAAAGCCGAGACCACCTTCGGTAGGAAGGAAGGGACGGTGCGGATCGAGACTCCAGAGTCGGAGAACCGGAGGTAGGGTTCTCTGCACGATAGCGCTTGTAACTCTGAGATACGCCGAGCGGAGCAGATTGCCACCAGAAATACCGCCTTGAAGGTGAGATCCTTAAGCGTCGCGGAGCGCAAGGGCTCGAACGGAGGCCCCGACAGGGCTCGCAGCACCAGGTTGAGACTCCAGGAGGGACAGGGATCCCGTAGCGGAGGCCGGAGGTGCTTGACGCCCTTGAGGAACCGAGCAATGTCCGTGTGCTGCAGGAGAGAACCCCCATCACGCAACAACGAACCAAGAGCGGCAACTTGGACTCTCACCGAGTTGTAGGCTAATCCCTTGTCCACCCCGTCTTGCAGGAACTGAAGGATCTGAGGGACCGAAGCCGTTGTGGGACTAGTTTCCTGGTTGGCACACCACCGCTCGAACACCTTCCAGACGCGAACGTAGGCCACCGACGTGGACGTCTTGCGCGCCCGCAGCAGCGTCGATATTACCGCCTCCGGGTACCCCCTGCGCCGGAGGCGTCGCCTCTCAAAAGCCATGCCGCAAGACAGAAGAGTTCTGCCTGCTCGAAAAATACCGGGCCCTGGTGTAGTAGGAAGGGGAGATGCCCCAGCCTGATCGGGCCGTCGACCACCAGCTGCAGCAGGTCCGCGAACCAGGGTCGCCTGGGCCATTCCGGGGCGACGAAGATCACCGTCCCCGAATGTCCTTCTATTCTGCGGAGCATCCGGCCGACTAGAGGCCACGGTGGAAAAGCGTAGAGCCGCAGATGTGTCGGCCATGGGAGTGCCAGGGCGTCCACCCCCTCGGCACCGTGTTCTCTTCGCCGGCTGAAGAAGCGGGGAGCTTTGGCGTTTAGAGCGGATGCCATCAGGTCTAGGTGGGGAGCCCCCCACCGATGTACGAGGAGCTGCGTCGCCTCGTCGGACAGAGACCACTCCCCGGGATCCAGCCGTTGACGACTGAGGAAGTCCGCTTGCACATTGTCCACCCCGGCGATGTGTGACGCTGCCAGCCGGACGAGATGACGCTCTGCCCATTGCATGAGCAGCGCTGCTTCCAGCGCGACTTGTGGACTGCGCGTGCCTCCTTGGCGATTGATGTAGGCCACGGTGGTCGCATTGTCCGATAGCACTCTGACCTCGCGGTTTCGGAGGAGCGGGAGAAAATGCCGCAGGGCGAGCCGGACCGCCCTGGTCTCCAGACGGTTGATGGACCACGTCGCCTCCACCGCCGACCACGTTCCTTGCGTGGCGCTGCGATCGCAGACAGCGCCCCAGCCCGCTAGACTGGCATCGGTGGTGACCACCACCCAATCCGGTAGGCCGAGGGACACGCCTCGGGCTAGATTCGCCGGATCCAACCACCAGGCCAGACTGTCCCTGGCCTTCTGAGGAAGTGGCAGAATCATCTGGTAGTCCTGCGAAACCGGTTTCCAACGGGAAAGGAGCGCCCACTGCAAGGGCCGGAAATGGGCAAACGCCCAGGGGACCATATCTATGGTGGATCCCATCACCCCCAGGAGTTGCAGGTAATCCCATGAGTTGGGTTCCGGTAACACAGAGAAACGTCGTATGTGCTCCCGCAAAGAGAGCGCCTTGTCCTGTCGCAAGAAGACTTTGCCCAGCCGGGTGTCGAAGGTTGCCCCCAAGAAATCCAAGCGCTGTGAGGGTACGAGGGAGCTCTTGGAGAAGTTCACCACCCATCCCAGGGAATGCAGGAACTGTAGCACCCTGGACACGGCCGCCTGGCCAAGGGTGAACGATTTCGCGCGAATGAGCCAATCGTCCAGATAGGGATGAACCAGGATCCCCTCCCTCCGGAGGGCCGCAGCCACGACTACCATAATCTTGGTGAAGGTGCGTGGGGCCGTCGCCAGTCCGAACGGGAGAGCTATGAACTGGAAGTGCTGGTCCAGTATCTTGAATCGCAGAAGACGGTGCTGATCCGGCCGAATGGGGATGTGTAAGTAAGCCTCCGTGAGGTCCAAGGAGGCAAGGAACTCCCCCCGATGTACCGCTGCGATCACCGACCGCAGCGTTTCCATGCGAAAACGGAGCACTCGGAGGGACTTGTTGACCTCCTTGAGGTCCAGAATGGGCCGAAACGATCCGTCCTTCTTTGGCACCACGAAGTAGATTGAATAGTGGCCCAAGCCCACCTCTCCGAAGGGCACGGGCGCAATAGCGCCTATCTCCAGAAGCCTGTTCAGCGTGGACTGCACCGCCTGCCGCTTGAGGGCCGAGCCACAAGGGGAAAATACGAAACGACTCTTCGGTGGCCTGACAAATTCCAAAGCGTAACCCAACTTTACGGTGTCTAAGACCCACTGGTCTGAGGTAATCCGCGCCCACTCCCTGTAGAAAAACTTCAGACGTCCCCCGATCCTGGGGACGGTGGAGTGGGCGACTCTGGCATCATTGTGAAGACTTGGAGGAGGGGTTACCTGTCCCGAGAGCGGGGCGCGCAGGTCTGCGGCCGCGAAAGGAGCGCGACCAGGGCTGTGACCGGGAAGCAGGCGGCCTGGAGCCCCCCGGCCTGAAGTTCCTGTAACGTCGCTGCGCTCTGGCTCTAGTCCGGGATGAAGCAAACGCCCGGGAAGGGCGATATCTATCTTCCGGGAGGCGGTGCACCGCATTTTCCCCCAGCGACTTGATGAGCTGGTCCAGATCCTCTCCAAAGAGGAACTTACCCTTGAATGGTAGGGAGCCCAGACTCGACTTGGAAGACGTATCTGCCGCCCAATTGCGAAGCCACAGCAGCCGCCTGGCCGCCACCACCGAGACCATAGTCCTCGCCTGGACGCGGAACAGGTCATACGAGGCATCCGCCCCGTACGCCACTGCAGCTTCTAACCTGTCCGCCTGGGCGGCCTCCGCCGCTGGCAGATCCTGGGAGGTGAGAAGTTGTTGAACCCACAGGAGGCTTGCCCGCTGGGCGAGGGAACTGCACATCGCTGCTCTCATACCCAGCGCGGAGACCTCGAAGACTCTTTTCAGGAAGATCTCCAATTTGCGATCTTGCGTATCCCGCAAGGCCGTGCCCCCTGTCACCGGGATTGTCGTCCTCTTCGTGACCGCCGAGACTGCAGAGTCAACTCTCGGAACCTTGATGAGATCCAGGAAATCTTGAGGCAGCGGGTACAGCCGTTCCATGGCACGACTCACTTTCAGAGTCGCTTCGGGGGTATCCCATTCCCTCGTGAGGAGCTGCAGGAACGAGTCGTGAATGGGGAAAGCCCTCGCCCTCGGGCGCAGGGCCGCCAGGACCGGATCTCCTTTCTTTGAGGATGTGACCACCGCCGGCGCTACTGGAGCAGGCGGGTCAGGTGGCGGATCCAGGTCCAGCTCCTGAATGATGCGCGGGATGAGCTCGTCCAGCTCTTCCCTCTGGAAAAGGCGCAGCGTACGCGGATCGTCCCCCTCCGTCGTGGCGTCCCCTTGCCCCAGATCGATGAAGTCCGGGTCAGGGTCCACTGGGTCCGGCGTCGATCCCCCTGTCGTTGGCGAAACCCGAGCACGTGCGGGTAGGCGAGGGGCCCCCGCTCCCGCCGCAACGGGGGGGGCCGGAGCCGCAGGCGAGGTTCGGCATATCTTGGCAGGGGGGGGGTCCACCGGCGTATTCAGACCCTGCAGGTATGCCGTGTGCATAAGTAGTACGAACTCCGGGGAAAACCCGGGTCGCGCCGCGGAGGCTCTGGAGGGGGGCACGTCCGCGCTCTCCTGCCCCTGCGGGCCCTGCTCCGGCAGCAAGGGCGGGGGCGAGTCTGGCTCCGACTCCCTGTCATTCGCTCTCTCCTGAGGTGCCTCGGGGCGCCGAGCGCTCAAGATGGCCCCCGTTCCCGCCAGGCCTGTGGGAGGGGTCCGCCCCCGGCGTCCGGGCAGAGGCGCGAGAAAGGAGAAATCTGCCACAGGCTGTGAGGTGCCTTCCCCCCCGGGAAGACACCGGGCACAGATGCCCTCCCTGGAGATGCGGGACCCCGGTTCGCCGCAGGCCGCGCAGCGCGTCGGCCGCGGCATCGCAGTGCCGAAAAAGTACCGCGAAAAACGAAAAACGATAAACGAAAAACGAAAGAAAAACGAAAGTGCTCAAAATGAATAAAATAATGAGCCTCGGGGTCCCGCGAGCCGAAACGCCGCCGCCGCGGGGGGGCCCGATGGCCTGCACTGCCCGCCGAAGTGAGGAATCCGAAGGCGCGGGGGGGCCCTCCTGGCCGCACTACCCGCCAAAAAGAAAAACCTGCCTGCCTGCCTTGCCGAGCCGCCCACGAGGCGCTCAAGATGGCCGCTGACAGTGTGGCAAGCGCGCAGAGGCCGGTGCTATCGGTCTCCGCGAGGTACCAGGGGTGTTTGGGGAGCTGAAAGGAAAAGAAACAGAGACTTACCCCAACAGTAGTGCATAGAACACAAGGGAGACGCAAACAGAGGGTAAGCCACGCCTCCCCAAAGTTGAACCCCTCAATAAATTAATTTGCTCAATCGGAGCTTTCCTTTTTTTTTTTTTTTTTTTTTTTATAACAAACTTGCTTCAAACTTGATTCCACAGAAAAAAGGCAATAGCCCAAGAAAAGGCAGCCAAAGACAAAGTGAAAAGCTTATGCTGAATTGGGAGCACTCCAAATTCCCTACTCGCATCTGCTGGAGTCAGAAGATACTGAACTCCTGCAGAGGGGGTAGTTCTACTTATGGTGACGCCCCCTCAAAGTTTTGGCTGACTCCATCTGCTGGATTGGGGACATAACCCACGGTCTGGACTGATCCAGGTACGTACAGGGAATTGAATGATTATTGCAGATTTCAGAGAAACATCCATAAATGCATCAAAAAAATACAAAATGCACCCAGGAGTATTGTTCCCTGCTCTGCACAGTGCTTACCAATGAGAAGACTCTTCAGCCTCCTGTAGTCCTCGTTGAGCTCGAAAGCATCGCCAGCAAATATCAGCATGGGCTTGGTTCCCTCAGGACACTTACTGTTCTGCAAGAGATCAATCAGGACCCTGTATGATGGCTCCCTGATGAGACCCAAACGCAAAGGAGTAAGGCAGGGTATTGTGCATAATGGTTCCCTGATAAGAGCACGATGGGAAGGATTAAGGAGAAAGTTCAGGGGAAGAGATAAAAAAAAAAAAAGTGTACCTTAATATCATTGAGAGATATGAAGTTCTCAACACCGAGCTCTATCATGTCTAGAACATGATAGTCAAACATCCGACCTGGGAAACAAAGCCAGATATTTCTCAGTACTTGTTCAAAACCACTCAGACCCTTCTATTCTGGGGCCCAAAAGGTTCATATCGCATTTAGCTCATAGAGTCAAAAGGATACTATGTAAGCACAACTAGATACAGCCTTTGACTTTAAAAGGTGAAGGGAGAGCATTCTGGAATGAGAAAGGGATTTTCAACCAGAACGTTAAGAAAAGTGCTTTCAGACACTGCTTACCTAGGACCAGATTGTTGGGCCGTTTCTTATTATGAGAACCAAACATGAACAGGGAACAGTCTGACTTCTTGGAGAAGAACTCCTACAACCATAAACAGACCACTGTTAAACAATTTGCCTTAGGCACACAGCACATCCCCTATCACAATCAAGAATACAGCCACCGATACATGTTCTATCTTACGAATAAAGCCAGTGTACTCCTACACACCCTGCCTTACACACCATCACTTAATGCCATAAACACATAAGACTTGCCATACTGGGTCAGACCAAGGGTCCATCAAGCCCAGCATCCTGTTTCCAACAGTGGCCAAGCAAGGTCACAAGTACCTGGCAGGATCTCAAGGGGTAGAGAGATTCCAAGCTGCTTATCCCATGAATAAGCAGTGCATTTCTGCTACTCCACCTTAATAATGGCTAATGGACTTTTCCTCCAGGAACTTGTCCAAACCTTTTTTAAATACAGCTATACTAATAGCTTTCACCACACCCTCTGGCAACAAATTCCAGGGCTTAACTGTACATTGAGTAAAAAAATATTTTCTCTTATTAGTTTTAAATGTATTACCTAGTAACTTCATTGTGTTCCCCCTGGTGGTGTACTTTTTGAAAGAATAAATAACTGATTGACATTTACTCTGTTCCATTCCACTCATTTTACAGACCTCATATTTCCCCCTCAGCCGTCTCTTCTCTAAGCTGAAGAGTCCTAACCTCTTAAGCCTTTCTTCATAGGGGAGCTGTTCCATCTCCTTTATCATTTTGGTCGCCCTTCTCTGTACCTTTTCTAATTCTGCTATATCTTTCTTAAGATGTGGTGACCAGAACTGAACACAATACTCAAGAAAAGGTCACCCCATAGAGTGATAGAGAGGCATTATTATATTCTCTGTTTTATTCTCCATGCCTTTCCTAATAATCCCTAGCACTCTAGTTGCTTTCTTTGCTGCTGTTGCACACTGAGCAGATTTCAACATATTTTCAACAATGACACCTGGATTCTTTTCCTGAGTGGTGACTCCTAATGTGGAACATTGCATTTTGTAGCTATAATTTGGGTTACATTTCCCTATGTGCATCACTTTGCACTTGGCAAATGAAATTTAATGTGGACAACTGCATATCCAGTCTCCCAGTTTTGCAAAGTCCTCTTGCACTTTCTCACAATCCTTTTGTGATTTAACAACTGAATAATTTTGTGTCATCGGCAAAATTTGATCACCTTGCTCATGGTTTCCATTTCCAGATCATTTATAAATATATTAAAAAGCAGTGGTCCCAGAACGGATTCCTATAATGATCTAAGGGACATCTATTAGTAGAAAAAAAACAGATCTCTATGCGCTCTCTTTTGGCTGTATACTTCTTTGGCACCAATGTTGCCTCTACGTCTTGCTTTCCCAATACTGACTTTTCAATGCCATGCATTGATGCCAAAATGCTATTCTTGTTCCATGCTGGCGGTGCCAATGTAGCACCAATACAGACTGTTTCTGCACTGTTGCCTTTTTGATCCAGTTGACAGTGCCATTCTTTGGTTATCTTTGGCGCCAATAACTTAATGGCGTTATAAGTTATATGCCCCAAAGGCATTTTGGCACTATCTAGTGACCGTGCTGAATATTGAGGATATTTCAATACTTTTAACCCCTTCTGATTTATTTCGTTTATGGTGCTCATGTATTAATTCCCTAAAAGAAGAAATACTCATCACTGGATTTCTTCTGATCAGTTGATTTCAATAATGGAGAAATTACTTACCTGATAATTTCGTTTTCCCTAGTGTAGACAAATGGACTCAGGGCCGATGGGTTATGCTCCCCTGCCAGCAGATGGAGACGGAGTCAGATTTCAAAGCTGACATCACCCTAGATACACCCCTGCAGTGACCTTAGCCCTGCAGAATTCTCTTCAATAGCCACTGTGGACTTACTATTGAAAAAACTTGATTTAAAATATGATTAAAAACAGATAACCATAACTGTACTCAACCAAACACTGAACCTAAGTAAGAATATAGATGCTCTGATCTAGGGACTGGATGACGGCTTACCCGTAATTTCCTGGAATTGATATCCACTCCATGGGCGAATCCTTGGCACCGTTCTTAGGCAGCCATGGGCGGGACGCTGAGTCCATCTGTCTACACTAAGGAAAATGAAATTATCAGGTAAGTCATTTCTCCATTTCCTAGCGTGTAGCTAGATGGACTCAGGATCAATGGGATGTTCAAAAGCTATTCCCGATCGGGGCGGGAGGCTGCCCATGGTCCGGTTAACACCGCCCTTGCAAAGGCTGAATCTTCTCTGGTCTGTATGTCCAGGCACTAGAACCTGAAGAAGGTGTGCAAGGAGGACCACGTCACTGCTCGGCAGATATCGATGGCAGACAGCAGTCTAGCTTCCGCCCATGAGACAGACTGAGCACTAGTGGAATGAGCTTTAACCTGAGGAGGTAATGGCTTTTCTGCCTCCAAGTAGGCTCCCGTGACCACCTCCTTAACCCAGTGAGCTATGGTAGCCCGCGAAGCTGGTTCACCCGCCTCCTTCCAACTTGAAGGACACGCAGGCAGATCGTCTTTCGGACCAGTTCTGAAACTTCCAGATACCGTACCAAAAGTCTACTGACATTCAAATGACGGAGGCGGTATTCTTCCACATCCTTGGGCAAAAAGGATGGAATGGCACAAAGCTGCAACGCTCCTGGAGTTATCCAGAGGAACGATTCCAGACACGACAATGCCTGTAATTCAGGGATGCGACATGCCAAGCATATAGCCACCAGAACACAGTTTTCAAGGTTAATAAACACAAGGAAAGACTGTGCAGCGGCTAAAAGGAGGGCCCTGCCAAAAATTCTAATATTAGATTAAGATTCCACAAGGGAATCAGCCACCATAGGGGTGGCCAGAGATGCTTCACCCCTTTCAGAAAACGGGCCACATCAGGGTGAGCCAACAGGTGGGTTGCATTCACCAAGCCCCTGAAACAAGAGAGAGCCGCTACCTGGACCTTCAAGGAGTTAAGGTTCAGACCTTTAATTCAAGCTATCCTGCAAAAATTCCAGAATTAGTGGGATTTTGACCGCCCAAGGGGGGACACCTCGTTCCGCGCACCAGGCCTCAAATACTCTCCAGACCCACACATACGTTAGTGACGTAGAGAACTTCCCTCAAAGTTTGGGTAAGGTGGCGAGCGAGACTAGTTGGGGATATACAATATCATCACCTTTCCCACTTGTTCCATAACACTTCATTTCCTATTGGATTACCCAGAAATGCCTTTATTACATGGAAAGCTCTGGGATTGTTCCAGATGGGACACTTCTTATAACAAGGGAAAGTCATGCCCCTAGAAGCATTACTAACGTCACATAATCATACCCCCTAAATTTTTTGGAGTTTGCTCAAATTTCCCAATTCCTTCGCAGTCTGCAAAACTCACACCGCCTTACTAGGGGAAAAACTATGAGTCTTATTGCATGCAAGCTAATGGGGTAAAGGGATCAGTTTCAAAAATTTATAAACTGCTTCAAGGCCAGCCGATCAGTAAACCTGCCTTCATGTTGACCTGGGAATCGGAGCTTGATTTGCCCCTAGACTCTGATGACTGGGAAGAGATCTTTCTCAGGGCTCATAAGTGTTCCTTATCAGCCAATCTACAGGAACACTGTTTGAAGATACTATATCGATGGCACTATACCCCTGTCCATTTGCACAGGATGTATCCAGGCATATCTAACAGCTGTTGGAGGAATTGCGGCCATGTAGGCAATTATTTTCATATTTGGTGGCAGTGCCCGATAGTTGTACCATACTGGAGGAATATCGCAGACTGGGTTGCTCAACTAGTTGAGGTCAGGGGCATTAATGAGCCCCATATTGTTCTGTTAGGAAAACCATCGAAGGGCTGACAGTTCCCCAGCAACGATTGGAAACGACCTGACCTTCCCCCGACACAGACTATTATTAGACGCCTGCGTAATATACAGAATCTGGAACATATTACAGCCTTGCACTACAACCTACTGAAAGCATACCAGAATGTAGGGGGGCCGTTCACATCCTGGTGTATCACTTATGGTCACTGTTAGAGTTATACTTAATGTCAAGACCTTCCGCACTGTTAGATGATAGTTGCGCCCTGATAGTGAATGAGTTACAGAGTCAACTCACAATCCAAGCATCCTGGTACTGGTATCTTATGAAGTATAGAGCAGCGATTCTCAACCGGTGTGTCGCAACACACCAATGTGTCGCGGCTCCCGGTGTCCCACAGCCCCAGTTATACTTCCCTTTACCTTTTTCCTGCCCCTGCAGGCCAATGGAAGCCTCCTCCCTTCTTCCTGCCCCCACGGGCCAATTGGAAGCCTCCTCCCTTCTTCCCGCCCCCACGGGCCAATTGGAAGCCTCCTCTCTTCTTCCTGCCAGTGGGAGGAGGAAGCCTCTGATTGGCCTGTAGGGCAGGAAGAAGGGGGGCATCTCATAGCCAGGGGTTGGGGGTGGTTTGAGAGGGGCTGGGAGGAGTGGCAGTGTCCAGTGTTGAAATTAAATGCAGCGGCAAGCCACAAAGAAAAAAAAGAGGTCAGCCATGCCAGGATTTCCCACTTCCAAAGTGGCAGGGAATCGTGATAGACTAGGGATTCCCCAAAGCGGCAGTGAGTTGCAAGCACAAAGAGGCCGGTTGCTCCGGAGATTACCCCCACCAATGCAACAGTGAGTGCGGCAGAGCCGCAATTAAAGTATAAGTGGCACTCAGCCATGCTGATTACAGATGGGGCAATTGGAGCTCCCAGCAGCCGTAAAAGCAGGCAGATGGGGGGGCTGCGGGAGCTTAGGGATATACCGACAGCCAGAAGAAAGGCTTGAGTGCTGTGGCATATTTTTCTGAAATAAATGTTTGCTGCTTCAGTGCGGCTTAGAAGGCAGTGGCAGCACTGGGAAATCTGCCACTGCGAAATTAAAGGGGAAAACAGCCTTAGGGCTCAAAGCAAAGTGTGTGTGTGAGAAACAGAGACTGGGCAGGGAGATGACTGGGGTGTGTGTGAGAGACAGACTGGACAGGGAGGTGGCTGGGGTGTGTGTGAGAGACAGAGATAAGACTAGGCAGGGAGGTGATTGGTGTCTGTGTGTGAGACAGAGACTGGTCGTAGGGTTAATTGGAGTATGTGTGTGACTTGTGGGCCCTAAAGAAGAGGACTGTAAGGACAAAGCTTCAGCAGCCCTGCTGCTCCTGGTATGTGCTTTCAAGGGAAAGGAGTAGGAAAGTTGCTGGAGAGGGTAAGTAAAGGTGGCATTTTAAGTTTATTTTTCTTGATGGACTGCCATTTTAATTGAGTATTATGTGATATGTGCGATGTTTTGAAATATTTTATTGTTATTTGGAAATGTTTAATAATTTTTATGAGTTTTAATTGTTTTACATTATTCTGTTCATCAGCTGTTTTGAAACATTTATTAATATAGTTTTACAGTAATTTTATGTGGGGATCTATAGCAGCTTGGCTTGTTCTGCTTCCCTAATAGGAGGTATATTAGTGTTAAGGACTTTTCATAGATAGGGTTGTTATGTGTTCCATAATACAGGTGTAACTTTGTGCAGATTAGTTTCTGTGCATTATTGCAGATCCTGGGACTGTGTTAGGTGCTATATTTCTCTTTACATTTCTCAAGGTTCGCACTGCATGCAGAGTGGCTTTTGTTGGTTTTCCATTCCAATTTGTCTCCATATTTATAATGTGTGGTCTTTCTGTTCTTGGTGAAGGTCGGATGTGTGTGTGACCCAGGTGAGGTATTTTACTAGCACGTAGACTTTTGTATCAATCTTGTGTGTTGTGTTTTCTCAATAGAATATGCATTAGTGGTAAATTATTGCCTTTTCATAAGGAGGGCTATTGTGCCTGATAGTAAAGGGAGTTTGTTTTGCTTTTACTGAGATGTTATCAGAACCAGAATATCTTTTTTTTGCATGGTGAGTTCTATGGGTAATGCCCTAGTTCTGCTCTACACTCATTGCTGGGGGTTGAGGGGATTCCTGTGGATGCAGAGTGCATGTTTACATTTAGCCCCGTGACGGTCACATGTTCAGTGTGTCACACATGTGAGAACCATCTGTCAGGTGTGTTCCAGCCGAAAAAAGGTTGAGACCCACTGGGTTAGAGTAACTTCATTTTTCCTGTGTATTATGTTTTCTGTGTTATCATAATACCTTACATATTCAGAGTAATGCACTTGGTGGGGAGGGGAAACAATATGTATATGGTTATGTCTAAGGAAAGGTAAATAACTGATGTACCATGCTACGTATTGTAAATGAATAAGGAACTAATGGCAAATGTTTATTGTAATTGAGAGTTGTTGACTGGCAGCAAGCCTCAAACACTTTCCAAGCTCGGACATAGGACCTGGAGGTGGAAGGCTTCCTAGCCTTGAGAAGAGTGGAGATAACCGCCGCTGGATACCCTCTTCTCCTCAGCTGGTGCCGTTCCAAAATCCAGGCCGCTAGACAGAAGCAAACCACCAGGTCGAAAAATACTGGTCCCTACCGTGGGAGATTCGACAGATGCCCCAGGCGCAACGGGCCATCCACCGCTAGGTTGACTAAGTCTGCGAACCATGGCTGACGAGGCCACTCCGGAGCCACGAGGATCACAGGCCCCTGGTGACCCTCTATTCTTTGGAGCACTCTTCCCACCATGGACCAAGGCGGGAACACGGAATGTAGGATGTTCCTCGGCCATGGGAGGGCTAGGGCACAGAAGTCTTCTGCTCAGTGCTCCCTTCTGCGTCTGAAAAAGCATGGAGCCTTTGCGTTCCCATCAGATCCAGATGGGGAGTCCCCCATCATGTGACGAGTAGTGCCACTGCCTCCTGGGACAGTTCCCATTCTCTGGGATCTAAGCGCTGGCAACTTAAAAAAAGCCGCCTGAACATTGTCCACCCCTGCAATGTGAGATGCCGCCAGATGAGACAGGTGGAGTTCCGCCCACGGCATCAGCTTGTTCGTCTCCCGAGTCACATGGAGACTTCTTGTCCCTCCAACGATTGATGAACACAGTCGTGGCGTTGTCGGAGAGGAGCCGGACTGCTCGGCCTTGTGCTAGGGGCAGAAAACGCTGCAGCGCAAGATGGACCGCTCTTGTCTCTAGACGGTGGATTGACCAAGTTGCCTGTTCTGGTGCCCACTGACCTTGCTTCGAGTGCCGACCGCACACTGGCCCCAGCCGGTAAGGCTGGTGTCTGATGTAACGAGTACCCATTGTGGAACCTCGAGCTCTACTCCTCGAAGCAAATGATCCAGGTCGAGCCACCAGATGAGGCTGTCCTTGGGTAGGGGCAGTATTGGCAGAGGAGCCTGAAATTCCTGAGATACCAGCTTCCAACGGGAGAGTAATGCTCTTTGAAAGGGACGCATGTGGGCAAAGGCCCAAGGCACAACATCTGTCGTGGAGGCCATGGAACCTAGCAACTGGAGATATCCCAGGCTGTGGGAAGTCGGAGGTCCCAAAATGCTGAACCTGAGCAAGGAGCGATTGGGCCCACTCCAGACGAAGAGAGCCTGTGCCTACTTTGATGTTGAAATGAGCTCCCAGAAAGTCGAGGGACCAGGATCCGTTCCTTCCTCAGGGCCGCCGCCACCACAACCATCACCTTGGTAAAGGTGCGAGGAGCAGTTGCCAGGCCGAATGGCAGGGCCTGGAACTGTAAGTGCTGCCCCAAAATCTTGAAGCAAAGGAGGCGCTGATGCTCCTTCAGGATGGGGATATGAAGATAAGCCTCCGTCAAGTCCAAGGACGCCAGGAACTCTCTCCGGTGCACTGCAGCAATCCCTGAGCGCAGAGTTTCCATCCTGAAGTGTGGTATCTTGAGCCTCCTGTTGACCAACTTGAGATCCAGGATCGGCCAGAAGGAGCCTTCTTGCTTGGGGGCTACGAAGTAAACGGAATAATGGCCGAGTCCTTGTTCCGGTAGTGGCACCGGAAGAATGGCTCCCAGATCCAGGAGGCGGTCTAGTGTCCGACGTACTGCACCCTGTTTCCTTAGTCTGCACCTCTGAGAGGTTGAGCAAATTCTAAAGCGTAATCGCTCTATAGAATATCCAGGATGTCCTGGTCTGAGGTGATTGTGACACTCCTCGTAGAAGAGTGACAGGCGTCCTCCTATCCAGGGAATCGAAGAATGGGCCGGCAATGTTTCATTGTGAAGATGTAGTGCAGTCCTTTGGGCGAGGGTGTCTCGGGCTGATCTTCATCCCCGAAAGGAATGAGACCAGGACTGTGATCTAGACGAGGGAGGCCTGTGGGACACTGGCCGCACCTGGCGGAAGCGCCGTAGTCCTCTGAAACGGTTCTGCGCGGAACTATACGTTCTGGATCTCCGAGGACGATCTTCCGGTAACTTAAATACCTTATGCTCCCGGAGTGACTTAATAAATTGCTCCATCTCCTCTCCAAACAACAACTTACCCTTGAAGGGAAGGAATCCGAATTGAGACTAGGAGGAGAAATCCGCGGACCAGGTCCTGAGCCAGAGGAGGCGCCGAGCTGAGATTACGGAAACCATAGATCTGGCCAGCACCCGGAGAAGATCATACAGCACGTCCGCGCCATACGCTATGACGGCTTCTAGCCTTTCCACCTGTTGTGCCTCCCCTGGAGGCAGGTCCTGAGTCCCGAGTAGTTGTTGGACCCACCGGATTCATGCACGCTGCATCAGGGAGCTACAAACTGCAGCCCGAACTCCCAAGGCGGACACCTCAAACACTTTCTTCAAATACACCTCAAGTTTGCAGTCCTGCAAATCCCTGAGGGCTGCTCCTCCAGTCACAGGAATAGGTGTTCAAGCTGTGACTGCGGATACCAACGCATCCACCTTCGTACCTTAAGTAGTTCCAGGGACTCCTCGGGGAGTGGATACAGTCTGTCCATCACTCTGCCAACCCGCAGAGAGGCCTCTGGAGTCTCCCACCCCTTGGACAGCAATTGAAGGAGCATAGGATGAAAAGGAAACTCTTCGAAGGTGGCTTGAGCCCTGGTAGGACGGGATCCCCCTCTCTTCGGTGCAGTGCTGGTGGCAGGAGGCTCCTGGGGGGCCTCAATATCTAATCCGGCCAGGACATGTGTGATAAGCGGAACCATCTCATCGCTCTGGAAAAGGCATAGAAACCGAGGAACATCCCCTTCGACTTGCGCAGAGGGCGTCTGGTCATCTAGATCAGTGTCCACTGCAGGGTCTGTCGGGGGTGGAGGGTCAGGATCGGTTGGATGGGCAACCAGCTGAACCCTAGAGGATCCCGAAGGGGCCACTGAACGGCAGAGCCAGAATACTGGTGCTGTACCGGGCCGTGACTGTACTAATCCCCGAGGCCCCCCTGCCACTTCCGGGAGTTCCTCCAGACTGGCCACTTTAGGAGGAGGGGGAGCCAAAACCGCATCCTGGTGCTGGCTGAGCCTTGCCAAATAAGTCCCATGCAGCAGCAGCAGAATAAATTCTGTGGAAAAAGGCTCCAGGGGAGGGATCGCCAGAGGGTCCTCTGAGGGCAGCTCTGCGTCGGGGAGGTGCGCCGGAAAGAGAACCAGAGGAGAATGAGGTCCGTCCAGGTCTGAATCCCCGGGAGGCAGCGCTGGAGCAGCAAGTAGTGGATCCAAGATGGCCACCGTTCCCACGTTGGACGGGGATTGCCCTCTAGGGCTCAAGGTGCCCTCCCCGCCAGGGAGGCACCGAGCACACAGGCCTTCCCGGGAGAGCCGCGATCGGGCTCCCCCGAGGCGCTTCATCGCATCAGCCGCAGCATGGAGGCAAGAAAAAAGGGCTTGGAACCCAGACCTCCGAAAACCTTCGATAGCAGGAACAAAATCAAAGTTTTATTTGTAACTTTTTTCTTCCATGCACTTGTTTTACTTTTTAATGTATACTCTTATGTTATTAGTTATTTACGTTACAATGTATTTCTCACCCCTTGTTTTATGTAAACCGACATGATACGAACTCCGTGAATGCCGGTATAGAAAAATACAAATAAATAAACAAATAAATAAATAAAAAAATAAAAGTCCTGCGCTGCTTGACTAACTTAACGACCCATTCCGTTTTTGGGGTTTTTTTCAAGCTTAGGTGCTGCCCTGAGGAAACTACATTTCCGGGCAGCGGGTCGATATCGAGGGGGGAGAGGTTGAACCACCAACTTCAACCCCTAAAGGCAGCAAATGACAGCCCTGTAAAAGGAAAGTTAAACTTACCCCCAAAACGATACAGCAATAAATAAAAAAGATGACAGGTCTGCCACTGAATGAAAGCTCTGCCTGCAAGCCTGCAGCAGGACAGCCCATAGAAAGCAGAGCAAAGCTACAATGAAAAGCCTTTGCCTTTTTTTTTTTTTTTTTTTTTTAAATAACACTTTTTACTTGGATGGACCTTAACAAGAAAACAGGAGAAACAAATCAAAGACTATTCTCACAGAAAGAAAATGGGAGAACTGAAGGTGCAACTAATCTGCTGGAGTCAGAGAAATATTGAAGGTTTACATAGAGCGCACCAGTCATAGGGACCGCCCTCTCAGTTTTGCTCTGACTCCATCTGCTGGAGAGGGGACATAACCCACAGTCTGGACTGATCCTGGTACGTACAGGGAACTCTGCGATTGTGCTGGGAGTTTTACATGGATGAGGGAGGTGTGGTTACCCAGGATTTTGTTGCAGCCGGAGGCTCAGCGGCTACAGTTAAAGTGTTCTTTGGAGCTCCTTCTCCCAGACATTCATCTCAGAGCAAGGGCAGGAGCATGGGGACGAGCACCCTTCTCTGACATCAGAGGGCAGGTAGGAGCAAGGGGGTTCTCTCCCTCACCCAGCTGTCCTAGAGCCTTCTGGCTTGGGAAAAGAGATGGTTGGGAAACGCTGCTCTAAGAGAAGATATTCTAACCTAGATCGGAGAGTTTATACCACATACATTAACATGTCATAAAAGCACATCATGGAGGAATTAGGGTGTGTATTAATTCCCTCATTTACTGCAGTTGTATTTGATCACTTTGAATTCATTCCAATCATTTGACCCTTTTAACATGTTAAACTGGAAGATGTATTGCATCCTTACCAGCGACGTCTGATCCTCAAAAGGCCTGGTAATATTTTTCCTGCAAGGGGGAGAAAAGGAACATTTATATGTTTTGCAACACCTTTCATTTAAACTAAAATTCAAAAGCAGTTGCAAGCCTTACTTCAGAAACCTGCTTGGGAGTAGACTGACAACAGGTTTCTGGCATGGTGGCTTCATGAAAACAACAAACAAGTACAACCACTAAGCCCAGGGATGTTCTTGAAGCACATTTCTGGGGCAGTGGGAGGTCTGCTGGTGTCACAACAGCTAACATTCTGCACTTTGGGTCCCCGGGGCTTGTGAACACCTGGCTGAGGGAGAGGAAACAGGAGCAGTTCCTTGCCAAAGACAGACTCTGAGAAGAGTAGGCTCCTACCCTGCAGTGTACAAAATCACGAGCGCTCATGAGAAGCTCCTGCAAACACAGGAAATGCAGCACCATTTCCCAGGGATAAGCCATGGATTTCCCCAACCCCACTTTAATAATGGTTTATTAAATTTTTCTTCCAGGAACTTGTCCAAACATTTTAAACACAGCTACAGTAACAGTTTTTACCACATCCTCCAGCAATGAATTCCATTGTGGGGAACAATTTTCGTTGAGTTAGATCTGAAACTTGTTTTTGACTAATTTTTGACATCTGAATCCAAAAATGACCCCAGTTTTTCTCTATCGTGTCAACTTTTTAAGTTACAGGATACCCTCCCTTTGTCCCAAAAATCATACAAAATGTACATACAAAGGAAATAAAAGAAAAAATTACCTGAATATACTGTTAAGAGTTATTTATTCATACAAAGGCTATATATTGTTACTGTAAGTCAAAATGTGTACAAGTAGTAAAGTTCTGCTACCAAACATACATATCTCTCCCCCCTCCCCCCCCAGCCAGTGGTGGTAAGCTATGCCCTGCCTCCCCTAGCAGCTTAAAATACTGCAAATGCTTTTTGTGAAAACATCTCTCCCCCCCCCAGTGGCCCTAGGTAGGAATTACAACAATTCTGGCACTTACCGCAAAGTGCGAAAAAGTTATCCAGATAGGCTGTTTATTGCAAAATGTGCTATTACCATAAAACATGCCCCTTTTCCTATCGCATGCGATATTTAGTGCATTTTGATCCAGGCCAAAGATAGGCTGTAGAAAAAAAAAAAACTTGACGTGATAGAAGAAAACCAGCTGCAGTTTTGAAATCAGCATGACTATGTCTAACACAGCTGAAAAATCAAACAGGAATTATGTTAAAAATTGTTCCTCAGTGTTATGCAGAGTAAAAAAATATTTTCTATTTGTCTTAACTTCATTGCATGTCCCCTATTCTTTGTACTTTTTCAAAGAATAAACTGATTTGCATTTACCCATGTCAATCCACTCATTTTATAGATCTCTTATCTTCTCTCTCCTCAGCCGTCTTTTCCAAGCGAAAGAGTCCTAATCTCTTTCGCCTTTCTTCACAGGGGATTTGCTCCATCCCCTTTATCATTTTGGTCGCCCTTCTCTGTACCTTTTCTAATTCTGCTATATCTTTCTTGAGATGTGGTGACCAGAACTGCACCCAATACTCAAGGTGTGATCACACCATGGCTCGACAGAGGCATTATGATATTCTCTGTTTTATTCTCCATTCTTTTCCTAATAATCCCTAGCATGCTAGTTGCTATCTTGGCTGCTGCTGCACACCAAGCAGATTTCAACATATTTTCAACGATGTCACCTAGATCCTCTCTCTAAGTGATGATGCCTAATGTTGGATCCTTGCATTTTGTAGCTCTAATTTGGGTTTCTCTTCCCTAAGTGCATCACTTTGCACTTGTCAAAATTAAATGTCATCTGCCATTTGCATGCCAGTCTCCCAAGGTCATCGATGTTACCACTTTGACTTTCTGTGGAAATCCTTATTTGTGCTTTAGTTTCTCCACTTCATAATTAGTGCAGCATGCTTTTCCATGGAGGCAAATCCCAAATCTCTCATCTTGTGTAACATCCAAACTAGGACATTTATTTTATTTAACCAAATTTATATATACCATCTTTCTGAAAAGAAAGGTGGCAACTCACAGTGTTACACAGTGCTGTAAATGCATAATAAAATCAAAACAAAAGCATAATCTCCATAACTAGGAGGATTAAACCCACTCAATTTCAGATCCATCGAAATGACCTCAAAAGAAAATTATTACTTACCTGCTAATTTTCGTTCCTGTAGTACCATGGATCAGTCCAGACCGTGGGTTATGTCCCCATTCCAGCAGATGGAGTCAGCAAAAACCTCGAGGGGGCGTCACCATAAGTACTACTACCCCCTCTGCAGGAGTTCAGTATCGAGTATATCAAAGCCCGAGTAGACAAACAGAACCCCCGTATTGAATCAAGTTTATACAAACCGGCCAACAATAGCCGTCAACCATAGCAACAAAAAACTGGAGCATCCTAGCAACGTGTAGGAGGCTGCACAAACAGTAAGTCAACTTGTGAGGAGCTGTGAACACAGGAAACATTGAAAATGGTAAAGCTGTGAACACAGTGAACAGTGACAATGGTGAAGGACAGATACCAGTACAGTCCCGTCGCGGAAATCGGAGCAGGCTTAGCACCCAGATGTGGTGGGCGTCTGGACTGATCCATGGTACTACAGGAACGAAAATTAGCAGGTAAGTAATAATTTTCTTTTCCCTGTACGTACCTGGATCAGTCCAGACCGTGGGATGTACCCAAGCGTCCCTAAATCGGGTGGGGTCCTGCGAGGCCTGCTCGGAGAACCTGCTCACCAAAATGTCCCGAGACGGGAGAGGCGAGATGCAAACGATAGTGCCTCGCGAATGTGTGTAACGACTTCCAGGTAGCCGCTCTGCAGATCTCTTGAGAAGAGACCGAACGAACCTCCGCCCAGGAAGCCGCCTGAGAGCGTGTGGAATGCGCTACAATGCAGGGCGGGGGAGTCCGCCCCGCCCCAACGTAGGAAGCGGCAATCCCCGCTTTCAACCACCTAGCAATGGTAGTCTTGGAGGCCTGGGAACCCTTCTTAGGTCCGGACCAAAGGACAAACAGATGGTCAGACGTCCAGAACTCGTTTGTAGCCTCCAGATAGATGCGCAGCGTGCGTTGAACGTCCAAGAGTCGGAGAGACCTCGGCTCGGAGGAGAAGGACGGCAACTCCACCGTCTGGTTCATATGAAACGCAGAGACCACCTTCGGGAGGAAAGAAGGTACGGTGCGGATCGAAACTCCAGAATCGGAAAACCGAAGGTAGGGTTCCCTGCACGACAGAGCCTGCAGCTCCGAAATGCGACGAGCGGAATAGATGGCCACCAAAAATACCGTCTTGAGGGTAAGGTCCTTAAGTGTTGAACTGCGCAGTGGGTCGAACGGAGGCCCCGACAGGGCGCGAAGCACCAGGTTGAGACTCCAGGATGGACAAGGATCCCGAAGCGGAGGCCGCAGATGCTTGACACCCTTGAGGAAACGAGCAATGTCCGGATGTTGTAGGAGGGACCCCTCCGCCCGCAACAGCGACCCAAGGGCGGACACCTGAACCCTCAAAGAGTTATAGGCTAGCCCCTTGTCCACCCCGGCTTGTAAGAACTGGAGAATCTGAGAAATCGAAGCCGTAGTAGGACTCGTGTCCTGACTGGTACACCACACCTCGAACACCTTCCAGACTCGGACGTAGGCCACCGACGTGGACGACTTACGCGCCCGCAGCAACGTGGACACTACCGCCTCCGGGTACCCTCGGCGCCGGAGGCGGCGCCTCTCAAAAGCCAGGCCGCAAGACAGAAGAGTTCTGCCTGCTCGAAAAATACTGGACCCTGATGCAAGAGGAGGGGGAGGTGTCCCAGCCGGACCGGTCCGTCGACTATCAGCTGTAGCAGGTCCGCAAACCAAGGTCGTCGTGGCCATTCCGGGGCGACGAAAATCACCGTCCCCTGATGTCCTTCTATTCTGCGGATCATCCTGCCTACGAGAGGCCACGGGGGAAACGCGTAGAGCAGAAGATGGGTCGGCCATGGGAGCGCCAGCGCGTCCACCCCTTCCGCACCGCGTTCTCTTCGCCGACTGAAGAAGCGGGGGGCCTTGGCGTTGAGCGCGGATGCCATCAGATCTAGGTGGGGAGCCCCCCACCGATGGACGAGGAGCTGCATCGCCTCTTCGGACAGAGACCACTCTCCGGGGTCCAGCAGCTGACGACTGAGGAAGTCCGCCTGCACATTGTCCACTCCGGCTATGTGAGACGCCGCTAGCCAAACGAGATGGCGCTCTGCCCATTGCATGAGCAGCGCCGCCTCTAGAGCGACCTGCGGACTGCGCGTGCCCCCTTGGCGATTGATGTAGGCCACGGTGGTAGCGTTGTCCGAAAGTATCCTGACCTCCCGGTTCCGAAGAAGCGGGAGAAAATGTCGCAGAGCAAGCCTGACCGCTCTGGTCTCCAGACGATTGATGGACCATGTCGCCTCCACCGCGGACCACGTCCCTTGCGTGGCGCTGCGATCGCAGACCGCGCCCCAGCCCACCAGACTGGCATCGGTAGTGACCACCACCCAATCCGGTACGTCGAGGGACACCCCTCGAGCTAGGTTGGACGGCTCCAGCCACCAGCCCAGACTGTCCCTGGCCTTCTGAGGGAGCGGGAGGACCACCTGGTAGTCCTGCGAGAGTGGCTTCCAACGGGAGAGGAGCGCCCACTGTAAGGGCCGGAGGTGCGCAAATGCCCAAGGGACCATGTCGATTGTGGATCCCATCACCCCCAGAAGTTGCAGGTAGTCCCAGGAAGTGGGATCTGGCAACGCAGAGAATCACAGTATGTGATCCCGCAACGAGTGCGCCTTGTCCTGTCGCAGGAAGACCTTGCCCATCCGGGTATCGAAGGTCGCCCCCAAGAAATCCAAGCGCTGAGAGGGCACGAGGGAGCTTTTGGAAAAATTCACTACCCATCCCAGGGAATGCAGGAACTGTAGCACCCGGGACACCGCTGCTTGGCCGTGGGTGAAGGACTTCGCCCGTATGAGCCAATCGTCGAGATAGGGATGGACCAGAATACCCTCCTTCCGAAGGGCCGCAGCCACGACTACCATGATCTTGGTGAAGGTGCGCGGTGCCGTCGCCAGCCCAAACGGGAGAGCGACGAACTGGAAGTGCTGGTCCAGAATCTTGAACCGGAGAAGACGATGATGGTCCGAACGGATGGGGATATGTAAGTAAGCCTCCGTGAGGTCCAGGGAGGCGAGGAACTCCCCCGGATGTACCGCCGCAATCACCGACCGCAGCGTTTCCATGCGAAAGCGGACCACTCGGAGGGACTTGTTGACTTCCTTGAGGTCCAGGATGGGCCGAGACGATCCGTCCTTCTTTGGCACTACGAAGTAGATGGAATAGTGGCCCAAGCCCACCTCTCCGAAGGGCACGGGCGCAATAGCGCCTATCTCCTGAAGCCTGTCCAGCGTTGACTGCACCGCTCGTCTCTTGAGAGCCGAGCCACAAGGGGAGAAAATGAAACGACCCTTTGGTGGGCGGAAAAATTCCAATGCGTAGCCGTGCTTTACGGTGTCCAGGACCCACTGGTCTGAGGTAATCCGCGCCCACTCCTTGTAGAAAAACGTCAGCCGCCCCCCAATCCTGGGTACGGCGGAGTGGGCGAGCCTGGCATCATTGCGAGGACTTGGGTGAGGGATTACCTGCCCCTGGAGAGGTGCGGGCGGGCCTGCGTCCGCGAAAGGAACGCGACCAGGGCTGAGACCTGGGCGCGGTAGGCCGGGAACCCCCCGGCCTGTAGCTCCTGTACCGCCGCTGCGCCCTGGCCCTAGTCCGGGAAGAAGCAAACGCACGAGAAGGACGATATCTATCCTCCGGAAGGCGGTGAACCACGTTTTCCCCCAGGGACTTGATGAGCTGGTCCAGATCTTCTCCAAAGAGGAACTTACCCCTGAAAGGTAGGGAGCCCAGACTTGACTTGGAGGACGTATCCGCCGCCCAGTTGCGAAGCCAAAGCAGGCGTCTGGCCGCCACCACCGAAACCATGGACCTAGCCAGGACTCGGAACAGGTCATACAAGGCATCCGCCCCGTATGCCACCGCAGCTTCTAACCTATCCGCCTGGGCGGCCTCCGCAGCAGGCAGATCCTGGGAGGTGAGGAGTTGCTGTACCCACAGGAGGCTCGCCCGCTGGGCGAGGGAACTGCACATCGCTGCCCTCATACCCAATGCGGAGACCTCGAAGACTCTCTTCAGGAAAATCTCCAATTTGCGATCTTGCGTATCCCGCAAGGCCGCCCCTCCCGTCACCGGTATTGTCGTCCTCTTTGTGACCGCTGAAACTACGGAGTCAACTCTCGGTACCTTGATGAGATCCAGGAAATCCTGTGGTAGTGGATACAGCCTTTCCATGGCGCGGCCTACCTTTAGAGAAGCCTCAGGGGTATCCCATTCCCTCGTGAGAAGCTGCAGGAACGACTCGTGAATGGGAAATGCCCGGGCCCTTGGCCGCAGGGCAGTCAGGACCGGATCCCCCTTCTTCGAGGATGTGACAACCGCAGGCGCTACTGGAGCGGGCGGGTCTGGCGGCGGGTCCAGATCCAGTTCCTGAATAATTCGTGGGATGAGCTCCTCCAGTTCTTCCCTCTGGAAGAGCCGCAGCGTACGCGGATCGTCCCCTTCCGGCGTGGGGTCCCCTTGACCCAAGTCTGGGAAATCAGGATCAAGGGCCCCTGGGTCTGGCACCGCTCCCACCGGTCCTGGAACCGTCCGGACGCGGGAGGGAGGACGGGGGGCCCCCACTCCCGCCGAGACGGGGGGGGCCGGAGCCGCGGGCGAGGTCCGGCACAGCTTGGCAGGGGGGGGGTCCCACCGGTTCATCCAGTCCCTGCAGGTAAGCCGTGTGCATAAGGAGTATAAACTCCGGGGAAAACCCTGGTCTGGCCGGGGGGGCTCCGGCGGGCGGTGGCTCCGTGCTGTCTTGCCCCTGCGGGCCTTGCTCCGGTAGCAAGGTCGGGGGCGAAGCCGCTGCCGAATCCCTGTCATCCGGCGTCTCCTGAAATCCCTCCGGATGCTGAGTGCTCAAAATGGCCGCCGTTCCCGCCAGGAATGGGGGAGGGGCCGGCCGACGGCATCCAGGCAAAGGCACAAGAAACGAAAAATCAGCAGCGGGCTGTGAGGTGCCTTCCCCCCCGGGAAGGCACCGTGCACAGATGCCCTCCCGGGAGATGCGGGACCCCGGTTCGCCGCAGGCCGCGCAGCGCATCAGTCGTGGCATCAGTGTCGCGGAGAAAACCCTCGAAAAATAAAGTAAAAAAAAAAAAAAAAAAATCAAAAAATCGAGCCTCGGGGTTCCGCGAGCAAGCGCGCCGCCGCCGCGGGGGGGGCCCAATGGCCTGCACTGCCCGCCGGCGGAGAAGAAGACAAGTGCCGCGGGGGGGCCCTCCCGGCTGCACGGCCCGCCGAGAAAAAGCCTGCCTGCCTGCACCAGCAGCCCACGAGGAGCTGCAAAATGGCCGCTTTCAGGCTAGCCCGCGCGGAGAGGCCGGCACCACCAGCATCCGCGAGGCAGGAGCAGTTTGGGGAGCTGAAAGAAAAGAACACAAAAGCCGATACCAAACTACCACTTACCCCGTACGGTCCGTAGCACAGCAAAGGAAAGGACACACAGGACAAAGGGTAAGCCACGCCTCCCCAAAATTGAACCCTTTTAATTAATTTTTTTTTTTTTTTTTTTTTTTTAAACAAGAAAACTTGATTCAAAAGAAATAGGCAGAAGCCCAAGGGAAAGAAGCAGAGGTAAAAGTCAAAAACCTAGACCAAGTTGGGAGAAACCCAAGTACCCTACTCGCATCTGCTGGAGTCAGAAGATACTGAACTCCTGCAGAGGGGGTAGTAGTACTTATGGTGACGCCCCCTCGAGGTTTTTGCTGACTCCATCTGCTGGAATGGGGACATAACCCACGGTCTGGACTGATCCAGGTACGTACAGGGAACACACTTCCATCACAAAACATCTTCCAAACCTTTATCGCCTAATAAGCAACTCTACGTCACTTTATGCAGTGCATGTGAAAAGAACCAAGTGTCAGGGGCATGTCCAAAGCGCATTAAAGAATCTGCCAACCTGATTCCCCAAGGCAAAGAATTTCACAAGCGAAGAATAGCCAAGGAGGAAACTATTACTTAGCTTTCTTATAGATGGGAGCTCCAACAGATTCTTTTATTTTTGTAATCAAAATTAATTGGACAAATATTTCACAAAAACATATTCTGAGTTCTGACAAACAGTTCTTTCCATTCCTAACCTTCCTCCACCTTCTCACTCGCTTTCCCTGCTTTCAGAAGAAAACATTGTTATAAAAGTGATCAACTAGTCTCGACATATGTACCTTCAATTCATACCGCCACAACACCAAGGAAATATTAACATCTAAAAACTTTAAAAATGTGCCCCAAACTTTTCAACTTGCAGATTTCTCCTGAAAGTTGGTTATCATCTCTTCATTAGATGCCAAGAGAGCTTCTGTTCCTAAAATCATTATGGAATAATGCTTCCAATTTCTCAGGATGGCTCATAATGCCAAAAACATGATTTGGCTTCACTGATTATAGTGTCCAACACCCAGGGAAATTTCCAGAATCAACACCCAAGAAAACCCAACAGGGTGCACTAAACACAGACTCCACCCAAAAAACAAAACCCTTTGCCAAAAGTTTTGTACAAGCGAGCAATACCAACTCATATGGAAAAGGGACCCTAATGTCTGGTTGATCTGGATTCCATTAAATTCTGTGTAAAAATTTGTAGAAAATTACTTTGGTATCTGAATCTCTAAGTAATTTTTTTTCCACATAATGCATACTTTTCTAAGTTTCATCTGATAAGGAAACTCCTAATTCTTGTTCCCATTTTCCTTTCTAAATATTAATCAGTACAGTATCTCTAATGGCATTAATCCAAGACATCTTCTCACAGGATGTAAAATCTATCCCATTTAGTTTTCTTCCAGATCTCCCCAAATAGGTCTTTTTGCCTCAACAGTCCCCAAAGTTATAAGAACATAAGGCTTGCCATACTGGGTCAGACCAAGGGTCCATCAAGCCCAGCATCCTGTTTCCAGCAGTGGCCAATCCAGGCTACAAGTACCAGGCAAGCACCCAAACACTAAGTAGATCCCATGCTACTATTCCTTAGTGATTAATAATAGCTTATGGACTTCTCCTTTAATCAATAAGGAATAGCAGCTTCCAAAAAATATTTTATGTAGGCCAGACTCTGTTTGCAACTGCAAAACTGAACTCAGGATCTTTTGTTGAAAAAGCTGATAGATTAGACAGATTCCTCAAGCTGGGTTTTCCCATATCGGTGCTGCTAGTGAGAATGCATGATAGATTTTTGCTACTCTGTGGACTTCCCTCCACATCTTTTTAGTGGCCCACAGTACTGGATTTTTAGTTTTGTTTACGCCATCTGCCTAACTTTCTCCAGCAGCTTATTCTCCAGATCTACCCATTGGAGGCTCTCTCCTTTGCACAATGTAAAAGATGAAAAGCCAGTAGTATTACCTGGGGCACAGTAGATCCTGTAGGAGCAAGGCCCAAAGACCTTTTGTATGCTGACAAGATGGAATCATTTCACAAAGCAGCATGGGATACTTTAGTTTTCTCTGAACAGAGAACAAGGAAAGTTTCTGCCACATACGAAGCTGATTTGGCACCAACCGATCTCAGTTTTTTGGCTTTCAAAAACTGGCCTATCAAAACCCAGAGACTTATGAAGATGTCTCTTACAGCCTTGGGATGAAGGTCCAGCTGCCCGGGAACTGACCCAACAGTGAGAGAAAAACCACATGAAATGGACAAATGCTCTGCTGATCTTGCAGCCGATTAATTTGCATTAATAGTCTGAGAAATGCAAATTAAGGCTTTTAAAAGAGGTGAGAACAAAGGACCCAGGATCCATATGCAAATGAACCCACTGACATGAGCGAACATCACAGGAATTGTAGTCTCTCTCCGTTTCCCTCACAAGTCAGAGACAGACTCAGTTCAGGCCAGCTACTAAAAAAATTCCTCAATGCTGCCAGCGAGACATTGAAAGCAATAGAAGAAGAAAGCCACAAACTACTGCACTTCCAAGGTTTGGTGCTCTTTATTCTATCAACTGAGTCAGTTGGAATGCTTTAACTTTTGACAAAGTACAAGTGAAGTTAACCTGACGCCCGTGCCTTATATTTTAAAATCCTAAAGTATATTTTCTTATGTCAAACAAAAACTTTAAAAACCATGTTTACTGTAATAAGTTTGTGATAAAAGCCTTTAATAAAAACCTATCATCATCTAAGACAAATGGAAAGAGTTTCATTATCTGAGGCACTCAGATAATTCATAAACTTGGTTTAAAAATTGTAAATGCCCTATAGTCCAGGCCTCCTCCCTCCCAGAAAGCCCACAAAACCATTTTTCTAAGTCAAGAGTGCTTCTTACCCCACAGAAATTTAGAATATAGACAATTTAATTAAATAATTTTTGAGAGATGCACCAAAGAAAAGTTTAGGGTCACACACAATTTAGCTGTGCTTCTGAAATCGCTTGAAATTATATTAATCCAGTCTAACAGTGAGATGGGCAAGTCCAACCATTTTTTCAGGCTGTATTTAATTTTTTCGATCACTAGAATCACATTGGCCTCAATCACATTATTTAACTTTGGTGTACAGAAAATCCCCAAATATTTTAATTTACTTAATATTTTTACCAGATTCTTTTCTTGAGACCAGCAAAGTAAAGATGAACGCCTTACCTGATCTTCGGCGCTGCCCGGCTGCGACCCGGGCGGTCTCCGACTGCGGGGGGAGAGGGTAATTACCGTCACCGCCGCGCTCGAGGAAGTGCACCCGCTGCCTCTAGGCCGCGCCCGAACTCGTGTCGCTCGGGGGCCAAGTCCTCACCGCGAACGGATCGGGACCGAGGCTGCCTCTATGCCGCGCCCGAGCCCTTCTCACTCGGGGGCTAGGTCCCTGCCGCGATTTGGCCACCGGACCAAGGCTCGTACCTCCGAGGGACCACGGAAATCACCTTGGGAAACTCAACTGGAGGAGGGACCCGATGGTATCACCGCAGGAGTGCGGGGCTCGTCTTCAGGTAGGACTTCTATGAATTTAGTCGTTAGAATTTGGAAAAACGTTCAGCGAGCGTGAAGTAGCTCCAAACTGCTTTGGAGACGGAAATTACTGAGCGCCTGCACGGGTATACGTACCATGTGCTGACGTCAGATCCGTCTCCAACTGCTAGCACGAGCACACTATACCCATTTGTAATGAGTCCATCTGCTACACGCTAGGAAAATTTAGCTTTTCAGAAGTCTTAGTGGGGAACTAGAGTTCAGCCACTCATCTGCTGGAGTCAGAAGAATACTGAAGGATGACAGAGGGTGCACTAGCTTATATGGGAGCACCCTTCGAAGTTTTCTCTGACTCCATCTACTGGAAGGGGGACATAACCCACTGTCTGAACTGATTCGGGTACGTACAGGGAAGGTAAATTTTTTCTCTTCTTTGTTCTAATTGTTACACTATTCTAGTGTGTGGTATAGTGTCCGCATCTGCTGGGAGACGGAGAAATACTGAAGAGCTAAGCTTCCTGCATGGGTATATGTAGAGTGACGTCAGCTTTGAAATCTGACTCAGTCTCCCATCTGCTAGCAGAAGAGCACAATACCCTTTGGTCCTGAGTCCATCTGGCTACATGCTAGGAAATAAAGTTTTACAATAGGTGGTAACAGATTCAGAAATCTTAACTTCCAGCAAGTATCTTCTGAACATCTTCATTTCCTGACACCATAGGTACATGAGGAAAATTAATGAAAAGCAAATTCCTATGCCATAAAGTGTTCAAGGTTTTCCACCTTATTAGATTGGAAAATGTTATCTTTAATAAAATTTTCTTGAAGAGATTACTTTAAGTCACACTAGTTTGCAACTGATAAATTTGCAAAGACTTGCATTTTCCAAAGATGAAATTTGAATTTCTCAGGTATTAATATTTTCCAGCAGAGGAATAACTTGGGAAATAATAGCGCTCCCCAATCCCTCTATAGCCTCCCAGATAGACTCCTGGGAAAATTCAGGTCTCACCATTTTGAAGCTCCTATGCAATGCCTGAAGAAAAGCATAAGCAAAGGTAAAGGTACTTGCCCAACCGAAGAAACTGTACCAGAAACACCTCCAAAATCCTGTCCTTGTCAGCGATACACCCCAGTCCACATAGATGTCTAATCCCGTACTCTTATCAGTCATCACAACAAGAGCCTTCCTCAGCAGTCCCTGCACAGAAGTTACTAACTCTTGCTGCAGAACCTTGAATAATCTGCTGCAAGAAACAGCGTGCTCTGTATGGAGGCTTCCTCCTCTGCCTCACTCAGCGCCAATGAGACGACCTCTTACTCTGCCTCACACCATGGGCGCTGGGTCTCTGCCTAACTCAGCACCTCTCACTGAGAGCCATGGGGGCCTAATTCCTCTATCTCACCCAATAACTCTCGCCAAGGGCCCCCGGGGGGAGGGGCTTGCCTCCTCTTCCTTGTACAGCAGCTTTGAGGGTCACAGGTTTTTCCTCTCTCTGAAAGGACATACGTAACCAAGGGTTACTGCATGCAGAAAAAGAGAAAGGCTAACGGTAGAGGCTCGTTTGCAAGCTGCAAAATAATCAAAGCGCAATGAATCTGTAAAGATTTACAAAATGAAAACGCTGCTCTCTCTGCTGGAGAGCAAACAAAACCAAGGCAGTGGAGCTGGCTGTAGCTATATCATATGAGTAGGATCTCTGCTGAAAGGGAGGATAACAGTCTGGGACTGTCAGCAAAAATATGCTTGGTAAAATACTTTGCACTGTGGAGCACAGAGAAACACTAACTTTGCATTTTGTCAGGGACTGCTAAGGGGGCCGGCACCTGGCACAGTATATTAAACGATGGATTCCATCACAAAATGCATGAAATCTTGCACACTACTTACTTCTTATACAGGACAGCATATGGCTTTTTCAGGGCATACTGCAAAACAAAGTGCAAAGGTAAAATGAAACAAATGAGCAATGTGTGCAAGCTACAAACCTAGCTACTATCCTTAACGGAAGGCTTGGGGGTGGCCTGCACGGAGTGGCAGCTGCTACTACCCTAAAACTAAACTAAAAAAATAAAGAACAAAAACTTGCTGGGCAGACTGCATGGACCATTTTGGTCTTTATCTGCTGTCACTCACTGTATTATTAAGTTATCTCTTTATAAGACCTAGGAGAGATGGAGGGTGGGGGTGCGACTGGGTGTTTGATTAAATATTGGAGCGTATATTGCTCATTGCCCAGGAAAGAAGAGAACCAAAAAAAAAGGAGAACCAAAACAGACTTGGAAAAGGAAGCACTCAAGCTTCTATGGCTGGCAGGAAGGGTACATCAGACTGGATGGACCATTTGTTCTTTATCTGTCAACATCCGCACCTCATTTATAATTAATCAAGGTTCACCGGCATCATCGATGGAGGCAGACTGCTCACTCTTAGAACTCTTTTAGAAATAAGGATGCCACTGTCAGAGTTTAACTGACAGCGTAAGAAGGCGCTGTTACCCTGTCCTCTGCAGTAGGATCTCTCTTCTATAAGACAGCAAGCAGGTCAGATGGGCGATGCAAACAGTCCACAGAGTTAGCAGGGGTGAGGAAGTGCTTCTCAGCAGAAGCAGGTGTTAGCGTGCATGCACCCTCGATCCCCCCATGTCTGCATCACCCGCTCAGAAGCAAATCTGACAGTGCTTACGATATCTTTCAGTGCCTGTGTCACCGTAGCGTTGGCGTTGCCGCCTTTCAGGAGCATGGCATTCTTAACGTTTTCTATCAGTTTCGGTTCCCTACTGTCCTGGAACCTCTTGGACCTTTTAGTTTTGGGCTTCCTGTAAAGAGAGACAACCAGCGTTATAACACGGTGTGTCAGTGGCATCGCACGATTAGCTGAGCTGCTCTA
The DNA here is from genome assembly GCF_901001135.1 of Rhinatrema bivittatum. NCBI lineage: Eukaryota > Metazoa > Chordata > Amphibia > Gymnophiona > Rhinatrematidae > Rhinatrema > Rhinatrema bivittatum. Next base: position 320,562,734 of record NC_042617.1, read on the forward strand.
AATTGGCCAAGTAAAAGCAAGACTTGACAGTACATGACAAAGCCAAGAAACAGGACAGACACTGCCAGGAAAGGATTTAATACGACAGCATTTCACAAGCGCTCGAAGCCTGCAGCATGCACATCACGCCTTCCTGTGTCTGGCACTGGGTGCAGGGACATGATAGACAGGGATAGAAACTTCTATGCACCAGGGCCACCCAGCTTCCTAAACAGAGCAACTTGGTAACCGGCCTAAAGAAAGGAGCCACCATTAGTGACTAGGGACCACTCTCTGCCTCTACAGAGGGAGATAGGGAAAAAATTCAGAAAGTATTTTAGACAAAAAGCAAAACTCCTGAAATAGCAAACAAAAAAAACACAAAAATAGTTAACCAAAAGACCAAACATGAAAAAAGAAAAATCACAAAAATACATGAAACAAAGTGAGAAAGTGCAAACACAAAATAAAAAAAAAAACCTAAATAAAAAATGGAAGCTTGCATCTCCTCAAAAGAAAAAGAGCAAAATAGGAAACAAGGAAAGCTATATTGCTCTAGGGCCTAAAATGTTGACTAATGCCAAGTTTTCTAAATATCAGTAACAGAAAGAAAGCAGACTTCGGAACTTCACATTGTACCAGTAATAACCACAGGCAAGGATATGGTATTTGAGTCCCACACTGAAAGGTGCAGCTGCAAAGGTTAAAAGTGTTCAACAGGCATGGACATTGTTTAAAAATACAATCCTAGAGGAGGAAGTGACGTCACCGACAGAGATGGCTGCCTGAGGCTCGAGCTCCACTCCCCACTCTAGCGATATCGGTGACCATCCGCTTCAAAATCGCAGTTTTCGCGGCGAAATTCTTAATTTTCATACCAGAAATACAGGGTGGAGCCCCGATGGCGCACAAGGAAAAAACCCCGGACTTGCAGCCATTCGCGTTCACGGCAGCAGCCGAGCTCCTGCAAGGTAAAATGGCCGACCCTGCGGCTGGGGAGGAAAACATGGATCCCCCGCTTACCTCGGAGTGGGAAGGAACATCACGGATAGAGGGTGAGCATGCTGTGACCCAGGAAGATTTTCAACGGTGGTTCGGGGAAATGAAAGAAGGGCTGGGCCACCTGAAGAGCGAGATACAGCAAATTGCTGCTGACTTCCGCCGAGATTTTGCAGGCTTGGGGGACAGAATAGACACGCTGGAAACACAGAATGAAGAACAGAGCACTACGATAACATCTATACAAAAAGAAATGGGAACCCTGCGACAAGGTATGAAGGACCAGGCGTGTTGGATGGAAGACCTGGAGAATCGCTCCAGGAGGGGCAACCTTCGCTTTAGGGGGATACCGGAGGAAGATAAGTATCAGGACTGTCAAAAAGTTATTCAAGACATTTGTGCTCAAATTTGGCAAGCCTCACAATCTGATGAAACCCTTCCTGAGATACAGCTAGATAGAGCACATAGAGCTCTTACCAAGCCCAGGGGTAACTTTCCCAGAGGTATCGTGGTTTGTTTCCACAGTTACACATTCAAAGAAAACATTCTTCAGAAAGCAAGGAACCTGGAGGACTTTCAATGGCATGGTGTGAAAATTGAGATTTTTCAGGACTTGTCACCTATCACAATTAAAAAAAGATGGGAATTCCGAGAGGTTCTCCAGCTACTGCGAGTAGGAAATTTTAGATATAAATGGCTGTTCCCTTTCGGCCTCCAATTCACAATCCAGGGAGTCGCATCCAGGGTATCAACAGTGGAGGAAGTGGCAAGAATTCTACGGGCGGCAGGCCTTATGAAACCAAGTCAGGCCACTGATTCGCCAGAGGAGATGCGGTCCTCAGCGACAACTACACAGTGTTGGCAGAGAGTTCAATATGGAGGAAAAAGACTACGAAGGAATACAAGCGACCAACGAGAGGCCAAAGATACTGTGACTTGAGCTCATAAGATCAGCATGAAGGTTTTTTCACTGAGTCCTGAGTAATACGGAATGGTGCCACAGTTGTTGGCTCCACTAAGATGGTGCGCACCTTGTGTTTTTGCAAGTTCTTAAACTTTATATTGTTTATCAGCATACTGCGAAACGTTAGCTAATAGTTATGTTCATATGGTTAACTGGTTACGAATAGATCATCAGCGGGGGAGGGAGGGGGGGGGCTCTTGGGATGTAAGTCAATTTCTGAGTGGCGATAGTCCTCCACATGAAGGAGATGGTGATTGATGGTACGGGGGGGGGGGGGGGGGGGGGGGGAGGGAGGCTTCAAGTGGCTGAGTGGGGCAGACCTGATATCTTTATTCCTGGTGAGGGGGACAGGAAGACTGGCAGATATTGAGTGTGATGGGACCTTAAGCTGGGGTTACGAATATACTAATAATGGGTGAAGTGCGAGTAATGTCCTGGAATGTAAAAGGACTCAATTCCTTCCATAAGAGGACACAACTATTGCAGGATGCGGTCAGGGAAAAGGTGCATATACTTTTATGCCAGGAGACTCACCTGAGAAAGAAGTATGAAAAACTTATGATCTCACAACATTATCCAGTACAGTTTTACGCAGCAGCTAGTGTGGGACACAAGTATGGGGGAGTGGGGATATTATTTTCTAAAGATCTGACAGTAGACACAGGAACTGTAGTAAGAGATGTAGAAGGCCGGTATATCTTGGTGAAATTTAAGTTAGGAAATAATATTTACACCGTAGTAAATATCTACGCACCAAATACGGGGCAGGGACCCTTTTTTGAAAAACTTTCGGCGACTTTAAAACAGTGGGTGGAAGGTTCATTAATAATAGGAGGGGATTTTAACCTGACCAGATACCCTTTTCTTGATTCCAATGGTGGGGGCGGCAGCCATTCACGCAGACACAGGAAAGGGTTAAAAACTAATGAGAGACTGGCACCTGCTTGATATATGGAGACTACACCATCCTACAGAAAGGAATTATTCTTATTACTCCTCCACACACAAATCTTACTCTCGAATAGACTACTTCCTTGTAGATAGGGATCTAGCAAATAAAGTATGTAACTCAGAGATCTGTCCCATTACCTGGTCAGATCATGCAGCTATTAAGCTCACTTTACATAAGCTGGGCATACAATCTGGTGACCGTTTCTGGCGCCTCAATGACAGCCTGTTGGCGGATACTGAATATGTTGCACAACTTAAAGGGGAAATGGAGACCTTTCTAGATGAAAATAATGATGGAGAGGTGTCCGCCAACACGTTTTGGGATTGTTTTAAGGCTGTAGTAAGGGGTAAACTAATTGCCAGAGCATCTTATCTACAGAAAAAGAGGAATAGCAGAAAAATTGAAATTTTACAATTATTAGGGAAATTAGAAATACGGCATAAGAGGCTGGGGGGGACGACGACTTAGCAAGGCAACTAGTCTCTTTGAGAGAAGACTCTTTCATTGGGAGAAATAGCCTTCCAAATGGACAGAGCTAAACAGGAGTTCTTCGAAGGGGGCAATAAAGCTGGGACGCTACTGGCACGTAGGTTAAAGGTGAGGGCTACTCAGAACCAAATTTTAAAAATTAAGTCTGAAACGGGCGAGTTACTTACTGACACTGAGGATATTCGTGAAAGATTTATCCAGTTCTACCAGAAACTATACTCACAGCAAAAGGAGATAAGGCAGCACGATATAGATGTATATTTAGATAGTGTCACCCTACCAAAGGTAGACGAGACACAACAAAGATACCTAAATAAACCTATTACGGCTGAGGAGGTGACCAAGGCTATAGCAGGTTTGAAATCTGGAAAATCTCTGGGTATTGATGGATAACACGCTAGTTTCTATAAATCTCTCCAAGAGGTGGTTACCCCACTCTTAACGGACGCTTTCAACAATTTATTGTTGAATGGGGAAATTGCTAAGGATGCCAATAAAGCAGGGATCACTATTTTGGCCACCCTCTGCGGCTCGTATAGGCCCATATCCTTAATTAATTTAGATCTAAAAATTTTGGCTAAAATCTTGGCTACCAGACTGGGACACGTGGCTCCATCAATAATACACCCAGATCAGACTGGCTTTGTCCCTGGAAGATTAGCGGGAGATAATGTGCGGAGGGTCACGGATTTAATTTGGTATGCTAGAGCTAAACAATACCCCATGGTGCTATTCACGGTTGACGCGGAAAAAGCGTTCGACCTGGTTCACTGGGATTATCTTTTTTCTGTACTACATAAGATGGGCGGAAATTTTCTCACTTGGATTCGGAAATTATACACTTCACCCAACGCTTGTATTAAAGTGAATGGGGGATACTCAAAGGTCTTCCCGATTGAAAGGGGAACCAAGCAGGGTTGCCCCCTGTCCCCACTCTTGTTTGCCCTATATTTGGAGCCATTGGCTGAATATATTCGAAACACAGGAGAGATCCAGGGGATTAGAGTAGGGGAACAGGACTTTAAACTTTCGCTGTTTGCGGATGATGTGCTTTTCACTGTGGTAAATCCTTCCAGCTCACTGCCGCACTTGGTAAGCGCATTAAATACATTCAGCGGGGTCTCTGGTTATAAATTGAATATGGATAAGTCCGAGATACTTAATATAACTCTAAATCTTACAGAGGTGCGAGAGATACAACGGTTCCCTTTTAACTGGTTAAAAAATCCTTAAAATACTTGGGAGTGAGAATAGGGGCGGAACAAGGGGACTTGTACTCCCTGAATTATGAACCCACATGGAACACAATTAAAGACGATCTGCAAAAATGGGAAAGACTGGAGTTATCCTGGTGGGGGAGGATATCCACAGTTAAGATGAATGTTTTACCCCGGCTTTTGTATTTATTTCAAACTTTGCTGATCCCCATTCCGGCCTCAGACTTGCGTCTATGGCAGAGACATCTATATCGTTTTCTGTGGAGGAGGCGGCCGTCTCGGGTTAGCGGCAAGGTTTTGCAATTACACAAGGATAGAGGTGGATTGGGAGTTCCTTGTTTACAGTATTATTATGCAGCAGCTCAGCTTCGATATATCATAGACTGGCATGTGGTGGGAAGCCATAAACGATGGGTGCCCCTCGAGGGAGCTCTTTTGGGAGACATGCCTCCAAAAGTGTTGGTTTGGCTTCCACCGATGGCGATAGCCCCGTCTATTATACATACTCTTTCTATTTGGGATGGGTGGCGAAAGAAGTTAGTGGGAGACAGAACGAAATTCTTTTAAACCCCCATCTTTCATAACAAGGCTTTTCCTCCTGGAGCTTCTAAGGTTATAGCTTCTAGGTGGAGATCCTTTGGATGTGAAACTCTGGAACAGATGTGGAGTAAGGGGAACAATTAAGGAATTTTCAGAGCTCTCTACCGACTTCCCTCTATCGAAAGCAGATCAATATTTTTACCTCCAACTTAGGCATTATATGTCACAACGCTCAGTTATGTCAGATTTGCGCAAAGGTAAATCGCTTTTTGAAGGTTATTGTGAAAATGCTGACAAACTTAAGAAGGCTTTATCTAGGCTATATATTCTACTCAATAAAGATCTAGAGGTACCTCCAACACATATTGTCAACTGGGAAGGAGATCTGGGAGGCAAACTGTCGGCGTCTGAGTGGTCAGATTGCTATAGGGCTGCAAAGAAGGGGTCAGTGTCTGCTACTATAATAGAGCAAAATTATAAAATGTTATATCGATGGTACTTGACCCCAGTGCGACTACATAAATTCTACCAGTCTGTCTCAGATCAATGTTGGAGAGAATGTGGTAATAAGGGTACTTTCATACATATCTGGTGGGAGTGTGGCCCAATACAGGGATATTGGAATATGATCAGTGGGCTTATTCATGAGATCTTGAATGTGCTAGGTTCCTGTACAACCAAAAATATATCTTCTGAATATTTTTCCACCTGAGTGCAACAGATCACACAGGCGGGCAGGGCGGAACTGGCTACGCTGTGGAGACAGAAGGAGGTGCCGTCGCGTGCACGGGTACTCCAGCGCTTGACTAAAGTTTGGTATCTTACCCAATTGACAGCTATCAAACGGAAGACTCTGAAAAAGCATTTGTCCCAATGGAACAGTTTTGAACAATGGAAGCGGCAGCAGTCGGCATAGCTTGTGTAGGAGCGGTCACACTCTGATTTGCTAGAGCATATACACTTGTAACTACAATTTACACTATGGAGTGTCTTGCTGAATGTGTATCACCTATTCCATGGATCCTATGCACTTCTCTTAACCAGTATGATATCATTGTTGCACTGTTGTATTTTAGCAGTATACCATTTTTCCTTGTAAGTTGTCAGCTATCTGTGTGTCTTGAGACAACAGTGATAGGGTGGGGGGGGGGGGGAAGATATCCACAAAACTCAAGCATTCACTATGAGACTGTTTTCAAAACCGCATGTTTATTTTTGTTTTCTCTTTTGTAACATATATTATTACATGTATGTTTTGAGATGCATACAATTGTTCTATGTTTCTATGCTTAAATTACAAAAAAAAAAATAAAAAAATACAATCCTAGAGGTGCAGTCCAGATGTATTCCATGCATTAAGAAAGGTGGAAAGAAAGCAAAACAATTACAGGCATGGTTAAAAAGTGAGGTGAAAGAGGCTATTTTAGCCAAAAAAAATCCTTCAAAAATTGGAAGAAGGATCTATCTGAAGAAAATAGGATAAAGCATAAGCATTGTCAAGTTAAGTGTAAAACATTGATAAGACAGGCGAAGAGAGAATTTGAAATGAAGTTGGCTGTAGAGGCAAAAACGTTTTAAAATATATCTAAAGCAAGAAACTTGTGAGGGAGTCGGTTGGACCATTAGATGACCGAGGGGTTAAAGGGGCTCTTAGGGAAGATAATGCACAATTAAACTCTGGAACTTGTTGCCAGAGGATGTGGTTAGTGCAATTAGTGTAGCTGGGTTCAAAAAAAGTTTAGATAAGTTCTTGGAGGAGAAGCCTATTAACTGCTATTAATCAAGCTGACTTACGGGCCGATACAGTAAGGTGCAGTAGAAACAGTGCATTAGTGCCCGGCGCACCCGCGTTTGCTGCATGCACAGTTCGGATCACCTATCGCTCGATACTGTATTTAAATGGCATGCAAATGCAAGCCACGTCCAACCCGCGTCCATGAAGCGCAATCCATTTTACTGTATAGGCGCTATACAGCGCCTATACAGTATCCTGGGTGCGCTGGTACCTGTCATTTCAAATGACGTTTGAAATGACAGGTACCAGGAAGTGGATGGCTCTCCTACAGACCCCGCTGCCTTGAGCGCCCGGCGCCAGCAAGCCCCAAGCAGCCGGCAATCAGAGGCAGGGAGCGCAACAAAGCACCCTCCTTCGGACGGACAAGAGAGACGAAATTTCATAGTCCCAAACCAACCCAATCCCCAGCAGAAAGAGACGAAATTTCACAGTCCCAAACCAAACCAACCCAATCCAAGCCCCAGCAGAGAGAGACGAAATTTAGCCGCCCAGTCCCAAACCAACCCAATCCACAAAAAAAAAATGCTTCTCGCACTTAGCCGCCCAGTCCCAAACCAAACCACACCAACCCAATCCAAACCCCAGCAGAGAGAGACGAAATTTCACAGTCCCAAACCAACCTAATCCAAGCCCCAGCAGAGAGAGACGAAATTTCACAGTCCCAAACTTTCCCCCAGCCCCCGCTCACCTGCCCTGGCCGCGGCCACGCAAGCCCCCAGCAGCAGCAGTAGAAGGGCTTCGAGAGAGAGCGGCTTCAGCAGCCCCACCGGCTAAAGTGAATACATGCACGCCTGTACGTCCAGTATGGGCGCTCAAGGCAGCAAAGGCGCATGCGCACACGCCGTGCCCGGCTGGACGTCGGAGGTCACGGCGTATGCGCATGCGCCTTCGCTGCCTTGAGCACCCATATTGGACCTACAGGCGTGCACGTATTCACCTTCGCCGGCGGGGCTGCTGAAGCCGCTCTCTCTCGCCGCCCTTCTACTGCTGCTGCTGGGGGCTTGCGTGGCCGCGGCCAGGGCAAGTGAGCGGGGGCTGGGGGAAAGTTTGGGACTGTGAAATTTTGTCTCTCTCTCTGCTGGGGCTTGGATTGGGTTGGTTTGGTTTGGGACTGGGCGGCTAAGTGCGAGAAGCATTTTTTTTCTGTGGATTGGGTTGGTTTGGGACTGGGCGGCTAAGTGCGAGAAGCATTTTTTTTTCTGTGGATTGGGTTGGTTTGGGACTGGGCGGCTAAGTTCACCACACTAACGCAAGGGTCAGGGTAGGCGGTAAATCAGTAGGTTAAAGACGCGGCAAAATAGCAGGTTAAAAAGGCGATAGTCGGGGCGCACTTTACTGTATGGGAGGGAATAGCTAATCGGATCGTTTACATACATATACATGCCGTGGGCGGAAAAGGATACGCATAGAGTTAAAGAAGCGGTAAGGATCGGTAAAAACAGATAGTGAATCGCGGGTTAGACTTACATGGCGAAATTGTGAGTACACAGCGGGTTAGAAACGGGGTAACTGCGGCCGCGCTTTACTGTATCGGCCTGTTAGGGAATAGCCACAGCTATTAATTGCATCAGTAGCATTTGGGTACTTGCCGGGTTCTTGTGGCCTGGATTGGCCACTGTTGGAAACAGGATGCTGGGCTTGATGGACACCTGGTCTGACCCAGCATGGCAATTTCTTATGTTCTGTACCAGTAACAACCAGACAGGGAGTTGATACCTGAATCTCGTACAATCCCAGTAAATCAAGTTTGCTTACCGTAAACTGTGTTTTCCATAGATAGCAGGATGAATTAGCCATGATCTGTGGGGAGCCCTATAGCTGAGGGCTGCATCAAGAAGCTTTTTTTTTTGCAACCCAGACCCCACCATGAAGAGCAAACTACTTGATTTAAGAATACCTCAGCATGGCATGACCCACTACGCTGTCTTTTGTAGCTAAAAAGCCCAGACAGTAGTGGGCTGTGAAGGTGTGCACTGAGGACCAAGTGGCCACTTTGCAAATATCTTCGATAGCCCCCCTTGGAGAATCATTATGGATATAGCAATTGCACACACCTGATGTGCTTTCACCGAGCCAGCAAGGTCTGGAGCAGCTGCTGAATAACAGTGTTGGATGTAGATGGTTATCAAATTTTATAGAGTCCTCTTTGAAATGGCTACTCCAAGCCTGTTAGGACTGTAGGAAAGGAACAGTTGAGGCAACTTTCGGGCACATTTGTATACAGTGCTTGTAGTACATCAAGGCACGTTTGCAATCACGTGTATGTAGAAGTTTCTCACCCTTATGGGCATGAGGTTTCGGAAAGGAGGAGGGAAGCGTGATAAGTGAAAAGCAGATACCACCGGCATCAAATGCTTCGAGGAGTACTTCGACTTTGGTGCGGCATGCAACTTCTCAATGTGCATCGATGTTTTCAATGCATCAGGCGCACCAATCCCTCATGATGACTGGCAGTTCAACACAAATTGCATCACAAGACCTTTAAACCAATGCTGTGCCAACAGTTTTGCTTTTTTTTAGCTGGTACTGAAGCCACATGCGTCGAGGCTTCTCTGTGCTTCGACTTCAGAAGTCGTTCTGATGCTGTTTCTGATGCATCTCAATGTGGCGTCATGGATGCGTGGGGAGGGTGGTCTTTGTCCTTGACCAGAGTGTCACCATTGCTGGATGAGTTAGTTTGGGTGCCCCCAGACATCAATGGGGCCCACGGTTGGGCTTGTAATCTCAGGGATTCAATCTTTGCTGCCCTGGTTCTCTGTGCCCTCAGGGATATCCATCCATAGGGACTGCAATTCACCTGATCATGGTAGGGGCCCAAGCATAGTTAACATCGGTCATGGCCATCCATGAGTACGATGATCTGGCCGCAGGAGCAGGCCTTGAAGCCATTGGCTGTTCTTTTTGCCAGGATTGATTTTTCTTTCCCTTCCCAGCCGAAAGTAACACTGAAGAAGGAAAATTGGCTCTTACCTGCTAATTTTTGTTCCTGAAATACCATGGATCAGTCCAGACAAGTGGATTTTGCATCCCTACCACCAGATGGAGCAGAGAACTAAAAACTTTGAGGCACTGCTACACATCCGAGAGTGCCACCCGCAGTCCCTCAGTATTGATCAGTACCCAAAGCCAACTATAGAGTACAACTCAACACCCCCCTTAAAGAGGGCAAATGCAAAATCCAAAAGCTGGAGCGCCCCCCCCCCCCCCAAAAAAAAAAAACAGAAAAACCACAAATCAACCCAAGGAGCTAATCACAACCTAGCAAACCTTTTTAGATTCTGTATATATCCATTCTGACAGTTCTTCCCAGTAAGCATGCCAGAACATGGATTTGCCGTAACTATCTTGAGAACAAAGGGGCTGGGACAAAAATTAGCAGGTAAGAACAAATTTTCCTTTCCTGTTCGAACCCTACATCAGTCCAGACAAGTGGGATGTACCAAAGCATCCCTATAATGGGTGGGGCCCCGAAAGACACCCCCTCAAAACACTTTTGCCAAAGGTCAGCTCTCCTGGAGCCTGAACACCTAAATGGTAATGACAAGATAAAGTGTGAAGAGAAGACCACATCATTGCTCTACAAATCTCCTGCGGCGACACCAACACTTGGCCCACGACACTGCCTGCACTCTAATAGAGTGCGACACAACCCTTCTGGAATTCTTCTCCCCTTACAAAGGTAGGCCAAAACAATAGCTTCCTTCAGCCAATGCACTATCGTGCATCCATTTCTGGCACCTCCAAATAATACAAACAATTCGACTGCCAAAAACTGTTTGACCTTTGCCTCCGGTGATTCAACAGACCAATTCAGGAAGGCAGGAGCTCTAGTCTGATTCAGGTGAAACAAAGATCTCACCTTAGATAGGAACGAGGGTACTGTGCGCAAAGATACCACCTCGTCCAAAATCTTCAGAAATGGTTCCCTACAGGACAAAGCCTGCAGCTCCAAGATCCTTCTGAATGAACAGGTCGCCACCAAAAATACAGTGAGAGGTCCTTTAACAATAGCTTCCTCAACGGCTCAAAACAGAGGCCCACTAAAGCACCTGCAAAACCAAGTTTTAGTCCTGGGGGAATTCTGCGCTACTGCAGAATTTGCATATAATTCAGCCCCTGCGCAGAATTGCCAAATTCTGTGCAGAAAATGGCAGAGGAGACCCCGATATGCCGCGAATGGAGCGTGCACCGATATCGGCAAAGATGAAGACCCCGATGAGAGTGAATGTGTGTTGAGAGGTGTGTGTGTGAGGAGAGGGAGGGGGAAGGGGTGAGAGAAAGCAGGAGGGGGGGAGGTGAGAGAAAGCAGGAGGGGGGGAGGTGAGAGAAAGCAGGAGGGGGGGAGGTGAGAGAAAGCAGGGGTCAAACTCTGGGAGTGCCGATAGAGTGGAAGGTGTTGAGCCTGGCAGGTGGAGGAGTTGGGGCCTGAGAGGGCAAAGTGCCAGGGGAGTAAGGAAAGCAAGTGGAAGGGACACACTTACAGTGAATTTCTAGGGAAATTCTGCATCTCTAAGTAATAACTTTTTTCTATATTAATTTAAAATGTAGTTACTTAAAGACTGTTATGTAAATTGTGTTATTCTGACCAATATAAAATTTCACCTAAACACTCAACCTATTAACAGTCACTGAGGAAACATGACCAGTAAGATCCTTGTAGGCTATGGAAGAACCCAAGCATCCATGCCCTCGGCTGCAACCTATCACCTGCAGCTGAAGAAACTTGCTTCCTTGGCACTGCTCCTTGTCACCATCAGATCCAGATGGGGAACTGCCTCAATGAGACTGGATAAGGCCAAAGGCCTCCTTCGACAGCTCCCATTCTCCCGGGTCCAAGTGTTGCCTGCTGAGATTGTGCAAGTGGACTATGTCCACTTCCACAACATGTGAAGTGGCTATCCTCTACAAATGTCACTCCACCCAGGCAAAAGGCCCTGGGATCTTTGGGCAACAGCATGACTCTTTGTTCCCCCTTGCCAATTGATATAAGCCGCTGTTGTCGCATTGTCCGAAAACACTGACCATTTGACCTCTGACTTGTGGAAGGAATTCCACCAACACCCTGCTCACTGCTCTCGTTTCCAAGCGATTGATAGAGCAGGATGCTTTCACTGGCGACCACAGTCCTTGTGCCATCCATTCTTGACAGATCACGCCCCAATCCTTAAGGTTGGCATCCATCATTCCTATAACCCAGTTCAGAACCTTCAGGCCTATGCCTTTCTCCAAACTGGGCCGAGACAGCAACCACAAGAGACTGGATGTGGAAGTACCCTGCAGCAGTAAAGGCCAATGAAATTCCTCCAACGGATTCCAGCACGACAGCAATGCCCCCTGTAGAGGGCACATGTGGGTAAAAAGCCCATGGCCCAGTTCAACAGATACCATTGAACCCAGGACTTGAAGATAATCCCAAGCCCTGGGCACTGGCATCCGCAAAAATCCACACCACCTGGGATTGTAACTTCTGAATCCTCTTTGAGGTGAGAAACACTCTGCCGAGCTGTCCCCAAGTATTCCAAAATCTAGGTAAGGCTCAAGTGACTTCACCAAATTCAACACCCAGCTCAAGAACCGCAACATATCCAACACCAAGGACTGCCAACATACCTCCCCTGATTTCCCTCAGATAAGCCAGCCGTCCAGATAAGTATGAACTAGGATCCCCATCCTGCGAGAGCCGCTGCCACCACCACCATCACCTTTGTGAACTTGCAAGGTGCAGTCGCCAAACCAAACAGGAGGGCCCAAAACTGGAAACGTTACCCCAGAACCATAACATGAAGAAACTCTGAAGTTCTTCCTGAATGTGTATCTGCAGATAGGCTTCTGTCAAATCCAGCGAGGCCCGAAAAATTCCACTCAAACTGCCGCTATCACCATCTAACATTTCCATACATAAAAACAGGGAACTCACAGTATCACATTTCACCTTTTGCAGATGGAGGATGGGATAAAAGGATCCTTCCTTTTTTGGCACAACAGTAAATAGAGTACCTCCTGCGACCGTGCTCCCTGGCCACCAGCTGTACTATCATGCCAGCAAGTGAAGACGACACAACATGTCCCGAATCACCGCTTACTTGCCTCGGACACTTTAATGAGACACCACGAAAGCTTCCGTGATGGGGTGAAAAAATTCTAAAAGCATAGCCGTCCCTTATTACCTCTAGGACCCATTGGTCAGAGGTAATGCAGGTCCACTCTTCATAAAACTGTGAAAGATGGCCTTCCACCGCCATCTTGAGAGAGTGGACCAGCCTGGCTTCATTGTGAAGCTTTACCGCCACCGCCCCCCTGGTCGGAGCCATCTCAGGGAAGTCTACAGGTGACATGAAAGGACTGCTGCCTACCGGAGCCCTGGTTCTGCCCCAAAGACAGTGCAGAACCCTTACTAGAATGAAACTGCTGCACCTTCCAAAACCTAGAGCAAGGTGGATACTTCCTGTCACCTTATCCTCTGGCAGCTTATTCCTTTTAGACTCCCCCAAAAACTTCATCAATTGTTTCAGGTCTTCCCCGAACAATAATTTTCCTTCCTTTAAAGGGAAGATTACAGAGCTGAGACTTGGACCACATATCAGCTGACCAATTCCGCAACCACAGCAGACGTCACACAGACCACCATGACCATATTCCTGGCTGAAGTCCAGCTCAGGTCATAAAGTGCGTCAGCATCATATGCAATCCTGGCCTCCACCTGAGTTGCCTGGCTATTAACATCAGTGTCTGCTGAAGACCACTCCTGAGAGTTCTGGACACAGCGTAAACAGGCCCTCTGCATCAGACTTCTGCGGATCGCTGCTCGCAGGCTTAGCACCGACACTTCAAACATCCTCTCCCGATGAATTTATAGCTTATGTTCCTGCTGCCAAACCTGTAACCAGAATGATCATTTTGTTAGTGACCGCCGAGACCGAAGCATCCATCTTCAGCAATACCAGCAGCTGCAGGATATCCTCTGACAGGGGATATAACTTTGCTACGGCTCTAGCCACTGTGGGGCTCGCCTCTGGGAATTCCCATTCCTAGTTCACCAGCTTCTTGATCCTTTTAGGTAGAGGAAAGGCTTTCAGTGGGCCACAGAGTCCAACCAACACCGGATCCACCCCTTCATTGTCAGACTCCTCCTGGACCACCCTAATACCCAGTTCCTTCCAATCATGGGAAATAAGGGGCCTCAACTCCTCCTTCCAGAAAAGATGAACCACCTGCGGGTCATCTCCCTCCATTATCGGGACCTCTTCCAGATCAGCCATGTCTTTATCCCCGTCCTGATTGACATCCACCGTGAGATCTGCTGGGTCATCCCGAACCACCCCTGGACTAACCCCAAGACCATCTTCTGGGTCATCCAGGTCTGAATCAGGCCACCAGGCCCCTCAGGATAGACCAGGTCCCCCAGGCCAAGGAGCCTCTTTGCAGCAGGACAAGACAGCTGACAGAAATGCACTTTATAGCTAGTGCTTTTCCTGGTTAAAAAGGCCTTATGCATAAGGAAGACAAATTCTGAGGAAAACTCCACTTCATCCTCTCCCTTGTATGGCCTGGGGCTCGCATCTCCTCCCCCCCACCCTGAAGGTACCCCCCCTAAAACACAAATTGCATCATCGGACGCAATTTTCAAGTACTCCAGTTTGTCTTGGCGCTCTACATGTTCCTTCTGCAGCGCCTGGTATTTCCCATCGAACTGTACCAGGGATTCTGACTGGGCAACCACACGGTTTCCTTTAGTGCCCACCAGAATCTCTTGTTTATTGTGCTTCATGTCATAATGGAGCTCACAAAACCAGCTCCTAAAGTCCTTATGAGTAGGCAGGCTATTTTCTGCCTGAAACTGGTCTGCAGTCACGCTCTTCCTGCATCGCTCCGGGATACCACAGCCATCTTGCCTTCCATCCCCTGCCGACTTGCTCAGCCTGTCGCTGGACTGTTTATAGGAGAACTGTTCTCCTATAAACTGTTAGAGGTCCATATTTATTTTGTGGCCATCCTACCCATTTTTCTACAATACAGGTGGAGGAAATCGCTCCAGTTTACTGGTTGGTGGGCACATTTCGTCACGGATTATGCTTGGGGAAGGTTGGAACACGCGATCAGACCGCCAATTCCACCTGCTGACATCACCAAAGTCCCACATTATTTGCTCTTTTGACCGTCACCGCACACTGAACTAGGGATTTCAAAGTATTATCCACTAAGACACCCAGGTTCTTTTCCTGGGTGATAACTCCTAATATGGAACCTAACATCGTGCAACAACCGTGTAGGTTACTTTTCCTCATGTGTTCCACTTTGCACTTGTCCACATTAAATTTCATCTGCCACTTAAATGCCCAGTCTTCCAGTCTCACCAGGTCCTCTGGCACTTGTTCACAATCCTCTTGTGATCTAACAACTCGGAATAATTGTGTCAGTTGCAAATTTGATCAATTCACTTGTTGGTCCCCTTTCCAAATCATTTATAAACATATTAAAAAGCATCGGCCCCAGTACAGATCCCTGATACACTCCACTGAGAAAACTGATCATTTAGTCCTCATCATGGTTTCCCCTGCCATGCAGCCTCACAGTGCCCTGATTCTCCCTATCACACCTCCACCAGCAGAGGCCTCCAGTGAGCTCTGCTCCCGACTACCTGACTCAGGAGTTCATGAACGCTTTGAGCCAGCCTCGCCAGTACCTCAATGTCTCTTCATTGAGTCATCCTTGGTTCTCTGATCTAGCCATGTTTTCCTTGTTCCATGCCTTGAGGCCTCCAGGCCCACTTTGCCTTGTACCTTGCTCTGTGGCCTACTCAGGCCTTTCCTTGCCTTGTGGCCTCCTCTCATCTTGTGCCTTGCGGCCTATCCAGGCCTCTCCTTGCCTAGTAGCCTTCTGGCCTTATACCTAGTGGCCTACAGTCGTTCTTGCTTTGCTGCCTTCAAGCCTCAGTGTTCTCCGTTTTATCTAGTTCTTGTCTGGTCCTGACCTTGTCCTTTCCAGTCCAATTCCCCGTATCCATTTCCTGCCTTGCCATTGCTGTCTTGCCCCAGCCTGAGCCTGTATCTGTACCAATCCCATTCTCTGTTCAGTATCCTGCCCAGACTGTATCCAGTTTTACCTTCTGAGTATCCTATCCAGCCTGTGTCTGTATCCAGTTCTAGCCCGTGCCCAGTATCCAGCCTTCAGTTCCAGCCTGCTCTAATATCCAGTCTTCGTCTTACCTGCCTTAAAAACATAAGAACATGCCATACAGGGTCAGACCAAGGATCCATCATGTCCAGCATCCTGTCTCCAACAGTGGCCAATCCAGACAATAAGAACCTGGCAAGTTCCCAAAAAACCAAGTCTATCCCATGTTACTGATGCTAGTAATAGCAGTGGCTATTTTCTAAGTCAACTTAATTAAAGCAGGTAATGGACTTCTCCTCCAATAACTTATCCAATCCTTTTTTAAACTCAACTACACTAACGTACTTACACCATGATGTTCTGGCCACTGCAGCCAAGCCTCACTGGTCCCCAGAACACAAGAGCTCAACCTGCAGGGAAGGGAGCTGACTAGGAAAAAGATTAACCCCATTCCAGCCCTGCGGATCTGTCCTGCCCTGCTCCTGAGGGTGTGTTCCCCGACCCCAGCCAGCAGGACAGTCCTATTCTCAGTTTCCTATCTTTTAACCAGTTTGCAGTCCACAATAGGACATTGCTTCCTATCCTGTGCCTTTTTACTTTTCTCAGGAATCTCTCACGGGGAACTTTATCAAAAGCCTTCTGAAAATTCAAACACACTACATACACCAGGTCTCCATTATCCATATGCAATAGGAGGCAGTGGTCTGTTGTGGACTGGTAGCTGGTTAACAGGCCAGACACAAAGGGCAGGATGAAATGGTCAGTTTTCCAACTGGAGAAAGGTCATTAGTTGAGTACCACAAGGATCGGTACTGGGACCTGTGCTATTTAACTTTCAGAAATGATCTGGAAGGAGGAAGTGACTTCACCTGAGCAAGATGGCCACCTGAAGCATGTGCTCTGCATGGCTTAATGGAATAAAGCAGTTTTCTGGGAGATCGGGTAAGCCTCAGTTGGTATAGAGGCTGTCTTCGGATGGAGCTGGTTATGGCCAACTGCCGACACATGGTGGACCTTCAAGAATTCTCCTACTCTGGGATAGCGATGACGGTGAAAGGCAACATGCAGGAGGAGGGCTTAGCTCCGTTGCAAGTGCAACCTAATATGGAACCTGACACCGAGGCTTTGAATAGTACAACGGGCCCCACCAAGGCCGACTTTATGACATGGTTTCAGGAAATTAAAAATATCGCAGCCCTTAAGAAAGATATCACCTTAATGTTCAATGAACTTCATAGAGATGATATAGGACAACGAATAGCGGAAATGAAGCAAACGGTAGATGACCATGCAGAGAAAATGGTGCAGCAGGAAAAAAACCCATAAGCTACTCTTAGACGCAGCGGAAGATGTGAACACGAAATTAGAGGATTTAGAAAACAGGCTGTGGAGAAACAATATTCACATACGAGGAGTATTGGAGGAGGGTACACCAAACTATACAAATATGGTTCGCGACATA
Organism: Rhinatrema bivittatum; assembly: GCF_901001135.1. Classification (NCBI taxonomy): domain Eukaryota; kingdom Metazoa; phylum Chordata; class Amphibia; order Gymnophiona; family Rhinatrematidae; genus Rhinatrema; species Rhinatrema bivittatum. The sequence goes on from NC_042617.1 coordinate 320,580,245, forward strand.
TGCTAGACCATTTCTCCACTCAGAGTCTACCGACATGCCTGCGATGGACATAAAAATTGATCGGGCCCATAGGGCGCTGGGAAAAGTGAGTAATAACAACCCGAGGGACATTGTGGTGAGTTTGCATGACTTCCCGGTTAAAGATCTTGTTATGCAGAAGGCGAGAGTGAAGGGAGTCATAGCATGCAAGGGAATGAAGCTGCAAATATTTCATGATATATCGCCAAATGAAATATATCACTGAATCGCTTCGGGCCGAGAACATTCGGTATAAATGCATGTATCCTTTTGGGATTTCCTTCACAATGAGTGGCCGTACATACATAGTGCGTGCCACAGAAGTTGCGGAAACTATTCTAAGGAAACAGTAAATAGAAAGCCTGCCCTTCGGAGAATGGCACCGGTAGGTGGAAGGGCAAGAGGGACTGAACCCGGAAGAGCGGGCGACTCGATTCCTGCCCCCCCCCCCCTGACATCATCAGGGAGTGACTGCTGTGCTTCTTTAAACCTGAGCACAGCGGCATGCAGCCAAAGCCACGCATCAAAGGGGTGCGCCCCTGGGAAAGATTTTGGAGAGAAGGTTTTTTCTTCTCATTTCTTCATCGATTTTAATGGGAAAAAAAAATAAAAATGAAGATCATCGCATCCACGCCCATGGCAAAGGAAGTGAGAGGCCCAATGGACAATCATCTTGTAAGAAGGGTGAGTCAAACCTCGAGAGAGGCTATCCCTGATATATCATTCTCGTCGGGGGCTTCTGTGAGTCCTGCCCAGAACCATGTATCCAATTTGCCCTCTGGAAGTGATGGAGTTAGTGCTGTAATAACTACTCCAAATCTGTGGGATTTAACATCTTCTGATGACAGAGAGAATAAGTTAACAGAACAGGTATCAGTTGCCAAGGTAGCGTGTGAAAGTAACACAGCAATGTGTGCAAGTAATACGCTCCCTGAAATAGATCTGGTTGTGACTGAACCTGAAAATATTACCTTGGTCGATGTGTGGAGAGCTGTTATGAAAATGGAAAGAAGGTTAACTCAATTTATGTCCCAATCCACCAATTTTGCCTCTGAAACTAAGAAAACTCTAGAAAACCAAGGAAAACAAATAGAACAATTAGAATCATCAAATACAGCTTCAGCTATGCAAATTTCTTCCCTGCAGTCAACAGGAACCACCTTTAAAAGGACACTGATTATATATAAGCAAATAGAAGGATTGGAAAATGTCATGAGAAGTAAGAACTTGCGCCTCTCGAATTTTCCTGTTACAAGGTTAATGTCAGTACAGGAATTATTTAAAAATATAAGAAAGAAATATTGTGCATATCAAATGAATCACTTATTTCTAACATGTATTATGTATCAAATGTAAAGAGAACTGTGGTAGCATCTGAGGGGGGTATGGATGTTTTACTAGCTGAAAGCCCCAACTTAACATCTTTTTTGGAGGCCTCAGTAGACAATATTCAAACTACAGCCATTTTAATAGTGGCTTTTAGTTTAGAACAGCAAAAACATTTAGTTCTACAAAAGTATTTTAAAAATAAAAGCTTCTGTTTCTGTGGTCAACCAGTGCAGAAATGTTTCCAGGAGTACACAACTTAGAAGAAAACAGTTATTATTGAGACAGAGAGTATTGACCCTTGGGGCTACCTTCTCTCTCAAATTTCCCTGTAAATGTTTGATTACATTTCAAAAGAATAAATTTATTTTCTCTGATCCTGCACATCTGGAAACTTTTCTCGTAGATAAGGGTGGATAGGGTTGTAGCAGCTCCCAAATTTAGATAATATAACTGGTAAAAATAGTATGTAGAGATCACATGATGTGGTGGGCTTGGTAGGCTGCTGTCTTCCAAGCTCCGGCTGCCCCCCTGCCTAATCTTCCACCATCCCGCCTACATTGCGAACTTTTTAGCTCCATTGAGACCCCGCGAATATTGGAGATGCTGGATTACGCCACTGTGCTGCCCAGTGAACCATATGGCTACCCGATCGATTCGAAAGGAGAAAGAAAAGCTGAGAGCGCCCGAGGACAAAATGGCGTCTGTCTCTCCTGTGGATGGAATGGCAGAGGATCTATCTCTGGAAGAAAAGATCTCACAGGCGGTTGTCTCGGCACTAGACATCAGACTCCACCAGCTCTCGGAACAAACTGCCGATGTTCGAGCCTCTATTGCAGAAATAGATACCCGCACTGAACGACTTGAAGGTCGGGTAAGCCTTGTGGAAGATGATATTGGGGACCTAGAGAAAAAAGTAGCGGTACTCGAGAAACAAGCGAAAGCCAGTGAAGAAAAACTAGAAGACCTTGAGAATAGGTCATGACGGAACAATTTGAGATTTGTTGGCTTCCCAGAGGAATTGCCAGAAGCGGACCTACCATGTGTCTTAGAAGCCTGGCTCCTCCGAATTGTGCCGTCTCTGGCCTCTCCATCCAGGGGTTTATTAGAACGGGCCCATCGTTTGGGAAGAAGAGCTGAAGGGGAGTCAGTGGGCAGGCCAAGGGTGATTATCTCTCGTTTCTGCATTTTGTGCACAAAACCTTGGTACTCCAGCACTACCGGAAGGCTCAAGAATTCTACTACGAATCTCACCGTATCTTGGTTTTTCAAGATTTCTCACCGAGGGTCTCAACACAACGTAAGGCCTTTAGTGAAACTTGCTCGGAGCTTGTAAATAAGCAAATTCGCTTTGCGCTTCTATTCCCGGCAAAACTCAAGATCACGCACCTCGGTCAGGACAAGTTTTTTGATTCGGCTATGGAAGCCCGAGCTTATATTCGTGACCTTGCTGGCCCATCCCCACCGGATAGCCAGTGAAGAGTTCCAGCGCCCGATGTGAGTTAATTATGTTCACAGGACACGTGTTTTTTATACTTTTCATACGCTTTTGCTTTCAGCAGATCTTGGAGCACTTGCATAAACGCAAATGGGATCCGCGGTGTATACAGACCACGCACTCCACACCGCCTGCTTTTCTATGAGACCTGGAAGTAACATTGGTGGCAACAGCTGCGCAGCTGAATTATATTAGGGTGCTGTTTTTCTTTTGTATTATTCTTATGCGTACATGTCCTGGCTATTTATGTTGGAGATTATACCTCAGAGGATCCCAGTCTACAGGGAAAAGGATTTATTATCTATAATCCCTACCGTGTAATGCTGGGGGGGCAGCCGAGCACATGGCTCCATCTGAGTGCTCTCCATCCCGATAAAGGTCCTAACAGATTTGAAAGTTGGGACCTGCGCCGGGACGGACCTACTTTTAGTTAGGTCTCAGATTGTTACTGTATTATGTTTTTGAGGAGGGGATGGAAATGGGAATAGGGGTAGGCCTGTAGAGAACCTCGATTTCATTGTTTACTGTGTCCTAATCATGTGGGAATATGGTATTTTTCTATACTTTTCTATGTATTCCGGCAGAACACTGAAAAAAAATTCGGAGCCTTTTTTGAGGGGGGAGAGCGTAGCGCATTGGTTGGGCGATATGGGACAGTGTGCTTTACTGATCAAACATTTACATAGAATTAGATGGCAATGGACATATTAACATGGAATGTAGCGGAACTGGGCACGCCAATCAAAAGAGAGAAGGTTTTTGCTTGACTGACGAGACTACGGGCAAAAATAATTTTCTTGCAAGAAACACATATGCTCTCTTCTGAAATTTTAAAATTGCAGAAAAAAATGGGTTTTGCAGCTTTATTATGCCACAGGATCTTCGAAAAGTAGAGGGGTAGCTATTGTGATTCATCAAACTACTCCCTTTCACATGCAAGAAATGGTGAAAGATACGAAGGGAAGGTATGTTTTGGTTAAAGGCACCTTACTGGGGTCCCCTCTCATTCTAGCTTCTATTTATGCCCCCAATTCCTATGATCACAAGTTTTACACTGCCTTATTATCAGATCTCTCCAAACTGGGCGATTATCCCATGATTTTAGGAGGTGATTTCAATTTTGTTATGGACCCAGAACTTGATAGGCAGCCGTCAAAGGGGGGGGGGGGGGGGCACTTGACCAGTAAGTGGAAGGGTCCCAACTATCTCTGTCGCCATCTCAAACTAGTGGACCTGTGGAGAGCACTTCATCCAGGTGTCAGGGAATATACCTACATTGCATGGGCTCAAGATACTCAGACCAGAATAGATTATCTTCTCATATTTATTTAACTTCTTTTACTATACCGATACTCAAGACCAGGTCTTATCGTACCGGTTTACAATAGAACAGGGGGAAACCAATTAACATCTAGATCGAAAGTAAAGTTACATTAAACAGGGAGCGTAAAACATGGGAGAAGGAAGACAGGACAGATTTTAAACTGTAACAATTGGAGAGTGATAAATAAATAAATTCAACAGAAAACAATATATTAGTGATGCATAAAACAGAGATTTGTCCTAGGGGCATAACATGGTATGTCCAGAGGGAGGAGGAGAGGAGGGGAGGTGAGTGGGGGGGGGGGGGGGGGAGGGATTAAGGAGAGGTCGAGGGTGAGAGTCTGTGTTGGTTGAAAGAGGTTCCTTCAACGGTAGGCTTGTGCGAACAGCCAGGTTTTCAGTTTCTTTCTGAATGTAAGATGGCATTGTTCCTGGCGTAAGTCTTGGGGAAGCGAATTCCAATGTAGTGGGCCTGCAGTCGAAAATGCTCGCTTGTGAGTGGAGTTGTGGAACGAGGATTTGTTGGGGGGGGGCCTTGAGCGAGCCTTTGTAGGCAGTTCTGATCGGCCTTGCAGAAGAATGTAGTTCGAGAGGGAAGGTGAGTTGGAGTGTGGATTGCTGGTAGATTGATTTATGGATTATAGTGAGAGCTTTGAAAAGTATTCTATATTGGATGGGAAGCCAGTGTAAGATTTTTAAGATTGGAGTGATATGGTCCTTGCGCCGTGTGTTTGTAAGGATCCTGGCCGCTGCGTTTTGCAGCATCTGTAGAGGTTTGGTAGAAGAAGCAGGGAGACCGAGTAGTAACGTGTTACAGTAGTCGATCTTTGAAAACAGTATGGCTTGAAGCACTGAACGGAAATCCTGAAAGTGTAAAAGCGGTCTTAGTTGCTTCAAGACTTGTAGCTTGAAGAAGCCTTCTTTGGTTGTAGCGTTAATGAATTTTTTGAAATTCATTCTAGAGTCCAGGGTGGCCCCAAGGTCTCTGACCTGGCTTGCTAGTGGGATAATTGCATTATTGGAGAAGGGGTTGTTATCGCTAGGGGAGATAACCAGGAGTTCCGTTTTGGACGTATTTAGGACCAGGTCGAGACTCGAGAGAAGACTGTTGATGGCGTCTAAGCAGTTGTTCCAAAAATTTAGAGTAGAGGAGATGGGGTCCGAGATGGGGATTATTATTTGCACATCGTCCGCATATATAAAATGGGTGAGGTTGAGGCTATTGAGTAGCTGGCATAGTGGGAGTAGATATATATTGAACAGGGTAGGGGAGAGTGAAGAGCCTTGTGGTACTCCTTGCTTTGAGGGAATGGGAATATCCGAAGCTCTTTTTTCCAAATTTACAGATTCCTCTATAAAAGCTTTGGTAATATCTGATCACAGTCCGGTAAAGGGGACGCTCAGTATGGGTGGGGCTACCCCCGGCAGCCAATGGCGACTACCTGCATTTTTATCCAGAGACCCAGAGTTCCCGGGTTTTTTTGAAAACAAAATGGAGGGAGTTCCTGTCGCATAATGCCCAACATCTCACGCAACCCACTCTTCTGTGGGAAACTGCAAAATGTGTCCCTCGTGGAGACATTATCAGTTATGCTACACATAAAAAACGCAGAATGGATAGAGACATCTTAGTTTTAGAGAAACAATTAAAGCTCCTTAAAAAACAGAAGACTTTCCACTCTGATGGACACCAGGTTAATACACTATACAAGGAAAAACAGGTGGCACTCAATACGTTGCTGCGTAATAGAGCTGCGCCATAGACAGTTCAATTTTTTTCAGTATGGCAATAAAGCGGGGCGCCTGTTAGCCCGTTTCCTAAAGGCACAAGATCTGACCAAATACATAACTGAAAGCTATTATGCCTACCCTAGTGTCTCCTGACCAGGTGGGGTTTGTGGCGGGCAGGCGATCCACGGTTAACATTCATAGGGTATTGGTGGCTCTAGAGCGCTGTCATCTGTTCAAGGTGCGTGACCCTCTCTTAGTCACGTGTGATGCAGAGAAAGCGTTTGATAGAGTTGCTTGGCCATTTCTGCGCCAGGTGCTCCATAAGCTAGGATTTGTGGGCACGATTTTTGATTATGTTGTTTTGCTATATAATAATCCCATTGCAAGGATTTTGGTGAATGGTGAGCTCTCAGGAGAATCCGTCAAGGTTGTCCCCTGTCCCCTCTCCTTTTTATTATGACAGTGGAACCCTTGGTTTCTGCACTAAAGTCGACCCCAGAAGTTACGGGTATCCCGGTCGGCACTAACTCCTTTCTCACTCTTCTCTTTGCTGATGATATATTGCTCCTGTTGTCCAATGCTAGGACGGCCCTCCCAGCAGCTATAAAGATTTTTCAATCTTACCAGCTTATGTCGGGGTTTAAATTGAACCTAGACAAAGCTGAGGCTTTGGACATTAGGGGGACTTTAAAATCTGAATGGGATAATATGCCGGTAAAATGGGCTAGCTCCACTATAAAATATTTGCGGATCTTTATTCATACTGACTATGGACTAAATATTCCCCCCCACGATTGGGAAAATGGTTAATAAAATGTCGGGATGGAAATCGCTCCCGTTAAAGCCTCCAGGGATGCATAGCAGTCTTAAAGATGGTCATTGCGCCCCAACTGCTGTATAAGCTTCTTATGTTACCAGTTTTGGTCCTCGAAAAAGACAGACACACTTTGCAAAAAACTATACGGAGCTTTATATGGAACCCCGGCTGCCCTATGCCACAATGCAGCTTTCAAGGCAGAGTCTATAGCAGGACTGATTGCAGTCCACTGAAGACCCCTTTCCCAGCATTGTTATATGGGCAAAGTGATGCACATAGGGAAAAATAATCCCAACTATTTGTACACGATGCTGGGTTCTGTACTGGAAATCAATACCAAGGAAAGGGACCTTGGAGTCCTTGAGGACAATATATTCAAATCCTCAGCTCAGAGTGCATTTAAAAAAGTCAAATACAATATTATTTATCCTTTTAAATAATACTAAAACAAAGGGATACTCCATGAAATTAAGAACCAGAAGATTTATGTTCTAGGGGCAAAAACAGGTGTACCCTTGAGCAGCAGGCCTGATGAAAGAAGGTAAATAGAAGAGGAGAAAAATGTGTTTTCAAGCATTATTTAAAATTACTTGAGTTTCCCAATTTGAACTCATACCAAGGTACAAATTCTGGTACAGTTGGTAGGTCCCTGCCCCAAAGGTCTTAAAATTTAAAAGCAAGGGACAGGGTGGCTAGGAAAAAAGAAGAGAAGATGAAAAGCAGGGAAGGAGAGAATGTATACAACTTTGAAATTTTGTTTTAAAAAAACAAGGATTGTCTTAAATCGGAGACTTCGTACGTGCAAACTAAAGCAACAGTATGTGGAGTGAAGGAAGAGAACGATACAGAAGTTAGTACATATATGAAGGGGGGGGGGGGGAATAAGTGTTAAAGGATGGACCACCCAGTATGGCATTTCTTGGGAGAACACGAGCCCACTTCCTCGAAGTAGTACATTTATACCGTGAGCCTGGGGAGGGACCCAGGGATCAGTAAAGGTCATCTTCTGACCAGGAAGAGCCCAGGCAACCCGAGGGGGAGCATTCAACGAGGACACCGAAAAGGGATAGTTTACACGGTTACCATAACTATCCCTCCCTCCTCGGTGAATCGGGACCGATGCAGATTCCAGGGAATTGGGAGAAGTGGAATCGGGGTTGAGCTTTCTCCCTACTCACACCACACGGTCCAGCGCCGACATGCTTCTCCGAGGACAGGTGCCGCACGCAGTCACGTGAAACGCACAAGCAGCTCCGTCCGTAAATGACGTAAATTCCGGCTCTAAGTGGAAGTCAATCCACAGCGCGGAGCGGAGTGATGACACAGCCAACGACCTGGGCTACAATAGGAGATGGCATCGATCCTTGGCACGCGATCTGCACTGACTCCGCCGCAGTCCGCTGTACTGATTGGCAGAAAAATGAGGCCGGGAGGGGAGGGTGAATTGCGAGCGCGCACACGCTGCAGGATGTGGCCCTGACGTAGGAGATAGGCGTGGTTTGCCCTTTGCCCTCTGAAACCTGATCTGGGTTGGGAGGGAGATGGGAAACAGCTTAGCGGGTGAGTAGAATGAGAAAGCGCAGCTTTAAGGGTCAGGTCACTTTCAGGCCAATACAGTAAGGGCGCATAAGAAAAAGTGCGGCAGTGCCGGGCGCACAGTTCGGATCACCTACCGCTCGATACAGTATTTAAATAGCATACAAATGCAAGCCACGTCCATGAAGCGCAATCCATTTTACTGTATAGAGCACTATACAGCGCCTATACAGTATCCTTGGGGCACTGGTACCTGTCGTTTGAAATGACAAGTACCAGGAAGTGGATGGTTCTCCAACACGCGGGCATCGGGGATTGCCAGTCCTCTCTCCCCCCCTCCCGAAGCAAGGCGCAGGGTGAAAATCGACTCGACACGTTATTAAAGCAAATAGAAATTGTAACAAAAGTAAACTTACTGCATGCTTCCAGCAGCCCCAGTCCTCTCTCCCCTCCTCCCGAGGCGCCCACCGCGGCTCCCCTGCCTCCCGGGGGCAGCCGGCGGCGGGTGCTCAAGCAGCGAAGGCGCATGAGTGCACGCCGTGACCTGAGTGCCCGGATGGATGTCCGAGGTCACGTGCGTTCATGCACCTTCGCCGGCGGGGCTGCTGGAAGCCGCTTTCGCCGCCGGCTGCCCCCAGGAGGCAGGGGAGCCACGGTGGGCGCCTAGGGAGGAGGGGAGAGAGGACTGGGGCTGCTGGAAGCATGCAGTAAGTTTACTTTTGTTACAATTTCTATTTGCTTTAATAACATGTCGAGTCGATTTTCGCCCTGCGCCTTGCTTCGGGAGGGAATAGCTAATCCGATTGTTTACATATCATATACATGCCACGGGCGGAAAGGGAAACGCCTCGATTTAAAGAAGCGGTAAAGATAGGTAAAAACGGATAGTGAATCGCGGGTTAGACTTACGCGGCCAAATTGTGGGTAGAAAGCGGGTTAGAAACAGGGTAACCGCGGCCGTGCTTTACTGTATCGGCCTGTTTATTGGCAGGACAATTTTACATGCCTTGGCAAAGTAATTTACTTATTTATTCAGACATTTTAAATAACGTTTACAAAGTAACATTCATCGTCATCACTCAGCAAACTCACAAAGCCTGGTTACAGAGGTATGATTCATGGGTAGGTGAAATGTTCTAGTACATATTAGAATTCTAATAAAATAATAAATAAAAAAAATTAGGAAAAATTACAGACCGGTAATGAGTCAGGTAAGGGAAAGTACAGCATCCGGTTCTGAGACTGGCCTGTATTGTCCCTAGCCTGCGGGCAGGATCGCATAGGTTTTGTTGCTCTTGCTGTTTCTCCTCTTTCCCACAGAGGAAAGATCAAAAATAATTTTCCTGCTCATTCTTTTGTGGAAAGTCTTGGCTTTCCCAGCGTGTAGCCAGATGGACTCAGGACTAATGGTTATCTGCTCCCCTACTAGCAGATGGAGACTGAGTCAGGTTTCAAAGCTGACATCACCCTAGCTATATGCCTGCAATGACCTCAGCCATTCAGTAACTCCATTTCCTAGCGTGTAGCAGATGGACTCAGGACCAATGGGTATAGTTATCAATATATCATCGGTACCCCTGACAGAAGCTCAAATATCACTGTTAAACAAAGGCCTCTCTTTTGCGCCTGTCAACCAATACACAGCTTTTGAAGGAGAGAAATTCCTATACAGATTTATTAGACAAATACGGCTGAGGTTGTTTTTTGCAAATTCGGCTACTCAAATACATCAAAAGACGATTTGGTACCTCATTCCACATGGGTTCCCCCAGGACCCATTGACCCTGTGATTTAAAAGTTTGCAGAGGTGGTGCGGAAGGAAAGTTTTAATAAGGTGATTCAACGGCCCACACGAGTCCACAATTTAACTTCCGCTGAATTACAGGCACTTAAGGAAATCCGGGACAATCAACAAATAATTATTAAACCAGCAGATAAAGGTAGCTCTGTAGTGGTACAGGACAGGACTCAATACATAAAAGAGGTGGAACGTCAACTCAATGACAGCATCTACTATCAAAGATTAAATGAAGATCCGACTAAAGAGATTAAGAAGATGATTGATTCCACAGTTGAACAAGCATTGAGAGCAGGGTGGATCACAGAAAAGGAAGCGTGTTTCTTAACAGTAAAACATCCAACATGCCCGGTGTTTTACACGGTCCCTAAGATTCATAAATCATTGCAGTCGCCACCAGGACGACCCATAGTTTCTTCAAAAGGGTCGTTACTTGAACCCCTATCACGTTTTGTGGACCGTTCACTACGCAAATTTATACCACAAATCCCGTCATACATACGAGATGATGACAATACATCTGATGACAATTTTACAAGGCCAACCAATCCCAGGTTCAACATTTTTGGTTACCATAGGATAATCCCATGGCCTCGAGGGTCAGTAGTCTGGTTAGTGGAGCTTCCACTGCTACCCTCTTGGTGAGGTCGTGGCAGATGGACTCCACGAACTTGTCCAGATGGGTTCGTAGAAAATCCAGATAGGACCCCTCCCGAATGATGGCTAGGACCCACTTGTCCGAAGTTATCTCGACCCATCTGTGGTAGAATAGGGCTAGTCTGCCCCCTATGGCTTCTTCCCTTGGACAGGTCGGCTGAATCTCATTGTAGGGTACAGCTGGGGCCTGTACCCGAGCTGGTTCCCCTCTTGTTGTGCTTGGTCTGAAAGGACTGGTTCCTGCCCATAGGGCAGGGCACTTGATAGTTGTTTCTGTATGGATTGAAGCACTGTGAACTTCTGCTTTGTACACAAGTATTCCACAAAATGAAGCAATAGAAGTCATCACAGACCTATTAACAACAGTACAGACACGACAGAGGATTCCGAATGCCTTCATTCAAGAATTTGCCAGTATAGCCCTACAAGAGAATTAGTTCATGTTTTTGGGAAATTATTACAAACAGATAAAGGGAACAGCGATGAGGGCCACAATGGCTCCCGATCTGGCCAATCTGTATATGTCAGCTTTTGAGAAAAAGTGGGTGCACGATAGCCTATACAGTACTCACATTCAATTATGGAAGAGATTTATTGACAGCATATTCATCATATGGCAAGGTGAAGAAGAAGAACTTAAGAAATTTATACAGTGGCTTAATGGATGCAACCCACATTTGCAGTTTACTAGTCAGTATAATAATCAAAGCATAGCATTTTTGGACATCCAAATTACATTAACGTATGAAGGTTTCAACTTCACAATTTTTTGTAAATCTACAGGTAGGAATACATTGCTGCTCTATTCTTCATTTCATCCAAATTATCTAAGAGACAATTTATCAGTGGGTCAGTTCCTCCGACTAAGAAGATTGTGTTCCTCAATATCAGAATTTAAGATCCAAGCGGAGGACATGAGGAGTAGGTTCTTGCAGCGGGGCTACCCAGCCTCCATAGTGAAAAAAGCATATAAAAGGGCAAGATGGGCAAATAGAGATCTACTTTTGAAACCTAAAGTTGACCAAACTAATGAGAAGTTAGTGTGTGTGTAACCATACACACCGCAAACACAGATGCTGAAGAAGAGCATTTTGAGACATTGGCCTATTTTACAAATACATCCCAGTTTGAGAGAAACCCATGTTTGCCCTTACAAAAGCTAAAAACTTAAAGGACCTGGTGGTCTATTCAAATCTGTTACCAATTAGTACGAGAGCAAATGATCAACGAGGAAGTCAAAAAATCTGTGGAAAATGCAGTGCATGTAATTATTTATATGAGGGCACAGAATTGGACATCCCAGGACGAAAGACATTTCATTTTAGGGATCAATACACATGTGAGTCTACAAGGGTGGTATACGCCTTATGGTGTCCCTGTTACAAAGTATACATAGGTAAAACCATGCGGAAGATCAAAAATAGGATACAGGAACATGTGTGTCACCTAAGACATCAAACAGAGGGTGCACCATTAACTGACCACTGGCAAGAGATGGGACATTCACCAGAAGAATTTAAAGTGGCGGTAATTTTTCAAATACAAGACCATCCACGAGGAGGCGACCTGAATTTGAAATTGATACAAATGGAGCAAAAATTCATTTACACCTGGGACACCATAGCCCCAAAAGGGTTAAACCGAGAAATTGATTGGACAGTTTATCTATAGGAGGGATGGCCCCTGGGAAAGGTGGAGGTGACTGATATAACATCATAGAATCGCGACAAGAATCGGGGGGGCAAAGTTGCACACCTGAGGGAGAAACTTTGTTTAGTTAAGCCAGTAGGGAATCAGATCTACTAATGAGTTCATGGTTCCATTTATTACTAGTAGCCACTAAGACAAGTGACTGTGTAAAGGAAGAAATATGACGGGTAGCTTGACACATTACATCACAAGATTAGACTCTGGATCCGGATGGGGAACCAATTCGGCCCCCACCAGGGCCGCTTATTTGTAGAGTAGGGATGGTCTAGTAAAAAGAGGACCGATAGACAACATAGGGGAGAACTGCGTCTAGTAGGCGGAGCCTATTAAAAAGCAGGGAGGAAGATCGAGACAGAGGAGAACTGTGTTTAGCAGGCGGCGAGTTTTATTAAATATTTCAGGAGAGATAAGGAAATAGGGAACAATATTGAGGTGACAATGTTCACACACGTAGAATACATAAGGAATATGGAACACACATTTAGTTGATTAGGGGAGGGACCACGCTAATTAGTTCCATCCCGGAAATTGATATCACAAGCAAAGTGCAGACGTGGAAGTGTTCAGTTCTCCATCAGGTCCGCAGCATAATAAAATCGCAATGGGCGAAAGTAAGAACGGGCTTCCCCCAGGTCCAATATTTGTGACAGCGGGACTTTAATGAAAGATATAAAAAAACATAAGTATAATAAATAAACCATACAATAAAAAATAAGAGCGTATGAATAGAATTCGAGCGGGGGGCATAACAACCGGACTTGAACATAGGAACGGGAGACTGAGAAGGAAGTATCGGTAATTGAATTTGATTAAGTGCACCAGAGGTAGCCTCGGACTGGGGAGGGCAGGGAGGTGTCAGCCCGCGGTGGGTTTAAAAACGGGCTGAATAGGCAGAGACGCTAGAGTCGTGTACTGAAGGCGTCACTTACATTACATACGTAGCGCAACAAAGTAAGTACTAAATACCTTAGAGGTGGTAGAAATTGTATTCATGTTGAAAGTTGGTCATGAAAACATTGTATTTTAATTTTATGTATTTAAGATAGGTTGACACTGTGAACCCGGACTGGACACAGTAGATTTCTCTCCTGCAGTCCCTGAAGCAGGCACACAGTGCCGAAACATGGCCAATGTCGGGCAGACGAATCCGAACCCATAGGAAATGATGAGGGCGGCAGCCTTGATAAGTATATGAGATCAAAAACGGACAAGTGGGTCGGATAAGCAGCCAGGGAGAAGGGATTTTACAAGTAAAAAGGAAAAAAGCAAAAAAGATCAAAATAAATAATTTGAATAATAAAGAGCAATAGACGGGGCAAATGAGAGGGATAACTAAAAAGTGGTTATCCTCAAACAGAGCCACCGTACAAAAAAGACCACTGAGCAAGGTGTTCCCTTGAACTAGTGGGTGTTGGAGAATTGATGCAATTAATAGCAGTGGCTATTCCCTAAGTAAACTTGATTAATAGCTGTTAATGGACTTCTCCTCCAAGAACTTATCCAAACCTTTTTTGAACCCAGCTACACTAACTGCACTTACCACATCCTTTGGCAACAAATTCCAGAGCTTTATTGTGCAATGAGTGAAAAAGAATTTTCTCCGATTAGTCTTAAATGTGCTACTTGCTAACTTCATGAAATACCCCCTAGTCCTTCTATTATTCGAAAGTGTAAATAACTGAGTCACATCTACTCGTTCAAAACCTCTCATGATCCACTATGATGCCTAGATCGTTTTCCTGGGTGGTAGCTCCTAATATGGAACCTAACATCGTGTAACTACAGCAAGGGTTATTTTTCCCTATATGCAACACCTTGCACTTGTCCACATTAAATTTCATCTGCCATTTGGATGGCGCATAAGGTTTTATGCACCGACATAAGGTTTTACGCGCCGACAGCCATGGCATCACCAGAAACAGAGATAAAGGCTCAAGGTCTCTGCCCAGCATGCCATATCAGAGCCGCACAAAGCGAGGAGGCCAACGCCCTGTGCGCTCAGTGCGAGGAGGCCCTGAGAGATCCAGCCCAGGGCCAGTCCCACTCAGGGCCAAGTAATAGCTCCTCAGTGGGTACCCTGGACCTTGCAATTCCCAGCGGGACACCCCCACAAATGGGGACCCCCAGGGTCCTAACACTCCTCAGCTTGGATCCAGCATCTATCTCATGGGTGGAGTTCTTCAAAGGGCTACACACCTTTGTTCACATGCAAACGGAACCCCTGGCTGACCAGCCACATCCTCCGCCAGAGGACCTTTATGCCCCAGGCCCCTCGAGGCCTAGACAAAGGGTTCCACCGTGTCCCCACAACTCTGAAGAGGAAGCAGAGCCCCTAGAAGGGGGGAACTCCCCCCGGGGACAGAGCCTCACCGAACCATGAGACGCTTCTTCACCAAGGACGAGCTCCCTGACCTGGTCACCCACAGCCTGAAAGAGCTCACTCTTCCGGGCCCAGATGCTTCGGGGGGGGGGGGGGGACACGACCCAAGCTGAATCCCCTACTGGAGGGCCTCCGCCAGACCTCCCGCCATTTCCCACTGTTACAAGCTGTCCAGCAGCTAATTGACCAGGAATGGAGTGCTCCAGAGTCCACATTCAAAGGGGGACGAGCTATGGCAGCCATGTAGCCCCTGGACCCGGCGGCCAAAGATCTTCACACATGCCCAAGAGTTGATGCCATGGTCTGCGCAGTCTCGAAGCGCACCACTATCCCAGTGGAGGGAGGAGCAGCACTCAAAGATGCACATGACCGTCGTCTGGAATCCATCCTTAAACAGTCTTTTGACGTAGCCGCTATGTCCCTACAAATAGCGGCCTGCTGCACCATAGTGACACATGCCTGCTTATCTCACACCAGGAGCAACACCCCTGGAGAAGTCATGAAACCAGCAGTGTCATTCCTTTCGGATGCTGCTTCCGATCTGGTGCGCATGGCAGCCAGAGGAGCGTCCTCTGCGGTGGCTGCCAGGAGGCAACTCTGGCTCCGAAGCTGGTCGGCCGACGCATCTTCCAAAACTCACCTCACAAGGATGCCCTTCAAAGGATCCCTCCTGTTTGGCAGCGAGCTAGAGAAACTGGCCAACACATGGGGCGAGTCCCCATTGCCGCGCCTACCGGAGGACAGGACGAGGAGGAACCAGCGACGCTTCCCCCGACCCGCCAGGGGCAGAAGTTCACAGTGCTTCAATCCATACAGAAACAACTATCAATCTCCCCGCCCTACAGGCAGGAACCAGTCCTTTCGGACCAAGCACAACTAGAGGGGAACCAGCTCGGGTACAGGCCCCAGCCATACCCTACAATGAGATTCAGCCGACCTGTCCAAGGGAAGAAGCCATAGGGGGCAGACTAGCCCTATTCTACCACAGATGGGTCGAGATAACTTCGGACAAGTGGGTCCTAGCCATCATTCGGGAGGGGTCCTATCTGGATTTTCTACGAACCCATCCGGACAAGTTCGTGGAGTCCATCTGCCACTACCTCGCCAAGAGGGTAGCAGTGGAAGCTACACTAACCAGACTACTGACCCTCGAGGCCATAACCCCAGTGCCTCCACAAGAAATAAATACTGGGCATTATTCCATTTATTTTATCGTCCCCAAGAAAGAGGGGATGTTCAGGCCCATCCTGGACCTCAAGTCGGTCAACCACCACCTGAGGATTCCCCGCTTCCGCATGGAAACCCTACACTCCGTAATAAGAGCAATACAACCAGGAGAGTTTCTCACATCCCTGGATCTTTCGGAGGCCTACCTACACATCCCAATTCATCAGGAACACCAACGCTATCTATGCTTCAAAATCCTGGACCATCACTACCAGTTCCAGGCACTACTCTTCGGGTTAGCCACAGCACCCCAGACGTTCACCAAGATCATAGTGGTGGTGGCGACAACATTGAGGAAGAAAGGAATCCTCGTACATCTTTACCTAGACGATTAGCTGATCAGGGCGAAATCCCCAGAGGAAAGCCGCCAAGCAACCAACAGAGTCAAAACTCTACTGGAGAGCCTAGGATGCGTGGTCAACACAAACAAAAGTTGTCTGCAGCCCTCACAGTGTCTAGAGTACCTAGGAGTCCGATTCGACACCAAAGAAGACAAGGTCAGCCTGACTCCCATAAGGAGATCAAAACTGTGGAACCGGTTACAAAGCCTGTTGAGCGAACCTCGCCCCACAGCATGGGATTACCTACAAGTCCTCTGTCTGATGGCATCCACACTGGAAGTAGTACCATGGGCGAGAGCTCACATGAGACCCCTGCAGCGCTCACTTCTATCACGATGGAATCTGCTGTCTCAGAACTACGCCAAACGTCTGTCACTTCCGGGCAGGGTTCGAACCCAGCTACGGTGATGGCTACTGGCCAGCCACCTGAGCCAGGGAACAAGACTATCCTCCCCAACCTGGACCCTGCTCACCACAGACGCCAGCCTACGAGGATGGGGAGCTCACTGCGAGGAATTAACCGCCCAAGGGCAGTGGAACGTAGAAGAGTCAGGATGGAACATCGACCGCCTAGAAGCCCAGGCAGTCAGACTAGCCTGCCTACGCTTTGCCCACAGACTCCGAGATAAAGCGGTCAGAGTAATGTCAGACAACGCCACAACAGTGGCCTACATCAACCGGCAGGGGGGAACCAGAAGCCAACAGGTGTCTCTGGAAATAGACCCCCTAATGACGTGGGCGGAGGTAAACCTCCAACAGATCTCGGGCATCCACATCGCCGGGAAAGACAACATCACTGCGGACTACCTCAGCAGGGAAAGTCTAGATCCAGGAGAATGGAAGCTGTTGTTCGCAGCGTTCCAAATGATAGTGAACCGGTACGGGAAAACCAGACATGGACCTTCTGGCAAACCGGAACAACGCTCAAGTACCCAGGTAGTTCAGCCACAGGCGGGAACCTCAGTCCCAGGGGATCGATGCCCTGGTACAGACCTGGCCATAGGTGACCCTATTATATGCTTTCCCACTGTGGCCCCTGCTGGGCGCAATCATTCACAAGACACAGCTGCACAGGGGATTAGTTCTTCTGGTGGCCCCGGACTGGCCAAGAAGACCGTGGTACATCGACATGAGAAGGCTACTGGCAGGGAACCCCCTACCACTGCCTCCGCACGGAGACCTGCTCCAACAAGGACCAATCCTCCAAGAGGATCCAGCTCAATTCTCTCTTACGGCCTGGCCATTGAGAGGGCTCGCCTGAGAAAGAACGGATACTCAGGGGCTGTAATTGACACCCTGCTCCGAGCACACAAGTTCTCCACATCCCTAACGTACATAAGGATTTGGAGAGTCTTTGAAGCCTGGTGCGAAGACCATGACATCAAGCCACGCTCAACTTAAGTTCCTGTGATCCTGGAATTCTTACAGAACGGGCTACAGAAGGGGCTGTCCCTCAACTCTATCAAGGTGCAGGTGGCCGCATTGTCATGCTATGGCCCCAAGAGCGGGGGCGACAGCATAGCTTCTCACCCGGACGTGTCACGTTTCCTGAAAGGAGTCAAACACATCCGCCCACCACTAAAGTATCCGGTACCTCTGTGGAATCTCAACCTGGTCCTGGATTTCCTAGCAGGAACCTCCTTCAGAGCCCTCCGAGGTCTGTCCCTCTGTCTGTTAACTTTAAAGACAGCCTTTCTGCTGGCAGTTTGCTCAGCCCGCCGCATTTCTGAACTACAAGCACTGTCCTGCCGTGAGCCGTTCCTCAGGCTCACCCCGGGATCCATCAGCTACACACAGTCCCTTCGTTTCTTCCCAAGGTGGTATCACACTTCCATCTTAATCAAATTATCTCGCTACCATCGCTGGATGACTTGAAGAATTCGGAAGAAGCTCGTAGTCTACGCCACCTCAATATAGGCAGACTCCTGTCCAGATACCTGGAAATGTCGGAACCCGTACGAAAAACGGACCACCTTTTCATCCTTCACAGCGGGAAGAGAAAAGGGAAAGCAGCCTCGTGGGCAACCATAACCCGCTGGATCAAGGAAGTAGTCAAGGCAGCCTACGTAGAAGCAGGCAAACCTCCAACCTCTATAGGTCAAGGCCCATTCTACCAGAGCCCAGGCTGTATCCTGGGCAGAAACCAGAATGCTGTCACCCGCCGAGATCTGCAGGGCGGCGACATGGTCCTCCATCCACACCTTCTCCAGATTCTACCGTCTGGATGTTCAGGCTCGGGAGGACTCGGCCTTTGCAAGGGCAGTACTAAGTGGGTCACGGGCAGCCTCCCACCCGGTTTGGTAGTAGCTTTTATACATCTCATTGGTCCTGAGTCCATCTGCTACACGCTAGGAAATAGAGAAATTACTTACCTGATAATTTCGTTTTCCTTAGTGTAGACAGCTGGACTCAGCATCCCACCCTTGGCTGCCGTTACACATGGAATTTCGAATGATTCAAGGGTAAGCCATGTTTCCATTCACCTAAGGCACCCACCCTACCGGGTGTTGACGCTTTCCGGTTGAGTACACTGGCGGTCTCCAGCTATAGTCGTTCCAACCAGTTCAAGTTAATCAAGTTATAAAGCTTAACAAGTTATGAAGTTATTCAAGTTAATCAAATTAGTCAGTCACACATATCTACAATGCTTTTCGAGGAGAATACTAAAGAGCTGCAATTCCTGCAGGGGTATATGTACTAGGGGCTGACATCAGATTGAAATCTGATCAGTCTCCAACTGCTATCAGGAGTACACTATACCCATTGGTCCTGAGTTCATCTGTCTACACTAAGGAAAATAAAATCATCAGGTAAGTAATTTCTCCATTCTCCTAGCAGATGTGGATGTGCTATCCCCACACCAGCAATGGTGTGCAGCGGAATTGCCTTACGCGTTAGAAGAGGAAAATTTACCTTTTAAATTGGAGAAAGATTGAGCCTCGTGCTCCTGCAGTGATATCTATGGGTCCCTCCCCCAGTTGAGAATTCCTGAGGTGATTTCCGAGATCCCTTGGAGGAGGTGTGCCTTGGTCAGGTAGCCGGTCCCGGCATGGACAGTGCTGCTGAAGCAGCTAAAAGGCAGTGGGTGCAGGAAGCTGAGCGCAGCGGCGATGGCCTAAGCCCTCTCCCCCTGCAGCCAGAGACCATCTCTGTACTCAGCCGGTAAGTGCTGAGTCCAGGTAAGTAAAGAAGAACTCCTCCAATTCAGAGACTTGGAAGGGCTTTGGTAAGTCTTTCCTCCGGTCTCCTTGCTCAGCACACTGTACTGACAACGTTCCCGATCCCATTAGGGCAAGGGAAGGGGGTTTCCGAGTGGGTTGAGCAGCCCCCCAAAGGGCTGGGCCCCGCTTCAGGCTCAGTGGGCATGCCCCGTGGCAGACTGCGGCGACACCATATTGCGCGTGGTTTGCTGGGGCACCATTTTCCACCCTTGACTGTGCTCGTAGTGGGGCTGTGCTCGTAGTGGGGGCCAGCCCTATTGTGCGCCTAACACGTGCATAAGTGCGCACACACCTGTGCATTTATTTATTTATTTAAAGGTTTTTTATATACCGCAGCACGTTTCAAAACATCACCTCGGTTTACAATGAACAATAATTTAGTAACAGGCTTTACAATCAATTCAGAAAGAACAAGCATATATCAATAAGGTCAGCGAACAAGGCAATAAATCCACATATAGTACAATTGAATCCCATCTAATCTCCTGGGAGAAACTATGTATAATTACAAACTATATATGATAAGGTGCATTAGGTTCAAATAACAATAAATAATAATAATCATAATAATATACAAACTATGTATAATTAGGTACATTGAGGCAGAGGCAGTTGGAGGTGAAAGGGGTAGGGGGGGAGTGGACGGCTGTTTAAGGTAGGACGGCTGTTTGCGGAGTAAGAGGTCATTATGTATAAGCTTTTCTGAAGAGCCAAGTTTTTAAGTTTTGTTTGAATTTCTTGTGACATGGCTCCAGGCGCAGATCTGTGGGCATTTTATTCCAAACATTGGTTCCTGCTATGGTAAATGATCGTTCTCTTGTGGAAACATGCTTAATATGTTTGAGAGTGGGAGTCTTGAGTTTGGCTTGGTGTATTGTTCTCGTAGGTCTGTTGGAATTGTGGAATGTAAAATGGTCAGAGAACCATTGCATATAACCGCGTGCATAACCACACGCATACATTCGCACACAACAGTACACATTCTTATGCACGTCGGGGTGGATTTGTGCGCACTCGAGTCCAAGCACTAGCTGGCTAAACGCACAAGCTACAGCGGATTATGGCTCAGGCAAAAAAGAAGCACAAGCGACACTCTCTTTCTGGTGCCTGCCATTTTAGGGCTGTACAGTCTGACCTGGAAGCCTAGGGAAGCCTAGGGAGCACTGGACTCTCAGAACTTCTCCAAGCCCGGCCCCTCCCAGTCAGAGGATGGGTCAGCCATGACCTTATCTGGTAGCACCTTGGATCTGAGCAGTCCCGGGGCTGCGGAGAGGGCAGTTCAGCAGCGCCTACCTCAGTTCCTCCTGGGCTACGTATGGACCCGGTGACCTTTTCTTGGGTGGAATTCTTTCTTCAAGCCTTTGTTCAGGTGCAGTCAGCTGCTGGCCCTGCCCGGTCTGCACCCCAGCTGGGAAGGCCTTGTTCTCCAACCCTATCAGCATGTCTCGGGACATGCTTCGTCTCACCAAGGGTATCCCTGACAGGGACCCAGACACCACGGATGACGACGGGGGATGCATTCTCATTGGAGGATGGGGAAATGCCTCCAGATGTGGTCTCCCAGACCCTGAAAGCTCTGGGAGTTCCTGCCACGGACCCTATGTCAGAACCAGGAAAATATGGGGTGTTATTCCATTTGTTTCATTGTACCCAAAAAGGAGGGTTCGTTTCACCCCATCCTGGACTTCAAGAGTGACAATCGCCACCTGCGGATAATTCACTTCCGCATGGAAACTCTTTGATCCATCATAATGGCCATATAACCGGGAGAGTTCTTAACCTCCCTGGACCTCTCTGAGGCCTACCTTCATATCCCAATCCATCAAGACCACCAGCACTTCCTATGCTTTATGGTACAAGGCTGCCATTATCAGTTTCCAGCTTTCCCCTTCGGCCTGGCAACCGCCCCCAGAACAATCTACAAAATTATGGTGGTCGTGGCGACAGCACTGAGGAAAGAAAGGAGCCTGGTGCATCCTTACTTAGACGACTGGCTGATCTGGGCAAAATCTTTGGAAAAGAGCCTCCAGCTGACTAGCAGGGTCAGCTCCCTCCAGCTGACTAGCTGACTAGCAGGGTCAGCTCCCTCCAGCTGACTAGCAGGGTCAGGTCCCTGCTTCAGGAACTTGAGAGGGCTTGAGCAGCCTCAAGCCCTCTCAGTCCTTAGAGTACCTGGGAGTCTGGTTCAACAGCAAGCAGGACAAAGTCTTCCTCCCTCCCTCGAGAATAAGGAAACTGATGTTCCAAGTGCATCGGTTGACGAACATAATGCGCCCCAGCATGTGGAGATATCTCCAGGTCCTCAGCCTGATGGTGTCAACCCTGGAAGTAGTACCATGGGTGAGGGCACACATGCAACCATTCCAATGCTCCCTGCTTTCACATTGGAGCCCTCTGTCTCAAGACTATTCGATTCACCTCCACCTACCGATGGAAGTATGTTCTCAGCTGCAATGGTGGCTATAGAAACTTCACCTAAGCAAGGGTGTAAGCCTGTCCGCACCGAACTGGTTAGTCCTCACGACAGACGCGAGCCTTCAAGGGTGGGGAGCTCACTGTCAGGAATTGAGAACGCAGGGGTGATGGACCAAGGAAGAGGCACAATGGAACATAAACCGCCTGGAAGCCTGAGCTGTCAGATTAGCATGTCTGCAATTCAGCCACAGGCTCCAGGGACAGGCAGTCCTTGTGATGTAGGCTACCGTTGTTGCGTTGTCTGACATCAACCACCAGGGAGGAACCAAAAGCCACCACGTGTCTCTGGAAATAGACCCCTTTATGGAATGGGAGGAGTTAAATCGACAAGGTATCTCAGCCTTCCACATCACAGGAAAAGATAACAACAGAGCAGACTTTCTCAGCAGGGAGAGTCTGGATCCAGGGGAATGGGCATTGTCAGCCAGAGCCTTCCAGCTCCCAGTAGATCACTGAGGCCTCCCATCCATTGACCTACTAGCCACATCTCACAATGCAAAGGTCTCCCGATTATTCAGTCGCAGAAGAGATTAGTGCTCCCAAGGGATCAAAGCTTTTGTCCAAACCTGGCCAGAGGACTTGCTGTGTGCCTTCCCTCCATGGCCTCTGCTGGGCAAGGCCATTCGCAAGATCGAACGCCACAGAGGATTAGTCCTTCTGGTGGCCCCGGATTGGCCCCGATACCTGTGGTATGCAGACAATCGGAGGCTTCTGGTAGAGAGTCCCCTATGTCTCCCCCTGCGATTGTGAATATTTGCCCCATTCAATGTGTGCCCAAAGTGCTCGGACCAAACCCCTTGTTGTCTAATCTTTCTTGGAGACCTCCCAAGCAATAGAGCATATATTTTAGATATTAGACTTCTCATATTGTGTGCATTCATACAGAAGTTTTCAAATAAAGAGCCTGAGAGTCGCATTGTGCCAGTCCTAGAGGCTGCTTTCACAAAGTGATATGGTTTAGCGTATCTCACAATGCAACCAAGTGTATGCCAGGAAGTCCACCTTTTCTAGATGATAGCAGGAGCATAGGTCCTCTATGGACATTAGGGAACCCTGAATTTGTATGTGATCAAGATGTCTAATACGACAAGTGAGGTAATCAAATTTGCAGATGATACAAAATTGTTCAGAGTAGTTAAATCACAAGCAGATTGTGATAAATTGCAGGAAGACCTTGTGAGGCTGGAAAATTGGGCATCAAAATGGCAGATGAAATTTAATGTGGACAAGTGCAAGGTGATGCATATAGGGAAAAAATAATCCATGCTATAGTTACACAATGTTAGGTTCCATATTAGGTGCTACTACCCAAGAAAGAGATCTAGGCATCATAGTGGATAACACATTGAAATCATCGGTTCAGTGTGCTGCGGCAGTCAAAAAAGCAAACAGAATGTTGGGAATTATTAGAAAGGGAATAGTGAATAAAATGGAAAATGTCATAATGCCTCTGTATCGCTCCATGGTGAGACCACATCTTGAATACTGTGTACAGTTCTGGTCGCCGCATCTCAAAAAAGATATAATTGCGATGGAGAAGGTACAGAGAAGGGCTACCAAAATGATAAGGGGAATGGAACAGCTCCCCTATGAGGAAAGACTAAAGAGGTTAGGACTTTTCAGCTTGGAGAAGAGACGGCTGAGGGGGGATATGATAGAGGTGTTTAAAATCATGAGAGGTCTAGAACGGGTAGATGTGAATCGTTTTTTTACTCTTTTGGATAATAGAAAGACTAGGGGGCACTCCATGAAGTTAGCATGTGGCACATTTAAAACTAATCGGAGAAAGTTCTTTTTCACTCAATGCACAATTAAACTCTGGAATGTGTTGCCAGAAGATGTGGTTAGTGCAGTTAGTATAGCTATGTTTAAAAAAGGATTGGATAAGTTTTTGGAGGAGAAGTCCATTACCTGCTATTAATTAAGTTGACTTAGTTTTTGGGTACTTGCCAGATACTTGTAGCCTGGATTGGCCACTGTTGGAAACAGGATGCTGGGCTTGATGGACCCTTGGTCTGACCCAGTATGGCATGTTCTTATGTTCTTAATACCCACTTCAGCCCAGACCCGAAAAGCGCTAGACCTGGGGAAAAATTGCATTTTCAAAAAGATGGGTGAGTAGGGGGTATTGTTCCTTGCCCACTAACTGCGGTTTCCATTTCTGCCAGATCCGAAGTGTGGTACTCAGAGAATATGACATACAATGCTCCACTTTCCATGTAAGACTTAGGCTGCCAAGGGAGCGCAGAGAGCTGCATGGCCCCAAAAATAGCTTGCTCAAGTAACACCCATTGCGGAACATCTTTGGACTTGTTTGGACTTGTGAAGTACCATAAGAGCCCTTAATTGAGCCGCACAGTAGTATCAAGATAAGTTTGGTACTCCCAGGCCTCCTCTATTCTTTGGTAAGTATAAGGTTGATCTAGCCACTCGGGACGGTCTCTTCCGCCAGATAAAACCAAAAATCTTGCGTTGCCACAATCGTAAAATGGCAGGTGAGATATAGATCGGGATAGTGATGAAAAAATATAGAAAGAATGGGAGGACACTCATTTTAATGATAGCTATTCACCCTAACCATGAATGAGCATTACGTGTCCATCGATTAAGATCCCTATCTATGGAATGTAGAAGGGGAGTGTAATTTAATATAAAAAGCTGATTAACACTGGTCCCAATACGAACTCCCAAGTATTTTAGTGCTGTCTTAGCCCATTTGAAGGGTAAAAGGGTCCTGAGACTATGAATGGTCTGTGAAGTAAGGTTGATAGTTAGGATTTCGGATTTATCAAAATTCACTTTTAGGCCCAAGACAGCACTGAAAGCAACCAATTCTTGCATGACTCCCCTCAGTGAAGTATAAGGTTCAGTTAACGTGAGCATAATGTCATCAGCAAAGAGGGAGATTTTAATGTGCTGATGCTCCTTGGAGATTCCCACTATCGAGGGTGCTGCCCATATGTGAGTCGGGAAAGATTTGAGAAATATTGCAAATAGCAGGGGCGAGAGTGGGCATTCCTGGCATGTGCCTTGACCAATGGTAAACCGTTCTCCATAGCTGCCATTAATTTTTACCCTGGCCGCCGGGTG
This sequence comes from Rhinatrema bivittatum, assembly GCF_901001135.1. NCBI lineage: Eukaryota > Metazoa > Chordata > Amphibia > Gymnophiona > Rhinatrematidae > Rhinatrema > Rhinatrema bivittatum. The sequence goes on from NC_042617.1 coordinate 320,605,393, forward strand.
ATCATATAGTTTCTTCAACCATTTAACGAAGTTCATTCCAAAACCCATATGTTCCAAAGTCTTAAATAGAAAGGGCCAGTGGGCAAGGTCGAACACCTTTTCAGCATCCAAGGATAAAAGAACTGTAGATGTAAGGTTGTGCTGGATAAGCTCGAAAATGTCCACTATTTTCTGGACATTATCCGCAGCTAATCTGCCTGGGACAAACCCTACTTGGTCGGGATGAACTAATCTGGGAAGGACCCCATTCAATCTCGCAGCGAGGACCCTGGCTAGAATTTTTAAGTCCAGATTGATCAGTGAGATTGGCCTATCGGATCCACATTGGCCAGGATCCCTGCCAGGCTTTGCTATGACCGAGATACCTGCAGTATTAGCCTCTTGAGCGATGGAGTCAGATTCTCGGAGAGAATTAAACATAGCAATGAGTGGCTCTGCTATAATTTGGGCGAATTGGTGGTAGTATGCACTAGGCCATCTAACCCTGGCGCCTTACCCATTTTTTATTTTTTTAATAGCGAGCAGGACTTCTGAAATTTCAATTGGCTCATCTAGGAATGCCTGTTGCTCTTGGGAGATCTCCGGCAAGGTCACTGAATCTAGATATTCGCTAATTATAGGATTCGAGATGGATGCCTCCTGTGAATATAATTTGGCATAGAAATCAGTAAAGCTCTTACGGATACCCTCCTATGTAGTCTCAAGCTTGCCCTGCATGTTATTGACCTTGGCCACTAGAGTATGAACACGGGCCGCCTTAGAGCGTTGCACAAGGTAGCGCCCTGCTTTGTTACCTCCTTCAAAATATTTTTGTTTAAGCATTTCTAGTTGGTGACTGACATAGGAGTCCATCAAGGGCTCTTAATGAGTCTTCAGCCTTCAACAGACGACTGTAAATTTGTGGAGAATTAGTAGAAAGATGTTGCCGAGACAACTGGACTATTTCTGCTAACAGCAATTTACACTTACACTCCCGGTCTTTGTTACAGAAAGCTGCTCTAGAAATGAAAAGGACCCCGACTACAGCTTTGGAGCAGTCCCAAATCAAGGAAGGTGACAGTTCTTCCACCTGATTAAGACAGAAGTATTGCGGTAATTGTGTACCCAATCGCTATACGAAGTCAGTGTCCTTCAGTAGGCTAACATTAAGTCTCCAAGTGCATAAACCCCCATCTGTGTCTATAAGATGCACCTCTATCCCTATAGGAACGTGATCTGACCACGTTGTCTGTGCCAACCTTGCTCTCCTTATTTTGTATATGCGTATCAAAGAAAAAGTAATCAATACGGGAGTATGTAGTGTGTGGTTTGGAGAAGAATATATAGGAGCGAGATGTCAGGAATCTCTGCCTCCATCTGTCTTCCAAACTCCATCTTTGTAAGAATGATTGCCACACTTTCCGTGTCCTAGCTAGGGATATATGTGAGACTGAGGCGTTATCAAGCTGAGGATCCCCCCCCAAGGATTATATTTCCCCCTCCATGTGTGGATCGCAGTTGATCTATGGTGTCCAAACATGAGATTTGAGCCATATTTGAGAAGTACACATTCATAAGCGTGAAGAGATGGGTGCTTACCCTAATTTTAAGTAATATATCTACCCAAGGGATCTATAACCTAGGATTTCAATTCATGAACTAAGGAGTTAGAAATTAGAATCCCCACCCCCACATACCTGGATGTTTTAGTACAGGAAGCACAATAGGAACATAGATAAGAGGGGAATGATAAATGCTCGTAATGCTTTCTGATATGTGTCTCCTGGATGAAAGCTAGAGTAGCATGCTGTGCCTATAACTCCTTTTTTAGTAATAAACACTTCCGCGGGGTATTTAACACCTTCACATTGAGTGACAATATTAGAGTTGCCATCTTGAACAAGATAATAAAGTCCTATCAGTGAGATATTACAGCAGTTGTAGAGCCCCATGTACTTTAGCCCCCTCATAGAAAATCAAAGTCAAATTGTTCCCTTTATTACATCATATCCCCTCCCTCATCCATAACAAAAAAGCAAATACTTCTGTCGCCACTCACTCTATTCCTTTTGTATTCTGCCATTCAGACCTGCAGAATACTGACCTCTGGAGGGCTTCCTTGACACCTGAATAACGAGGAGCCCCTGACCATGAGACCGTCCCCCACATTCCATAGCTTATAGTTCAGAAAAGTATATTTAAAAAAAATACCATATCACATCCCGATATTAGCCCATAAGAGTTCAGCCGGTTACAACCACACTGGGTCTCTTACGACCCCGTCTCTTTAAGTATGAATATTTTGTCCATCATACTAACACTTCAGTTTCTCAGAATATTCTGCCTCCTGTTGAAACAAAGAGGATGCCTGTCCTTCACCCTTGATCGGAGGCATTGGAACAAGTGTCCTCTAGTGTCGAAGGCGCTTTCGCCCCTTGCCTGCTCTGTGTCATCTGGGGAGAGTATCCATTTTAAAGGGAGCAGTGGCCATCTTGGGAACCTGGAAGTTGATTTGCAGCTGGGCCTGTTGAAAGGCCTCAATGGCCTCCATCAAGGATCTGATGCGGTGCTTCACACCTTTTGCTTGGAATTGCAGGCCAAATGGATATGTCTACAGATATGGATTCCACAGTTGCGCAGGGTAGTAGTAACCACGCGCAGCTCATATCTCCTTTTTAGAGTAGCTGGTGCCAGGTCCTGAAAAATAGACAGTGTGAGAGTTCCATTGTATTTCCCGTTGTTTATGTGCTGCTTCATACCCTTGGGTTTTCTAAGCAAAGTTGTGAAAGCAAATTATGTCATAGGGATGCTGATCCCTGTGCTGTCCCAAGGCCCGGTGCACCCTTTCAAGTCGGATTACTGGTTGCAGTGACTCAATGTCCTCCTGCTCTGAAGGACTAGTGTTCAGAATAGTGGAGGACATTTGGTGTGCTGTGGCATGTGCATCTGCATATTATGTGTTATCAGGTATGCCACGAATCCTCAAGTTGCACATTCTGCTCCTGTTCTCAAGATCTTCTAGCTTCTCAGTGAGGGTCGATATTTCATTGTTAATATAGTTTTGTTGTGTCAGTTGATTTATGGCATCACCGTGGCCTTCCACCCGATTATCCACTTCATCCACCCGCGCGCCGAGGGCTGTGAGGTCTTCTTTAATGTCCGCCATTGAAGCCAGGAGATCGGTTTTGTACTGAGGCAGGTTGGCACGCAGATCAATAGACCAATTTCTTATTTTATCTCTCGATAGTAAGTCGGCTGCGATATTCAATCCAATCATGCCAGGAGGTCCAGTCTCGTCATTCCTAGGGCTAGTTATCTCGCCAGTCATTCTGGCCTGCTCACCGTCCTCGGACCCAGTGTCCGCTGCTACTTTGCCGTATGAAAATTGTTTTAGGTCAGCCGTCTTCTGTTTCAATGCCATGCTGAGTAGTATACTATATAGAGACAGGTTAGTGTTGATTCAGGTGCAAAAATTGGGGTTCAAGCACTATTATAAGTGGTATTAAATCGTGTGGGGGACAGAGCTCAGTTCTCAGGCATCCACTCTCATCGGCAGCAGCATAGCGCCTTGATTCTGGAATTTTTACAGGATGGCCTGAACAAAGGGTTGTCCCTCAACTCCTTGAAGGTCCAGGTGGCGGCTCTCTCCTGTTTCAGGGGCAAAGTGAATGGAGAATGGCTGTTGTTGGATCTGGACTTGGCCTGTTTCCTAAAAGGGGTTAAACACCTCCGACCATCCTTAAGTGGCCAGTCCTCCTATGCAACCTCAATCTAGTTTTGGACTTTTTAGCAGGGCCTTCTTTTCAGCCGCTGCGCAGTCTGTCTCCACACCTGCTAACGTTGAAGACTGTATTCCTGGTGGTAATATGCTCAGCTCATCGCATCTCTGAGCTACAGGCGTTGTCATCTCCGAAGCCGTTCCTCCGGTTTACTCCAGGAACATTTACATCTTCGCACCGTTCCTCCCTTCTTACCAAAGGTAGCCTCAGAGTTTCACCTGAACCAGTCCATTTCCTTACCATCCCTAGATAGACGCAAAGACATGGTATGGTATCTGGAACGTTCAAACCAGTGCGCAAGACTGACCACTTGTTCGTTCTTCACGGTGTAAGGAAACAAGGCAAAGCAGCTTCGCGAGCTACCATAGCTTGCTGGATCAAGTGATCATGGGAGCTTATGTAGAGGCAGGGAAGACTTTACTGCTTCAGGTTAAAGCTCATTCCACAGGGCCCAGGTAATATCCTGGGCGGAAGCTAAACTCCTGTCGAGCAGCAACATGGTCCTCCTTACACACCTTCTCCAGGTTTTATCGCCTGGATGTCCAGGCCCGAGAGAATGCAGCCTTTGCGAGGGCAGTGCTAACAAGACCGCGGGCAGCCTCCTGCCCCGTTCAAGAGTAGCTTTTGCTAGAGACAAAGTTCCTGGAGGTAATAAATGACTGCTTCATGGAGCAATTGGTTCAGGAACCAACAAGAGAGGGAGCTATTTTAGATTTCATTCTTAGTGGAACGCAGGATTTGGTGAGAGAGGTAACGGTGGTGGGGCCACTTGGCAACAGTGATCATAACATGATCAAATTTCAACTAATAACTAGAAAGGAGACAATAAGTAAATCTGCAGCTCTAACACTAAACTTTCAAATGGGAAACTTTGATAAAATGAGGAAAATAGTTAGAAAAAAACTGCAAAGGTTAAAAGGTTAAAAGTGTTCAAGAGGCATGGACATTGTTTAAAAATACAATCCTAGAGGCACAGTCCATATGTATTCCACACATTAGGAAAGGTGGAAGGAAGGCAAAACGATTACAGTCATGGTTAAAAGGTGAGGTGGAGGAGGCTATTTTAGCCAAAAAACATCCTTAAAAAATTGGAAGAAGGATCCATCTGAAGAAAATAGGATAAAACATAAGTATTGTCAAGTTAAGTATAAAACATTGATAAGACAGGCGAAGAGAGAATTTGAAGTGAAGTTGGCCATAGAGGCAAAAACTCATAATAAACACTTTTTTAAATATTTCCAAAGCAAGAAACCTGTGAGGGAGTCGGTTGGACAATTAAATGACCGAGGAGTTAAAGGGGCTCTTAGGGAAGATAAGGCCATTGCAGAAAGACTAAATTAATTCTTTGCTTCCGTGTTTACTAATGAGGATGTTGGGGAGATACCAGTTCCGGAGATGGTTTTCAGGGGTGATGAGTCAGACGAACTGAACGAAATCACTGAACCTGGAAGATGTAGTAGGCCAGATTGACAAACTAAAGAGTAGCAAATCACCTGGACCGGATAGTATGCATCCTAGGGTACTCAAGGAATTAAAAAATGAAATTTCTAATCTATTACTTAAAATTTGTAACCTATCATTAAAATCATTCATTGTACCTGAAGACTGGAGAGTGGCCAATGAAACCCCAATATTTAAAAAAGGCTCCAGGGGCGATCCGGGTAACTATAGACCAGTGAGCCTGACTTCAGTGCCGGGAAGAATAGTGGAAACTATTCTCAAGATCAAAATCGTAGGGGCTTATAGAAAGACATGGTTTAATGGAACACAGTCAACATGGATTTACCCAAGGGAAGTCTTGCCTAACAAATCTGCTTCATTTTTTTGAAGGGGTTAATAAACATGTGGATAAAGGTGAACTGGTAGATGTAGTGTATTTGGATTTTCAGAAGGCGTTTGACAAAGTCCTTCATTAGAGGCTTCTAAGAAAACTAAAAAGTCAAGGGATAGGAGGCAATGTCCTTTTGTGGATTACAAACTGGTTAAAAGACAGGAAACAGAGAGTAGGATTAAATGGTCAATTTTCTCAGTGGAAAAGTATAAACAGTGACTTGCCTCAGGGATCTGGACTTGGACCGGTGCTTTTCAATATAAGACGAGTGAGGTAATCAAATTTGTGGGTGATACAAAATTATTCAGAGTAGTTAAATCACAAGCGGATTGTGATACATTACAGGAGGACCTTGCAAGACTGGAAGATTGGGCATCCAAATGGCAGATGAAATTTAATGTGGACAAGTGCAAGGTGTTGCATATAGGGAAATGTTAGGTTCCATATTAGGAGCTACCACCCAGGAAAAAGATCTAGGCATCATAGTGGATAATACTTAAAAATCGTCAGCTCAGTGTGCTGCAGCAGTCAAAAAAGCAAACAATGCTAGGAATTATTAGGAAGGGAATGGTTAATAAAACAGAAAATATCATGCCTCTATAATCGCTCCATGGTGAGACCACACCTTGAATTCTGTGTACAATTCTGGTCGCCGCATCTCAAAAAAGATATAGTTGTGATGGAGAAGGTACAGAGAAGGGCAACCAAAATGATAAAGGGGATGGAACAGCTCCCCTATGAGGAAAGGCTGAAGAGGTTAGGGCTGTTCAGCTTGGAGAAGAGACGGCTGAGGGGGGATATGATAAAGGTCTTTAAAATCATGAGAGGTCTTGAACAAGTATATGTGAATCGGTTATTTACACTTTCAAATAATAAAAGGACTAGGGGGCATTCCATGAAGTTAGCAAGTAGCACATTTAAGACTAATCGGAGAAAATTCTCTCACTCAACACACAATAAAGCTTTGGATTTTGGTGCCAGAGGATGTGGTTAGTGCAGTTAGTGTAGCTGGGTTTAAAAAAGGTTTGGATAAGTTCTTGGAGGAGAAGTCCATTTACTGCTATTAATCAAGTTTACTTAGAGAATAGCCACTGCTATTAATTGCATCAGTAGCATGGGATCTTCTTAGTGTTTGGGTAATTGCCAGGTTCTTGTGGCCTGGTTTGACCTCTGTTGATAACAAGATGCTGGGCTTGATGGACCCTTGGTCTGACCCAGCATGGCAATTTCTTATGTTCTTATCCCATTTTTCCTGAGTCCATTTGGCTACACGCTAGGAAATGGAGAAAGCAGAGTTGCTTACCTGTAACAAGTGTTCTCCCAGGACAGCAGGATGTACTCCTCACATGTGGGTGACGTCACTGAACGGAGCCCTATCACGGAAAATTGTTCTGTCAAAGTTTCTAGAACTTTTGACTGGCACACTGAGTATGCCCACCATGCCATAATCCCTGTAACCACAGGGGTCTCCCTTCAGTCTTGGTTGTAGCAAAAGGTGCAAGCAAAAAAATAAAATAAAACTTTTTGGACCCAACTCCGCGGGGTGGTGGGTGGGTTTTGTGAGGACTACATCCTACTATCCTGGGAGAACACCTGTTACAGGTAAGCAACTCTGCTTTCTCCCAGGACAAGCAGGATGGTAGTCCTCACATGTGGGTGATTAGCAAGCTACAGGCAGACTCATTTGTTTGGACCAACAGCGTACAACTTGTGCAACAGGCACAACTGGCATATTGGAAACACTGAGAGGAGAGGATCACCTTGCTGGTGGCTGAAAGGAATCAGTAAGTTTTTGCTTGGGACATTGTCTTTTTTAAAAAGTATTGGGGCAAAGTTAACTATTTGGGAATATTATTTAGTGTGTTTGTGCCTTAAAGTCAGAAAGGCAGTGAATAAACAAGTTAGACCTTTTGTATTTTTAGTCAGTCAATAAGCTAGCAGTAGGTAGTGTGTTTATTTTTTAAAGTCTGCAGAACTGAGTGTTCTCCAGACTTTTAAAGAGCTGAGTGTTTTTATTTAATACTAACTGAGTGCTTGTATTGAAAAAAAACAAAACACAAAAAACAAAAAAAAACAAACCCCACAAAAAGTAGCCAGAAGCTAGAAATAAGCTAGGAGCAGTATATACCAAAGTAAAAAAGTTGAATAGTTCAGCTCAGTTACTCACCTTGGAAAGGTGTTGAGGTAGTGTGATTGGGTTTGAATAGGGAACAACATTTGTTAATCAAGGGAGAGTGAGTCACTCAGGCTGACTAACTGAAGTTAGACTGTTTGTATTTCCCAACCCTAGCTCATCCCTTAATTTATAGGCAGGTGCCACTTTCACAAAAAATAAATCAACAAAAACTTTATTGAGAATTCGATCAGACCCCGGTAGGCCACTACCAGACACATGGTGAATTCACTAATAGATTTAAAGGAAGTTAGACACATTCCTACTCCCATAGCAACCTAAAACTTAACTAGGAACTGATCAAAATTGAGATGAAGGCAGCAGTCCAGCAGCAAGAGGGGGGCTTCCCAGTCTTTTGTATCGAGTGTCACATGTACGATTTTTTACCCACCGGTGAGAAGTTGTACATGTGCATGCGATGCAAAGAGCTCCTGGCTCTCAGAGAACGATTCCGATCTCTGGAGGCTAGAGTGGCAGACCTGGAGGAGCTTAGGCAGACAGAGAGGTATATAGATGAGACCTTCAGGGACATAGTAGTCAAGTCCCAACTTCAGACTGGCAGCCCTGGTGCTGCCTTGGAGGAAGAAGGTCTCATGATGGGAGAGCACCAACCAGGTGTAGCAGGAAAGGATCCTGTAGCAAGGACCTGCTCTCTAGGTGATGCATTATCCTTTCGCACTGAGGATATCTCCCCAAGGCCTACTGCCCAGGAGGGAAGGGTTAGGTCGGCCATCATAGTTGGTGATTCGATTATTAGGAATGTAGATAGCTGGGTGGCTGGTGGGCATGAGGATCGCCTGGTAACATGCCTACCTGGTGCGAAGGTGGTGGACCTCACGCGTCACATAGATAGGATTTTAGACAGTGCTGGGGAGGAGCCGGCTGTCGTGCTACATTTGGGCACCAACGACATAGGAAAATGTGGGAGGGAGGTTCTGGAAGCCAAATTTAGGCTCTTAGGTAGAAAGATTAAATCCAGAACCTCCAGGGTAGCATTCTCTGAAATGCTCCCTGTTCCACGTGCAGGTCACCAGAGGTAGGCAGAGCTCCGGAGTCTCAATGCGTGGATGAGACGATGGTGCAAGGAAGAGGGATTCAGTATTTTTAGGAACTGGGGAACCTTTTGGGGAAGGGGGAGTCTCTTCCGAAGGGATGGGCTCCACCTTAACCAGGGTGGAACCAGACTGCTGGCGCTAACCTTTAAAAAGGAGATAGAGCAGCTTTTAAACTAAAACAAAGGGGAAAGCCAACAGTCGCTCAGCAGCGCATGGTTCGGAGAGAGGTATCTTTAAAGGATACTAATGATGCATTAGAATTAGGGCATCCCGACAGTGAGGTTCCAATAATTAGAAAAGTAGTCCAAGTGCCTGTAACTAAAAACTCACCTGAGCTAAAAAATTCTAACTTATCCCTATCAATTAAAAAGCAGAATAAAAATACAAACAAAAAACAAACTTTGAAATGTTTGTATGCTAATGCCAGAAGTCTAAGAAGTAAGATGGGAGAATTAGAATGTATAGCAGTAAATGATGACATAGACTTAATTGGCATCTCAGAGACATGGTGGAAAGAGGATAACCAATGGGACAGTGCTATACCGGGGTACAAATTATATCGCAATGACAGAGAGGAGCACTCGGGAGGAGGTGTGGCACTTTATGTCCGGGATGGCATAGAGTCCAACAGGATAAACATCCTGCATGAGACTAAACACAAAATTGAATCTTTATGGGTAGAAATCCCTTGTGTGTCAGGGAAGACTATAGTGATAGGGGTATACTACCATCCACCTGGTCAAGATGGTGAGATGGACAGTGAAATGCTAAGAGAAATTAGGGAAGCTAACCAAATTGGTAGTGCAGTAATAATGGGAGACTTCAATTACCCCAATATAGACTGGGTAAATGTATCATCAGGTCACGCTAGAGAGATAACGTTCCTGGATGGAATAAATGATAGCTTTATGGAACAATTGGTTCAGGAACCGACGAGAGAGGGAGCAATTTTAGATCTAATTCTCAGTGGAGCACAGGACTTGGTGAGAGAGGTAACGGTGGTGGGGCCGCTTGGCAATAGTGATCATAATATGATCAAATTTGATTTAATGACTGGAAAAGGAACAGTGTGCAAATCCAAGGCTCTCGTGCTAAACTTTCAAAAGGGAAACTTTGATAAAATGAGAAAAATTGTTAGAAAAAAACTGAAAGGAGCAGCTACAAAAGTAAAAAATGTCCAAGAGGCGTGGTCATTGTTAAAAAATACCATTCTAGAAGCACAGTCCAGATGTATTCCACACATTAAGAAAGGTGGAAAGAAGGCAAAACAATTACCAGCATGGTTAAAAGGGGAGGTGAAAGAAGCTATTTTAGCCGAAAGATCTTCATTCAAAAATTGGAAGAAGGATCCAACAGAAGAAAATAGGGTAAAGCATAAACATTGGCAAGTTAAATGTAAGACATTGATAAGACAGGCTAAGAGAGAATTTGAAAAGAAGTTGGCTGTAGAGGCAAAAACTCACAGTAAAAACATTTTTAAATATATCCGAAGCAGAAAGCCTGTGAGGGAGTCAGTTGGACCGTTAGATGATCGAGGGGTTAAAGGGGCACTTAGAGAAGATAAGGCCATCGCGGAAAGATTAAATGATTTCTTTGCTTCGGTGTTTACTGAAGAGGATGTTGGGGAGGTACCCGTAATGGAGAAGGTTTTCATGGGTAATGATTCAGATGGACTGAATCAAATCACGGTGAACCTAGAAGATGTGGTAGGCCTGATTGACAAACTGAAGAGTAGTAAATCACCTGGACCGGATGGTATACACCCCAGAGTTCTGAAGGAACTAAAAAATGAAATTTCAGACCTATTAGTAAAAATGTGTAACTTATCTTTAAAATCATCCATTGTACCTAAGACTGGAGGATAGCAAATGTAACCCCAATATTTAAAAAGGGCTCCAGGGGCGATCCGGGAAACTACAGACCGGTTAGCCTGACTTCAGTGCCAGGAAAAATAGTGGAAAGTGTTCTAAACATCAAAATCACAGAACATATAGAAAGACATGGTTTAATGGAACAAAGTCAGCATGGCTTTACCCAGGGCAAGTCTTGCCTCACAAATCTGCTTCACTTTTTTGAAGGAGTTAATAAACATGTGCATAAAGGTGAACCGGTAGATATAGTATACTTGGATTTTCAGAAGGTGTTTGACAAAGTTCCTCATGAGAGGCTTCTAGGAAAAGTAAAAAGTCATGGGATAGGTGGCGATGTCCTTTCGTGGATTGCAAACTGGCTAAAAGACAGGAAACAGAGAGTAGGATTAAATGGGCAATTTTCTCAGTGGAAGGGAGTGGACAGTGGAGTGCCTCAGGGATCTGTATTGGGACCCTTACTTTTCAATATATTTATAAATGATCTGGAAAGAAATACGACGAGTGAGATAATCAAATTTTCAGATGACACAAAATTGTTCAGAGTAGTTAAATCACAAGCAGATTGTGATAAATTGCAGGAAGACCTTGTGAGACTGGAAAATTTGGCATCCAAATGGCAGATGAAATTTAATGTGGATAAGTGCAAGGTGATGCATATAGGGAAAAATAACCCATGCTATAATTACACAATGTTGGGTTCCATATTAGGTGCTACAACCCAAGAAAGAGATCTAGGTGTCATAGTGGATAACACATTGAAATCGTCTGTACAGTGTGCTGCGGCAGTCAAAAAAGCAAACAGAATGTTGGGAATTATTAGAAAGGGAATGGTGAATAAAACGGAAAATGTCATAATGCCTCTGTATCGCTCCATGGTGAGACCGCACCTTGAATACTGTGTACAATTCTGGTCGCCGCATCTCAAAAAAGATATAATTGCGATGGAGAAGGTACAGAGAAGGGCTACCAAAATGATAAGGGGAATGAACAACTCTCCTATGAGGAAAGACTAAAGAGGTTAGGACTTTTCAGCTTGGAGAAGAGACGACTGAGGGGGGATATGATAGAGGTGTTTAAAATCATGAGATGTCTAGAACGGGTAGATGTGAATCGGTTATTTACTCTTTCGGATAGTAGAAAGACTAGGGGGCACTCCATGAAGTTAGCATGGGGCACATTTAAAACTAATCGGAGAAAGTTCTTTTTTACTCAATGCACAATTAGACTCTGGAATTTGTTGCCAGAGGATGTGGTTAGTGCAGTTAATATAGCTGGGTTTAAAAAAGGATTGGATAAGTTCTTGGAGGAGAAGTCCATTACCTGCTATTAAGTTCACTTAGAGAATAGCCACTGCCATTAGCAATGGTTACATGGAATAGACTTAGTTTTTGGGTACTTGCCAGGTTCTTATGGCCTGGATTGGCCACTGTTGGAAACAGGATGCTGGGCTTGATGGACCCTTGGTCTGACCCAGTATGGCATTTTCTTATGTTCTTATTGTTGGAAAGAATGAGGCAGCCTGAAAATCTCAGCAGATTGGATGTGGATGGAGCTGGGATTATACTGGAAATAAGTTCTTCAAGACGGATTGTCCAAAGGCAGAGTCTTGACCACTTTCCTTGTCCAGGCAGTAATGTGCTGCAGAAATTAGAGATGTGAATCGGAACTGAAATCCGAACCGATTCTGGTTCCGATTCACATCTATAGAGATGTGAATCGGAACTGAAATCCAAACCGATTCTGGTTCCGATTCACATCTCTACTGCAGATGTGTGAAGAGAGCTCCATGTTGCAGCTTTTCAGATCTCAGCAATCGGTACTGAAGGATAGTGTGCTACTGAGGTTGCCATGGTTCTCACTGTGTGCGCCTTTAGTCGTCCCTGGAGAGGAAGGCCTGCTTTGACATAGCAGAATTCGATACAGTCTGCTAGCCAATTGGAGAGAATGTTTGCCCACTGCAACTCCCGGTTTGTTTTTATCGAAAGGAACAAAGAGTTGGGTGGATTTCCTATGGACTGCAGTGCGGTCTAGGTAAAAAGGAAGTGCATGTTTACAGTCCAAAGTATGTAAATCCCTCTCACACTGATGAGTGGGGCCTTGGGAAAAATGTGGGCAAAACTATGGACTGATTCAAGTGGAAGTCAGTAACCACCCTTGGGAAGGAATTTAGGGAGAGTACGGAGTACCACTCGGTCATGTATGAACCTTGTGTAGGGTGAGTATGTGACAAGTGCTTGTAACTCACTAACCCTTCAAGCAGATGTAATGGCTACTAGGAAGAGGACTTTCCATGTAAGAAATTTAACATCTCAGGCATGAGCCTTGTAAGTACTACATTTAGGTCCCATTCGGTAACTGGTGGCTGTAGAGGGGGCTTGAGGTGTATTAGGCCCCTCATAAACCTACTCATAAGGGGTTGCACTGTTACTGGGGCATCCCCAACTCCCTTGTGGTACACTGAGATGGCACTCAGGTGAACCCTCACCGAAGACATCTGGAGACCAGATTCTGAAAGGTGCCAGAGATAGTCTAATAGAGACAAAGTGGGGCAGGAAAAAGGGTAGATACCTTTTTGCGTTTACCATATGGTAAACCTATTCCACTTAGAATGATAAGATTTCCTTGTGGAAGGCTTTCGTGAGACTACAAGCACTTGAGACACATCAGTTGAAAGACTGAGCAGTTGCAAGATCAAGCTTTAAACATCCAGGCGGTGAGGGATAGGGTCTGAAGGTTCGGATGGCATAACATGCCTTGGCTCTGAGTTATGAGAGTGGGCGCTGTGCCCAGGCGAATGGGTTCTCTGATCGAGAGGTCATGAAGTATGGGAAATGTTTAAAACCTCGGACTAGAAAGACCAATAAAGACCAGCTCTAAAAGTCAAACAGAGAAGTTTATTATAAAGAAAGGCATGGTTTCTTTAGGAGTAGCAAGCGTTACAAGCAAGCAGTGTAAGCTCAAACCTACTCAGTGATCTATCGTTCGTGCACAGCTTTATAAGGGTTTGCCTTCAGCCAATCACCAAGTGTCTGCGTTTCCCCACCTCTTACCCCATGTCCAATCATTACATTTTTTGTATGTACTTGCCCTTCAACTCTGAGTGTTCACACTGCTCCTTGTGCTGCCTGTGACGAATGCGGAAGCTGGTTTCTCTTCTTTGTCTGTTTTAATCTTCATTTTCCTTGTTCCGACGTCTCTCATTGCTTCATTATTCATACAGAAACCATATTTATCGAGGCCAATAAGGGGCTTTGAGTATCATTGACCCTTTTCCTGTTGGAGCTTCACTAGAGTTTTGGTTATGAGTGGTATCGGGGGATACATGCATAGGAGGCTTGTGTTCCAGGGGCGAGTGAAGGCGTCCATGGTTAACTTGTCTTTTGCCTGTGCAGGGAGCAGAATCTGTCCACTTTGTGATTCAATTCGGATGCAAAGAGGTCTATTGTTGGTTGACCCCAGCGTTGGAAGATTCTGGTCGTTACCACAGGATCCAAAGACCACTCATGGGGATGGAACTGTCGGCTGAGGCGATCCGCTACTACGTTCTGTATGCCTGCTAGATAAGTGGCCCGGAGATACATGGAGTGTGCAAGGGCCCAGATCTGCGTAGCTTCTTGGCAGAGGAGATAAGAGCCTTTGCCGCCCTGCTTGTTCAAGTACCATATTGCAACTGTATTGACCGTTTGTATGAGAACAGTCTTGTGTGAAAGGCAGTCCTTGAACACATAGCTTGAAGCTCTAGGAAGTTGATCTGAAATGTTGCTTCGAGTTTCATCCCAGTACCTTGAGTTTGAAGATTGTTCACCTGAGCTCCCCAACCCAAATTAGAGGCATCCGTGGTTAAGGTCACTTGTGTAACTGGTTGCTGGAAGTGTAGACCTGTTAGCAAGTTGGCTTTGTTTGTGCACCAGAGAAGTGATTGATGCAGCTGGTGGGTTACATAAATCTGGGTTGACAAGAGGTTGAGTGGTTTAGAGCCACTGAGATTTCAAAGTCCATTGAGTTATTCTCATGGCCAATCTGGCCATAGGAGTGACGTGGATCGCAGAAGCCATGTGGCCCAGCAACGTTAGGAATTGATGGGTTGAAGCTGTGTGTTTAGTGCACAGAAACTTGCTAGCTTGGAAAGTGTGTCTGCGTGGTTGTTGGGCAGGAAAGCCTTTGCCACTGTGTTGTCCAAATCTGCTCCAATGAAAGTCTTTTGAGAGCAGACTCCACTACCACAGACTGGTGGGGGGAGATTGTGCCTCTCGAAGCCCAAGGCCGGTGGTACTGGCCTTCCTATTTACTGGGGCAATGGATATCAAGTGTTCCCTCATCCAAAGGATGTGGTCCTTAAAAATATCATGGATGGAAACAGCCACTGTTCCATTGGGGCATAGATAAATTGGAGGACCTCCAACATTTTATGCCACACATCCTCCTCTGTGAGAAGCTGGAAAGGGATGGCTTTGGCCATGGTTCGTACAAAGCCCATGAAGGAGGTGTCCTCTGGAGGGGATTGACAACTTTCCTCTCGGGCAAAGGCTCCAAGAGAGGATCATCAGATATCTCAGAGGAAAACTCAGAAGAGTCATCTTCCCATGGATCATACGGACTCTCTTCCTCGCTGAGGACCCCGTGGTGCCTATGTGGGTGAGGTCAGCGCAAATCCCCAGGCCTAGGCACAGAGGGCCGTGAGGGAACTGGAGGCACCAATGGAATCGATGGCCCTGGTGATAGCGGGGGCATCAAGGGTCTCGGGAGGCCGGATGGCCCAGGCAAAGGCTCGGAGAACAGAAGCCTCAGGACCAAAGCATAGGACGGCGCCGGTGGTTGGTGCGCATCTTCCTCAGTGGAGAGCCCAATGATGGGAATCACTCCAAGGGGGGCATCGATGGCTGCTGAGGAACCGAGAGTCCCTCGGGCACCGGTTGTGTCAGGAGGGCTCCAAGCAGGATATGAAGACACTCAAAGCAGGGGTGCCAAAATGGATGACAGGCTCCGGAACCTGTATGGGGGCCCAGTGGCGGTTCAATGCTCCAAGGGCTTGGAGTACCACACACTGCACCCTGCGGTCCAACTCCTCCTGGAAGTCCTGCGAGGACAGTACTGACAGAAAGGGACGAGACGTCACCGGTGCTTCCTCGGAGGCACGGTGCTCGGCCCCAGAATCTTTGGGGAACGCCTTGGGCTGCCGGGCCTATCGGAGAATGGGGCCTCTTCAGTGGAGGCACGGCCACCACCAGTGCTGCACCGGGATCAGTGTCATGCATTGATGGCAACTGGTGTCTGTGTTTACGGGATCTCCCACGATGCTGGGCTCGGACTTTCCCCGGCACAGAGGAAGCTGAGGATCCTGAAGTCCTTGAGAGTGGAGAGACTATGGAAGAGCAGTCACAGTCTCTATGGTCCCTGGACAATGCCACCGGGGGTGTAGAGAGGGGAAGCGTATCAAGCGGGTCCCCTTGACCGATTATTCCGATGGAGGTGTGGATGGATCAGACTCTTTGGAGCCAAAAGGTTTCTCCATTTTATCAAGACGCACACGATGGCCCTTGGGGGTCATCTGATCTCACAGCTGACACCCTCCGACATCGTGTGATGCCCCCAGGCAGAGGATATAAACCTCATGCGGATTCGTGATAACATGGTTCACGGGCACTGGCGGAACAGGACACCATGAAAAAGAACTGGTGAACAGTCAATGGCCGGCAGGCTACCAAAGAGTGACGCAGAGAAGGTAGACAAAAATTAACATACCGCATAGAGAAGGGGACACTATCCGGAGAGGGGGGATCTGGCGTTTGAACGGAAAAAACCCAGGGAAAAAAAATACTCTGAAGCTCAGCTCCAAAAGCATGAGACAAGTGCACCGTGGAAAAGAAGAGACTGAAAGGGGGACCTCATGTGGACATGCGGATAATGGCATGCTGGGCGTGCTCAGTGTTCCAGTCAAAGCTTCTAGAATTTTGACAAACGTTTTCCATGCCAGGCTCCATCTGATGTCACCTATCTGTGAGGACTACCATCCTGCTTGTTCTAGAACAACTCCCCCTCACTTATCCAGCAGTCCCACAGTGATTTAGTTAAAATTATTTATGTACCATCTAACAATAAAATAGTGATCAAAACGGTGTACAATGTTCACAAGCAAACAAATGAAAAAAAGAGAAAAAATTCTTGGAGGAGAAGTCCATTAATGGCTATTAATCAATCTTACTTGGGGAATAGCCACTGCTATTAATTGCATCAGTAGCATGGGATCTTCTTAGTGTTTGGGTAATTGCCAGGTTCTTGTGGCCTGGTTTTGGCCTCTGTTGGAAACAGGATGCTGGGCTTGATGGACCCTTGGTTTGACCCAGCATGGCAATTTCTTATGTTCTTATTAAAAGTTATAAAACAAAATGTTAACATAACTAACTTTAAACTTTACAAACAAGAGAAAAAAAGATCAGTTCCACATGACTTTGGCGTACAAAATGAAAAATGATGGATGTGTTAGGGTTACAATAGATTTGTATCAAATGCTTTTGACAAAAGATAGGTTTTTAATGATTTTTTGAATTCTTTTGGATTTGGAATTTGACAAAGCGGTGTAGGTAATGAGTTCCATATTTGTGGGCCAGCTACTGAGAATGCTCTGTTTCTTGTAATATTTAAACGTGCTAGGCGTACTGATGGAATATCTAATAGGTTTTTGTTCAGAGACCTTAAATGTCTGATTGGTTTGTAAATTCGAAGAATAGTGCAAAGCCAGATTGAGGATGGATTATGTAATAGTGAATGTACAATGGTCAGGATTTTATACTGTGATTCATGTTAGTGGGTCATTTCAGGGCAAATCTGCAAGGCTCCCTTCACTGCTAGTTCTTTTTGTATCTTAAAGAATAGGAAAAAGACAGCAAAAAAAGTTTTTTTTGTTGTTTTTTTTAAAAGAGGACAGCAGGAGGAATATACAAAGTAGGAAGAGGGTATGACCAATCACTTACTCACCAGTAGGTCCCCTTGGTACAAATTATATCACGATATAGAGGAGAAACTTGGGGGGGGGGGGGGGGTGGCACGTTATGTCCAGGATGGCATGGAGTCCAACAGGATAAAGACCCTGCAAGAGACTAAATGTACAATCTAATCTTTGTGGGTAAAAATTGTTGTATATAGGGAAAGAGTATAGTAATAGGAGTATACTACCATCCACCTGGCCAAAATGAGGCTTTATGATTAAATGCTGAGAAATTAGGGAAGCTAACCAAATTAGTAGTGCAGTAATAATGGAAGATTTCAATTACATTTACCCAGTCAATTTTGGGGTAACATTAAGACATGTTAGATTAAGTTCCTGAATGAAAAAAAAGTTTTATTGAGCAGGGAGCTACAGTATTTTAAATCTAATTCTTAGTGGAGTGCAGGATTTGGTGAGAAAGGTAATGGTGGGGATAAGGGGTTGCTTGGCAATAGTGATCATAACATGTTCAAATCTGAATTAATGACTGGAAGAGGGACAATAAGTAAATCCACAGCTCTAGCACTGAACTTTCAAAATGGAAAATTTGATAAATGAGAAAAATAGATAAACTGAAAGGTGCAGCTACAAAGGTTGAGTGTGTAACAGGCATAGACATTTAAAAAAAAACCAAAACATCTTAGAAGTACAGTTAAAATGGAAGGAAGGCAAAACAATTGCCAGAATTGTTAAAAGTTGAGGTGAAAGGCTATTTTAGCCAAAAGGTCTTCCTTCAAAAATTGGAAGAAGGATCCATCTGAAGAAAATAGGACAGACTAAGAGAATATGAAAAGAAGTAGGCTACAGCGGAAAAACCCCCCATTATTTTAAATGAATCCAAAGTAGGAAGTCCACGAGTGAGTTGGTTGGACTGTTAGATGATCAAGGAGGTAAAAAGGACACTTAGGGAAGATAAGGCCATTGTGGAAAGATTAAATGAATTGCTTCTGTGTTGACGGATGAGGATGTTGGGGAGATACCCATACCGGAGACAGTTTTCAAGGGTGACGATTATATGAACAACCCCATCATGGTGAACCTGGAAGATGTAGTAAGCCAGATTGACAAACTGGAGTAGTAAATCACCTGGCCAGATGTTATACACCCCAGGCTTCTGAAAACAAATGAAATTTCAGACCTTTTCTCAAGTAATTAGTAACCTATCATTAAAATCATTCATTGTACCTGAAGACTGAAAGGTGGCCAATGTAACCCCAATATATAAAGCAAAATTGCTTACCTTGTAATAGGTGTTATCCCAGGACAGCAGGATCTAGTCCTCACATATGGGTGATGTCATTGATGGAGCCCTATTGCGGAAACCTTTGTCAAAGTTTCTAGAAACGTTTGACTGGCACTGAGCATGCCCAGCATGCCATGATATTCTCAGCCACAGGGGTCTCCCTTTGTGGGATGATGGGGAGATTATTTCTTTGATTTCCTTATTTGAATTAATATTGTATTTGATACAGTGGATAACTAGTAAACCAGCTAAAACTTACTAGTGAACCAGAAAGGCTGAAGATTTGCAGTCTCTGCATTTTGCTCAGAGATACTGGACATTGGAAGGTTGGAAGATTGACAACAACTTTTGGAGTGAGTTAAAATAGCCTACATTTGGAGTCTATCAACCATGGCTGAAGCCATAGATACAATCATTGATGTAGTCACTGATTGGTTGGTCAGAAATAACCCAGAAGAACAAATGTGCTATATGGTACAGAATAGTTATGCTAATAAGTGATTCTTATTTGGCTAGGGCTATTCTGGCACAAAACCATATCTGTCAAGGAGAACTTGGTTATTCTGGTACAAAACCATATTTGAGGAAAAGAGCTTCAATTTATGACCAATCAGAAAAGAACATTTGTCCCCGATTGCATCTGGGAAATTATAAAACAGGGTACAACATTATCATCGCTTTAGAGCCAGAGAGAGAGAGACTCACATACCCAGACGACATCATCCTGTATCACAGTGTTAACCTCCCTCCCCACTGTGACTATAAATAGCCTGGCCAGCTACAACTTACACTGCAAGTATTTGATACAATATTAAGTATAGGAATCTGGGAATACTCTGCATTTATTTCCTTATTTCTCTGAAAAGATTCCAAGAAAGAGATAATAGGATAAGGAATTATATACTTTATTGCATATTCTAAGTATACATTAAAGAAACATTTAAAAAGGATATAGCAAATTTTACCAATCTGCTTATTAAAAATTAGCAAATTGGTGTTTGTGAATTATTCCTTATCAAACTAAAATAGTAACACCTTCAGTCTCGTATGTAGCAATAAGCTTTAGCAAAAAATAAAATAAAACATATCTGACTCAACGCCGCAGGGTGGCAGGTGGGTTTCGTGAGGACTACACTACATCCTGCTGTCCTGGGATAACACCTATTACAAGGTAAGCAATTTTGCTTTATCCCAGGACAAGCAGAATGCTAGTCCTCACCTATGGGTGATTAGCAAGCTAGAGGCTGAGTCATTTTGTAGTGAAGCAACACTGAAGTATTGTTGGTGAAAATGAGGCAGCCGAAGATCACAGCAGGTTGGATGTAGGAGTTGGGATTATACTGGAAACAAGTTCTTTAAGACAGATTGTCCGTAGGCTGAATCTTGTCATCCTTCTTTGTCCAAACAGTAATGAGCTGCAAAAGTGTGAATAGAGCTCCATGTTACAGCTTTACATATGTCAAGAACTGGCACTGAACAATAAATAGTGTGCTACTGAGGTTGACATTGCTCTTACTGAATGCACCTTTACTCGTCCTTGGAGAGGAAGGCCTGCTTTTTCATAGCAGAACTCTATGCACTCTACTAGCCAGTTGGAGAGAGTGTGTTTGCCCACTGGATTACCTGGTTTGTTTGGATCAAAAGATACAAAGAGTTGAGTGGATTTCCTGTCGACTGCAGTGCGGTCTAAGCAATATGCTAGCGCACGTTTACAGTCCAAGGTATGTAAAAGCCCATTCCCCTTGGTGAGAATGAAGCTTTGGAAAGAATGTGGGTAAAACTATGGATTGGTTCACGTGGAATTCCGTAACTACTTTAGGGAGGAATTTTGGAAATGTACGGAGAACCACTCTTTGTATAGGGTGAGTACATGACAAGTGCTTGTAACTCACTAACCTTTCTAGCCGATGTAATGGCTATGAGGAAGATAGTCTTCCATATGAGAAATTTAAGAGCACAGGAAGTCATGGGTTCGAAAAGAGAACGTATAAGCATTGTTAATATCAGATTCAGGTCCCATTCTGTGACAGGTGGCCGAATTGGTGGTTTAAGGTGAATTAAACCTCTCATAAATCTACTGACAAGAGGATGTATGGATATTGGTGCATCTCCCATTGTGTTATGGAAAGCTGAGATTGCACTTAAATGTACTCTTACAGATGATGTCCGGAGACCAGAATCTGAAAGATGGCATAAGTAGTCTAGTAGAGAAGTTGTGGGGCAGGAGAAAGGGTCAGTGTTCTTTGCCGTGCACCACAAGGTAAATCTTTTCCATTTCAAAGAATAGTTCTTTCGTGTTGAAGGTTTACGTGAAGCTATAAGCACATGAGAGACATTAGTTGAAAATTGAGTGGTTGTAAGATCAAGCTTTCAATATCCATGCTGTCAGGGATAGGGATTGAAGGTTGGGATGGCGCAACCGACCCTGATCCTGAGTTATGAGAGTGGGAGCTACACCCAGGCGAATTGGTTCTCTGATCGAGAGATCTAGAAGTATGGGAAACCATACCTGTCGAGGCCAATATGGGGCTATGAGTATCATGGACCCCTTTGTCCTGTTGTAGCTTCACTAGGGTTTTGGTTATTAGCGGTATCGGAGGATACATGTATAGAAGGCCTGAGTTCCAAGGGCGAGCAAAGGCATCCTTGGCTGGCTGGTGTTTGTCTGTGCAGAGAGCAGAATCTGTCCACTTTGTGATTCAGGTGTGATGCAAAGAGGTCTATTGTTGGTTGCCCCCCAACACTGAAATATCCTGGTCGCCACTAAGGGAGCCAGGGACCATTCAGGCAGTTGGAACTGACGACTGAGGCGATCTGCAACTAAGTTATTGATGCCCGCTAGATAAGTTGCCCATTGAAACATGGTATGTGTCAGGGTCCAATCCCAAATCTGAGCGGCTTCTTGACAGAGGAGATAGGAGCCTATACCTCCCTGTTTGTTCAGGTACATGGCTACCGTATTGTCTGTTTGAATCAGAACAGTCTTGTGTGAAAGGCAGTCCTTGAATGTATGCAGAGCATAACGTATAGCTCAAAGTTCCAGGAAATCAATTTGAAATGTTGCTTCGAGTTTTGTCCAAGTACCCTGGGTTTGGAGATTGTCTATGTGAGCTCCCCAACCTAAGGTGGATGCATCTGTAATTAAAGTTATCTGTGGGACTGGTTGTGGGAAGGGCAGGCCCTTGCACAAATTGTCCTTGTTTGCCCACCAAAGTAGAGATGAACGTAGGTGGTGGGTGACTTGAATTGGAGAGGACAGTAGTTGAATGGCTTGGATCCATTGGGATCTTAATATCTCCATTGGGTTATTCTCATGGGTAGTCTGGCCATAGGAGTGACATGAACTGTGGATGCCATGTGACCTAGTAAAGTGAGAAACTGATTAGCTGTTGCTTGAGTGTAGCGAGTTGCCAACAAGGCAAGTGTTACTGCTTGATCCTCTGGCAGAAAGGCTTTTGAGAGGATGGTGTTCAATTCTGCTTCTATGAATTGAAGCAGGTGAGACAGAATGAGATGGGACTTTTGATAATTGATGAAATATCCCATCGATTGAAGTAGAGTAATTGTTCAATTAAGAGAAGCCAGAGCTCCTTGTTGAGATTGACTTCTGATGAGCCAGTCATCTAGATAAGGGAAAACATGAACACTTTCCTTGTGTAAGTGTGCTGCTATTACTGCCAGGCATTTCGTGAACCCTCTGTGGGCTGAAGCGAGGCTGAACAGTAGTACTCTGTACTAGAAATGTTGATGACCCACCAGGCAGCGCAGATACTTGCGATGAGGAGGGAATAATAATGTTCAAATCATTATTCCCGTTCGTGACTCCTTAACCAACGCCCTCCAATTCTGGAACAATTGCCTTGCCTCCATAAATACCCTTCTCTCCAACCTGCACCTCGCCCTTAACTCCTCAAAAACAGAACTGCTCCTTATCTCACAACATATTCCCCCCCAAACCCATCCTTGCAAATGATCCTGCCTAAAATGCCTATCTTATGCAGCCTTGCGGACAAAACTTAGGGGGGTTCAATTCGACCAGCAGCTGAACCTAAAAAAACATATCAACAAAATCCTCAAAGAAGGCTACTACAAACAATGTGATGAATAAACTAAACCTTTACTGCACACCAGAGACTTCCATACCATCATCCAAGCCACTCTCTGCTCCCTATCCCCTCCCGTATCATCTAAAAAACCCTAACCATAATCCACAAAGCCATACACATTCATAACTCCCATTGGCTTGAAGAGCCATTCCAACCCTTACGCTCAAATCACCTCACTAGAGCTTCCAATAATGGGACCTTTCATGTGCCCGCCCTAAAAATCGCTCACCTCACATCCACAAGGGAACGAGCTATTTCCATAGCCGGACCCATACACTGGAACTCCTTACCGACTAACCTACAGCTCGAAACATGTCCCTCCAACTTCAGAGCTAACTTAAAGACCTGGCTTTTCAAACAAGCGTACCCTCAATAATCCCTCCTCTACCCCCCTACTCGTCATGCCAGCCCTTTTGCTGAATCCTGGACATAGTTATGTTATAAATATAATTATGATAATTATTATATTATATAACTTAAGGAGTTGATGTTTGAATGGTTTAATGGTTTCACTTCCTTGCTAAGCTATGTGTTCCTATGTCTTCTCTCCCCATACCTGTTCATTGTAATTTGCACCTGTTATGCTGTAAACCAATATGATGTCGCTACGAATATCAGTATAGAAAAGTTTATAAATAAACATTGGAATGAGAGTGTAAGCGTCTTGTAGATCTAGAGAACAAAGCCAATCTCCTGTTTGCAGAAGTGGAAGCATGGTGCCTAGAGATACCATCCTGAACTTTTCTTTCTTCAGAAATTTGTTGAGATTTCTGAGGTCTAGGATGGGATGGAGGCCTCCTGTTTTCTTTGGAATGAGGAAATAATGGGAGTAGAATCCTCTGCCCTGCTGAGTCCAGCACACCGGCTCTGCCTCTCAGAAGGGTGGATAATTCTGCTTGTAGATGAATTATGTGATTTTCGTTTAGTGAAAGAGGTTCTAGAGGAGAGTCTCTTGGAGTTGAGAGAAAATTGAGTTAGTAGCCTCGAGATATTGAGAGTATCTATTGGTCTGTTATTGGTACCCAATAGTTGTAGGAGGAAACTCGGCCTCCTACTGGCAAATTCAGTTTTGGATGGTGGAGATGGCTTTGGTCTCTGGTGGTGGCCTCAAAAACCTGCAGCCGGTCCCATCTGCGGTGGAGGTTGAGGCCTAGCAGCTCTAAGCTGCCTGGGTTGAGATCGTTGCTGTGGCCGAGAAAATCTACCTCTGGATGCTGGTGGGTAGTAACATCTCTGCCTGTAGAAAGGTTTGAGATTTCTTCCTTGGAGGGCAGCGAGATGATGTAGCAGAGTCTGCGGAACTAACGACAGTTGGCGCAAGGTTTCCATATGTTCTTTCAGTTGGGCCACAGCATCCTGTACCTTTGATCCAAAGAGGTTGTCACCTATGCATGGCAAATGCACCAGTTTTTCCTGTACCTCAGGCCTCAGGTCAGAAGCTTTCAACCATGCCCAGCGACATGCACTTATTCCTCAGGCTGCTACTCTCGAAGCTGTTTCAAAGTTGTCGTAGGCGGCTCGGACTTCATGCTTTCCAGCTTCAAGTCCTTTTTGTATAATGGCCTGAGCTGCTTCTTGGTACTGCTGTGGTAGGGAGTTGGAAAGCTCCTGCATCTGCTTCCAAAGATTCCTCTGGTATTGCTCATGTATAGGTGATATGACGCAATCCTTGAATTGAGCATAGCTCCCTAGTATACTTTCCTGCCTAAGGAGCTCAGGAATCTATGGTCCTTTCCAGGAGGAGTGGAGGAATGAGGTCTTATTCTTTTGGATTTCTTCTTTGCCGACTCAACAACTGATTGATGGGGCTGCTGTGATTGATATCCAGGAACATTTTGGACCAGAGAGGTGGTGTCCACTCTTTTGTTAATAGGTGAAACTGAGCATGGATGTTCCCAGAGTCTATGCTGTAATTCCAAAAGTACCTCGTGGACAGGTATGGCCAGGACCTCTTTTGGAGGGTCCACAAACTGTAAAACTTCTAAGGTTTGCTGTCTCCTCCTCTTCAGATACCAAGTTAAATGGTATTGTGTCTGCCATATCCTTAATAAAATTAGTGAAGGACAAGTCCTCTGGGGGGATTTCTTCCTACCTTCTGGAGGAGAAGGGTCAGACATGAAGCTTTCGGAGGAAGTGTCAGAACGCTTATCTTCCCATGAATCATATGGGTCTTCTCTGCAAGGGAAAGTGGGAGAAGACCTCTGTGGTCAAAAGAGTCCTGAAGGTCCTGGCTGCAGATCTTCAATAGGTCTCTGTCCAGGAACTTCAGTTGGTTTAGATGGAATAGATTTCAGTGGGAGGGCACCGACGACTGCATCAAATCTATCCATCAGTAGTTGAAATAACGTCAATTCCGGTTGTCCTGAGGCCCCAGGAACTGGTATCGTCGGGACTGGTTCTGGCATTAGTCCAGGTACTGGCGACGGTAGAGGTGTCTGCATCGGTAGATTCTTTGGTACCAGTGCAGTCAGCGGCTTCGATGTTGGTACCGGCCTCTGTGTGGGCACCAGTATTGACATCGGCGAGGGCATCGACGGTCCTGTAATGCTTGCAGCACCGCTTGGCAGATAAATCCGCTCAATTCCTCTGTGAAAGCTGGTGCAGGCAGAGCAGCTACACGTGGTGGCAGTGGAGGTGTTATCGGTCCTTCCACAGGGCCCTGTGGAGGTTTGATGGCTGGCACATCAAGAGGAGGTGAACGCCTCGGTGTTTCCTGAAGGAGAGGCTGTTTGGCAGTCGATTTCTCTGGGGATAGTAGAGCCTCCAGAATCGATGGATGTCAATGCCGATGTTTCGCCGCTGACCTCGTCAATGCCACCAATGGGGTCAGCGATGGAACGATCCCCTGAACCTTCCGGATGACGTTTTTTGAGAATTAGACATTTTGAAACTCCGGCCTGAGATGATTGAGTGGACATCTATGGAGAAGGTAAAAGTTGAAGATGGAACAAGTGTTCCATCTTTTCTTGTCGCGCCTTTCGACCCTTCGTGGTCATTTCGGCACATTTTGGGCAAGATGTTGCATCGTGTGATTGCATTGTGTGATTGGCCCAACTAAAGTACACACTCGAGGTGTGGATCTATATTGGACATGGTCAGATTACAATTGGGACATTTTTTGAATCCCGTGGCCATATTTCCCTCGACAGCCATTGATGAAAATGAGAAGAAAAATACTTTTACTCAAAAGAGTCAGAATGAGAAAAAAACCCAAAAAACCGTACGCACCGGCCGGTGGTAACACGGGAGACCCTGATATGGGAAAGGAATAATCACTTTTAAATCTGATTTTTAGTCAGAAATGTGAGAAAACTCACACAGGCTCCTGCTCCGCGATGCCAAAAGCAGCACGGAAAAACAAAGACTGAAGGGAGACACCTGTGGCTGAGAATATCATGGCATGCTGGGCATACTCAGTGGGATCAGAGTGCCAGTCAAAAGTTTCTAAAACTTTGACAAAGTTTTCCACAATAGGGCTCCATCAATGATGTCACCCATACATGAGGACTAGCATCCTGCTTGTCCTGGGATAAAAAGGACTCCAGAGGTGATCTGGGAAACTGTAGACCAGTGAACCTGACCTTCAGTGCCAGGAAAAACTGTGGAAACTTAGAATAAAATCACAAAACATTTAGATAGACATGATTTAGTGAGACCCAGCCAGCATGAATTTATCCAAGGGAGGTCTTGCCTACAAATTTTTAAAACATTTTTTTTGAAGGGGTGAACAAACATGGATAAAGGCAAACCGGTAGATGTGGTGTATTTGGATTTTCAGAAGGTATTTGACAAAGTGCCTCATGAGAGACTCCTAAGAAAACAAAAGTCATGGGATAAGCAAGTTTGCTTACCGTAAACGGTGTTTCCGCAGATAGCAGGATGAATTAGCCATGCTGTCTGGGAAGTGGCATGATCCCGGGTAGGCGGAGTTTCTCTTAGCTGATCAGAGTTTTCAACTCTGTGTGTCTGCACGGTCGTCTTCCCACGCGGTTCCCTCACCTCTTCAGTTTCTTTGTAGCCAAGCAAGAGGTAAGTCCAGAAGGTATGTCTTGTCTCTGTGTGACCTTCCAGGGAGGAGGGAGGGAACGCATGGCTAATTCATCCTATCTACGGAAACTGTTTACGGTAAGCAAACTTGCTTTTTCCCCATCGATAGCAGGGCTGAATTAGCCATGCTGTCTGGGAGTCCCAAGCTCCCAGGTTGTGTCCTTGTGTATTTATTGTTTGTATGTTTGGACAGCAACCCCTGAAGTGGTAGACAGGCTCATGTTCTTTTTAGTGATAAGACTGCTGTACCTAGTGCTGCATCAGAGGTCGTTTGCTGATGTAGGCAATAATGTGATGTGAAGGTATGAATGGATGACCATGTTGCCGCTTTGCAGATATCAAGTAAGGGAACTTTGTTCAAGTGGGCAACAGATGCTGCGGTGGCGCGGATTTGATGCGCCTGAGGCTTTGTGATTAGTTTAATGGAACGGTTATTGTAACAAGAAAGTATGCATTACTTTCTTGTTACAATAACTGTTTAACCTGTTTTATGTAAAGCCTGTTGCTAATATTAATGTTTACTGTAAACCGAGGTGATGTATATCTATACGTACCACGGTATATAAGAATCTCTAAATAAATAAATAAATAAATAAATGCATTGTGATAACCAACTGGCTATGGTCCTTTTTGAGACTGGTTGTCCAGGATCATTTGGGTTAAAGGACAGGAACAGTTGGAGAAGGCCTTGACATTGAGAGAGTCCTTTTCTTATAGTAAGCCAATGCTCTTACAGTCCGTGTGTAAAAGTTTTTCACGTTCGTTATGTGGTCTTGGCATAAAAATAGGAAGAGTTATGGTTTGATTAAGATGAAAAAATGTTACCATCTTAGGCAGAAAGGAAGGGTGAGAACAAAGTGTCACCTTGTCATGGTAGAATTCAAGATAAGGGGAGTAGTGAACCAAGGCTTGTAGTTCGCTGACTCTCCTTGCAGAAGTAATGGCAATGAGAAAAACTGTTTTCCATGTCATATTTGATGAGACTAGAGTCTAATGGTTCGAAAGGTGGAAGCATTAGCTGTTCCAGCACTACATTTAAGTCCCATGGAATTGGGGGGTTTAGTCACTGGTGGGCAAAGCCGGATCATTCATGAATCTAGAAATTAACGGATGGTTAGACATTGGAAGGTTATTAAAGGGCTCATGAGAGGCTGCTATAGCACTGATACTCGTACTGAAGTGGTGGCTAGTCCTGCTTCATATAGTGTGTAGATATTGCAGTAATTGAGTGGCAGTGGATGAGAAAGGGTTTATGTTTTTTGGAGTACACCAGTCCAAGTACCGCTGTCACTTTCCTTTGTAGTTGCGTCTGGTTGAAGGTTTCCGTGACTCAATAAGGATATCTTCTAATTAAGAGGATAAACCTAAGGGAGTTAGTATTTGCCTTTCAATCTCCACGCTGTGAGATGAAGTGATTAATTCATGGGGTGAAGTAATGAGCCCCCTTCCTGAGTCAGAAGATGTGGAAGGTTTTGTAGCGTTATTGGTGGATGAACGGAAAGTTTCATGAGATACGCGTACCATGGCTGCCTCGGCCTTGCCGGGGCTATTAGAATGTCTGATACATCTTGGATGCATTTCTGAATCGTTCAAGATATGAGTGGAATGGGTGGATAGGCGTACATCAAGCCTGGCATCCATGGAATAAGAAAGGCATCTGGAGCCATCCTTTGATTGCTGGGGTAAATTGAGCAAAAGGTTTGGACTTGCCTGTTTGCTTCCATTGGAAAGAGGTCTATTCTGGGAAACCACCACTGTTTGAAGATGTTTTGAGCCACTTCTGGATTTAAGGTCCATTCGTGTGGATGAAAAATCCATCTAAGACAATCTGCTGTTACATTGTCTAGACCTGGAAGAATTGCTTGAATTGATACTTGGACTTTGTGTCCAATGCAGAATTCGTGTTGCTTCCTGGCACAGAGTCCAAGAACCGGACCCTCCTTCCTTGTTTATGTAAAACATGGCTACCTGGTTGTCTGTATATACCATGAGGCTTGATCCCCGTATGTGATCCGAGAACGTTTGAAGTGCCATCCAAATGGCTTGTAGTTCCAGGAGATTGATCCTGGGAACCTTTTCCCACAGGGGGAGCAACAGACACCAAGCCCTACCTTTGGATCCAGTGCCGGCACCCGATCTGCATGTGACCTTCCGAGGTTTAGACCCCTTAACTGAGGACCCCCTCCCACAGCACAAGTAGTGCAAAGTGAGAGGGTGTTCAAATAGGCAGACCATACCTCACAAGCCTTGCAGGGTTCCACCACCAGTGGCTTCTCTGCCATTGCAGCACTCCAAAAGTGACCCAAGGGCATGCACTCCCTCCCCCTGGGAGGAATCAAGTGCTGCTTTAGAGAACTGATGTTGCCCAAAAAAAAAATCTATGGCAAAAATCAGTCACAGCACCTTCAGTGAGCCTCGTAGAAGCTGAAAAAGAACAAAATGGCCACCTCACCAAAAATAGACCTGGGACTGCCACGGAGATACTGCCTAGGAAGTCCTACACCACCCAGGGAAGGCTCCATAAAGGCTGCAAGCTCTCCCCCCCTCTTCAGGAAATCGAAATTGGGGCCTGTCTGGCCCAGCCCCGCTAAGAAGACTTTCACCCAGGGAGTCGCAGGACAGAAGAAAAAAAAAGGCACCCCCCCCCCCCCCCCCCCAACAAAACTTAAAGAAAGCAGAAAAAATGAACTTTCCCCAACAGGGATACATCCCTGAACCCACGGTCACAGAGAGGGAGCCTTCGGGCCGCTGAGAGAGCCAGTCCCCTATCAGGAGTCCTGGAACACACAGGCTAGCTCTGCCAGGGGTTCGCCCGGCTCTAACTCGAAGGATGGTCCAGAAAACTGAACCTAGCACCCCGAGGAGCAAGAAATCCGAACTCAGCTCAGAGCTGCAGGTATGCACCACCATCTGCTAGAGGTAGAGAAATACTGAAGAGCTGCAGGTGGCACACTTGGATATAGCAGTGCCTCAAAGTTTTGTTCTCTGCCTCCATTTGCTGGTGGGAGTGCATAACCCACTGGTCTGGACTGATCTGTGGTATGTACAAGAAACACCCGTTTACCCAATGCTTGCTAGCGAGATCTGTCCAAATGCAACTCAAGTTTTTAACTTTCCTATTCCAAGTGGCAGGATGTAGCTGGCTTTCTTCAATTGAAGGCATTCCATTGATTGGAGAATTCAAAGCAACTAGTCCGGCTTCTAGGACAGTTTCTCAAGCTGGTCCTGGATTACTACTTACCTAGTTTGGTTTTTAGTTTATCCACAAACTGCATAAGAGATTTGTATGCAATGGAGGCAATGTATCCAAAATCTCCCATGCTTATTGTGGCTAAACTGAAAACCAGATTGGCTGGAGGGGTACTCCAGGACCAACTTGAGAAACACTTGCCTAGGAGATAGAATGAATGCTGAAAACTGACCTGTGGCAGATGCTTTGCCTAGAGTGTGAGGCACTACATTGTTAACCATTCTTTATTCACAAGGAAGCTGAAGGCTTTTGCTCCTGTTTAACTGCTATTGACAAAGATGTCAAATAAACCCTTTTTGGACTGTTTGCTGGTATGGCTGATCTGTGTCATTTTCACCCAATCCAAGCTTCCAGAGCTTGCACTCACTTGCTCTCATGCTGCCCAACACCAAATGCTGTTAAGAGCACACACTCTTACATTGCCCATTCAGACAGTAAGGCCTTTCATATACAAATAAACCCCTTACATGATGAGTTAAGCAAATTTTTATTGAAGCATTAGGCTTGTGGTATATATCTTCAGTATTTTTCAACACTGTTCAAAGTCTAATTCCATAGAGAAGAGAAAATGACAACCTTCCTCTTCTTCCCATCATGGTAGAAGTTAGTTTTAACAATCCACTCCTCAGCTTTCTTTTTTTCTATCACTTGCTCATATCTTATTTAAAAGATAAATAGATTTCTGTAGATTCAACATTGAGAAAGGGACCTCCAACCTAGATGTGGGTTATATAGACTTTGCCAAGAAATGCCAAAATGTTTTGACATTAACACACAACCCATCCTTTTTTGGAACATATTGGTCCAATACACATAAAAATTATAGTGGCTTGGTGCGTCACCAATTATAGGTGACATAAGTACATGGTCAACTATTGATAGGAAACGTCAGTGAAGTTTCAAATCAACAGCAAATGCTTAAAGTCAAATGTTCCAACCCATTAGTTTCCAAACAAGTTATTCATAGTTAGGAACACTACAGCATTTTTAATGTATAAATACAGAACGAACAAACTATTTCTGCACCATTCCAGAACAAAGCAAAATTAAGGATGTGGGAAATTACATGAAAATTCATTGTTAATTTGTTGGTCTCAGAGCTCCAGAAATCCCCAAAATTTTGCAAATAGCTAAAAAGCCAACTCTTGAAAGCCTGTGTTTTTACTAGTTAATACCTATACAGTATTTCAGAATCACCTTCTCTACCACGAAACTGATATCCCAGCCAGTTCTTACTTTATGCTAATTATGCACTTTGCCATTAAATCCCAGGAAATGTCAATGTACAGAACAGCTGATGAGGTCACAATAATGTTAAATACAACATAGCAGTCACATGCACATCACCACAGGACTGTTACAAAATACGTCAGATTTTACTTGAACAAAGAGTGATGTGGCATTTGAACTAGTTTACAGCACATCGTTCCCCCATAATTAGGAATGGCAAGTTGATGTCCAAGGTGCATGGAGAATGTTCTAGGTCAAATCCAGCAGTCTGGTAAATTGTTTTATGCTAAAAAAAATCTCCATGTAACTATTATATACATCTTACTCAATTTGCCCCTTTTTGCATACTGAATGAACTGTATGTGCAATGCATGTTATATAATCCTACATATGAAAGTCAGTAACTAGGCTTGAACTGGTGTACATTTGCAAATTTAGATGAGCAAAAACATGGTTAAGGTCAGCAGGTTATACCTAGCTGCAACATATACCTCCCCACCCCCAACTTCTCCATCACCCAAAGGTGTTAATACAGTGGAAAAGGTAAATCAAAATCCTACACTAGGAATGCAAGCAACCTGGAAAGGTATAAGTCATCCCCCTAGTTACTGAAGCAAACAAACCCAGCCACTTTACTAGTCTGATCAAAATTCAGGTACAGACGTAGCTTGTGCAACTTTTTGCCTCCCAGCTTGTCCCATGCCAATAGCAGCATGATCCTCATCACCAGTTCCATACAGCATCTCTTTATAGGGCAATTACAGAAGTTTACAGATGCAATGCAAGAACTAAATCTTATGATTGTAGTGAAAAGGGCTAAAGCAAATGGCTACTTAAATGTCAACTCTGCTCAGCAGTCCAAGAAAGACAGCAGTAAAAAGACCAGAGGATTTCTAACAAACTGCAAAAATACAATCATTAAACCATCAATTTAAAGGTGAACAGGAAATCAGTTGTACTAGAAATTTCACAGAAATGCATCAATGAAGAGAGTGAAGACTAGAGCACACATGAAAAGTTGACAGTCCTTTCACAAAGAGCGGCTCCAGAGTATGCTAGTGCCTAGTGAGGTCGAAACCCTTGTCTGTGGAGAATTTTTGCTGACACCTGGAGAAAAACTACATCATGAATACAGTTTGCATGAGTGTTATCTCTTACATAGTATACAAAAAACTTTTCTACATGCACTTCAATTTCACAGCAAGAGTGGCATAGAATACCTAAACACAGAAGAGAGCATTCATGCACAATATCTAACTCCTTGATATAATGGATACATTTCAAATATGTTATTCTACTGAGATTACACTTGGGGTTTCCTGCCACTATGGCGTGATGGCTGTGGAAAGCATGGCCCCCTGTAGCATTAATAAGAACACAACCACCACCATCTACAGGGGTTCTCTTTTTGCGTTTTTTCATTTCTGCTAATCAACTCTGCTGCTGACTCTTGGCAAAACTGGTAAAAACAAAATTGTAATTGTTGAACTGAGCAAACTGGCGATCAAGATGCTTAAACCCTTCGATCTTCTGGGCAGAAGTGAACACTGAGCGACACTTGGAGCTCTAGGAAACAAAATGAAAAGTTAATGTTACAGTGCCAGTTTGGCACAAAATGCCAAGTAAAAGACAGTGAATAAGAGGAAGGCATAAAGCTCTAGCCATTAACCCATTCAATGCAGATGTAAATTCTCAATCTCAGCCCCATAACTTCAACTGGCACACACTAAAGGTTCACATAGCCCAGAATCTGATCTGCAGCAGGTGCTTCGGAGTATATAGGAAATCAGGTATGTGTAGCATTGTTCATCTATTTTCCATTGATTTTTCCAATCCTTTTGAAGCCAGTTATACTGACGCCATGTCCTGTGGTATCATGTTCCACCTATTATACACTTCCATTTTTTAAAAACAATTTAGACATTTATCCCAGAAGTATCACAAGATGTCATCAGCTTTCTAAAGTTCCATGAACTCACTGCTGAGAACTTAGTTTTGTAATGGGAAAAGTGATTCCCCCTACTGTAGACCAACATAGAACAGAGTTTTCCAGTGTTTCCCACCCCAGTCTAGAGTTATACCTAACCTGTTCAGTTTTCTGAATAGCCAATACATGAAGTACTTGCATAAGTTTCTAATACAGTGTATGCAAATGTGCATATTCACTAGAGATAGAGGTGCTTATCTGTAACAGGTGATCTCCAAGGACAAGCAGAATGGAGGTAGTCACATGGGTGACATCATCCAATGGAGCCCAGCACAGAAAACGTGTCAGTTTCCAGAAATTTGACTGTGCCTCACTGGGAATGACCATGCAGACACTCTTCAGTTGTATAATGGAGAAATTACTTACCTGATAATGTCGTTTTCCTTAGTGTAGACAGATGGATTCAGGACCAATGGGTATAGTGTGCTCCTGATAGCAGTTGGAGATGGAGTCAGATTTCAATCTGATGTCACCATCAGTACATATGCCCCTGCAGGAAGCTCTGCTCTTCAGTATTCTCCTCGAAAAGCAATTGTGGATATGTGTGTGTCTGGATAATTTGATTAACTTGGTTAAGTTTGATTAACTTGAATAACTTGATTAACGTGATTAACGAACTGGTTGATATGGGCTATAGCTGGAGACCGCCAGTGCCCTCAACCGAGAAACGCCGACACCCGGTAACTATGGGTGTCCTAGCTGCAGGGAAGCATGGCTTACCCGTGTTTGTCTTGCTCTCGGGAATTGACACCCGAGGTTTTCGTGTATAGCAGCAGCCTTGGGCAGGATACTGAATCCATCTGTCTACAACTAAGGAAAACGAAATTATCAGGCAAGTAATTTCTCCATTTCTTAGCATGTAGCAGATGGATTCAGGACCAATGGGATGTACAAAAGCTACTCCCGAACCGGGTGGGAGGCTGCCCGTGGCCCACTTAGTACTGCCCTTGGGAATGCTGTGTCCTCCCAAGCCTGAACATCCAGGCGGTAGAACAGAGAAGGTATGAATGGAGGACCATGTCGCCGCCCGACAGATCTCGGCGGGTGACAGCATCTTGGTTTCCGCCCAGGACACTACCTGGGCTCTAGTGGAATAGGCCCTAACTTGTAGAGGTGGAGGCTTGCCTGCCTCTACTTAGGCCGCCTTGATTACTTCTTTGATCCAGCGGGCTAAGATTGCCCACGAGGCCACTTCCCCTTGTTTCTTCCCGCTGTGAAGGATGAATAGGTGGTCCGTCTTTCATACGGATTCAGACCTTTCCAGATATTGGACTAGGAGTTGCAGACGTTAAGATGGCGAGATTCTTCAGAGTCCTTATGCTCATCTGGAGATGGCAGCGAGATGGTTTGGTTTAGATGGAAGTGAGAAACCAC
This sequence comes from Rhinatrema bivittatum, assembly GCF_901001135.1. Lineage (NCBI taxonomy): Eukaryota > Metazoa > Chordata > Amphibia > Gymnophiona > Rhinatrematidae > Rhinatrema > Rhinatrema bivittatum. The sequence goes on from NC_042617.1 coordinate 320,640,303, forward strand.
TTTTGGGAGGAAGAAGGGGACCGTGCATAGCTGTATGGATCCCGGTGTGAACCTGAGGAACGGTTCTCGGCAGGATAGTGCTTGAAGTTCGGAGATGTGATGGGCCAAACATATTGCCACTAGGAATGCAGTCTTCAAGGTTAGGAGTCGTAAAGGTAGACCTTGGATAGGTCTGAAGGAGGCTCCTGCTAGGAAGTCTAGTACTAGATTGAGGTTTCATAGGGGTACCCGGCCACTTTAGGGGTGGTCTAATCTGCTTGACCCCTCTCAGGAAGTGGGAGACGTCCTGAGGAGATGCTAGACTGGTGCCTTCCACTTTGGCTCCGAAGCAGGCCAACGTGGCCACCTGAACCTTGATGGCGTTGAGGGACAATCCCTTCCGTAATCAGTCCTGCAGTAATTCCAGGATTGTGGGAATTTTGACTGTGGAAGGATGTCGCGTTCTTCACGCCAAGCTTCGAATATTCTCCATATTTGTATGTAGGTCAGTGATGTGGAGAACTTGCGTGCATGGAGCAAGGTGTCAATCACCGCCCTCTAGTATCCTCTCTTTAGACGTGTCTCTTACGGTCTGGCCATTGAGAGGAATCAAGTTGGGTCTTCGTGGAGGATCGGGCCTTTCTGGAGCAGATCCCTGTGTGGCGGTAGAGGGAGAGGGCTCCCCGTCACAAGTCTTCACATGTCTGCGTACCACAGCTTTCTTGACCAGTCCGGGGCCACTAGAAGTACTAACCCCCTGTGGTGCTCTATTTTGCGGATGATCCCGCCCAGTAGTGGCCATGGGGGAAGGCGTATAGCAGGTCTTCCTGTGGCCAGGTCTGGACAAGGGCATCGATGCCTTGGGATTGTGGTTCTCGTCTGTGACTGAAGAAGTTGGGAGCTTGGGCTTGGACTGGGTTGCCAGGAGATCCATGGCTGGGGTTCCCCAGCGGTTTACTATCAACTGGAAGGCTGTGGTAGACAGCTTCCATTCCCCTGGGTCTAGACTTTCTCTGCTGAGAGTCCACAGTGACGTGGTCTTTTCCCTCGATGTGGGCGGCTAAGATTTATTTATTTATTTATAGATTCTTTTATACCGCGGTACGTATAGATATACATCACCTCGGTTTACAGTGAAACAATAAATTAGCAACAGGCTTTACATATAACAGTATAAACAGTAAAAACAGTAAGAAACATTTAACCGCAACAGACTTTACAGAAACATTGGGTTCATGGGTAATATGTTATCATTAATTATAATAACCATAAAAATTAATAATCAAGTATTACACAGGAGTAAGATCCCTTGTAGGTTTGCTTCCACCCAAGCCATTAGAGTATCTATTTCCAGGGACACCTGTTGGCTTCTGGTTCCTCCCTGGCGGTTGTTGTAGGCAACTGTCGTGGCGTTGTCTGACATGACAGATTTGCCCCGGAGTCTTGACTGAACTGTATGCAGGCTAGTCTGACCGACCAGGCTTCCAGTCGGTTGATGTTCCATCCCAACTATTCCTTGTCCCATTGCCCCATGGCCATCAGTTCCTGGCAGTGGGCTCCCTACCCTTGTAGGCTCGCGTCCGTGGTGAGCAAGATCCAGGTCGGTGGGGATAGCCTTACTCCCTTGCTCAGATGGTCTTCTTGTAGCCAACATTGGAGCTGGTTCCGCACCTCCCCCGGGAGCTGCAGGCGAACGGAGTAGTCCTGGGACATCTGGTTCCACTGTGACAGTACGGAGCGCTGTAGCAGTCGCATGGGAGCTCTTGCCCATGGGCCTACTTCCAGGGTTGATGTCATGAGGCTGAGGACTTGGAGGTAGTCACATACCTTGAGGCGAGGCTTGTTAACGGGTTTTGCAATTGGTTCGTCAGTTTTCTTCTCCTCATAGGGGGGAAGAATGACCTTGTCTTCTCTCAAACCAGACTCCCAGGTATTCTAGAGATTGGGAGAGCTGTAGGCAGCTCTTGTTTGTGTTGACAACCCACCCGAGGTTCTCCAGTAGAGCCTTGACTCTGGTGGTCGCCTGATGACTTTCCTCTGGAGACTGCCCTGATAAGAAAATTATTCCTTACCTGCTAATTTTCGTTCCTGTAGTACCATGGATCAGTCCAGACAGTGGGTTAATATCCCCCGACCAGCAGATGGAGTCAGAACAGAGTTTGAGAGCGTCAGCATATAGAGTAGTGCACCCTCTGCTGGAGCTCAGTATTACGCATAGCAAAGCCCAAAAGCAAAAAACACAACATTTTGGATCCAGAACCGTTCCCAAAGAGGAACAGAGAAAGATATAAGTAAACAAACGGTCAACGGGACCAGCAACAGTCAACTTGTGAGGAGCTGTGAACAGTAACAATAATCAGAGACAAACAGAATGAAAGATACCTGGAAGAATCCGAGCAGGACCTAATGAAACCCCTAGTGGCGGGCGTCTGGACTGATCCATGGTACTACAGGAACGAAAATTAGCAGGTAAGGAATAATTTTCTTTTCCCTGTACGTACCTGGATCAGTCCAGACAGTGGGATGTACCCAAGCTTCCCTAAACCGGGTGGGGTCCTGAGAGACCTGCTCGGAGAACCTGATCGCCAAAAGAACCCGTGCCCTGAGGCGCCAGGTGTAGTCTGTAATGTCTGGAAAAAGTGTGCAACGACTTCCATGTCGCCGCACGGCAGATTTCCTGGGAGGAAACAGAGCGAGATTCCGCCCAGGACGCCGCTTGGGATCGCGTGGAATGAGCCGAGACGCTGCGAGGCGGCACCCGCCCCGCCGCAATGTAAGCGGAAGAGATGGCGTCCTTTATCCAGCGAGCAATAGTCGTCTTGGATGCCTGAGAACCTCTCCTCGGTCCTGACCAGAGGACAAACAAATGATCAGATACCCGGAAGTCATTGGTAACCTCCAGGTAGCGGAGCAGTACACGCTTAACGTCCAGGAGCCGGAGAGACCGGGGTTCCTCTGGAGCAAACGCTGGAAGCTCCACCGTTTGATTGACGTGGAAGGCTGAGACCACCTTTGGTAGGAAGGATGGCACCGTACGAAGGGAAACCCCGGAGTCTGAGAAACGCAGATAAGGGTCTCGGCAGGACAAGGCTTGAAGTTCTGAAATCCGGCGAGCAGAAGAGATGGCTACCAGGAAAACAGTCTTGAGGGTCAGGTCCTTGAGGGAGGACCCCCTCAGGGGTTCAAAAGGAGGGCCCGACAGCGTGCGCAGCACCAAGTTGAGGCTCCAAGAAGGGAAAGGATCCCTGACCGGTGGCCGCAGGTGTTTGGCACCCTTCAGAAAACGTGCAATATCCGGCTGAAGGGGTAGAGAGCAGTTCTTCTGTACCAAGACATTCAAGGCCGCCACCTGAACCCGGAGCGAATTATAGGCGAGACCCTTATCCAGACCATCCTGTAGGAAATGAAGGATCAGCGGGACAGTCGCCTCCATGGTTTGGACTCCGCGGTCGGAACACCATGCTTCGAAGACCTTCCAAACTCGAACATAAGCGACGGAGGTCGAAGGCTTGCGGGAACGAAGCATCATTGAGATCACTGTCTCCGGGTAGCCTCTGTGGCGGAGACGGCGCCGTTCAAAAGCCAGGCCGCAAGACAGAAGAGTTCTGCCTGCTCGAAAAATACCAGACCCTGGCGCAGAAGATGAGGAAGATGGGACAGGCGAAGTGGGCCGTCCACCTTCATCTGAAGTAGATCTGCGAACCATGGCCGACGGGGCCATTCCGGGGCGACGAGAATTACAGTCCCTCGATGATGTTCTAACCTGCGGAGAACCTTGCCGACCAGAGGCCAAGGAGGAAACACATAGAGCAGTTGATCCAACGGCCACGGAAGGGCGAGGGCATCCACCCCCTCCGCGCCGCGCTCTCTTCTGCGGCTGAAGAAGCGTGGAGCCTTGGCGTTGAGAAAGGTCGCCATTAGATCGAGGCGTGGAGTCCCCCAACGACGGATGATGAGATGCATTGCCTCGGAGAGAGCCCACTCGCCGGGGTCTAGCTGTTGACGACTCAGGAAGTCTGCCTGAACGTTGTCCACCCCGGCGATGTGAGAGGCCGCTATCCGGACGAGATTGCTCTCCGCCCACTCCATCAGGGGAGTAGACTCTAGGGAGACCTGCTTGCTTCTTGTCCCCCCTTGCAGATTGATGTAGGCCACTGTGGTGGCGTTGTCCGAGAGGATCCTCACCTCCCTGTGTCGCACCAGGGGAAGAAAACGCTTGAGAGCGAAACGCACGGCTCTCGTTTCTAGGCGATTGATCGGCCACTTTGCCTCCTCTGGCGTCCAAGTCCCTTGAGTGGCGCTTCTTTCGCAGACGGCGCCCCATCCCGCGAGGCTGGCGTCGGTGGTCACCACCACCCAATTGGGAACCTCGAGCGAGACTCCCTGAGCCAGATGCGAGGGGACAAGCCACCAATCCAGGCTTTTCCTGGCTAATGGTGGAAGCGGCAGGATCACCTGATACTCCTGGGAGACTGGTTTCCAGCGGGATAGTAGGGACGCCTGCAGTGGATGCAGGTGTGCAAACGCCCAGGGTACCATGTCGATGGTGGAGGCCATTACTCCCAGGAGCTGCAGATAATTCCAGGCGGTTGGTTCTTCCAGAGCCGAAAACCGAGACACGTGCTCTCTCAGGGCTTGCGCCTTGTCTTGGCGAAGGAACACCATCCCCCGCCGGGTATCGAAGCTCGCCCCTAAGAAATCCAGGTGTTGCAAGGGCACAAGGGAACTCTTTGGAAGGTTCACCACCCAGCCCAGAGAGCGTAGGAATTGTACTACTCTGGCCACTGAGGTCTGACCATGTGAGAAGGACTTCGCTCGAATCAGCCAGTCGTCTAGGTACGGATGTACTAGGATACCCTCCTTGCGGAGGGCCGCCGCCACCACTACCATGATCTTTGTGAAGGTCCGAGGTGCGGTCGCCAAACCGAAGGAAAGCGCCTTGAACTGAAAGTGTTGACCGAGAATCTTGAAGCGAAGATACCGCCGGTGAGCCGGCAGGATGGGAATGTGCAAGTACGCTTCCGAGAGGTCCAGTGAAGCAAGGAATTCTCCCTTGTGCACTGCGGCAATCACTGATCTGAGAGTCTCCATGCGGAACCGGGTGATCCTGAGGGCCTTGTTTACCTCCTTCAAGTCCAGGATGGGGCGAAAGGAACCGTCCTTTTTGGGAACGATGAAGTAAATGGAATAGTGGCCCAAGCCCACCTCGAAGGGGACGGGAACGATGGCCCCTATTTCCTGCAGTCGGTCTAGTGTTTGTTGAACCGCTATCCTCTTGAGATCCGAACCGCAGGGGGAGAAGATGAACCGGTCCCTCGGGGGGCGGACAAATTCCAAGGCGTAACCGTCTCTTATGGTGTCCAGCACCCACTGGTCCGTGGAGATAACTGCCCACTCCTTGTAGAAGTCCATGAGGAGGCCTCCGATCCGGGGAGGTGAGAAGTGGGCTCCTTTGGCATCATTGGGATGACTTTGTGGGTGGAATTCCCTGCCCTGGACCCTCTCTCGCGGGCCTCCGCCCACGAAAGGAACGAGACCAAGGCTGGGGTCTTGTCTGCTGTGTCCGGGAAGCGGACTGTCGGTAAGACCTATAACGTCGCTGTGCCCTGGCCCTGGTTCTACCGGAAGAAAATGATCTGAAGGAACGCTGTCTATCCTCCGGCAGCCGATGCACCGAATTTTCCCCCAGTGACTTGATGATCTGATCCAGGTCCTCTCCAAATAAGAACTTCCCCCGAAAAGGGAGGGAGCCAAGGCTCGACTTGAAGGAAGCATCCGCTGCCCAGTTGCGAAGCCACAAGAGCCGTCGGGTTGCTACAACCGAAACCATGTACCTCGCCATTACGCGAAAGATCATACAGGGCGTCCGCCCCATATGCTATGGCAGATTCCAGCCGGTCCGCCTGGGCGGCCTCTTCGGGGGGCAATTCCTGAGAGGTGAGAAGCTGCTGTACCCAGAGTAAGCTGGCCCTTTGCGCGAGCGAACTGCACATCACGGCCCACATACCCAGGGCGGAGACGTCGAAGACCCTCTTGAGGAAGGTCTCTAGTTTACGGTCCTGCGTATCCCGCAGGGCCGTTCCCCCCGTGACCGGGATGGTTGTCCTCTTGGTCACTGCCGACACCGCTGAGTCCACCTTGGAAACCTTGATAAGATCCAAAAAATCCTCAGGGAGCGGGTATAGCTTTTCCATGGCACGTGTGACTTTCAAGGATGCCTCAGGAGTGTCCCACTCCCTGGTGAGAAGCTGTAGGAAGGACTCATGAATAGGGAAAGCCCTTGCTCTAGGACGGAGGGCGGCAAGTACTGGATCTCCTTTGCGAGACGAGGTGGCGACGGCAGGAGCCACAGGGATCGGCGGATCTGGAGGTGGGTCGAGGTCCAGCTCCTGAATAATGTGGTGGATGAGTTCATCCAGCTCTTCTTTTTGAAAAATCCGTAGGGCTCGAGGGTAGTCCCCCTCCGTATGTTCATCCAGATGCGCCTCCGGGGGTTCCGGGGAGACGTCTCTCCGCCCCCGTGGTGGCACAGGAGAGGGACCCGGCAGGGATCGAGGCGTAACGGACGAGGCGGTGAGACCAACAGCAAGTTTAGGAACCTTGGGGGGAGGGGCCCCCAGGGGATTAGGCGCCTGCGCTCCCATACCCTGCAAATAAGCCATGTGCATTGCCAGAATAAAGTCAGGTGAGAAAAACGGAGAGCTGATTGGAATCCCTGGGGGGGACCGTCCTGGGAGCCCCGGTCGGGCAAACCTCCCGCCGGGGGCAAAGCCTGTTGAGAGCCAGTGCAACCAATCCTGTCTGCATCTGGGAGCGAGTCCATCTCACGCTGACCCCCTAAAATGGCCGCCGTTCCCGCCAAAGGCGGCGTCATGGCCGGCCCGCACCACCCGGGCTGAGGAGGCGGCAGGTCCGAAATCACACCGGAGGACTGCAGGGTGCCTTCCCCGTCAGGGAAGCACCGCTCACAAAGCCCCTCCCTCAGAAATTGATTTCCTGGCTCGCCGCAGGCCTCACACCTCGAGGACCGCGGCATGTCAGCACCGGGAAAAAGAAAAGCCTCGGGGGGGGGGGGGGGGGGGGGGGGGGGGGGGGGGGGGCGGGCAAAGACGAGCTAGTGCCGCGGGGGGGCCTGGAAATGGCCCTAACAACCCGCCGAAGGGGTCCAGTAACTGCGGGGGAAAACCCCCGTTTTAGTTGAGCGCACACCCACGGGTGGAGCTTGCGAACCGCGGGACCCCCAACGACGCGTGGAGCGGCCGGAACCACCGGCATCCACGGGGCACCACCAAAAAGAAGCAAACCTGTGGAGAAAGAAACTCAAAACTTCCACTTACCCCAACGGAAGAGGAAAGGAGTACAGAATAGAGAAGGCAAAGCCACAGACACACGCCGCCTCAAAAATTGAAAACTTTTTTTTTTTTAAACTTTAAGGATCCAAAATGAAGAGAAACATAAGACAGGGAAATACTGTGGAGAAAAAGAGAGAAATAACTAAAAATGAAGAAACCCTGTCAATCTGGGGGAGCTAGTGGATCCCCCCACTCGCATCTGCTGGAGTCAGAAGAATACTGAGCTCCAGCAGAGGGTGCACTACTCTATATGCTGACGCTCTCAAACTCTGTTCTGACTCCATCTGCTGGTCGGGGGATATAACCCACTGTCTGGACTGATCCAGGTACGTACAGGGAACAGCCAATCGTCCAGATATGGGTGGAAGAGGATTCCCTCTTTCCTCAGTAACACCGCTACTACCACCATAATTTTGGTGAATGTCCGAGGGGCTGTGGCGAGCGCAGGAAGCGCTGATGCTCATGATGGACCGGGATGTGCAAGTATGCTTCTGACAGGTCCAAGAATGTAAGGAATTCTCCCAGCTGTATCACCCTTATGACCAAGCGCAGGGTTTCCATGCGTAAGTGTGGTACTCAGGTAGCGGTTGACAGACTTGAGGTCCAGGATGGGCCAGAACGTTCCCTCTTTCTTGGGGACGATAAAATAGATGGAATAGTGCCCAGTATTTTGTTGTGTGGGTACCGGCGTTATGGCCTTCAGGGCGAGTAATTTGGCCAGTGTGGTTTCCACTGCTGTCCTCTTGGATGGTGCGTGGCAAGGAGATTTCACGAACTTGTCCGGAGGTATCTTGTGGAAGTCCAGATAGTATCCCTCTCGAATGATGGTTAGGACCCACTTGTCTGCTGTTATCTCGACCCATCTTTGGTAGAATAGGGCAAGCTTACCCCCTATGGCTTCTTCCTGTGGATGGGTCAGCTGATTCTCATTGTGGGGTGTGGCTGGGGCTTTGCCAGAGCAGGCTCCCCTCTTATCATACCCTACAGGAGTACATATCGGCTCGGTTAGGCGTACAGGATGGCAATCAATGGAAATGGCGCCGACCACCTCGAAGGGTCTCCACATGGGAGGACCTTCGGATCGGATCAGGGTCTAGCCCAGACAGGGCTAATCAACCCGATAACAGACGCCGACAGACGATCTGTGCGGCTTTCCGAGCCTCAGAGACCAGAGACTTTTAGAAAGCTTTCTACCTTACCTTGTCTCAGCGTTTCCTGATTTTGTTCCGGGCAGTCTCCGGCTGCGGGGGGGAGAGGGAAGTACCTTCACCGCCACGCTCTGTGTTGCACCCGCTGCCTTTCAGCCTCTCCCATTGCCAGGAGCTAAGTCCATGCCAGGAGCCGGCTGCCAGACCGAGGCCTACCTCTGAGGAATCTCTGAAATCACCTCATGAATTCTCGACTGGGGGAGGGACCCGTCTGTATCACTGCAGGAGAGTGGGGCTCATCTGTAGAGGTAAGGTTTCTTCTTGTTTGGAATTTTCTTTGGTTTGAATGCTCTAACACTGTGCAAGCGTGTATATTGTCCCGAACTGCTATGGAGACAGAAAATACTGAAGAGAAGAGCTTCCTGCAGGGGTATATGTACGGGTGGTGACGTCAGACTGAAATCTGACTCAGTCTCCAACTGCTAACAGGAGCACACTATACCCCATTGGTCCTGAATCCATCTGCTTCACACAAGGAAATTTAGCATTAAAAAATAGTAGAGACGACCACTCCAAGGGGAGGTAGACAGCTCTGTGAGAATCAACATCCTGCTGTCCTCTGAGAACACCTGTTACAAATAAGCAACTCTGCTTTCTCTAAGGACAAGCAGGATGGCAGTCTTCATATATAGGAATCCCTAGCTACAGGCTGCTCCCCAACAAAAAAAAAGGAGAACAAAACCAACGTGAGTGGGTATGTTTTTGTTGGCAACAAGCCTTTTCTTTATTTTATTCTTAACCTATAAGGGACAGCCTGGAAAAAAACCAGTGAGTCCTAGAAGGGAACAGAGTTGGGCTCTATTCCTCAAACAAGTGCAGGGACAGACTGGCAAAACCTATTGTCATATCAGCCATCCCTGTTCAAACAGTAATAAGATGTGAGTGTGTGGCGAGAACGCCATGTTGCAGCCTTGCAAATCTCCATGAGGATTGATCGCAGATGAGCTACAGGTGTTGCCATAACGAGCTTGATATGGCACACCAGGATTCAGATCTGATTGGGCATAACAAGGAGATGCAAGCTGCTAGCCAATTAGATATAGTCAGTCTGGCAACAGCAATCCCCAGCTTTTTAGTGTCAAAGAAAACAAAAGGTTGTGTGGGCTTTCTATGGGCTTCAGTCACTCCAGATAGAAGGCCAAGGCTCTCTTGCAATCTAAACTATGCAGTGCTTGTTCACTGGATCAGTGGCCTTGGAAAAAATGCTGGAAGGACAACTGAATAGTTAAAGTGGAATTCAATACCACTTTACACAGAAACTTAGCATAGGTGCATAAAACCACCCTATTATGATAAAGTTGAGTAAGGTAGATAAGTTACTACAGCCTGGAACTTACTGAAGTGGCTGCCACCAAAAACATGATCTTCCAGGTCAAGTACTTCTGGTCACAGAAGTACAGTAGCTCAAAGGGAGCTTTCATCACTGGGTCAGAACCACACAGATCCCAAGACACAGGAAGTCTAATGGGAGGTTTCAAATGAAGCAGGCCCCGCATAAACAAAACTGAAGGCTGCACAAAGATGGGTTTACCTTCTACATGCACCAAGGTGAACCCTGACAGAATTGGTCTTGAGACCAGTCTCAGACAGATGTAGAAGGTAATCAAGCAGTTTGTGTGTGGAGCAAGAGAAAGGATCTAGAATTTTTTGCTCACATTATACAGCAAACCACTTAAATCCATAGGATCTCCTAGTGGAATCCTTTTTTTAAAGCTAAAAACACATGACATCAGGCAATTCAAGAGGTTGCAAAAATAGCTTCGATAGCCAAGTGGTGAGTGACAGGGACTTGAGATGGCACAACCTACATTGATTCTGAGAAATGAGATCTGAGGCACTCCCCAACCTGATTCACTGATAAGACATTCCTTGCATGAGCAGGAACTCTGTCTCAGCTACAAGGGGGACTTATGAGAATCTGAGCTTCAAGAAAGTTTATGCTTCAAGAGCGATTGGAGAATATGCATACAGCAGTCCCTCACCCCAATACAGTGCAAAGGCATCCAAAGCTAGTTTGCCATGTACCCTCTCTGCCTGGAGTAGAAAAGTGGGAACTTCTTGTTCTAAGGGGACGCAATAGATCCATCACTAGTGTACCCCTTGGTTGAGGGGCCACTCATGTGGTTGTTAGGACAAACTGGCATATAAAACAGAAGACCTTAGTTTTGGTTCCTAAGCTAATCCATAACAGCTCCTTTTTGGATTAATTCTGTTCTTCACCTCTGTAAATCTATGTTGAGATCTGCCAATAAGTGTTTATTAGAGGTCTTGTCCCCTAAATCATCTCATTTAGCCAAAGTTTGCAATCTTGCATTTTCAATGGCTGGACCACTTACATGGAACTCTTCCAGAGCCCCTCCATCTATTACCTGATACAGCTTTGCTCAAAAAAGCTTTAAAAAAATACCTTTTTAAAGCTTTCAGTGCCAGCTGATAGTTTGAATTCCAGCAGCTTCATTTTCGTATTTTCATTATTTGTGTGAATTACTCACGCCACACAATATTGTTGTGACACCACTCTTTATGAAGGCTTTATTCTATGCTATGTTCAGTAAGCTATCAGTCCTCTAATATGTAACATCTTGCTTTTGTGGTTTGTAAAGTTTTTATGCACATTGAACCTCGCCTCAGTTTTTTTTTTTTGTAGAGGCTAGGCACAAAACTAAACCGCAAGAATATTCTCCACTCCCGCAAGGTATGTAGCCCTGAATACCATCTCTTGAGAGATGGCCCAGTACAACGACATGGCTTTCCATCATATGAGAGAACTCATATCTTGCTGTTTGTTGATGGAGTACATCAGCACTTGATAGTCCATCTGGATAAGAATAACTGTTGGTCAACTGATGTCTGAAAACCTTTAGAGCGTACCAAATCACCTGGAGCACCAGAAGTTTATTTGATGCAACTTCTCCTGAGAGCAACACAAGCCTTGAGTGCTGAGCTCATCTACATGAGCTCCCTAACCCAGGCTGGATGTATCCATCATAGGGATAATTTTACTCAGGGAGAACTTGAGCATTCCCTCCAACCAGACTGGAATTGTCCTTCCACAAGGACAGAATCCCTGAGCGGCTGCATGATCAAGATGCTCTCATAGTGGCCTTTGGCCACAGTCTGCAAGATGTACTGGAGTTTCTCATATGGAGACATGCCATGGGAGTGACATGTATCATTTAGTCCAAGAAGCCCAGCAGCTTTAACATGCCCCAAGCTGATGTCTGCTGACTTAACTGAATTTCTTCTGCTGCAGACATCTGGGTGGCAGCCCTTTGCCTGAGCTATGTCTAGCAAAACTCCAATAAACTGCAATTGAGTAGACAGGCTCAGATGAGAATTGGGGTAGATGACTGAACCCTAGCAACTCCAATTCCTGGATGGTCATTCTCACTGATACCTTGACTCCTGCTCAAGACAAGCTCTTGATCAGCTAATCGTGCAGATAGACTAGACTAAGTGCGCTGCCACCATGGCCAGGAATTTTCTGGGGCAAATGCTAGCCCAAAAAGCAGAACATGATACTGGAGATGACAGTCTCCCATGACAAATCAGATATTTACTGTGACTGGGAAAAATCTGAGTGAACACAGCCAGTTCTCTTTAGAAAAGGGATCATGTTGCAGAGGGAAACCATAAGAATGTAAGACTTGCCATACTGGGTCAGACCAAAGGTCCATCAAGCCCCACCTCTATAACCTCCTGGATGAGAAAGACAAGTCCAGAATCTGGCGGAGAGTTGGAGGGTTTCGTGATGGTGCTGGAGTTGGGCCTCAGCATCCTTCACCCTATCTCCGAACAGATTATCTCCAGTGCACAGCACATCAGCAAAACATTTCTGTACCTCTGGTCCGAGATCCAAGGCCTGCAGCCATGTCAGGCTGCGGGCGCAGATTCCCACTGCACAGACCCTTGATTCAGTCTCGAAAACATCTTAGATCATGTTTTCCTGCACTCCAAACCCTTGTGCACCAGCAACATGAGGGTGGCTTGCTGCTGTTGAAGCAGCTGCTCAACCATTTCCTGAACCTGCTTCCAGATGTCCTGCGAATATTGGCTCATGTAGAGAGCTGGCAGGCAGCGATGCGGGTAATAAGCATGGCGCCATGAAACACTTTCCTCCCAAAAACGTCCAACGCTCTGTGGTCCTTAACCAGGGATGACAAGGAGTGGGTCTGAGCATACTTGGCCCTCTTGAGGGTGAATTTGACCACCACTGACTGGTAGGGCAGCTGATGCTTACTGAAGCCAGCAGCCTCTGGACGAGGTAAACCCTATCCACCTTATTCACAGGAAGCACTGAGGGGATGTTCCCAAATCCTCAGCAGCCACTCAAGGATCTCGTGCACTGGGACCACCATGATCTCCTAAGGAGGCTCCACAAACTGAAGAACTTCAGGCATTTTGTGCCTGGCAACTTCTTCAGTCAAAAGCTGAAATGGAACGGCTTCTGCCATCACCCTTACAAAACCTGTAAAGGTTAAGTCCACAGGTGCAGACTTCCTTAGCTCCTCTGGAGGAAAAGGGTCTGACAGGAGACCATCCAAATCCTCGGAGGACGATTCAGTCTGATCATCCCCCCAGGGACCATAGGGACCCTCATCCTCACTGCAAACCATAGTATGCAACCCTAGGTGCTCGGTCTACAGCTAGATGTGCAGGAACCAATGGAATTGGATGGGAGGGGGGTGGAATACAGGTCTTGGTGAATTTGTCAGACTTGGCAGAGCTTCCTCAGAGGAATCTGCCACGACCACTGTATTGGTAAGTAGAGGCCTTGATGCTCCACCAGGAATAGATGCCAACTGAGTCGGTAACGTACCAATGAGCACACTGAGCTTCTCCATAAGCAGTACGAGGATGTGCATCACCGATTCAGTTGCCATCTGTGCCACAGGACCAGAGCCCTGCAGCGCCTGCTCCACCGTTAGACTCCATGCTCCAGCTCCTCGAACGTTGCCAATGCCACACAGACGAAGTAAGGAAGGTGTGGCCAGATCTTCCTCAGACCCGCAAGGGGGGGGAAGGAATCTGCGACTGGCAACAGGACTAGTGTAGACCATTGCAGACCCTGGGCATCGATTGAGGATGAGCACTCCTCACCACAGGGTCGCTTTGGGGGCATTGTGGCAAAAGCCCATTATGCATCAGCTGGGACCAGTGCTGATGCTTCTTGCTCTTCCCACAATGCTTGGCCCAGTCTTTCCCTGGTGCCAAGGTTGAGGATGATGTACCTGGTGTCCTCAGCCCGGAGGAGATCGACAACAGTCAATCTCCGATGCCCCCACCAATCTCAATAGAATCAAGGGTCCTGCCGATGGCGTGGTGTCCAGTGCGCTCAGAGGGCCTTCGATGCAGATGGCTCTGACTTCTTCGACCTGAAGAGGTGATTCATCTTGTCTAGTCAAAGCAGATGTTCCTTAGGGGTAATCTGGGCACACAGGCGGCAATCCCAGACGTCATACAATGCCCCAGGCAGAGGATGTAAACATGAGGATCGGTGATCGACATGGTTCTCGGACACTGGAGGCATTGGCGGAAACCAGCCAGCCATGACAGGCAAAACAAAAGAAGACAGAACAATGGCGGTGATCAATGGCCAACAGGCACCACACCACCACCACGAGAGGAACCAACCAGGAAGTGAAACGTTCACCAAAAACCCTGACTGAGGGCACTACGGGGAGGCATGGAGTGGGACCCAGTGAGACTGAAGGAAAAAGCAAAAAACCGCAAAAATTGAAGTTTTCCACAAGGCAAAAGCCAAACGTTTTAGCTCAAATTGTGAGGCTCACAGCTCCGTGGAAAAAAAGAAACCTAAGAGGGATAGGGCATGCTAGCCACACCCACTGTGCTTAAAGTTTCTAGAAATTTTGACATAAGGTTTCTGTATCGGGCTCCATTTGATGTCACTCATGTGTGAGGACCACCTTCCTGCTTATCTTTGAGAATACAAAAATTAGGGAGCATTCCATGAAGTTAGCATAAGGCAGATTTAAAATAAATTGGAGAAATTTGTGTCACTCAATGCACAATTAAGCTCTGAAATTCATTGCCAGAGGATGTGGATAAGGCAGTTAGTGGAGCTGGGTTTAAAAAAAGGTTTGGATAAGTTCCTGGAGAAGTCCATAAACTATCAATAGGGAATAGCCACTGCTTGTTGCCAGCATTCGTATCATGGGATCCATTTAATGCTTGGGTACTTGACAAGTACGTGTGACTTGGATTGGCTACTATTCGGAGACAGGATGCTGGGCTTGATGGACCCTTGTTCTGATCCAAGATCATAGTAATAAGCCCAGAAAGGAGTGAGGCACCACATAGTGACTGAAGGCTCCATAGAAAATGTAAGACTTAAGGGACTTTGCATGACATGTGGTATGTTGACATGGAGATGCCCAGGGGGGCATGGTCAAAGTTCTAGAAACTAACACGTTTTCCATGCTAAGCTCCAGATTTAGACATTTTATATACCATCGTTCCATGTAAAGATCACAACTGTTTACAAAGGTAGCATTCATAGCTATAAATCAGCAAACGAGTTACAGAGGCAGTATTCATAAACAGGCATTATCATCAAATGATATGTTCCCATACATATTACTAAAGATCTAGGACATAAGACGAGAAGTACAACAAATAAGATACATTTCACATATTAGTCAGTACTTTGTATTGAGATTCTTACAATCTCTCATTAAATTTATTCCACATGCTTCAATTAGTATATCTTGCCCATATCGTAGTAGATCTCTACATTCTGCTGTTTCTAAGTTAGGTTGTATGCATTTTTGAATAGCCATGTTTTTAGCTCATATTTAAATCTTTCTATCTGGTATCAAATGTAACATCTTGGGGAGGGAATTCCAAAGTTTTGGACCCGCTATGGAAAAGCAAAATTGCTTACCTTGTAATAGGTGTTATCCCAGGACAGCAGGATGTAGTCCTCACATATGGGTGACGTCACTGACTGAGCCCTATTGCAGGAAAACTTCTGTCAAAGTTTCTAAAAACTTTTGACTGGCACTGTGAGGCCACTGAGCATGCTCAGCATGCCATGATATTCTCTGCCACAGGGGTCTTACTCTAGTCTCGTATTGTAGCAATAAGCTTTAGCAAAAAAAAATAAAGAAAAGGTATGAGACCCAACTCCGCGGGGTAGGTTTCGTGAGGACTACATCCTACATGACATGACAGTGTGTACAGAGAACCACTCTGTCATGTAGGAACTTTGTATAGGGTGAGTACATGACAAGTGCTTGTAACTCACTAACCCTTCCAGCTGATGTAATGGCTATAAGGAAGATACGTCTTCCATGTGAGAAACTTATCACAGGAATTTATGGGTTCAAAAGAACGCATGAGTCTTGTTAAAACCAGATTCAGGTCCCATTCTGTGACTGGAGGCTGAATTGGTGGTTTAAGGTGAGTTAAACCTCTCATAAACCTACTGACAAGAGGTTGTATGGATATTGGTGCATCTCCCATCTTGTGATGGTAAGCTGAGATTGCACTTAAGTGTACTCTTACAGATGAAGTCTGGAGGCCAGATTCTGAAAGATGGTATAAGTAATCTAGGAGAGAAGTAGTGGGGCAAGTGAAAGGATCAATATCCTTTTGTCTGCACCACAAAGTAAATCTCTTCCATTTGGAAGAATAGTTCTTTCGTGTGGAAGGTTTACATGAAGCTAAAAGCACTTGAGATACATTGGATGAAAGATTGAGTGGTTATAAGATCATGCTGTCAGGGATAGGGATTGAAGGTTGGGATGGCGCAACCGACCCTGAGCCTGAGTTATGAGAGTAGGAGCTACTCCCAGGCGAATTGGATCCCTGACAGAGGTCTAGAAGTGTGGGAAACCATACTTGTCGAGGCCAATATAGGGCTATGAGTATCATGGACCCCTTGTCCTGTTGTAACTTCACTAGAGTTTTGGTTATGAGCAGTATCTGAGGATACGCGTATAGAAGGCCTGAGTTCCAAGGGCGAACAAAGGCGTCCTTGGCTGGCTGATTCTTCTGTTTGTGTAGAGAACACAATTTGCCTTTGTGATTCAGATGTGACGCAAAGAGGTCTATTGTTAGTTGTCCCCAACGTTGAAATATCCTGGTTGCTACTGTGGGATCCAGGGACCATTCGTGTGGTTGGAACTGACGACTGAGTCGATCTGCTACTACATTGTGAATGCCTGCCAGATAAGTGGCCCTGAGAACATTGAGTGGTTCAGGGCCCAGCCCCAAATCTGTGCAGCTTCTTGACAAAGGAGATATGAGCCCGTACCTCGTTTGTTGATGTACCACATGGCTACTGTGTTGTCCGTTTGGATGAGAACAGTCTTGTGTGAAAGGCAGTCCTTGAACGCATGTAGTGCATAGGGCCGGATTTTAAATGCCCTGCGTGCCTATTTTGCATAGGCCGCCGGTGCACGCACAGCCCCGGGATAAGTCCCGGGGCTTCGTAAAAGGGGCGGGAAGGGGGTGTGGTGCCGGCCTGGGGGCGTGGTCAAGGCATAAATCTGCCAACAAAAGGTAGGGGGGTTTAGATAGGGCGGGGGGGGGGAAGAAAGTTCCCTCCGAGGCCGCTCCGATTTCGGAGCGGCCTCGGAGGGAACAGGCAACGCGCGCCGGACTTGGCGCGTGCAGGTTGCACAAATGTGCACCCCCTTGTGCGCGCCGACCCCGGATTTTATAAGCTACGCGCGTATCTTATAAAATCCAGCGTACTTTTGTTCGCGCCTGGTGCGCGAACAAAAGTACGTGCTTGCGCAAAATTATAATTTCTACCCCATAACGTATAGCTCGAAGTCCCAGGAAATTGATTTGAAATGTTGCTTCGAGTTTTGTCCAAGTACCTTGGGTTTGGAGAGTGTCTATGTGTGCTCCCCAACTTAAGGTGGATGCATCTGTAGTTAATGTTATCTGTGGGACTGGTTGTTGAAAGGGTAGGCCCTTGCGCAAATTGTCCTTGTTTACCCACCAAAAGTAGAGAGGAACGTAGATGGTGGGTTACTTGAATTGGGGAGTATAGTGGTTGAATGGCTTGGATCCATTGAGACTTTAATGTCCATTGTGTTACTCTCATGGCAAGCCTTGCCATAGGAGTGACATGTACTGTGGAGGCCATGTGGCATAGTAAAGTTAGAAACTGATGAGCTGTAGCTTGTTTCTTTGAGTGAATCGAGTTTGCCAGCAGGGACAGAGATTTTGCTCGATCCTCTGGTAGAAAAGCCTTAGTAAGGATGGTGTTTAGGTCTGCTCCTATGAAGTGAAGCAGACGAGATGGAGTAAGATGGGACTTTTGATAGTTGATGAGAAAACCCATGGAGTGGAGTACAGTAATTGTGTGACAGAGAAGCTAGAGCTCCTTGTTGAGGATGACTTCTGATGAGCCAGTCTAGATATGGAAACACATGGACACCTTGCTTGTGTAAGTGTGCTGCTATTACTGCCAGACATTTGGTGAAAACTCTGGGAGCAGAGGCAAGTCCGAATGGCAGAACCTTGTATTGGAAATGCTGTTGCCCCACCATGAAGCGTAGATACTTGCGATGAGGGGGAAATATTGGAATGTGGGCGTAAGCGTCTTGTAGATCCAGAGAACAAAGCCAATCTCTTGTTTGAAGTGGAAGCATGGTGCCTAGAGAAACCAACCTGAATTTTTCTCTCTTCAGAAATTTGTTGAGATTTCTGAGGTTTAGGATGGGACGAAGGCCTCCATTTTCTTTGGAATGAGGAAATAACGGGAATAGAATCCTCTGCCTCTCTGAGACCGGGGCACCGGCTCTACCACCCTGGCTTTCAGAAGGGTGGATAATTCTATTTGTAATTGAAGCATGTGATTTTCGCTGAGATGACATTGACGCGGTGGAAAATCTGTGGGAATTGAGAGGAAATAGAGTTGATATCCTCGATATATTATTGATAGGACCCATTGGTCTGATGTTATTGGTATCCAATTGTTGTAAATTTGGATATCCTGCCTCCCACTGGGAGTTCTGGCTGAGGATTTGAGAAAAGGCTGAGTTCTCTGGATGGACTTTCAAAAACCAGCAGCAGGTCCTGTCTGTGGGGCAGGTTGAGGCCTAGCTGCTCTCTGCTGTCGTGGTTGTGGCCTTTGTTGTGTTCTGGAAAGCCTGGGTCGAGATTCTGGAGGGTAGTACCTCCGCTGTCTATAAAAAGGTCGTTTGGTGTCCTTTCATTGGGGCCTACGCCCAGTGTGTATAGGGGGATCCAGTGGGAGGGAAGACAGCTGTCTTAGTGTTTCCGTGTGTTCTTTTAACTGAGACACAGCATCCTGGACCTTGGACCCAAAAAGGTTGTCTCCCAGGCAGGGGAGATCCACTAGCTTATCTTGAACTTCAGGCCTAAGGCCTGAGGCCTTTAGCCATGCCCATCTCCTGGCACTGATGCAGCCACCCTTGAAGCAGTTTCGAAGCAGTGATAGGCCACCCTGACTTCATGTTTTCCAGCCTCCAAACCCTTGTGGATGATGGCCTGGGCAGCCTCCTGATATTGAGTAGGGAGAGATTGGACAAATTCTTGAATTTGTTTCCATAAATTTCTTTGATACTGGGTCATGTAAAGGTGATAGGAAGAAATCTGAGAGTTTAACATGGCTCCTTGAAACACTTTGCGACCCAGGGAATCCAGAAATCTATGGTCTTTTCCTGGGGGGTTTGATGAATGCATTTGTTTTTTTGACCTTTTTTGTGCTGATTTCACAACCACTGAGTGGTGAGGAAGTTGTGACTTCTGGTATCCAGGAGTGGATTGCACTAGGTAGGTACTGTCCATTCTATTATTTACTGCTGGGACAGAGCAGGGATGTTCCCATAGATGATGTTGCAATTGTAAGATAACATGTATAGGAATGGCCACTACCTGTTTTGGAGGGTCGACAAACTGGAGTACCTCCAAGGTTTGTTGCCCGGTGTCCTGCGCTGTTTCTAATTTAAAAGGAATGGAATCCGCCATTTCCTGTACAAAAGTAGTAAAGGTGAAATCCTCTGGAGGAGATTGTTTCCTGGGATGTGGTGGTGATGGGTCAGACAAAATCTTCTGATGATGTCTCTGAAGCAGTATCACTCCAAGTATAATCTTGGGATTGCTGTGGAGGTGCTCAAGTCTAGGTGGTGGAGGAAGGCCAGAAGGTCCTGGTAAAGGATCATCAGAAGAGTCTTCTGGATTATCCTCTCTTGGATTAGATGGTAAAGAATCTAATAAATCCTGATATCTTTTCATAATGATGGTATGCAGTGCTGACTCTGAAGATCCTGGAGCCCCAGGAGGGAGAGGCACCATTGGTGAAGGTTTTGGCATCAAAGGTATCTGTGTCTTCGATGGATGTCTTGCAGTCACCGATGTTTTTCCCTTGTGTTGGTGCGAGGGTGAAGATGGGCATCGGTGCCAGAACCGATGAAGTCATCGGCAAGATAGAAGGCATAGACGTTTGAATTGACGTTGAGGGCAGTGGAATTGACGTCACTGGCATCGGGGGTTTTCCCAGGCATCGGAGACGTCACCGGAAGCTGGTCTTTTAGGGCTTGCATTACTGCTTCTTTAATGAGCATGGACAAGTCCTCTGGGATGGCTGGAACGGCTGGCGCCAGTGGAGGAGACTATATCTCCTGCGATGCCTGTACCGGATCTATCGAAGTAGGCTCAGAAGGTAGCGGTGTATCTGTTTTTGCCGCTTCGCTCTCGGTTCCCCCGGGGAGGGAGCTAACTGTGATGCAGAGGCATGACTGTCGATGCTTATGCTTAGGCCTTATTTCGGTTACTGACCTCATGGATGCAGTCGGTGTTGGCAATGCTTTATCTCCAGAGCCTTCCAGTCGACGTTTTTTCAGCAGGACATTTTTTGTAACTCCTGCTGGGGATGATTTTGTAGTCGAAGGTGAAGGAAGGAGTTGTAGGTGAAAAAGATGTTTCATTTTTTCTTGCCTGAGCTTCCTTCCCTTCGGAGTCATTTCTTGACATTGTTGGGAGGACGAAATATCATGTTTTTCACCAGACGACACTCTAGGTGTGGGTCTGTGACTGACATGGTCCGATTACAAATCAGGCATTTTTAAAAACCTGAAGCCATGTCAGCATCGATGGCAGTCGATGGAAATAGAAAATTGAGAGAAAAATATAGTTCTCAATGTGAAAAATGGTAACAATTTCTCACCGTCCGGTGAGAAAGGAGAGAGATCCCATATGGGAGAATTTCTTTGAAAAAATTGACTTTCAGTCAAAAGTGAGTAAAGAAACTCCTATGGCTCCTATCTCCACGATGCTTACAGCAGTGTGGAAAAACGAAGACTAGCGTGAGACCCCTGTGGGAGAGAATATCATGGCATGCTGGGCATGCTCAGTGGCCTCACAGTGCCAGTCAAAAGTTTCTAGAAACTTTGACAGAAGTTTTCCTGCAATAGGGCTCTGTCAGTGACGTCACCCATATGTGAGGACTAGCATCCTGCTTGTCCTGGGATAAACACACAATTCTCTTACTCGTGTCAGATGTGTGCTCTGTATTGCAGAGTCAGTAGTCCTTTATTTTGGGGATCTTAAGTGTTTGCTGCGGTGTGTATGGTTGTAATGTCACTCCTATCATACCAGTATTACTGGAATGAATGATTTTGAATATTAACGTTAATACTTTAGATTCGGGATTGTACTGGCAGCCAGTGCAGTGAAATCAGCAAGGGTATAATGTGATAAAATTTCCTAGTTCCTAACAAAAGTGTTGCTTTTGTAGTTGTAATAGTTAAGACATGTGGGAAGACCAAGTAATGAGTTACAGTAGTCTGAGAAAATTAGAGTTTGCAATACAGTTCGGAAGTCTTCGAAAGTTAACATTTTAACCAATGTAATATACGCAACTTGGCATTTATTTAATTTTCTATACCGATGTTCTGGTACAATCATACCGGCATTCATTTATTGATGTGCTTTTTCATAGTAAGGTTCTCAACTAGCTGGATACCTAAATCCAGTACTTGATTTGAGGGAGTAATTTGAAAGTTACCCAGGTCTAGAGCCGTTGGTTTAACTATCGAATAGTTTCTACTTAACCAAATGATTTCAGTCTTTTTAGGGTTTAAGGTTAGTTTAAGTTGTGATAGTTCTTGCTGTAATGCTATCATATAGGTTGAAGATATCGATACTATATTTTCAAATGATTTGGAGAATGGAATATAAAAATGTATGTCGTCAGCATACAAGAATATAATTCCTAAATCTACCAGTAATGTCATTCATGTGTGAAAACTGCCTTCCTGCTTGCCCTCCAAGAAATCTTTAAAACCAGACACCAAGGTGTGCTTCCAGAACAGTTTTCTAGACAATACCACCAAACTGGCTAAATCCTTTATTTAATTGAATACCTAGGCTTGAAAAGAGCCCTAAGAAGAAATGATCTTCCAGGCATGATCTCATTAGGAATCTGTGTTTAACCAATTCTCCACTTTTGCAGAAGCAGCTATTCATTTTGGGCTCTTTATTCAGATATGCTAGCTCTGGCAGAATAAGACTAATTTTTCCTTCACTATACTCACGTGTACGCAAGGGCAGTTCTATCATTAGATAAGATGAGGTGTCTTTGGGTGCAGCAAGAAGTACACACCAAAACCCTCCTGGAGTAGCCGCCTCATCTTGTAGCAGACAATTACAGAAGTGCCACAACAGACCCCTACCTGCTGCTACCCCCATCCCGCTGCAGCCCAAAGAGAAGAGAGGCCTGGCGGCTTTACGAGAAGCCCTGTAGGCAGCAGCAGAACCCCACCACCTCAGCGAAAGAAAAGATGGGGAGCCTTTATACAAGTGCGAGTGTGTGAGAGCCTGCATGCATGTGCAAGAGAGCAAGGGTACACACATGCGCATGTGAGCATGGGTGTGTGCAGCCCCCTCCCCCAATCTACAATCTCAGTGTGACTGGAAATCAAAAGATACCAGGTATGGAATGGGGAATTTTTTAAATCAGTTTGGTATTATTTGATGTATCTTGAAATATTTTATTGGTTTGAAACTTTAAAAAAGTTTTGAGTTTAATTGTTGAATGATGTTCTATTTGTCAGTTTTGGAATATTTATTCTATTAGTATAATTTTACTATTCAGATCTGTGTGCTGTATTTCTTGATTTTATTATTGTTTTAGGAAGAATGATGGTGTTTGTTTTTCCATTGCTGTACTACATACAGAGTCTGGCTTATTGTGATTTCCAATTCAGATTGTCTGCATGTTTGTTTATACTTTATGGTGTCTATTCTGCATGTGTGACTTAGATGAGATTCTGCTGCCATATAGTTTCTGCATAGGAATCCATAGCAGCCTAGCTTATTCTGTTTTCCTAATAGGAGGTGTATTGGTATTTTAGGGCCTGATGTATATTTGCTGTGTTGTCTTTGCATAGGTAATGTTACTGTTTGAGTGCTGGCATGAAGGGCTGTTTTGGTATGGGAGGTTTAAGGAAAAGTGGTTTACCTGTTAATTTTTGTTCCTGAAGTACCATGGATCAGTCCAGACTGCTGGGTTTTGCCTCCCCTCCAGCAGATGGAGGCAGAGACGTTTTTGACTGACACTGCCAGTTAAGTTGAGGTGCCACCTGCCTGCCAGATTAATAGCAAAAAAAACCACACTATGTACAATTGCTCCCCAAACGAGCAGGGAAGAAACCTTGTATATTGAACTCTTGTCCGCATCACACACCTGTGCTGGACCAGAACTTGAAACCAAACTAATCGAGCTGGACTCTCAACTGCATATTGGGTGGGAGTCTGGACTGATCCATGGTACTACAGGAACAAAATTAGCAGGGAAGAACCAATTTTCCTTTCCCTGTATGTACCCAGATCAGTCCAGACAGTTGGGTTGTACCAAAGCTCTCACACTATTCTGGACCCAGAGAGTCCTGCTCGAAGCACACTGTCACCAAAACCTGAGGCCTGGACGTCCAGATGGTAATGTCTGGCAAAAGTGTGCAAAGATTTCCAAGTGGCTGCCCTACAGATTTCCTGTGGCGAAACTTGACAGTCGGCCCAAGAGGCACTTGCGATCGGGTGGAATGAGCGCGAAGCCCACTAGGCACCAGCTGCCCTTTGGCGATGTACACAGAGCTGATAGCCTCCTTCAACCACCGAGCAATAGTGACCCTAGAAGCCTTCTGCCCCCACCTGGGGCCACTCCACAGTACAAACAGGTGATCCGACAGGTGAAACTATTAGTAACCTCCAAGTAACGTAACAGAGCTTGTCGCACGTCCAACCGACAAATCTCTGGACTGAGGGGTGGAAGGGCACTACACCAGGAAGGAAGGGAGCTCCACAGACAGATTCAAATAAAAAGATGACAACCTTAGGTAAAAAGGAGGGAACCGTCCTCAAAGACACTCCCAGAGCTGCCACCTGAACCCCTCAGGGAATTAAAGGATAAGCCTTTGGCCAGACCAGCCTACAAAAAGGCCAAGACATCACCCATGGAGACAAGAGTGGGGACCACCTCGCATTCCACACACCAAGACTCAACACACCCCACACCTTGACATATGCTAGGGAGGTAGAGATCTTTCTGGACTGTAAAGGGTAGCAAACACTGCATCTGAATAACCTTTACTCCTTAAGCATTCCCTCTCAAAAGCCATGCTGCTAGACAAAAGCAATCTGCCCCTTCCAAACACACAAGACCTTGCTGGAGGAGATCCGGCCGGAGCGGAAACCTCAATGGACAGTCTACTGCTAGGTCCGCAAACCACAGCTGCCTCAGCCATTCCAGCACTACGAGGATTATGTCCCCTCGGTGAATCTCTATTCTGTGCAACACCTTGCCAATTAGCAGCCACAGCAGAAACATGTACTGCAGAAGATCCGACGGCCAACGGAGGACGAGAGCGTCCACTCCTTCTGCGCCTGTCTCCTGACGCCAACTGAAGAACCTTGGTGTCTTGGTATTGGGAAAGGTCGCCATCAGATCCATGCAGGGGTGGCCCCACCTGCTGCATATAAGGCAAAAGGCATCCTCCGATAGCATCCAGTCTCCAGGATCCAGGCGGTGCCAACTCAGGAAGTCCGCCTGAACGTTGTCCACACCAGCAATACGAGTGGCCACTATCCTTTCCAGATGCAGTTCCGCCCAACTGATCAATTCCCGGGCTTTCAGGGCTACTGCTCTGCTCTTGGTGCCTTCCTGGTGATTTATATAAGGAGGAACCTCCAGGTTTACTCCCCTGCAAAGCCTGTCCAGGGTGAGTCACCACGTGAGACTGGACTGCATTGAGTCGGTAAGCGGAAGTGGTAGCTGAAACTGCTCGGAGACTGGGTCCCCAACGGGATAGTAAAGCTGACTGAAGAGGCCTCATATGAGCAAAGGCCCACGGGACTAAGTCCAGGGTTGACGCCATCGATCCAAGAACCTGCAGATAAATCCCAGACTCTGGGAATGCGCATGGTCAACAGCAACTTGTGGATCTGCTCCTCTGAGAAACACCCTGCCCAATCTAGTGTCAAAAAAAGAGGGCCCCCTAGGAACTCCAAGATCTGGGAGGGAAGTAAATAACTCTTGGCCAAATTGACTATCCACCATAGGGACCGCAAGAGGCACAAGACTCGATCCACCGCCTCTTGACAAAGGGGCTCTGATTTCCCCCGAATTAACCAGTCGTCCAAATAAGGGTGCACCAGAACTCCGTGCTTCCGAAGGGCAGCTGCCACCATCACCATTACCTTGGTAAAGGTCCTGGGTGCTGTTGCTAGGCCGAAAGGTAGGGTGCAAAACTGGAAGTGTTCCCCCAGAATCATGAAACTAAGGAATCTGATGGTCAGGCCGAATTCTGATGTGCAGGTAAGCCTCCGTCAAGTGCAGGGATGTGAGGAACTCTCCCCTGTGAACTGCTGTGATTACCGACCGAAAGGTCTCCATGCGGAAGCGCTGCACCCGAAAAGCTATATTCACCTTAAGAACAGAAGAAATTGCCATGCTGGGTCAGACCAAGGGTCCATCAAGCCCAGCATCCTGTTTCCAACAGAGGCCAAACCAGGCCACAAGAACCTGGCAATTACCTAAACACCAAGAAGATCCCATGCTACTGATGCTAGTAATAGCGGAGGCTATTCCCTAAGTAAACTTGATTAATAGCAGTTAATGGACTTCTCCTCCAAGAACTTATCCAAACCTTTTTTAAACCCAGCTACACCTTCAAATAGAGGATGGGTAGGCAAATACGTTCCTCCTTCGGTACCACAAAGTATATTGAGTGCCTGCTTATCCTTTGCTCTTGCCAGGGGTACTGGCACTAGGGTCCCAGTTCTGAGGCGACAGACGGTGGCCTGTACGGCCAACACTTTGCTGGCAAGAGCATGGGGAGACTAGAAAACAATCCCTTAGTTGCCACGCAAACTCTGAAGCATGATCTTGACTTATGTCCAAGACCCACTGGTCGGATGTAATCTTGGTCCACTCCTCGTAAAAGAGAGCCAGCCAACCCCCTATTAGCAGCATAGAGGAGGGGACACCAGCCTCGCCTCATTGAGAAGACTTTGCTCCGCCCAAGCCCTGGGCGGTACCTTCTCTGCCAGGCCAGCAACCTCGAAAGGATTGACCCTAAGAGTGCTGCCTGCCTTAAGAACCTGATGATCTACAGGCCTGAAACCTACGATTTCCCCGAAACAGAGGACGAGGTAAAGGAAGGCCTCGCCTTGGGCTTATCCTCAGGCAACCTGTGAACTTTGTTCTCCCCCAACTCCTTACCAAATAGCAGCTTGCCCTTAAAAGGCAGAGAGCCCAGCTGTGATTTGGAGGAGATGTCTGCCGCCCAATTCCTCAGCCAAAGGAGTCTGCGAGCAAAAACAGCAGACGTCATGGTTCTATCGGAGGTCCGCAGCAGATCATACAATACATCCACAGTATAGGCCACCACGGCCTCCAGCTGCTCCACCTGGAGAGACTCCGCTTCTGAGAGGGCCTTAGCCATTTGGAGCTGCTGCACCCAACGAAGGCCTGCCTGCAACATAAAACTGCTACACATAGCAGCCCGAGCACCCAGGGAAGATACCTCGAAAATCTTTTTGAGTTGAACTTCTAGCTTCTTATCCTGAAGGTCCTTCAGTGCCGCGGAACCATGACAGGGATAGTCTTCTTAGTGATGGAGAACACAGACACATCCACCTTCGGTATCTTGAGAAGATCCAGTGCCTCATCCGGAAGTGGGTATAACTTCTCCATGGCTCTGCTCATCTTCAACCCAGCATCTGGAGTGTCACACTCCCTGAAGAGCAGGGTACTGACATATGAAAGGGGAAAGCCGCAGTGGGACCCCTAAGTCCCATCACTGGATCCATGTCCCCTAGCATAGAGCTCTCTTGCAGGGCCTCAATACCTAACTCCTCAAGCATGGCCTGAATTAGAGTGGCTAGTTCTTCAGTGGGAAACAAACGCACCACCCTGGGGGTCATCTCCCGCAAGGCCTGCCACATCCAGGAGCGACTGGTCTGGGTCCTGGTCCCCTGCATCAGGAGACACCCCCCCCCGGGGAACTGATGCCCAGGCAGTAACAGGGGAGGAATCCTCAGTCGGGGGGGGGGGGGGAGGCCAGAACGAACTGGCCGATCCCCTTTGGAGGCCCCTTGACCCCTCCGGGGCCCCAAGCTTCGTGGGGGCCACTTTTTCCTGCCACGGGCGCTTGGTCCTGCGGCCCTGGGAACCCCCTTTATGGCTGCACCTGGATAATCGTCCAGCCTTAAAAACTCTGCTGATAAAGTGTACAAAATCTGGAGAAACAGAGGAGGAGTCAGAGCCCAAAATGGCCTCCGTTCTATGCTAAGCGGGAATGGGTTCCCTGAGGGCTTTTGCGCCGAAACGAGCCTACCAGGCTCCTGGCACAAAGAAGGCATCCTTGCAACATCCACTCCGGAGGGTCCCTTCCCACTGGGGAGGCACGCCGTGCAAAGGCCGTCGTGCAAAAGCCGCGCACGGCCCCACGGGTCGCACCACACCGCATGGTCCGAACCCCAGACTGAAGGAGGCAGCGCCTAAAAGGGCAGGGGAGCTGAGATACAAGAGTCGCAAGAGCCGGGACGCGCTGATCCTACCTGCAAACCAGCTAAACTATAAAGGGTGCCCAGCTGCAGGTTCCTACTATCCCCTGGCAGGGTGAGTGAACTGGGCATCCCAGTGTCAACCCTGGCGGCTATACTTGAATGGGGGCGAGTGGCAAGGTCTCCAACCCTCTGCCCAGATGCCTCAATTACCAGAGGGGATAGTCCCCTTGTGATCTAGCAACCCTCTGGGAGGCTAAAGACTTCAGAGGTCCAAGATCTTCCTCTATTTTATTTTTTTGAAACTCAAGACTGCTGGAATTTGCACTTCTACCATCTGCTGGAGACAAATACTGGCAGACTGCAGGTGGCACCTCAACTTAACTGGCAGCATCAGTCAAATTTCTGACTATCTGCTGGAGGGGAGGCAAAACCCAGCTATCTGGCTGATCTGGGTACATACAGGTAACTATCATATAGACTCGTTTATAAGTTGAAAAATTTTGCCTTCAAAATCATGGTAGTCTTATTCACAGGTCAAGCCACATTAATGATGCATGACAATCATTTGCATGCTCGTCCTCCCAATCCCTCAACTTACCTGCCGCTATGAAGACAACAGCACTTGCAGTTACTAAGGCACATCCTCCCTCCTAGTATTCCACAGAGTCATTTGGATAGCTTCTCCTCTGCACTCCCTGCCTATTAACTCACCCGCTCACTGCTATCAGAACGATGGGACTTGCAGTCGCTCAGGCACATCCTCCCTCCCTCCTCCCAAGCCAGGGTCTGATTGGCACATTTAGAACCATGTGGTTCAAAGCACACCACAGGGGAGGAAAGTGGACGTGCCTGAGCAACCACATGTTTGCCCATTGTCCTCACAGCAGTTGAGTTATCTGGAGGAGTTGTGGGGGAGAAGCTGTCTGTTATAAATGCATATCTTAACTGTGTGGTGAGAGTAGGTAGGAGGGAATACAAGGCTGTAAAGTTTGCCTAGGGTGTTTAATACCCTTGTACCAACCTAGAGAGAATCCACCATACAGACTCCTACCATTCACCCATCCTCAACTTCTACAGGGGGAAGATACTGGAAAAACGTGAGAAAGATCATAGGATTCTTGGGAGTGTGGCAATGTTGTCAGCTTCGTGGAAATATCACTGAAAATCTACTACTCCTCTGGTTACTCTGATCCCTGCCTTCTTCCTTCTGCAGTAAATCAAAAGAGCCAGACTCCTTGGCCCTTTTGATTTAATCTGTTTTTGATTTTCTGTTTTGATTTTAAAAATCTGTTTTGATTTTAAACAAGTTCTATAACCTTGTTATATGTACCGCCTCTTGGCATAATTTTTATGTTTCAATGTAAACCGATGTGATCTGTATTTTAATACAGGAACACCGGTATATAAAAATCTAAAAATAAATAAATAAATAAATCTGGGCCATGCTTTGTGAGGTATGGGGAAAGCACTACCTAAACCCTCAACTTAGACAGCACATTGCCTTGAGCTGCCCCTGTGCACACAAATATATATGGAATACCTGCAATATAAACCATTACAAGAGATGCTCAATATGTTTTAAGAAAGAATATTGAAGAATATTACCTTATTAACGAAAAGGGTGGTTACAAATTTTCTTGGCTTGAAAACATCCACAACTTTCTTGACAAGGTCGTCATAGGATGTCTGAGATATATTAGTTTCAAAACTAACATATGAAAAGTCTGGTTCTGGAGTGATGTGAATAGTCCAGTAAGTTCCCTTTGAAGAGACCAAAAGTGTCAGATTACCAAATAGTAATGGCATTTCCTTTTTATTTTTAAAGTATTTCTGAATTTTAGCCTTGGCTAAAGTTTGCAACTTCCTCTTGTTCCCTATTACTACCCATCAATTAGGGCTCTGTGTATCAGATTCCTGCTCTAATGATATCCAGATCTACCTGCATATAAAAGCAGAATACAGGCAGAACACATTTTCCCCCTTTTCTTAGGGTAACAGAACCACCAAGGTGCTCTGCTGGCTGAGACTTGAAAGTGGCATCAGACTTAACACTATAGCACTGCTCTTGTACCAACAGCAGTCATCCCTGCACCATAGGACACAAGCACATTACCCCAGCAATCTGTCCAAACTTAGCTAGTCCCAAACTTGTATTTCAAATCTATGAGATTCCAGCAGCCTTCCTACAGACTAACCTTTCTGGAACTATAAATGAGGAAGAACTAGGGCTAAGAAAAGGGCAAATAGAGAGAATATAGTATGTTAGGCCAGGAAAACAGCAAGTCAATAAAAAGCCTGCACAAAGCATTATGGGAATCTTAGCTCAACCATGAATTGCCATACTGCTGGACAAGGTCTCAGCCTCACAAATGAGAATCACCTGGGTCAGACAACTATCAATGAGATTTCTACCACAAATGCAAGTTTGCTTACTATAAATGGTGTTTTCTGTAGATAGCAGATGAATTAGACATGATCTGTGGGTGACATCATCCAGTAGCACCGAACAGACTTCTGTCCAAGCTATTAGAGCTTTGAACTCTGAACATGTGCGGGAGTTCCCATATGGGCACCCACCTCCTAGAGCTTCCTCAGTCTGTAGGAAAGCTAATATAAGTATATCCCTAGGTAGTTGACTCATGTCTAATTCATCTTGCTATCTACGGAAAAATGTTTATGGTAAGCAAACTTGTTTTTTTTCCCCCCATCAATAAGCAGGGCTGAATTAGACATGATATGTGGGGAGTTCCAAGCTGAGGGCTGTAGTAGTGGTGAAAAAATGCCCATGAGACTTATCCGCCAATGGAGGAAGAACACACCCTAAGCCAGTCTGAGCACTGGAAAGAGTAGCCTAGTGGTTTAGAGCAGTGGGCTATGAACCAAGAGACCAGGTTTCGAGTCCTGTCGCTCCTTGTGACAAGTCACTTTACCCTCTTTTGCCTCAGGTGCAAACTTAAGATTGTAAGCCCTGTGGGGATAGGGAAATACCTACAGTACCTGAATGTAATCCTCTTTGAAGTGCTGAAAAGTGCAAAAAGCAGAATATAAATCTAAATAAAAATACTCTGCATAGACAAACAGATCAAAGGCCAGTCAAACCCCTAAAGAATAGCTCGCCAGTTATGAAAGAACCACTTGCATGATTGGAACATTCTGCTGAGGTGAACCGCCAGTGTGTAGGATAGCCTTGGGAGACAGGAGGCTAATATCCAGCACACATCCCGCTACCTTGAACACTTCCTGGCAAAGTGTTTACAATTCTGCGCCTCCTTGTGTCTTGAGATAAACAACTACCTCATAGGCTATTCAAAACAAGGTGTTCTGTCCTCGAAAAATGTGTCAAAATCTGTGTGCACCTCTATCAAGGTAATGTGCATTGCTAGTGAGAAACAATTAGGGAGAGCTTGAGGTGGCTCCCTATCCCGAATTACAATGGGTGTTTACCACTAGAAAAACTGTTGTGAAAATCTGGACCTGTGGTGAATAGTTGGGTCAGCTGATCTTGAGTGGAGACCCCATGTAGGTAACAGATAAAGGCAAGGTATATTTTATTTTTTAAAGTTAATTTAATGGGCGAGTATGCTCGATTCAATGAGAAACTCCCTCTAGCCATGGGGCTAAATCCATGGTTCAAAGGATCTCATTCCTCAAGCAAGTACTAGGTTCAATATGTGGAAAACCGGAAATTTAAATTTTGTAGAAGACAGGCCATCTTGTGCAGGGAAAAAAAACCATGTTTATTCTCGGGATTGCATTGTGATTAGCCAGTCGACCAGCTACAGGAAAGAACTTGAACCTTCTGGTGATGGAAGTTATGTAGCTGCCATCTTAAGGCAGCAGGTAAAGACTCTTGGAGCTGCTGCTAAAGCAATGGGAGTACCCTGTACTGGTAATGAGAAGACTCCACCTTGAAGCAAATGTAGCGGCAATGTAAAAGATGGATATGTATATAAGCATTAACCTCCTTCCGTCCAAGATTGCATATCCATTCTTAAGTTTGTATGCAAGGGAAAAATATACTGAGGGAAGACATTTTGAATTCCCAACAATGCAGAGGTTTGGTTCAAGGCCCCTGATATGAAGTGGGCCTCTATCGTTGTAATTATTAGGGATTAGGAAATATGGAGGGAGGAGAAAACTCTACCTTGCTGGGAGGAAGAGACCAGCATTACCTCCTTTGGACCTATAGTGCATATTTATTTAAAAGTATTTATATACCGCTTTTTAAAATAAAATTTTATCAAAACGGTTTACAACAGGTTAAAATAAAATAAAAATAAAATATAACTAAAATAAACATAAAATACATAAATTTAGCTAAGTAGCTAGATAATTGCTAGCTAAAAGAAATTATTAATTAAAAAATAATGGTAACATGCCATGGGTAAACAGAATAGGGAAGGTAAAAGGGATGAAGGGGGGGGTGGCAACTTATTGGATTAAAATATCCTAGGAAGAAAGCAGATGGGATGATAGAGGAGAAGTTGAGGTAATATGTGTCTGATGGGTGAGTTTTGGGAAGATGAGAGCTTCATCTTTGATCGGGGAAATGCTTAGTAGGAGTATTAAATGCTTGTTGAAAAAAGAATGTTTTTAAAGCTTTTTTGAAATAAGGATTTGATATTAAGCGGAGAGGGTTGGGTAAACAGTTCCAGAGGGATGGTCCTGCTACTGAAAAAGCTCTTTTCCTGGTAATGTCTAATATTCATTGCTAAGTTTCACCAATATCGTTGGATAAATGAAGTGCCTGCACTGCATGGTAAGACTGCTTCAAATGAGGCAGAGATGGATCAAAAATCACAGCACAGAGGGGATGGCAACTGGGAGAACACAGATGTTACTCCTGTCCTGCTCCGGAACAGAGTTTGGAGAGCTGAAAAAATTGGGCCCGGGCTAGAGGTGGGCCTGTTGTGCAGTCTAAGGCTGACAGTATGCAGCACTACCACCTACTGCCAGAAAGGTAGGTGGTACTGCTAAAATAGGCTAGCCGGATTACTATGAAAACATGACCAGTGCTAAGAATGGTTATTTAAGTTATCAGAGACCAGGTACATAGGGCTACTTTTTGTTGCCAGGAGCTTGAACGCCCGAGCCACGTCATGCGCTGAACTCTAGCTGAAGCCAAATCATAAAAGAGGTAGAAAAGTGCAAAGGTGAAACTGAGAAGGGAAGAAATGCACTCTTCCACCTCCAAAAGCAGTTATGAATAATAAATTTGTCCTCTGCAAATCGCAGAAACCCCCCCCTCCCCCACCTCGGATACTGAATTTCAGGGCACTTTGGAAGAATGCCTTGCCCAGAATGTTTAGAAACCCTAATCAGGTTAGATCTAATGATTGAGAGGTGGCAGTCTGATGACTGCGAACCCTGGAGAATTTGAACTCCACATCTGAGTCAACCTCATAGCTGTAGGAATGACAGATAGGTGTTACCACATTCTTATCGGCAAACAGTTCAGAATGTTGGAAACTGGGAGATCTCCTTGCTCTGACAGAGCAGCCGACACATAGAGGGACCAAGATTTCCATGTAAGGGGCCTTGACTATCATGTGGATGTTCAATGGAGTTACATATGTAAATATAACCTACAGCAATCCTCAAAAGCCAATTCCCCATATGAGGTACCTTCAATGAGGTGAAAACTATGCAATGCCATAGCATATCTTGTGGCACTTCTTAACAAGCCATGTAACACAGGAAGTGTAAACACATGTAGAACCCAGAGCTGCTATTGAACATCAGGCCATAAGCTTTGTTTGCACCTGTTCCCCAAACCTTGAGTATGACAGGTGTTCTGGTACAATATCAGACATAACCAGAAATGGGTGAGACTGTGTATATTTAGAACTCTTATCACGAAAGTGACAGTTTACTGACCAAGGATCCCCATGATGAAGGCAAACCAGTTCTTCCAGTTGCCCCAGGGGAAAGTCCAGGTCCGCCACCTCTGAACAGTATGACTCCGCTGCAATATGTGAGAGGATCAAGAACCCCGCATGAAGGGTTCTGAGAAATGCTCACCCCGATGGGTGACTGTTTCTTGGTCAAAAAAATCATTGCAAAAATGCTGAAGAGGGTTGATTATATGCCTTCTGTCTCTGTATGAGCAGGCAGAAAAATATTTTCCCTCCAGCTGCAGTCAATTTGAGCAACTGTGTTCTCTGATTTGAGGTAAGGTTTCTTCATTTTTAATCAAGCAGTTAGTAAGAGGCAAAGCAGGAGTCTAATCAGAAGCCCTCCGCTATCAGCTCAGAAGGCATGAAAGCCTAAAGTTCGATTAAGCCCCTGACAGCAGTTGGCCTAGAGAGGCCTGCATACAGCTTCTTCTGAGGAGTCAGTGCTTTGAGCACCGACACTTCCAGTGCTTCAATGCACCATGTGTATGTATATCCAGCAAATCAATCAGCACATCAGTGATGCTGGCTCACAGGTCCTCGACCTGGGCTTTGGTTTGATGCTGTAGGGCAGCAAGGCAACAAAAAAAAGAAGAAAACTGGAGAAAAAACAATCTTAAGGATTCTGGAAAAAAGGATCTGGAAAGACAGAGTACATGTCTGAGCTCTGCTCAGACAAAAACAGACTGAGGCAGCTCTCGAGGTAACTCCCGCCCATGCTCAGTAGGGCTCAAAGCTCTTATAGCTTGTAAAGGTAAGTCTGTTCAGTGCCGCTGGATAATGTTACCCACAGATCATATCTAATTCAGCCCCATGCCAGACAAATGGAAAGAAGATTTTCCTTCATTCTGTTAAACGGAGGGATCATGAACTGAGTTCATCAAAAGCCAGTTCCATCAACAAGATTTCTTGCTTCAGCAACTGAAGATGAAGAAAGCTAATCCTTTCTAACCAACAGGCCGATACAGTACAGTGCGCTCCGGTGGAGTACACTGTTAACCGGCATTTGGACGCGTGTTTGACGCACTAGCTTTACCCCTTATTCAGTAAGGTGTAATAGCGCGTCGAAAACGCGTGTCCAACCCCCCCCCCCCCCTCCCCAAGACTAACAGTGCTCGCAACATGCAAATGCATGTTGATGGCCCTATTAGTCATTCCCGAGCGATACAGCCCGTGCGATACAGCCAAGCCGCACATTTTACTTTAAGAAATTAGCACCTACCCAAAGGTAGGCGTTAATTTCTGCCGGCACCAGGGAAGTGCACAGAAAAGCAGTAAAAACTGCTTTTCTGTGCATCCTCAGACTTAATATCATGGTGATATTAAGTTGGAGGTCCCAAAAGTTAAAAAAAAAATTTAAAAATGGGCCCGTGGCTAATATTTAATATTACTTTAAATATTATCCTAGATTTGATACTATTTTGAGGGAATATTGTATTTTATAATTGAAGTTGAATTTCCTTTTTTTTTTGCCGTACCTCTGTATCAGAATTACTGTATGTAATAAATATAAGAAATGCAATAAAAATAAATTAAAAAAAAAAAAAAAAATGGGCCCGCGGCTCGCAAACCAGACGCTCAATTTTGCCGGCGTCCAGTTTCCGAACTCGTGGCTGTCAGCGGGTTTGAGAACAGACGCCGGCAAAATTGAGCGTCGGCTGTCAAACTCACTGACAGCCACTGCTCCTGTCCAAAAAGAGGCACTAGGGACGCACTAGTGTCCCTGGCACCTCTTTTACCATGGGACCTAATTTAAATAAATTAACTTACTGAATTGTTTGCACAGGAGAGTGGCCTGTGTGCGTGCTGGGAGAGCCCGCTCTCCCACGATTTTTACTGTATCGGCCCGCAAGAGTGGTTCAGCATTTTAGATAATGGAGAAATTACTTACCAGATAATTGTTTTCCTTAGTGTAGACAGTTGGACTCAGGACCAATGGATTGTGCTCCCCTGCCAGCAGATGGAGATGGAGTCAGATTTCAAAGCTGATGTCACCCTAGATACACCCCCTGCAGTGACCTCAGCCCTTTGGTATTCTCTTCAAAAGCCACACAGGGGCACAGGTACTGGGGATTACAGCCCTCATGAGGAGCCTTAAACTAATCTCCACTGCCTGCTTTTTTGCGCTGGGAGTGGCAAGGAAGCATCATGAATATGTCCCGAGAAGTGCTGCAAAATTCCAGCGCATATACTCCTCGTATGACTTCCAGTACCCACTTGTCCGAAGTGATCTCGAAATACCTTTGGTAAAAGAGACAGTCAGCCACCTATCTCCTCGTTCTGAAGATAGGTCAGTAAAATTTCATTGGGAGGTTCGGGACAATCCTGAACTAGAACCTGCTCTGCTCTTGGGGTGCCGACTATGAAAGGATAGAGTTCTTCCAAAGCACCGAAACCTCTGAAATGTCAAGTTTCTGTAGGGGTGGAAATGTTGAGAGCTCCTGTACCGGGCCCCTCATAGGTGAGGGGTGCTGCAACTGCTTCCCTCTTAGCCGAGAGACTGGAGATTTGCCCCATTTACTGGCCAGTTTTTTACAATTCACTTCCAAAAAGGTGTGATTCTTTAAAGGGCATCTTTGTAAGGTTGGCCTTGGAGGTTGCATTGGCCAACCAATTCTGCAGCCATAGCTGTCTTCTGGCTGCTACAGAGACCACTCCTCTGGCTGAAGTATGGACTAAATCTGAGCCCGCGTCTGAAAAGGTGGCAGCAGGTTCCATAGCCACTATGGGGTTCATCCCAGAGTCATCCACTTCCTGAGAGAGAAGTAGGCACGAATGCACTACCAGGGCACAACAAGAAGCAATCTGTAAGGTCATTGGTAGTGTGTCAAAGGCTTGTTTAAGGATAGACTCCAACAGTCTATCGTGTGCATCCTTTAAGTCCGCGCCATCCTATGGCAGGCAATGCAAAATGCACAAAGACGTGCACAAAATGGTGCTGTTGCGGTGTGCCGACAAAGTTTAAAGTGGGGCCTAGCCCACCAGGGGGCCACTCAACAGCCCACTTCCCTATGCCCCAACAGGATCCGGAACTTTGGTACGGCGCATCGACCAAGGACACTGGAGGAAGTCTTACTGAAACCCCTCTTCTCTGAAGGTAAATCTTCCTTTTTCTTTTTAAAACTTACCTGGGCTCAGCGCTTACCAGCTGAGTAAAGAGACTGACTCTGGCTGCAGGGGGAAGGTTTTGGCTGTCATCGCTGCATTCGGCTTCCTGCACCCGCTGCCTTTCAAGCTGCTTGAGCAGCAAAGTCCATGCTGGGAACCAGCTACCAGACCAAGGCACACCTCTGAGGGATCCCAGAAATTACCTCAGGAATTCTCAACTGGGAGAGGGACCTTTAGGTATCATCACAGGAGAGCAGGGCTCAATCTTCTCTCCAATTTAAAAGTAAAAATTCTTCTTCCAAAAGGTACAGCAATCCCCATAGGGAAAGCATGTCTACATCTGCTGGAGACTGAGAAACACTGAAGGACTGAGGTCATTGCAGGGGTAAATCTAAGGCAACCATCTCCATCTGCTGGCAGGGGAGCACAACCCATTGATCCCTGAGTCCATCTGTCTACATGCTAGGAAATGAATGTTAAGTGTCCAAATCCATAAGATAAGCTAACATTTCCAGAGAACACGACCAAGAGCATGTTATATGCTATTCAACTTATCTTGCTTTTCAAAATAAAAGGGTTTAGACCAGTGTTTCCCAACCGATGTGCCACAGCAGGATGCAGTGGCTGACCTGCAGGTGTGACATGAGAAGAGCCCAATAAGGAAAGTTGAGGTGCAGGCAGTCTCCACTGCTTTTTACCTTCCTAGCCTGCAGGATGTCCTCCAGTCAGGTGCTGCTCTCTAAACACCCCCTCCTGCTATCTCCTGCTGTTGCTCCCTTCTCTTCTGGCTTTCTTCTGCATGGAGCCCTGTAGTCTTGCAAGACCTGTAGGCCTCCTACTGATACTACTGAAGAGGCAAGCCAGCAGAGGAACCAGGTAAGCACTGCTCAGATTTCTGCACATTCCAAGAGATGGGGGAGTGGTAGAAGCAGCAGCTGAATGTGCTGAGGGGTAGGTGGGAGGAAAAAGATTAATATGCCAGAGTGTGAGGGGAGAGGTAAAGAAAGGTTATTGCTCCAGGCAGGTGAGAAAGGGAGGGGAAGTAACAATGGCAGGGCAGGAGGTGGGCAGTGGGAAACAGGGAAGATAATGACAAAGGCTAGAGAAGCTGGGTGGAGGGAGAAGGAAGGGAGGTAAGGAAAGAAGATGCCAGTTAAAAGGGAAGATATGTGATGATACCCGAGGGGTAGATAGGGAAGAGAGTGGTGATTCCAGGGGGTAGAGGGAGAGGAGTTGGAGAGGGAAGGGAAGGTGGTGATGGCCAGGAATGGGAAGAGAAAATGGTTATGATCCAGGGGATAGAGGGAGAAGGAAGAGAAGAAAGGAAAACTGGTTCTTACCTGCTAATTTTCATTCCTGTACCACCACGAATCAGTCCAGACTGCTGGGTTTTGCCTCCCTTCCAGCAGATGGAGAGAGAAAAGGGCACCCCCTCATAAGAGTCTGAGGTGGGTAGTATCTGTGTGCCTTAAAGGTGGTTCGCTTACCCTCCTTACGGAATGGGCATTTAGAAGTGGAGAAGTCCATGTGCCCAGCTGAGAGTTGCCGTAGCGTCTCATTATTGGTCTTTAAGTTGAGCAACAGTCTCCTGAATTCTCACCAAAAAGTTTCTCCTGTACAGGGGAGGTCAGCTAACCTCTCAAAATTCTGAACGCAGATCCAAAGACTTGAGCCAGGCCCATCTCAGAGCACTTATTCCAGCTGCTGACACCCTGGTGACGGTCGAAGATATCATAAGCTGAGCGCACCTCATGTTTACTAGTATCCAGACCTTTCTTTAGAATGGCAATGAACTGGTCAAGAAGAGTATCAGAAAGATCCTGGAGCTGTTTGAACAGGTTTCTGTTGTATTGCGAGATGTAAAGCTGGAAAGCTGCAATACGGGAGATTAACATGGCTCCATGGAAGACCCTACGCCAAAAAGCGTCGAGGAATTTCTGTTCTTTTCCTGGAGGTGTGGACAAGTGAGGTCTTGGTCTTCTGGCTTTTTTCTGGGCGGACTCACCACTGAATGATGGGAAAGTTGAGCTATACAGAGGCATTATGACATTTTTTGTTTTATTAACCTTTCCCTTCCTAATAATTCCTAACATTGTTTGCTTTTGACTACTGCAGCACACTGAGCCAACGATTTTAAAGTATTATCTACTATGATGCCTAGATCTTTTTCCTGGGTGGTAGCTCCTAATACGGAACCTAGCATCATGTAACTACAGCAAGGGTTATTTTTCCCTATATGCAACACCTTGCACTTGTCCACATTAAATTTCATCTGCCATTTGGATGCCCAATCTTCCAGTCTTGCAAGGTCCTCCTGTAATGTATCACAATCCGCTTGGATTTAACTACTCTGAATAATTTTGTATCGTTCGCAAATCTGATAACCTCACTCATCGTATTCCTTTCCAGACAAGCCGTTAAGCCCGTTAAAACGGGCGAGATTCCATCGGTCAGACCGGCACGGTCAGAGCCACTCTGTTCTCCACAACTTCTTACCCTTCCTACTTATTCATATCCTCTTCTCTTTTCCTTCCATCCCCTCATCTTCCCTTTCCTTCCCCTCTCACCTTATCCACAACCCCTTCCCTCAGCCCTCCTCCACTCCCTCTCTCATCTCCAGAACATCTTAACCTTCCCACTTATGCACTCATATCCTCTTACTTTTTCCATCCATCCGATCTCATCCACAACCCCTTCCCCTCTCCTTCAGCCCTCCTCCACAACTTCTTACCCTTCCCACTTACTCATATCCTATTCCCTTTTCTGTCCATCCCCTCCCATCTTCCCTTTCCTTCCCCTCTCACATCCTCAACCACTTCCTTCTTCTACAGGGCCGGCTGTACCCTGCTGAACCTGTGAGATGCAGAGGGTGAGGGGCGCCACTACAGGGACACCTGCCTCTCTCCATACCTCCCTCTGTGTACTGCGACTCCCTACCCCCTTCCCCGGCAGCGGGACAGGCTCAGGCTGTTGTCTGTCCGACCTCCTCCCCCCCCAACCCCCGCACCACGAAAGGCTGGAGGCGGTGGTCTCTCTATACACGATTAGAGAGAGATAGATAAGCACCAGTCCAAGTACAGATCCCAGAGGCACTCTGCTGATTACCCTTTTCCACTGAGAAAGTTGACCATTTAATCCTACTGTTTCCCATCTTTTAACCAGTTTGTAATCCACAAAAGGACATCTCCTCCTATCCCATGACTTTTTAGTTCTTAGAAGCCTCTCATGAGGGACTTCTGAAAATCCAAATACACTACATCTACTGATTCACCTTTAAGCATTTGTTTATTAACCCCTTCAAAAAAATGAAGCAGATTTGTTAGGCAAGACTTCCCTTGGATAAATCCATGTTGACTATGTTCCATTAAACCATGTCTTTCTATATGCTCTATGATATTGATCTTGAGAACAGTTTCCACTATTTTTCCCAGCACTGAAGTCAGGCTCACTGGTCTATAGTTACCTGGATCACCCTTTGAGCCCTTTTTAAATATTGGGCTTACATTGGCCACCCTCCAGTTTTCAGGTACAATGGATGATTTTAATGATAGGTTACAAGTTTTAACTAAGATCAGAAATTTCATTTTTGAGTTCCTTCAGTACCCTAGGATGCATACCATCTGGTCCAGATTTGCTACTCTTTAGTTTGTCAATCTGGCCTACTACATCTTCCAGGTTCACAGTGATTTCGTTCAGTTCGTCTGACTCATCACCCTTGAAAACCATCTCCAGAACTGGTATCTCTCCAACATCATTAGTTAACTTGGAAGCAAAGAATTAATTTAGTCTTTCTGCAATGGCCTTATCTTCCCTAAGAGCCCCTCTAACCCCTCTGTCATCTAATGGTCCAACTGACTCCCTCACAGGTTTCTTGCTTCAGATATATGGCCCCAAGGTCTTCCAGCCTGCTGAGGGTTTGAGAAACAATCTGCTTCTTTGTTGCAGGCCCACAGGGAGAGATCAGAAACAGGTCTTGAAGAGGCCGAGCAAATTCTAATGCCTGTGTTCTGTAGTGTTTAGAACCCACTGGTCTGACATTTTGACCCATTCCTCGTAAAAGAGACAGCCATCCCCCGATGAATGGAACAGAGGGATGCGTCAGCCTTATCTCATTGAGAGATTTGGGTCCAGAGGAGCCCTGGTTGATGGCGTCACTGGCTGGTCTGCACCCTTGAAAGGAAAAGGACCATGAATGAGACCTCGCTGGTGCTGGTCTCTGCCCCTGGGAAGCCACCCTGCTCTGCTGAAAACGACACTGCCCTCGAAGGCGAGCGCAGGGAGGGAGGAAACTTCGAATACCTTTAGGCTTATCCTCTGGAAGCTTATGCACCTTAGTCTCCCCTAAAGACTATCAGCTGCTCCAAATAGTCTCCGAACAGGAATTTTCCCTTAAAAGGAAGAGACCCTAGCCGAGCCTTAGAAGAAACATCCGCCGACCAGTTACGCAACCACAGAAGTCTGCGGGCTGAAATTGTGGACACCATAGTCCTGGACGAGGTACGGAGAAAGTCTTACAAGGTATCTGTGCCATATGCCACAATGCCTCCAAGCGCTCTGCCTGCTCCAACTCCTGTGGATTAAGATCTCTAGACCTGAGGAACTGCTGAACCCACCTTAGGCTTGCTCGCTGCATAAGACTGCTACAGACAACAGCTCGGACTCCTAGTCCCGATACCTCGAAGAGTCTCTTGATATGGACTTCGAGCTTCCTGTCTTGAGGGTCTTTCAGGGCTGCTGCTCCTACTACCGGAGCAATTGTTCTTTTGGTTACGGCCAACACCGAAGCATCCACCCTAGGAACCTTTAAGATCGCCAGGGACTCCTCAGGCAGAGGATAATTTGGCCATCGCTCACCCCACTCTCAGGCCAGACTCCTGTATCATCAGCTATTTAGCATAGGGTGAAAAGGAAAAGTCCTAGCAGGAGCACGCAATCCAGCCAGAATAAGATCCACCATGTCATGGCCTGGAACATCCTGAGGGAGTGTAAGTCCCAACTCATCTAGGACATGCGGAATTAACGGGTTAAGTTTGTCTCTTTGAAATAAACAAACAACCCTCGGGTCATCACCCTCCATCGCAGCGGGCCACTCTGGTTCAGCGTCCTTATCGAGCCCCGAGGGGGGGAGGGGGGCTGAGGGGAGTCAGGGTCATGTTGATCCTCCCAAGGTGAGGGCCCTTGAATCTTATGAATTCTGACTGCCACTTGTGGCTCCGAAGGCTTGGAAACCTTCCAGGAAGGCGGAACTGGTAACAATCCGCTGGGCCCTGTGCCATCCCCACCTGCGCTCTACTCGCCAAATAGGCTTTGTGCATTAGCAGCACAAAGTCTGCTGTAAAAGCAGTCTGGGCCCCAGAGTCTCCCACCAGAAGAACAGGGTCTTCCTCAGGGAAATCCTGACCCTGAAAAGAGAGTCTTGAGGGCTCTCAGGACTCAGATGCAGGGGAGTAAGTTGTGGCAGGAGATCCCCTCCCACTGCCGCTCAGGAAGACGCAGCAGCAAAAGAATCCAAAATGGCTGCAGTTCCCACGCTCAGCGGGAATGGGTCGGCCTGATCCCTCTGCCTCTTCAGCTGTTTGTCCGCGCTGTGGGACTTAGCCGACCATTCCGCCACCTCCAATGTTCCCTCCCCACCTGGGAGACATCAGAACAGAGACCTGCGCGAGAGAGCCAGGTAGCCAGCTCCCCGCAAGCCGCACACCAAGACATGCGCGGCATGGCAGGGGCTGTGCTGGCATGCTGAAGCAGTAAACCAGCCTGAAAGCAAGTGGGGTCAGGAAGCTGAAGGCACAACTGGCAGAAAGAAGAAAATTACCGCCGCTGAGTCCTCTGAGAAGAAACGTCCATACAGCTTGTTTTTTTTGTTTTTTTTTTTTTTTTTTAGAGCATTCACCCGTGTAGCCGGTGTGCCTGGCGGGCGGGAGGGGGGGGGGGGGGGAACGGACCTTCTGTAATCACCCCAACCCCAGGGGGCAGGTGGGGGGGGGTCACCAACCCCAGCTCCAGTGGCACCTTCAACCAGGGGGGATGGTCCCACCAAAACCTGGCGACTCCCTGGGAGAAACAGGACTCCTAGTCAACTAGATGGAAAAACGCTATACTTTCAGTCTTGCTCTTTTTGTCCTGCTTGAATCTGAGTTGTGAACTGGTAAAGTATTAGATTTATTTATTTATTCTTTTAAACTTTAAAAGCAGTTCAGGACCGCAGGTTCTGCATCACCTCCATCTGCTGGAGACTGAGAAATACTGAAGGGACGCAGGTGGCACACCAGATTATGAGGGGGTGCCCTTCAAGTTCTGTCTCCATCTGCTGGAAGGAAGGCAAAACCCAGTCTGGATTGATCCAGGTACGTACAGGGAAAGTGATGATACTTGGGGAGAGGGACGAGGTGGTGGTGATGCCAGAGGGGTGGAAGGAGAGGGAAGAGAAGAAGTGCCAAAAGTGTGAAGGAAGAGCAAGAGTGATGCCAGAGGGTGATGTTAGAGAAGGGAAGCGAAAGGGATGCTGCCAGGGGAAGGAAGATTATTCCAAGGGGTGTGGAGGGTGAGGGAATGGAAAAAAGGTGATGATGGGAGGGGTGGGGAAGAGGGAAGGGAGGATAAGTTGATGATGCCAGGGGGTTGGAGGAAGACGGAAGGAAGAAAAGGTGATACCAGGGGGCAGAGGAAGAATAAGAAGATAGTGAAGATGGTGGCATGCCACAATAAAATTAACCCTGTGCTGGGTGTACCATGGCACAAGTTTGGGAATCACTGGTTTAGACCATAATCTTTGCTCTGCTTAATTCATGTTAGTTGTTCAGGAAATTGTAACCTTTTCTGTACTAAAACATTAAGCTGGTCTTACAAACCTCTACAAAATTACTCTGATTTAATGAAGCATTAACTGAAGTTTAACATTTCACCTTACACAATTAAATAAGATCATTCTTTTGGAGAGATGATCTCCGGGAGGGTTTTTTTTTGTTTTGGATTTTTTTTTTTTTTTTTTTTTTTAAAAGATCCTCTATTTGAGTATACCTCACACTACAGGATCTAGGGAGTCCAGCACATACTTACATCAGATTTCATCCCATTCATTGAATAGCCACAAGGACTGAACATTGTAGCATCAATGACAGAACCTGGTATCAGGTCACAAATTCCACTCTCCTGTAAAGATAGAAGGTATTTCGGCTCACTATTTCACATATGCTTCAACATAATCCAACTTGAGAGCCAAGCAGTTAGTACTCAGCATCTTTCCATCCCAACAAATGTAATTATTTAACCTTGTAATAAAAAGTGATTTAAACCCACCCTACAGAAAATGCACCTCCACGATTAATTTTTACCTATGAATTTTCTTAACTCAATACAAACTATATGTATTCAGTTTGGAGCCTGTAAGGCTAGGTTCCCAACTAGACTGCTAGCAAGTGGAAAGAAGAGGCGATCACTTGTAAGAGTAGGTCACATGGTTACACTTGACAATCTTTTAGCGCTCTAGAAAGCAAAAGCTTCTTGCTATCCACATGCAAGTTTCCATAGTTCCCTTAAATTCTAATATAGGTTGAACTAAGAACTCCAAATGGGAGAAGGGAGATTGTGTAACTGGCTGTTTAAGGAAGACTTGTTACAGCTAAGCAAC
Organism: Rhinatrema bivittatum; assembly: GCF_901001135.1. NCBI lineage: Eukaryota > Metazoa > Chordata > Amphibia > Gymnophiona > Rhinatrematidae > Rhinatrema > Rhinatrema bivittatum. The sequence continues at coordinate 320,684,485 of NC_042617.1, forward strand.
TTTTTTCTCTGAAAACAAGCAGGTTCACTTAATCACACATGTGGAACTCTTTAGCTAAAGGTAATCCAACAAAAAAATAAAAAAAAAAGGGAAAACTGCCAATGGATGGGAAGTATTTTCTGATCCACAGGAATGACAACACAATTATAAAAATGCATCCTGAGAAGGATGAATTGGAGTGTAAAATGGACAGTTGTAACCTATCATGCAGGGAAGTAGTATGCATTTTAAAAGATTTATAATTTGTATGCAGTTTGCAGCGCGGTACAATAAAAGCATTAAACATGGAACAGCATCCCCTAACGGTGGATAAGAATGCCCTGGATTAGTCTAACACTGATGTCAGTGTTGCTGCAATTTCAATGGGAACCAAGACTGAATTGGGATTAATAGGAGAGCGCCCTGATGCTCAAGCTTTGTTTGGAGGACAGAAAATCTAAATGAGGAAACCGTTTCTGGTTTAAATTGGTCTTCTCTCAGCGAGACCCACTGTTTGCCATCTAAACGTCTGTTGTAGCCTTGGATTCCTTGTAGATGGCTCTGATCAAATTGAATAACTCTTTGGGTAAATGTTATTCTGAAATAAAGTTCTATATTAAATGCTTACATTTGCAGTTGCTGGACTTTCCCAGTACATTACAGAAAGATAGACAAGTATTGGGTTTATCAGCAGATACACTTCTACTGGTGAATAAGCAAGTTTACCGTAAACAAGTGTTTCCGAGGATAGGATGAATTAGCCATGCTGTCATGGGAACTCATTCAGGGCCCGGGAGGCGGAGCTTCCTAAGCAGAGGTTAGAGCTTTGCTCTCTGCGGCTGCGCATGTTCCCGTGCAGGAAAAACAGAATCTACTCAGTCTGTAATTAAGCCTACATGAACTAGAATAGAAGGTCGACTAACCAGGGAGGAGGGAGGGTCAGCATGGCTAATTAATCCTATCGACGGAAACACCGTTTACGGTAAGCAAACTTGTTTTTTCCCATTGATAGCAGGGCTGAATTAACCATGCAGTCATGTGAGTCCCAAGCTCCCGATCACACACTAGTCTAAGTGTTTATTGTCCCCACAATCTCAACATGGTGGTAGTCGACATGGTTATGTTGACAAAGACTGCAGAACTGCTCGCCCTAGTTTGGAGTCATCAGTTTGCTGATCAAGGCAGTAATGAGACGTGAACATGTTGTAGAGAGGACCATGTAGCCGCTTTGCAAATATCCATGGGTTGTACGTGTCTTAGATGCGCTATCTATGCAGCTACTGCTCTGACTTGATGAGCATTTGGATGAGATGTGAGGCAACACTTGCTTTTCATAGCAGAATTGAATACATTGTGCAATCCAGCTTGAGATCGTTCGCTTGGTCACCGGTAGACCTGGTGTATTTGGGTTGAACGAGAAAAATAATTGAGAGGCACGGGAGTTGGACTGTGTCCTCTTTATAGTAAGCTAATGCTTGTTTGCATTCTAATGTGTGCAATAAGCGTTCCCTCTCATTGCGATGTGGTTTAGGGAAGAACGTAGGTAGCTCTATTGATTGGTTCAAGTGGAACTGCGACACTACCTTCGGGAGAAAAGCAGGATGAGTCCTGAGAATTGCCTTGTGGTGGTAAAACTGCAGATATGGCGCATAGTGAACCAAGGCCTGTAGTTCGCTAACTCTTCAAGCGGATGTAACTGCCATGAGAGACTACTTTCCACGTGAGATTTTATGTGGGCTAAGTCCAATGGTTCGAATGGGAAGACCATGAGCTGCTCTAAGTGTTCAGGTTCCATGGAACCGGTGGCTTAGAGGTTGGTCAAAGGTGTGATAGACCTCTGAGCAAAGGGTGAGTAGAAATTGGTTGACCGCTATGTGGTCTATGTTATGCTGCTATGGCACTAAATTGAACTCTGAGGACATTGCTAAGCCAGACATATAACGTATGGAGGTAGTCCAGAAGCGATTCCGGTGAACAGTCTAATGGTTGAATTCCCTTGGACATGCACCAGATGGAGTAACACTTCCATTTAAAACTACAGTTCCGTCTAGGTGAAGGCTTTCTAGATTCTATGACATCTTGGGCTGCAATGGATATGCCCTGTTCCGTCAGGAGGAACCGCTCAATCTCCATGCTGTTAAATGAAGGGACGAATGGAGTGGGTGGAGAAGGGTTCCTCCTTGTTGTACTAGAAGATCCGGTCATCGTATTGGTTCCCCTATGAAGAGTTGTAAGAGTAGCTGTACCAAGGCTGTCTGGGCCAAGCTGGAGCTATTAGTATTAGTTGAACTGCATCTGCTATGCATTGCTCTATTGTCCTTGTAATGAGCGGTATGGGTGGAAGGTGAACATTAGGCCCTCCGTCCAAGGAATTAGAAAGGCGTCCTGTGCTGTTCTTTTCTGACTGGGCCATACTGAGCAGAAATGAGGAACTTGTGTGTTCATCTCTGTAGCGAAGAGGTCCATCGTTGGAACTCCCCATTGGACAAATATTTCTTGAGCCACTTGTTGGTTTAGTGACCATTCGTGAGGATGAAATATTCGGCTCAATCTGTCCGCTCTGGTATTGACAACTCCTGGAAGGTATGTTTCCTGTAGCTGGATCAAATGTCGATGTGCTTGATCGAAGATTAGAAACGCTTCCTTGCACAGGGACCATGAACCAGACCCTCCTTGCTTGTTTAGGTAGAACATTGCTACTTGGTTGTCCGTGTAGATCATGACCCCTGCGGCCTTGCAGGTGACGTATGAATGCTTGCAAGGTGTTTCGGATTGCTCTGAGTTCTAACAAGTTGATTTGTAAGTTTTGCTCCTGTCGAGACCACAGTCCTTGTGTAAGAGATCCAAATGTGCTCCCCATCCCTTTCGAGAAGCATCGGTGGTAAGAACTGCATTGAGTGAGGGAAGACTGAACAACGCCCCTTTGGATAGTGCTGACTTGTTGAGCCACTAGTCTATGTCCATCATCTCGGAAGTGAGCACTAGACATGTTAACGGTTGTGAGTGTTTCCATTGTCATTTCAACCCCCACTGTAGACATATGCAATCTGGTGTTGGGCACTGTAAATTTGGCTGCTGCCATGTGACCTAAGACTGTCAGAATTTGACATGCTGAAGGCTTGTGCGTAACTGAGGGAGCGTAGTAGCAGACGCACATCCAGTTTCCTGTCCTTTGGCAGGAACGCTCTGCTGCGTGTGGTATCTAATCGAGCTCCTATGAACTGTAGAACTTGAGTTGGACGCAAGGTTGATTTCTGGTAGTTGATCACGAGTCCCAACTTGTCCAAGCATTCGATCACCTGTCGAAGATGCTTGCTCAGTGCATCGGGAGTCGAGGATACTAGAAGCCAATCATCCAGGTACGGAAAGGTTCTCATTCCCTCTTGCCGGAGGTATGCCGCCACCACCACCATACATTTCGTGAACAAACGGAAGAATTTTGTATTGGTAGTGTTGATCTTTGTATCGGAAGCACAGGTAGCGCCACGAGGATGGATGGATAGGGATGTGGGTATAGGCATCCTGGATCTATTGAGCACATCCAGTCGTTGGGTTGAAGGAGTGGTAGAATGGATTTGAGGGACACCATTTTGAATTTTTCTTTGATGAGACATTTAAGTTGCGGAGATCCAGAATTGGATGAAGGCTGCCAGATTTCTTGGGTATGAGGAAATATGGGGAATAGAAGTCTGTGTCCCGGGCATTCGGTGGAACAAGTCGGATTGCTCGTTGTTGGAGTGATGATACCTCTTCTCCAAGTTGGGCATGTGACATTCTTGCTGTTGGAACAGCGAGATGAGGAAGGGAGGGTTTTGTTGCAAATTGGACATGATAGCCCCTCTGTACAATTTCTAGAACCCAGCAAATGGACGTTATGGCTTCCCCACGCCGGAAAGTGAGCTATGATCCTTCCCAGGGGTGCTTGATGTAGCGGTGGCGGTCGTATGTCTAAAAAGAATGGGTTGGTTTTGTTGAGGCTGCCGGCTGTTGGCCGCCTTGTTGCCGTTGGGTTTTTGGCTTGCCTTTCCTGTTTTGTGGCTGGTGCTGTTGCGGTCTTTGATACAGTTGGTATGATGAAGGTCTAAGGCTGAAACGAACTATAGTGTCAGCAGGAAAACTTTGAGAGGACCCAAAGTAGCGTTGAGAGGACGAGTAACTGGTCGGAATAGTTAGCGATTGTACAGCCACCGCCTGATCCTTTAATTTTGTAACAGTCTCCTGAAAGCAGTCCCCAAATAAACTGTCGCCAGTGCATGGCAGATTGGCCAGTTTTTCATGAAGGTCTTCCCCTATTGCACTCGCTCAGACACACCATTCTCCAAGCTGCAACATCCGCAGCTGAAGCCCTGGAAGAGGTTTCAAAGCACTCAAATAGCGCGAAGCAGATGTCTGGTACCCTCTTCCATGTCTTGGACTGGTTATGGAATCGGGTCCGCAGTGGAGGTGAGCATACCTTTAGTTGCCTGAATACATTCACACAGGTATTGCACCATGTAGAATTGATGATGCTGTATGCGAGTGGCTAGCATGGCATTCTGATATGTTTTTTGAGAATTTGTCCAAATAACGATTGTCACGACCAGGTGGGTTAGAGGCATGTAGCTTATATTTAGCATGCTGCATGGCAGACAACCACTATGGACACGTGCGGTAACTGTGGTAAAGTGTAAGACTATTTACGCATTCGGAACTTTAAATCAGTTTTCCTCGAGATTGAGGGGAGTGAGAAAGGAGTTTCCCAGGATTTCTCAAGTACCTTGTCCAGTACTTCATGAGGAGGTAGGGAGGTTGGCTCACCGGGAACATCGAAAATTTTTAATAAGCCTGTTTCAGCTCTTGGATCAGGGAGTTTCTGGATATCCAAGTGCAGTATAGCTCCCATTTTGTCCAGGAATTTTGGATAGGACAAATCCTCAGGTGGCAAGTATGGCTCCTGCAGCTCTTCTGGCAGGTCTGACGGTGGAGGAACTTGGTGAGAATTGAGGGGAATCAGAGTCCTGGGGTGAAAGAGGCCTGGAGTATGCGATGCAGGCCGGAGCGTATGAGGTGACCTCGTGGGCGCAGGTGATGGTTCTCATGGCCTGTGGTGTTCCCAGAGAATGAGGAAGATGCATGAGGTAAAGTGAATGTCGTTTGAAAAGTCTCGAAGAAACCAGACAGTGCTTCCGACAACTGCGAAAATGCCTGTTGTGTTTGCGGGGGCATTTGCAGGCGACTGTTTCAGAAGTGGCACTGCTGAGCCTATGTCAGAGTCTGGGTCTACAGATCCCTTCTCAATTGGCAGGTTCTCTCCCGTGACATTCCTTTTCTTCGGTAAAGGCTCTGGTAGATCATAGTCCAAGGGACGCAAACTGGATGCTGATGATCTCAGAGAATCTCTGTGAGGAGGAAGAGGAAGAGGTTATGTGCACCCACTCCTCCTCGGAACAAGAAGTGGCCCTCCGTGTTAGTTTACCATGTGATGAACTGGAGTGATGCGAGAGATAAGGGCTAGCTATTTCTCTTTGTCCATCTCCAGCCCCATCCCTATGTCTTTTGTGTCCGGCATGTCAGTGTCTGCATTCCCCAGGAGCTGTACTATGGTTCTTCGGATGGCTGGTCCCAGCCCCCGGTGACAGTCGACATTTGTGTCTTATGAGCGGCCTGGGACACTGATGTTGGCTGACGAGAATGTGCTGGCTTTGACCCCTCTGAGGCGAATGCGAATACGCCATGCTGTGCGGCGAATGCACCCTCTTCTGTGCCGAATGCTTCGGCTTTTGCGCCGGGTGCGCCATCTTTGGCATCAGGTGCATCGGTTCCGGCGCCAATTGTATCCGCTTCAGCGTTGAGTGCGTCGACTTCAGCGCCGTGGGAGTTGTACTGTCCAATGCATGCGTCCGCGAACCTGTTGTATGGTGTTCGCTATGCGCCACATGTGTGGGGTCCGATTCTGGCCCCGCTACCAATGTTACTGTCAAGGCCTGCTCAGACCTGTGAGGGTCTCGAATTTTTCTTTTACCTGCGCATCCCAAGTCATCTCCAGGCCTGGAAATTTTGGGATACGAGGAGGCTCTCTTAAGTGTTGGGGCCTATTATTTGGAGGGCCCCGGAGAAGAGTGTGCCTCAGATGGAGGGGCATAGGATCCTCCAATGCTGCTTTGGAGTTCTTCAATCTTCTGGGCACGCTGCCTTTGGGCCCTTGGCGACATGCGGCCAACAATGCTCAATCACCTTGATTATGGTCGGGTCCCAGGCAGCGGTAACAATCGTGTCCATCAGTAATGGACATGATCTTCCTGCATCGGCAGGGTTTAAAGCCTGGTAACCAGATCTGTTTTTTCAACTTTCTCTCAAAAACAAAGTTGCTGAGGAGAAAGAAGCTCCATGTGCGATCCCGCACGCAGCAAAAACAGACTAAGGAGATTCTGTTTTTCCTGCGCAGGAACACATGCGCAGCCGCAGAGAGCAAAGCTCTAACCTCTGCTTAGGAAGCTCTGCCTCCCAGGCCCTGAATGACAGTTCCCATGACAGCATGGCTAATTCAGTCCTGCTATCAACAGGAAAACATTTTTTCTTCCAAGGGGTGGGAAGGCTGAAGAGGAAGCTCGAACTATTGCCCAAATGGTAAATTTGGATTTACTGGCTTTTTGGGAAACATCTGTGGCAGAAAATTCTTATACAGCTACATTATTCATCTCTCTGGTATTTTAACAGGACTTGAATATTGTAATGCACATGTATTTTCGTAAGCTGCATGATATATTTATGGGGGAAAGAACTTGAATTTATCCCGATTTAGCTAGTGACTTTGCAGCATAGAAAATTGTTTTTAGGAATGCAATAAGTTAGCATCCTCGAAGCTTCCTTCCCATTATGCTATCCGGGTAAATGTTTGATTAAATTTAGTGGTTCTGTAGATTGGGAACATGTGTCACCCTGCCTTAAAAACACATTACATATTTGGAAAATGTGGAAAAGATTTTTGGTAGGTCTGACAGTATATTCAGGTTTAACTCCTATTCGCCTTGCGATTAAATTTCCAGCAGGGGTGGGACACCAGATTTTTCATATATGGGAGGAGAAAGGCCCGATATAATTAGGGCAAGTGTGGGCTAATGGAAAAATAGCCTCCTTCTCAGAACTACAGAGGACATACAGGTTGGAAAATAAAGATTCTTTTTAGCATACGCCCAGCTCAGACATTTTATGTTAACAGACTATGTCCAGCGAGACTTGAAAAGGGGGTGATCATTATTTGAAGGATTCTGTGCAGAAGCAAAGATGAAAAAAATGACTACAAACATTTACCAGATTTTAAATTAAGGAGACTCCTTAACAAATGGTAGCTTGGGAGAAAGATTTGGGTGTGTAATGCAAAGAGAAAAATGGGAGAAATGTTTTGGGCATTTGAGCAAGTCCTTATCGGAGGTATGTCAGAAAATAAACTATAAGATACTTTTTAGATGGTACCTTACACAAATAAGTGGCTCGGTGGTCCCCTTTAAATAAGCCTACCTGCTGGAGACACTAACATGGAAGGTACATTCTTACATATGTGATGGGATTGACCCAAAATCAAACTTTTGGGAGGAGTGTCAGAGCCTGGTAGGCGAGATAATGGATACCCAGGTGTCCCTACGCATAAATGCATGGCTCTTAGGACTCCCTCATCCGGACCTAACTCAGGATCAGCAACGTTTGTATTCCTTCCTAATAGTATCAGCAAGGATGTTGGTAGCAGCACACTGGAAAAGCAATAAGATCCCCACCAGAAGCCAGCTATCAACCAGAATACAGGAGTGGCGTATATGGAAAAATTAACAGCAATACATAAGGACAAAATTTCAGAATTCTACAGAATTTGGTCCCCCCTGGATAAATGGCTTGGACAGTAGTTGCAACCTAACAAATTCAAAAATCCCTAAGGTGTAACATTATTGGAATAGGACTAATCAGATACAGTGTTCAGCAAGAGGGTATATTTAGACACTGCCCCTTCATTCGTGTAATGAGACCACCATGGCACCCTTAAGCATGGGGGGGAGGGGAAGGGCAGATTGGGAGTGGGATTATTCCACAAAATCCTGGCTTTTTCCCCTTAAATGTTACCAGATTATGGCTAAATGTCTTTCAATCTGAAAATATCCAGTTATGTATTACCAGTTTGGACTTTCTGTATTATATATAACATTGTTTGAATGCAATTTTCCACAATAAAAAAAGTTAATTACAAAAAAAAAAATGTAGTGGTTCTAAATAGGTTTCTTTATCCCAGATCAAGAGATCTTTTTTGGATAGTCAACTTTCCCAAAGTAGATGCAGTGCAAGTCTTGGATAAAGTTACCTGATCCTTTTTCATTAATTTAGGACATGCCACACTTAGGATTCCAATCTTTGTTTTCTTTTTTTCTTGAAATCTCCCCCACATTTACAACTTTGCCTCTGCTTTGATTAGGGGGTTTGATATAGTGAAATGTCATAATTTGAATTTTTGCTGATGTATGTATGTTTTGGATTTTTTTGTATCTTAAGATTTATGGAATATAGCTGTGTTTCTCAGCAAAGTATTTTAATAGACTGATGAAAATTTAATGAAATAAGTAACAAACACCAGGGTGATATAAGAAACAAAAATGACAGCAGAAAAGGACCAAAAGGTACATCCAGTCTTCCCAGTAAGCTTATGGTATCTGCTGTGCCATGTAGGTTACCCCATGCTTATCTGTTCCCTAGACCATAAAAATTAGGGCCCTTTCTGGTTGCTGTTTGAATCCAATTCCCCATTATCCCGTGCTTATCAGTTTCACACACAAGCCCTCGTTGATTGCTGTAAATCCAACTCCCTGTTATGCCTTGCTGTTGAAGCAGAGAGCAATGTTTGAGTTGCATCAAAGTATCAGTCTTATTGGTTAAGGGTAGTAACCACCGCATCAGGTTACCTCCATACTTGTTTCCCAAGACCGTAAAATTCTGGGCCCTTGGTTGCTGAATGAATCAAATTCCCCCTTTCCCTCCTGCCGTTGAAGCAGAAAGCAATGATGGTGTTGCATCAACAGTATCAAGGCTTATTTATCCCATGCCCTTTTGAATTCTTTCACTGTTTTGGTTTTCACCACCTCCGCTGGAAGGGCATTCCAGGCATCCACCACCCTTCTCCATGAAGAAATATTTCTTGATGTTGGTTCTGAGGCATCCTCCCTGGAGTTTCATTTCATGACCCCTAGTTCTACTGATTTCTTTCCAATGGAAAAAGTTTGATGTTTGCACATCATTAAACCTTAGATACCTGAAGGTACAAACACTTAGATTGTAAGCCCTCTGGTGATAGAGAAATACATTCAGTACCTGAATGGAAACAGATGTCATATCTCAGATCGAATGTCGGTATATAAAAATAATAAAGGTCTATCATATCACCCCGCACCTCCTTTCTTCCAGGGTATACATATTCATATCCTTCAGTCTCTCCTCATAGGTTTTCTGATACTAATCCCACACCATTTTGGTTACTCTTCTCTGGACCTCCTCCATCCTGTCTGTCCCTTTTGAGATATGGGCTCCAAAATTGAACATTACTCCAGATGAGGCCTCACCAAGGACCTGTACAAGGGGATTATCACCTTTTTCTTACTGGTTATTCCTTTCTATGCAGCCCAGCATTCTTCTGGCTTTAGCTATCACCTTGTCACATTGCATCGCCATCTTCAGAGCACCAGAAACTAGCACCCCAAGATCCCGCTCTTGATCTGTGCACATCAGCTCCCCCCCAGTCTCATACAGCTCTTTTGGATTACCGCATCCCAGTGCAGGACTCTGCACTTCTTGGCACTGAATCTCAGCTGCCAAATCTGACCACTCTTCAAGCCTTCATAAATCACTTTTCATTCTCTACTCCTTCAGGCGTGTCCACTCTGTTGCAGATCTTAGTATCATCCGCAATAGACAAACATTACCTTCTATCACGTCTGCAAATTTGCTCACAAAGATATTGAACAGAACTAGTCCCAACATCGATCCCTGTGGTACTCCACTTAGCTCTCTTCAGAGTAGGTTCCATTTACCATTACACGCTATCAGTCAACAAGTAGGTAATCCACGCCACCACCTTAGTGCTCACTCCGAAGTGTCATTTTGTTAACAAGCCTATGTGGAATGTATCAAAAACTTTGTTTTATATCTATTTGGATTTCAGCAAACTGCCACTAAAGTGAGTGCAAATCCAACAAAATAAATACCCCACTAAATTACACAAACTCGTGTAAAAAGCAAAAATGCACTATTTGCTTAGAATGCTAAAAATGTGGAAGTGGATGGTGAGGGTTTCATACTGGTATACATTAGAAATCTAACCAGTAGCCCAATGATTCATGTGCTATAATCATTAACCACCCACCAGCCACCAAAAAATGTGAAAGTGCAATTCCTCAAACATTTTTAAAGAAATCAATTTCACTATGAAAAAATGTAAAGCCACAAGTAAGTGTACTTTGCTCAAGCTGTTTATTCCCGATGAAGGCTCACAGAATCAGCTCCCATATGTTCCCGATGAAGGCTCTCAAAGTCTACTCCCAACATGGCAAGGTTTCAGAATAAATCCTGCATCAGGGGACGCAGAAATTGAAAGCCATGGGATGGATGCAAATGCTAAGTCAGCTGAATGCTTCATTGGTGAATTCATCGATTGACACTTCCAAAAAAACCAGCAAAAGGAGAGAAAACATTTCTCCTCCAAGACTTCTGACAGAAGATGAATGCAGATGTCTGCTCTGGCCTGGATCCCGAGGAACTCTAGAACTTCAGGAAAGCTTCCTTTCCAGTGGGCTAAAGATCATTAGGGCATTGACACTGATCTGAGTGTCCTGCAGGAACCAGCAACTATACCATGTTGGTGCAAAACCATCTGACAGTTGAAGGGATTCAAGCAGCAGCTCAACCTCTACCCGCACTAGTCCTGAACAGAGACCTTGCAATGCCTTGTCCAAGCCTGATAAATCTTTGTCCATTTCCTCCTCGAAGACAGCAAATGCCAACTCCGACTGGGAAGCAGGAGGGGTGGCCACATCTTCCTTGGAACCAAGAAGTATACTGTGGTGGACACCTGGAAACTGGCACAATTCCTGGGCCATCAGTGAGGATGAGCTCTTCTCTATACATGACTGCATTAGGGAATTCTCAGCTGCTGCCAGCCCATCCCAACTCCCAGCACTGCACACCGGACAGATGCGGTGCTTCTTAAGTCTTCACTCGATGCTTGGCATCGGAACTCCATGATACTAATGTCAGAGGCAGAACTCATTGCCTTCTTTGATTAGGAAGAGCCAGGAGGGAGCCTGCTCCTTAGGGCTTTGTCGTTGCTTGACAGAGGGGATCAACTTCATCCTCAATGCCAGTGCATCCTCCCTTCACCAGTGCAGCTGTGGTATTCAATGTCAATGGATTGCACTGCAAGTACCTGAAATGCTTCTCCATCAGTTCCAGTCAAGATCATGGTCACACTGCCAATACCCTCCAGATATTATACGATGCCCCTAGGCACATGATACATTTATAATATCACCAGATATTACTGCAACCTTTCTAGACATGGCCAACCAGAAAACAAGGGAGGCAAAGTTGAACTCCGCAGCAGGCAAATTGTCTCCTGTTAAGCATGGATGCTGTGCCAACCTGGCACAGAGACTGAAAGAAAACTGAAAAACCTATAAGGAAATTACTGGGAGATGGAACAAGACCACGGGCTCTGCAATGATTGATCCAGAGAGAAAAACCCCAAAATATGGGCCTAGGAGCAGGAGTGAGGAACCATAACCAGTGGACTCTATGGAAAAGAGATTGAAGGGACTCCCTGCATGGACACGTGGTATTTTAGCATGTTCAGTGAGGCAGAGAAAGTTCTACAAACTGACAAAAGTTCTGGACCAGGTTCCATCAGTTGCCAACTACTTGTGAGAACTGCCATCCGTGTCTTTGGAGAAACATTTGCTCTTTACTTGCCTCTACCTCTTTTCCTCCCCTTCCCTCACCTTTTTCACTACAACTCCCTTCCCTTCTTTTAACCATTCCCCCCAGGCATCTTCCTCTAATGGCAGTGGTTAAAATCCCACTGGCAGTTTGTATTTGTGGTATTGCCCTCATCTCTTTGCTGGCAGGGATTGGAAACCATGCTGTGCTGCCAACTTGTCATATGTAAGCCAAAAAAAAAAGTAAACCTTGCTCCAGGCCAATATGGCTACGGGCAAGAAATTTTTGGCAGGCTGGCAAGACACTCCACAGGCCTGTAATGTAGTGACCCTAGACTACAAGAAAAAGGTAGAAGAGAAATGTGATATAAATATCAAATTTACTGTAGGCTTCACTAATTCTCACAAGTATTTTCCATAGAACAAAAAGCTCAAGGACATTTCTACATAGGGATAACCTGCACAAAACAGCAATTACAACCTTAAACAGAAGGTATAGTGGTAACCTGCATGTGGCAATTACAACTTTAAAAACTTTGCTAGCAGATGGGATAGACCATTTTGGTTTACCTGCTATGATTTACTATATTACAATGGGTAAACTAGATAGCACAAGCACGCCTTATCTACCAATACTAGGACTGCCACTTCAGCAGCATTCCTAGTCCTTACTACTCCAAAAACAGAAAATTTTAGACTGGGTTACTTACCGGCCGGCAAGAAAAAACCAAGAGATTTTCTGTGACAGATAATATCAAGTCAAGACTATTAAGTCGAGTAAATAGTTGAGAAAACACTCAACGGCTCCGGACCCGCGATGCTAACTGCAGCGCGGAAAAACGAAGACTGAAGAGAGACACCTGTGGCAGAGAATATCATAGCATGCTGGGCATGCTCAGTGGCCTCACTGGGCCAGTCAAAAGTTTCTAGAAACTTTGACAGAAAGTTTTCCCGCCTGGGCTCCGTTCAGTGACGTCACCCCATATGTGAGGACTAGCATCCTGCTTGTCCTGGGATAAAGGGAAGGTGAGAGGCAAAGGGAAAAAGGAAGAGGATATGACTGAACAAGTGGGAAGGGTAAGAAGTTATGGAGAAGAGAAAAAAAAGAGTGGAGGAGGGCTGGGAGAGGGAAGGGGTTGTAGATGAGGTGAGAGGATGGAAGGAAAAGGGAAGTTGTGGAGAACAGAGTGGCTCTAACCGTGCCGGTCTGACCGATGGAATCTCGCCTGTTTTAATGGGCTTAACGGCTAGTTTTGTATATTCTATTCATTAACAAATTTTTTATGAATATGATTTTACTATGATTGTTTTATATTTCTTGATTTTATTTTTTAATGTTTTATAAAGAATGGTAATGTTTCTGTTTTCCCACTGTTGCTCTACTTATAGAGGTTGGCTTGTTGTGGGTTCCAGTTCAGTTCTTCTCAGCACATTTGTTTATACTTTGATCTCTTTATTCTGTATTTGGTGAGGGTCTGTGTTCTGCATGTGACAGAGATGAGATTTTGCTGGCATGTAATTTCTGTGTAGGGATCGATAACAGCCTGGTTTCCTAATAAGTTTTATTGGTTTTCTAGTGCCTGGTATAATCTGTGCAGTGTTGCCTTTTCACAGATAAGATTGCTAGGGTTGTAATGGTATAGGAGGTTTACTATATTGTAATGGTAATTCTGTTTGTTCATAGCTTTGAGGGCCAAGCTCACACCCAATCCGCATTACAAAAAGTCTAATTCCATAGGAGTTCCAAGTGTCTTTTTTTTTTAATAAAGTTTTCTGGTAGGCACCAGAGGAGTGCATGTAAATATATGCATGTGTTATTTTTGCATGTTTTTTCATGAAAACTATTATAAATGCATAATGTGTCTCTCTAAAGGATGTGGGTGGCATGTGTGCAAGGCTGTAAGGTTTGACTAGGGTACCTAATACCCTTCCCTATTCATGAGTTCTGGGGTGGGGGGAGCATGTCAGTTTTAAAAAATATAGATTGCAGGATGGAGCTGGGCTTTGATGGGCCCAGGACAAACAAAAGTGAATGAATTGGGGGGGGGGGGGGCAGGCAGCACAGTAATTTTTCACAGAGCAGCAAAAAAAAGCTAGCACAGGCTCTGATGGCAGGACTGGAGATCGTGCAACCAGATAGTGCAGCCCAAGGAGGTATTCAGCCAAGCGGCACTGGAAAACAGCTACGTGGTCCCATGGCAGGGGCCTGATGGCTAGTAATCAGAGGTGATGAGGGTTGGGCTGGGAAGTTCATGAAGCATACCACCTTTAGAGCGATCATTCATCATTACAGGAACCGCCCACTGGAATAAAATGCCTTCCCAACTACGCCAGGAACCTTGCCACAAAAAATTCAAGCACAATCTTAAACCATGGCTGTTCAAACTAGCGTATCCTGACTAACGAACTGACTCCCCCCATAGATTCAACATGACCACCCATCTGACCACCAACCGACCGCCCACCTGACCCTCGCACCGTCTATTTTCTCTCCCTACTCCATCTGACCCTCGCCTATTCCTTACCCCCCACCCACTCTAGGTTTCCTCCCCTTCTTCCCCCTCCATCTATTACTTAACCCTGCTAATTATCCTTATTGCTTTATTTAACCTAATTGTTAAAATCAACTTGTACATTTGTATATATTTCTCGTATTATCATCTCCTGCCCTTGTTAACCCCTACCCGTTAAGGTTATTATTGTAAAGCCTGTTGCTAAGTTATGTTACATTGTGAACCGAGGTGATGTTTTGCAAACGTGCCTCGGTATATAAGAAACCCCTAAATAAAATAAATAAATAAAAGGGAGAAGGGAGCCAATATCCTGCAGTGAATTTAAGAATGTGATGTGCAAACAGTGGAGTCAATCCATGCAAAATAATGCATATCCACTGTGGATATCCAGAAAATTAGACTGGCTCAGTGTTTGCTGAAGAACAGGCTGAGAACATCCCTTCTGGTGCTTTATATACGAAAATTGGTTCTTATCTGCTAATTTTCGTTCCTGTAATACCATAGATCAGCCCAGACTGCTGGGTTATGCCTCCCTACGGAGACAGAAAAACTTGAAGGGCACCCCTGTAAGTAGGATGTGCCACCTGCAACCCCCTTCAGTATAAACAGTATCAAAGCAGAAAACAGAATTAAACTGGTAACAGGAATCCAAAATTTAAATGGTCAAACCAATCTATGAGATTCAACTATGTACAAAATAAGCGCATTTGTGAAGTCTTCATCCTACTAATATAGTGTGACAGAAAAAATTCTAGCGGAATCAAAAAAACCGGGTGGGCATCTGGGCTGATCTGTGGTACTACAGGAACAAAAATTAGCAAGTAAGAACCAATTTTCCTTTCCCTGTACATACCCAGATAAGCCCAGACTGCTGGGATGTACCCAAGCTGCCTTACATGGGGTGGGACCTAGAAAGCCCCGCTCGAAGCACACTGCTGCCAAAGCTCTCCAAGTCGAGAGCCCGAACATCCAAACAGTAATGCCACGGAAAGGTGAGCGAAGATTTCCAAGTCGCCGCCCTACAGATCTCCTGAAGGAAATCAACTTTCTGCCCAGGACGCTGCCTGAGAACGAAGCGAATGAGCCTTAAGACCTTCTGGAACCACTCGCCCGTGACACATGTATGCTGAAGCATAGCCTCCTTCAAGCACAGGCAATAGTAGACTTGGAAGCTTTTTGCCCTTTCCTAGGACTGCTCCACAAGACAAAAAGGTGATCCTACAGGTGAAAATCATTAGTGACCTCCAAGAAACGCAGCAGCGCCCACCTAACATCCAAACACTTCAATTCACAAGTATGTGGAGAATTCTGACCCAAATCCGGAACGCAGGCAACTCAATGGACTGGTTCACGTGAAAGGCAGATACCACCTTAGGAAGAAAGTAGGGCACAGTTCTGAGAGAAACGCCAAAATCGGAAAACCTAAGAAAAGGTTCTCAAGACAGAGCCTGAATTTTAGAAACTTGCCAAGCAGATAGCCACCAAAAACACCGTTTTGAGCGTAAGGTCCTTCAGGGTAATGCGTTTGAGCGGTTCAAAAGGAGGTTGACACAACGTCCGAAGGACCAAATTCAAACTCCATGATGGACAAACAGCCCTACATGGTGGATTCAAGTGCTTAGCACCTCCGAGGAAACGCACATCAGGATGAGCCACTATGGACACCCCTTCCACCTTTCCTTGTAAACAGCCTAACGCCGCCACTTGAAACTTTGAGAACTGAAAGCTAGCCTCTTCGTTAAACCGTCTTGGCAAGGCCAGAATGTATACTATCGAGGCTTGCCTAGGGGAAACTTAGGACCTACTACACCAGAAGTCAAAATTTTCCAGACTCGGATATACGTAAGAGGTGGAAGTTTTGTGAGCCCGCAAAAGAGTGGAAATCACTGTATCCGGATAACCCTTCTTTCTTAACTGCTGCCTCATAAGCCAAGCCGCTAGACAAAAGCAATCCACCTGGTCGAAAGATACCGGACCTTGCCTTAAGAGAGATTCGAAAGATGACCCAGACAGAGCGGGCCGTTCACTGCAAGGTTGAGGAGATCCGCGAACCACAGCCTCCGTGGCCATTCTGGAACCACCAACACCACCGTCCCCGGATAGACTTCTATTCATCTCAAGATCTTGTCTACCAGGGGCCAAGGAGGGAATGCGTAGAGCAGAATGTCATGAAGCCATGGAAAGACAAGGGCATCCACTCCTTCCACTCTGTGCTCTCTTCTGAGACTGAAGCAGCATAGCGCCTTGGCATTCCCTCGAGTCGCCATTAAATCCAAACGGGGAATCCCCCACCGATGAGATATCAACGCGAATGCCTCAGGCTGTTTATGATCTCTAGGATCATATCTCTGATGGCTCAGAAAATCCACCTGCACGTTGTCTACCCCAGCAATGTGCGAAGCAGCTGTCCTGAGCAGATGGATTTACACCCAGGCCATGAGCTCGTCTGCCTCCGTAGCTATGGGACGGCTCTGTTCCTCCTTGCCGGTTGATGTATGCCACCGTCGTTGTGTTGGAGAGCAATCTCACTGACCAACGATGAACTAGAGGCAGGAACTTCTGCAAAGCCAATTGTACTGCCCTGGTTTCAAGATGATTGATGGACCATTGCGCTTTCTGCTGCATCCAGTGGCCTTGCGCTGCCTGAGACTGGTAAACTGCCCCCAAGCCGGAAAGACTAGCATCCGTCAATAGTCCACTGAGGGACCTCCAGACCCACTCCCCGCAACAAGTGTTCAGGGCTCAGCCACTATGCTAGAGTGGACCTGGCCAGTTCCTGGAGAGGTAAGGGGACCTGAAAGGCCTCCGACTTGGGGGTCACAATGTGAGAGCAAAGCCCTTTGCAACAGCCTCATATGAGCGAAAGCCCACGGGACCAACTCCAGAATAGACGTCATAGAACCAAGCACCTGTAAGTAGTCCCACGCCCTGGGAACTGACTGACAAGAGACGCCGAACTTGCGACATGAGCTTGTCTATGCATTCCTGCATAAGGAAGGCTTTCCCGATCCGAGTATCGAATCTCGCCCCCAAAAAATCCAGGACCTGGGCAGGGGACAACTGGCTCTTGTCCGCACTGATGATCCACCCCAGAGAGCGAAGAGTCCGCACCACCTTGGCGACCGCCGCCTTGCATAGTTCCTCTGACTTCGCTCGAATGAGCAAATCATCCAAGAAGGAATGGACCTGGATCCCCTGGCAAAGGAGAGCCGCTGCTACCACCATCACTTTGGTAAATGTGCACGAGCGGTCGCCAGCCTGAAGGGAAGGGCCTGATTACGGGAACAGGGGAGTGGGCTGGTGCTATCTCATTGGGAGGACTTGGCTCCAGTTGCCCCCATAGTACCGCCATCTCGGGCAGGTCTACGGCCATGAAAGGAATGAGACCAAGTCTGATCTTCTGGACGTCTGTCTTTGGCCAGAAGGAGCCGGTTTAGACTGGCGAAAACTGCGCTTTCCCCTATAATGCGAACAGGAAGGGCCGAAACCTCTTGAAGCTTTTGGCCAATCTTCCGGGAGCTTGTACACCTTATTGTCCCCCAAGGACTTAATGAGCTGCTCCAAATCATCTCCAAAAAGGAATTTCCCCCGAAACGGAAAAGCCCCCAGCTGCGACTTGGAGGAAACATCGGCCGACCAATTACGGAGCCATAAAAGTCTGCGGGCCGACACCGCAAAAGCCATAGTACGCGAAGACGTATGAAGGAGATCGTACAAGGCATCCGCCCCATACGCTACCACCACTTCCAAATGATCAGCCTGCTCAGACTCCTCCAGGGAGAGCTATCTTGAACACAGGAGTTGCTGTACCCAGAGACTCGCACGCTGTATTAAACTACTGCAAACGGCTGCTCGAACCCCCAGGGCAGACACCTCGAAAATACGCTTGAGAATCACCTCAAGCTTACGATCCTGCAGGTCCTTAAGGGCAGCCACACCAATCACCAGAATAGTTGTATGCTTGGAGACAACTGAGACGGCCGCATCCACATTGGGAACCTTCAGGAGGTCGAGAGTCATCCAGCAGCGGGTACAATTTTTCCATAGCTTGGCCTATGCGAAGGCTAGCTTCCAGAATATCCCACTCCCGAAACATCAGCTGGAGCAACATAGGATGAAAAGGAAGTCCTAGCCAAGGGACAAAGGCCAGATAGCACCGGATCCACCGTGCCCTGATCCTGAGGCGCCAGCATCTGACCGGTCGGTATGCCCATCTCCGCTAGGACATGTGGAATCATCGACTCCAACCCATCTCTACGAAAGAGTCGAAGGACCCAAGATCATCCCCTTCCACCGGAGCCACATGCTCAGAATCAATTCACGTCTGTCTGAAGCAGATCTGCCAGCGGCACTGCACCCTGGTTCCCGGAACCGGACCCTTCCCGGACCACCCGAATCCAGGAGACCTCAGGAGGATCCGGCCTAGGAACCTGCACGGGAGACAGCCCAGCCCCAGGCCGCCCCGGGGGAGGCTCAGGAACCCCCGTTGGCATAAGGCTAGCTAGATATGCCTTATGCAGCAGAAATAAAATCAGCCAAAGAAGTGGCTGGCCCTTTAAATTTTCCCAAGGGGGGTTCCCAAGGGAGCAGGGAAGGTGGAAAACATCATGGGGAGACCCGGGGCAAAAATCATGCGGAAATAACTGAGGGAGATCCCCTCCCCTTGCTGAGCTATCTGCATCGGCAGCCCCTAAAATGGCCATCGTTCCTGCATTCTGTGGGAGCGGGGCAGGCTGAGACCACAAGGCAGCATCAGGATACCAGCACCATGGGACCGATGTGCCTGCCTCCCCCTTCCGCTGCCAACGGGCCCTCGCCCCGGGAAGACACCGGGAGCAGAGGCTATCGTGGGAGAGCTTCGCTGCCGGCTCCCCGTAGGCCGAGGCGCGCAGCATCGCCGTGCTGTAAAGGAGGGGAGGCCATCAAAAAAGAAGCACAGGAGCCTGGGAGGCCGAAAGAGAGCAGCGCTGCTCTAACGCCGAGGCTCTTTTTTTGGGGGGGGGGGGGGGGGGGGCTATGAATCATGTTGGCCTCACCAGAGCACAACCTGCAGTTGTCTCTGGGCTGGGGGGAGGGACTGGCCCACCGGTAAATACCCCCCAGTCACTCACCGGCTGCTGCTCCTGGTACACAGGAGCAAAGAGAGGCTTCACGGCAGGCCTACCACAGAGGAGAACATGACTTGGGCTCCTCAGGAGGCCTGGCTCTTTTGGTTTTTGTTTTTAACTGTTTCAGCCAGACAAATTAAAGGACTCCTGTCACCCTCTTTTTTTCTTTATGTATAGAATCAATTAACCAGGACCACAGATTATGGCACCTTCATCTGCTGGAGTCAGAGAAATACTGAAGGGGGCTGCAGGTAGCACATCCTACTTACAAGGGTGCCCTTCAAGTTTTTCTCTGTCTCCATCTGGTGGAAGGGAGGCATAACCTAGCAGTCTGGGCTGATCCGGGTATGTACAGGGAAGTACATTTTCTGCTCATGACTCCTATGGCAGAAGTGTGAGAGAAAAATACAATAGCAGAGTGAAAAGCAGTGATCAAGTCCACATAGTATAACTTTTACAACAAATCTCCGTCCCTCCCACAGCAAAAGTGAAAAAGGTGTCTTACACGAGTGACATCATTTGCAGTAACACCGTCTTTCATGTAGAACTGGTCCATAACATCCGCATCAAGCTCACTCATTAGAATTTCCAGTGTCTGATCTGGCTGATTGATGACCATGGTCTCTGAGATGTCCAGAGTGTACAAGTACCTGTTAAATCATGACAAATAGTCATCAGCAAGCGAACTGCCAACACAATCTACACCCAGCACTCATCCTCTGGGTTTAAGCACCTACAGCTTTCTCTTAAGTTAATAAGAATCCCTCCTAACAAGCCAGAGTTTTCAACTTGACAAAGAGTTTTCAACTTGACAAGTCAAAAGTATCAATCAAGTATCAATTTTTTTTTTTTTATGAACTCAACTTTAAATTAAAGCATTCCTGGACCTCGGCTAATAGCCTTAACATTTTTTTCATACCTTAGTTTGCAGAGGATGTTTAGCTGAAGAACTGTACAACTACATTAAGGGATAGAATTACATAGAGCAGTTTTGAAAGCCTCATTTCATGCATGAAATTTTAATCAGAAAAAACTGTACAATTTGGTGCAAATGCCTGACATGGGGATCTTTAATTACAGTGATTCTCTGATACATGGAATTATGCATCACATAATGAGCACCCGCATAAATACCTAATTCCCTTCTGTAACCTTGTAAGGTAACATTTTTGCCCGTCTTAACATCCTCACTTCTAGCACTGTACTTAATGCATTCTGATGCCACTTCTGGGAGAAGCCCCTGCATGTACAGCAGAGTTGCAACAGGTGTTCTCAGAGGACAGCAGGATGGTAGTCCTCACATATGGATTACATCATCGGATGGAACTTTGATCGCAAAGATTCTAGAACTTTAAAACATGCCCTACTGAGCATGTGCAGCTGAAGTTGTCATAATTTTACCACATTGACAAAATTTAAACTCTGGGGCTTTTGGAGCCATGGTAGCACTTAAAAGTGCTGTTGAGGCATTCACACAAGTGAAGAAAAAAAAGATGAGAATTGGGAAAAATACAAGAGCATTGGTGCGCAGGAAAGAAAAACTGAGAAGATGTCTAATCGCATGGGAAGGCACTGCGCAGGCAGGCGTGCAGCAAAGCTCTGCTAGTGTTAGAAGTTCCTGCCTTGAGCTTCCAGGGGGCACCAGACAGCATGGCTAATTCAGCCTGCTTATCTGCAGGAAAACATCCTGCTGTCCTCACACATGGGCTATTTATTTAATTAAAATTTCTATACTGGTATATAGTCAAGACAGTCATATCAGTTTATATAGTTTCATAAAAACTCTTAAAATCTTAATTGCATACAATGAACCAACAGGATTTGGTGAGAGGTAACGTGGTGGGGCCACTTGGCAACAGTGATCATTAACATGATCAAATTTAAACTAATAACTGGAAGGGGGACAATAAGTAAATCTGCAGCTCTAACACTAAACTTTCAAAAGGGAAACTTTGATAAAATGAGGAAAATAGAAAAAACTGAAAGGTGCAGCTGCAAAGGTTAAGTGTTCAACAGGCTTGGACATTGTTTAAAAATACAATCCTAGAGGCGCAGTCCATATCTATTCCACGCATTAAGAAAGGTGGAAGGAAGGCAAAACGATTACCGTCATGGTTAAAAGGTGAGGTGAAAGGCTATTTTAGTCAAAAAAAAATCCTTCAAAAATTGGAAGTAAGGATCTATCTGAAGAAAATAGGATAAAACATAAGCATTGTCAAGTTAAGTGTAAAACATTGATAAGACAGGCGAAGAGAGAATTTGAAATGCAGTTGGCCATAGAGGCAAAAAGCAAAATTGCTTACCTTGTAATAGGTGTTATCCCAGGACAGCAGGATGTAGTCCTCACATATGGGTGACATCAGTAATGGAGCCCTATGTACGGAAAAACTTCTTTCAAAGTTTCTATGAAACTTTTGACTGGCACCAGAGTGCCTACTGAGCATGCCCAGCATGCCATGATATTCCCTGCCACAGGGGTCTCCCTTCAGTCTGTTTTGTAGCAATTAGCGTTAGCCAAAAATAAAATAATAAAACGTATCTGACCCAACTCCGCGGGGTGGCGGGTGGGTTTCGTGAGGACTACATCCTGCTGTCCTGGGATAACACCTATTACAAGGTAAGCAAGTTTGCTTTATCCCAGGACAAGCAGGATGCTAGTCCTCACATATGGGTGATTAGCAAGCTAGAGGCTGATTCATTTGGTATTGAGGCAACAGTGAAGTAGTTGTTGAAATGAATCAGCCGAAGATTACAGCAGGTTGGATGTAGAAGGAGTTGGGATTAAACTGGAAACAAGTTCTTTAAGACAGATTGTCCATAGGCTGAATCTTGTCTTCCTTCTTTGTCTAAACAGTAGTGAGCTGCAAAGGTGTGAAGAGAACTCCATGTTGCTGCTTTACAAATGTCCAGAATAGGTACAGAGCGAAGGTGTGCTACAGAGGTTGACATCGCTCTGACTGAATGTGCTTTTACTCGCCCTTGAAGAGTAAGGCCTGCTCTCATATCAAAACTGTATGCAATCTGCTAGCCAGTTTGACAAAGTATGTTTACCCACTGCTTTACCTGGTTTGTTTGGATCATAAGATACAAATAGTTGACTGGATTTCCTTTGGACTGTAGTGCGGTTTAAGTAGAAAGATAGTGCATGTTTACAGTCCAAGGTATGTAAGGCTCTTTCTCCTTGGTGAGAGTGAGGTCTTGGAAAGAATGTTGGTAAAACTACAGATTGATTGAGGTGGAATTCCGTGACTACCTTAGGAAGGAATTTGGGATGAGTACGGAGGACCACCCTGTCATGTAGAAACTTTGTAAAAGGTTCGTATGTGACAAGTGCTTGTAGTTCACTGACTCTCCTAGCCGATGTAATGGCTATGAGGAAGACAGTTTTCCATGTAAGAAATTTAATGTCACAGGTGTCTATGGGTTCAAATGGGGAACGCATGAGCCTGGTTAATACTACGTTCAGGTCCCACTGAATGATTGGGGAATGAAGTGGAGGTTTAAGGTGAGTTAAACCTTTCATAAACTTACTGACGAGAGGCTGTGTAGAAATAGGTGTGTCTCCTAGCTTGTCATGATAAGCTGAGATTGCACTCAAATGTACTCTTACAGAAGACGTTCTAAGACCAGAATCTGAAAGATGGTATAGGTAATCTAGTAGAGAGGCAGTGGGGCAGCAGGTGAAAGGATCTAAAGACTTTTGAGTGCACCACAAAGTAAACCGTTTCCATTTATAGGAATAATTCTTAGTGGAAGGTTTACGTGAAGCTATCAGCACTTGAGATATAGTGGTTGGAAGGTTGAGTGGTTGTAAGATCAAGCTTTCAACATCCATGCTGTCAGGGACAGGGATTGAAGGTTGGGATGGCGCAACCGACCCTGAGTTATGAGATTGGGAGCTACTCCCAGGCGAATTGGATCCCTGACAGAGGTCTAGCAATGTGGGAAACCATACTTGCCGAGGCCAGTGTGGGGCTATGAATATCATGGTCCCTTTGTCCTGTTGTAGCTTCACTAGAGTTTTGGTTATGAGCGGTATCGATGGATACGCATATAACAGGCCTGAGTCCCAATGGTGAGCAAAGGCGTCCTTGGTAGGCTGTTCTTCTGCCGGAGTAGAGAGAGCAGTAATTTTTCACTTTTGTAGTTCAGGTGAGATGCAAAGAGGTCTATTGTTGGTTGACCCCAACGTTGGAAGATCTTGGTTGCTATCGTTGGATCCAAGGACCACTCGTGTGGTTGGAACTGACGACTTAGGCGATCGGCTACTATGTTGTGGATGCCTGCTAGGTAAATGGCCCGTAGAAGAATTGAATGTGCCAGGGCCCAGTCCCAAATCTGTGCTGCTTCTTGGCAAAGGAGGCTGGATATGCATTGAAAGTGAAGTATCAGGCTTATTTGGTTTGGAGTAGTAACCGCCGTAACAAGCCAGCTGCTCCCCGCTTTGTGAGTGCAAATCCTTTTTTCCCACATTTCCTCTTGCCGTTGAAGCTTAGAGCGATGTTGGAGTCGTAGTAACCGTGTGTATGTTTATTGACTAAGAGTATATCTCCAGGCAGTAGCCATTAGTCTGGCGAGCCACCCACTCTTCATTGATTTCCTCTTGACTTTATGGATCCACAGTGTTTATCCCACACCCCTTTGAAGTTCTTCACAGTTCTGGTCTTCACCACTTCCTCCGGAAGGGCATTCCAGGCATCCACCACCCTCTCCGTGAAGAAATACTTCCTGTCATTGGTTCTGAGACTTCCTCCCTGGAGCTTCAAATCATGACCTCTGGTTCTGTTGATTTTTTTCAGACTGAAAAGGTTTGTTGTTGTCTTTGGATCATTAAAACCTTTCAAGTATCTGAAAGTCTGTATATCACATCACCTCTGTTCCTCCTTTCCTCCAGGGTATACATATTTGGATTCTTCAATCTCTCCTCATAAGTTATTCAATGAAGACCTTCCACCTTTTTGGTTGCTCTTCTCTGGACCGCCTCCATCTTGTCTGTCTCTTTGGAGATAGAGTTTCCAGAACTGAACACAGTACTCCAGGTGAGGCCTCACCAAGGACCTGTACAAGGGGATAATCACTTCCCTTTTCTTACTCAATATTCCTCTCTCTATGCAGCCCAGCATTCTTCTGGCTTTTGCTATCGCCTTGTCACATTGTTTCGCTGACTTCAGATTAGACACTATCACCCCAAGGTCTCTCTCCTGCTCCGTGCACATCAGGCTTTCTCCCCCCATCAAATACAGTTCATTCGGATTTCCATTCCCCATATGCATGACTCTGCACTTCTTGGCATTGAATCTCAGCTGCCATATCTTCGACCACTCTTCCAGCTTCCTTAAATCCCATCTCATTCTCTCCACTCCTTCCGGCGTGTCCACTCTGTTGCAGATCTTAGTGTCATCCGCAAAAAGACAAACCTTACCTTCTATCCCGTCTGCAATGTCACTCACAAAGATATTGAACTGGACCTGTCCCAACACCGATCCTTGCGGTACACCGCTTAAAACTGCTCTCTTTAGAGAGAGTTCCATTTACCATCACACATTGTCTTCTGTCTGTCAACCAGCTTGCAATCCAGGCCACCTCGGCACTCACTCCTAAGCTTCTCATTTTATTCACCAATCTCCTGTGCGGGACCGTATCAAAAGCTTTGCTGAAATCCAAGTAGATGACATCGAGTGCTCCTCCTCTATCCAATTCCTTGGTTACCCAGTGAAAAAAGTCAGATTTGTCTGACAGGATCTTCCCCTGGTGAATCCATGCTGCCTCTAGTCCATCAATTCTTCCGACTGTAGGTAGTTCACTATTCTCGCTTTCAACAGTGACTCCATTACTTTTCCCACCACCGAAAAGTGGTGGGATGCAGTCTCTTCTGTCGTAAGCTGCACGAACTTCGTGTTTCCCAGCTCTTATGTATTATGGAAGTGAAAGAATTTTGGAATGGCTGGGGGAGTGTTTCAGAGAGTTCTTGAATTTGTTTCCATAAATTACGCTGATATTGCGTCATATATAGCTGGTAGGACGCAATTCTGGAAACTAACATGGATCCTCGAAACATTTTCCTGCCTATGTTATCCAAGAATCTATTGTCCTTACCCGGTGGATTAGATGAATGAGGCTTTATTCGTTTGGATTTCTTTTGAGATGACTACTACTACTGATTGATGAGGTAATTGAGTCTTTTGGAAGCCTGGGATGTGTTGGACTAGATATGTAGCATCAGTCCTTTTATTCACAGTATGGTGCAGGGATGCTCCAATAGTCTGTGTTGGAAATAAACAAGGACTTCGTGAACTGGAATTGCTAACAACTCTTTAGGTGGGTCCATGAACTGTAACACTTCCAGAGTTTTGTCTGGTGTCCTCTTCAGATTCAAGCTGGAAGGAGATGTGTCAGCCATATCCTTGATGAAATTTGAAAAGGAAAGGTCCTCTGGAGGGGATTTCCTTCTTTCCTCTGAAGGAGAAGGTTCTGAGAGGACTTCCTCTGAAGAAGTATCGGTATTGGGATCATCCCAGGTATCCAGTGTATGTGGACAAGGAGGTGTCGATGGAATGGGTACAGTTGGCAATGGTTTTTCCAGGGGTTTCGACGGAAACAGTGGAGAAAACGCTGGACATGGACGTGTAATTCCCGATGGGCCTGGGAGTGGTTCAGGCATCGGTACTTCCTTTGCTATGTCCTCTTCCCTCGGTGCTGGCATCGGTAACTCTGGAGATTTTACCAGGATGGCACCGATGAGTATGCAATTTTGCTAAAATTGGTGCAAAAAAGGATATATCCGGCATCTATGGAACCGGCGATGGAGTCTGTAATGGCATTGGTATGGGCACCAGTGATGGAAGTGGAACCGGTGCCGGCAATTGTGCTGGCCTTGATGGCAGATTCTGCTGGCAGAGGCATATCGAGGAGCACATCCCGCCAGGCGGTTAGAGATGCAACCATCTTGTTCCGTCCGCATAGCTGGTGAGACCAGAGCAGCTATGGGGGGGAGGCAATGAAGGCGATACCGGTACCTCCGCAGGGCCCTGTGGAGGTACGGTTCCCGGCACTGATATCGGTGGGGATCGCCTTGGAGTGGAAGGCCTCTGTGGAGCGTCTTCTCTGCGAGGTTTCTTCGGTGCTGATTCGGGATCCGATGGAACTCTGGTTATTGGATCGTGAGGCCTCCGATGCCAATGCTTCTGCCTGTGCTCGATGCCCTTCTCGATGACAGACGTCGATTTTATTGAAGACTTTGAAGGGGTTGGTGACGGCTGATCACCTGTTCATCCGGTCTCAGTTTTTTTGAGTATGACCTTCCTAATCACTCCAGCCAAAGACTACTGTGTGGATGTCAATGTCGAAGGCATTAATTGGAGATGGAACAAATGCTCCATTTTCTCCATCCGTAATCTTCTGCCTTTCGGCGTCATCTCGGCACATCCATAATGGACATGGTGCGGCAACAATTCGGGCACTTTTTGAAACCCGTAGCCATTATGAGAGTCAGACAGCCGTTGACATTCAGGCACTGTTAAACGGTTTTGGAACAGATGGAAAAACTTAAGACTTACCGCGATGGAAAAAAGGGAGACCCCTATGGGGGTCGAAAGTTTTTTCTGAGTTTTGATAAACTTTTTTGTAGGGTAAAATTCACCACATAGAACTCCTAGAACCGCGAGGCTAACGGCTTCATGGAAAAAAGACTGAAGGGAGACCCCTGTGGCTCGAGGGATCATGGCATGCTGGGCATGCTCAGGATGCCAGTCAAAGGTTTCTAGAAACTTTGACAAAGTTTTCCAGGATAGGGCTCTGTCAGTGACGTTACCCATATGTGAGGACTAGCATCCTGCTTGTCCTGGGATAATAGTAGGTCTAGTGGAGGAATGAAACTGTAAGGAGTTGTTGTTGAACAAGTGTAAGCTAGGGTTGTGGTTGGCTTTGTGTATGAGTGAGTATTTTAAAGTGGATTCTGGAGATGATGGGGAGCCAGTGAAGTTAACGGAGAATGGGGGTAATGTGCTCTTTTCTACGGGTACCAGTGAGTATACGCGCAGCAGCAGTTTGTAGTAATTGCAGTGGGGCAATGGAGTTTTTGGGAAGGCTCAAGAGTAGGGCATTAGAGTAGTCTAGTTTAGATAGGCTGAGGGACCGTAGAACTGCTCTGAAATCGTTTAGGTGCAGAAGATGCTTTTTTTTAATTTTTAGAGTATGCAGCTTGAAATAGCATTCTCTTAGGGTAGAGTTGATGAATTTTTTTTAAGTTAAATTGTGGGTCTAGGGTGACTCCTAGATCCTGTACGTGTTGGGAGAAAGAGGGGGAGGGTGGGAAGCTAGGGGATGGGTGAGATTGTAGTGATTGGGTGCAATAATCATGAGCTCTGTTTTCGAGGTGTTTAAGGCAAGGTTAAGTTTCGTAAGGAGGGTGATGGAGGAAAGGGCAGTTTCCCAAATTTTAAGAGTGTGGGGAATAGTTTGGGTGAAGGGTATGAGAATTTGCACATAGTCAGCGTATATGAAATAAGGGAGATTGAGATCAGAGAGGAGGCGGCAGAGGGGCCTTAGGTAAATGTTAAAGAGTGTGGAAGATAGTGAGGAGCCTTGCGGTACACCGCGGGTTAAGTTGATTGCCCTGGATTCGTGGTTTCCTATTTTGACTTTAAATTGCCTATTACTGAGATAGGATTTGAACCAGAGGAGTGGGATTCCTGATAACCTGTCGATTAGAATACTGTGGCTGATGGTATCAAAGGCTGCAGATATGTCTAGTAAAGCTAAGATGTATGATTGGCCCCTGTCAAGGCCTTTGAGTATGTAATCAGACATGGAGGTCAAGAGTGTTTCCGTGCTAAGGTGTTTACGGAAACCGTGTTGGGATGGGAAAAGAAGGTGTTGCTGTTCCAAGTAGTCAGTTAATTGACGGTTGAGAGTCTTTTCAAGAATTTTTGCTATGAATGGTAAATTAGATATGGGGCGGTAGTTTGCCAATTCTAGTGGGTCAAGTTTCAGTTTCTTAAGTATAGGCTTAACAATAACTTGTTTAAGAGGGTTAGGAACAGTTACAAAAGCCATAGATTTATTGACAATATCAGCTACAGGTTGCAAGATAGTGTTAGGGATGGATAGGAGGGCTTTGGTGGGGATTGTGTCTGATGGGTGTATGGCAGTCTCACTTTCCTTAGTATAGAAAATCTCAGTGGCTGCTGTGGTCTCGAAAGTATGAAAATTAGCATTGTGCTTTGCCAGGTGATGAAGAGATGGGAAAACGAGTTGTGGGATTGGTTATCATGGAAATAAAGCGCAAGTTCATTACATTTGGTTTCAGCATGCTTGCAAGGTATGGGTTTAGTGAAATTTTCTTGAGGTCAGAGACAAATGAAAAAAGGGCTTTGGGATTAAATTGTATGTTATGTATTCTCTGGGCATAAAGTCCCGTTTAGTTTTAAGAGTGTTTTCACAGTATGTGTGGAGGAGAGTTCTGTACCTCGCTAATTGGGTTGGGGAGGGATCTTTATGCCATTTCTTTTCTTGTGTTCTGAGGTGGTGCTTTAACATTTTTAATTCGGGAGTATACCATGGTTTTTTTGTATTTACTAAGGGATCTATTACTTTTTAGGGATGTGAATCGTTTTTCAACGATTAAAATTATCGTCCGATAATGTTTATATCGTCTTAAATCGTTATAGAACACGATACAATAGAAATTCTAACGATTTATTGTTAAAAATCGTTAAATCGTGTTAGTGCGCACTAACTCGAGTTAGTGCGCACTAACTCGATTTAGTGCGCACTAACTCGATTTAGTGCGCACTAACTCGATTTAGTGCGCACTAACTGAAAATGATACAAATAAACACTTTCCAGGTCACTGAAGGTCAGTTAGGAATGAATATGTGTTCCTATTGGCTGGCTGCCCTCTTATCTATTGATATTACCAAGGTTACCACTGAGGTGATGGTTGGGGGGATGGGAAATGGAACTGGAAACTAACGAACACCAACAGAAAATGAAACAAAGTGTTCACACTTCCCAGGTCAGTAAAGGTCACTTAGGAATGAATATGTATGTATGTATTCCTATTGGCTGGCTGTGCTCTTATCTATTGATGTTACCAATATGGTTGGGGGGATGTGAAATGGAAACAGTTGGAAGTTTGACAAAAAAAGTAATGTAATGATCAGCACTCACGTGACTAGAACTTGTTTGTTTATTATTTTTGTTAGCAGGCACCTGAAATGCTAGTGCATGTTGAATTTGCCAATCACTGTGCATTTTAGAAAGGTGGTCCTGGCTGGAACTGTACACAGTTCAAATATATGTAATTGATTGTTGGTAAGTGTATTTTTTAAGTAGCCACACTGGCACCAGTATGTTTACTTTTCCTCCTACTTAACTCACTAGCTCAGCTTTGAAAGAAGGGCTTCTCTGCTTGTGTGTTGTTTTTGTTTGGTGTGAGGAGAGCAGAAGCATCAGATCTTTATTCAATCTACTACAGTCATCTCTTACAGTGCCCTATCCCTATTAATACCAGGAGTGTTGTGATCTTCCTGCACACAGTGCCCTAACCCTGATACCAGTCTGAGACAGCTCCCTCCCTGCATTACTAGTGAGAGGCTGGCTTCACAGACAAGGGGGAGCTGCCTGACCCTCACTCCTGACTTCCCCCATGTCCCAGCTAGTGAATGGTGTGTGGGTGAGGGGGGGGAGGATGGTGAAGTCTGAGACAGCTCCCTCCCTGCATTACTAGTGAGAGGCTGGCTTCGCAGACAGGGGGGAGCTGCCTGACCCTCACTCCTGACTTCCCCCATGTCCCAGCTAGTGAATGGTGTGTGGGTGAGGGGGGGGGGGGGGAGGATGGTGAAGTCTGAGACAGCTCCCTCCCTGCATTACTAGTGAGAGGCTGGCTTCACAGACAGGGGGGAGCTGCCTGTCCCTCACTCCTGACTTCCCCCATGTCCCAGCTAGTGAATGGTGTGTGGGTGAGGGGGGGGGTGGATGGTGAAGTCTGAGACAGCTCCCTCCCTGCATTACTAGTGAGAGGCTGGCTTCACAGACAGGGGGGAGCTGCCTGACCCTCACTCCTGACTTCCCCCATGTCCCAGCTAGTGAATGGTGTGTGGGTAAGGGGGGGGGGGGAGGATGGTGAAGTCTGAGACAGCTCCCTCCCTGCATTACTAGTGAGAGGCTGGCTTCACAGACAGGGGGGAGCTGCCTGACCCTCACTCCTCCGGGGTATTGTGATCTTCCTGCACACAGTGCCCTATCCCTGATACCAGGGGTGTTGTGATCTTCCTGCATGCAGTGCCCTATCCCTATTAATACCAGGAGTGTTGTGATCTTCCTGCATGCAGTGCCCTATCCCTATTAATACCAGGAGTGTTGTGATCTTCCTGCATGCAGTGCCCTATCCCTGATATCGGGATGTGTGCAAGAAGATCACAACACCCCCGGTATCAGGAATAGGGCACTGTGTGCAGGAAGATCACAACACCCCCAGTATCAGGAATAGGGCACTGTGTGCAGGAAGATCACAACACCCCTGGTATTAGGGATAGGGCACTGTGTGCAGGAAGATCACAACACTCCTGGTATTAATAGGGATAGGGCACTGTGTGCAGGAAGATCACAATACCCCTGGTATCAGGGTTAGGGCACAAGTTCTAGTCACATTGACTGATCACATTACTTGTTTTGTCAAGCTACCAACTGTTTCCATTTCCCATCCCCCATATACTATCAGTAGGAAACTTGGTAACATGAATAAATAAGAGGGCAGCCAATAGGAATACATATTCATTCCTAAACTGACCTTAACTGACCTGAAAAGTGTCAAATTGTATCATTTTCAGTTAGTGCGCACTAACTCCCGTTAGTGCGCACTAACTCGAGTTAGTGCGCACTAATCGGAAAAAACGATTTTTAACGATTTTTAACTAAAAAATCGTGCCTAAGACGATTTTCTTGCCCTGCCACACGATTTCTATCGTTAAGACGATATGGAAAACGATTCACATCCCTATTACTTTTGTATTTACTGTGCATAATTAGAAATATTGTTGGTAATGAGATTCCAGGAAGAAAGCATAGATTCAGGATCAGTTAGGTCTAACTTGTTGAGATAGTCAGTGAAATAGTCTATAAGGTCATCTCTAGGGCAAGGTTTTCTAAATTGGATGGTTGTTTTTGTCCTGGCACAAGTGAGTGCTTTTTTTATGGAGCAATTAGCTTTAATGAGGAAGTGGTCAGACCAGGGTACTGGTGCATATGTGGGAGAGTCTAGGAGGAGTAGGGAATTGATGAAAATTAAGTCAAGGGAGTGTCCTGCTTTGTGAGTGGGATTTGATATAATCTGTTGGAAGCCCATGGCCTTAAAGTAAAGGTTAGGAGGGATTTGCAGGTGGGGGGAGAGTGGAAGGGTGTCAATATGGAGATTAAAATCTCCTAGGATGATGGCTGGTATGTCAAGTGAGATATTGGCAGCGATGAATTCAATGAGGGGGGAAGCATTTGCGTCTAAGGTACCTGAGGTAGTATAGACAAGACATTTGTAGCTGAGTCGATTTAAAGAGCCCTATTTCAAATTTGGGAGGGAGGTTGCCCAAATGTGTCAGCTTAAGGTCTTTTTTTTTTTTTTTTTTTTTTTAGCAGCGAGGCGGCCACCACCTCTTTTTTTCTGGCTGGGAATAGAAAAGATATACACGTGAGTGGGGAGTTGATTTAGGACTGAATCAGTATCTCTAAGCCAAGTCTCCATTATGGTGCAGATGTCAGGTTTCTCATCGAGGAGTAGGTAGTTGAGAATGGGGGTTTTCTTGGATAGGGATTGGGAGTTGAACAGAATCAGGGTAAATGCTGTAATGCCAAGTAGTTGTGCGAGGGGGGTCAGCATGATTGGGAGGAGTGATCTGGGGTAGGGAACGAGAGGGTGGATATGGGTGCATTGTGCTTATGGTGGTAGTGTTTAAGTATTGGTATCTGGCATGCCAACATGTCAGAACAGAGGGGAGTGAGGAACAATTGAGGAGATTAAAGAAATGCAGAGTGTATTGGACAGAGGGGGATAAAGTATAAAAGGGGGGGAGGGAGTACAGAGGTAAATACAAGGCAAATACAAAGGGAACACTAAGGGGCAGGCCCCTTAGTCGTGCTCCTTTGGTGTGCGACGCCGCAGGCCAGAGCGTTTTAAGTAGAGCTTGCCTGGGCTGGAATTAATGCGTCAAGGAGGGCGGTCCGAGATTGGTGGGTTCCTGTGTAGGGGTCCGGTGAGTGGGATGCGATAAGGGCTCTATGGCTCAGGCCCCGATGGGCCTAGACACAGACTGTAGAGCCTGGTAGGAGAGAGAGTCTGCATGTGCAACCGGGCAGGAAAGTAGTACTATAGTACTACAATTATTGATCCAAAAGTTATTATGATCTATAAATGAACTAGATAGAAAAGTATTTTTCTAATAAAAACAACTTACCAGCAGTCAGAATTCATGCGTCCCATGCAATAAGCTGCTCCATCTATTTCGGAGAAAAAACAGACATTAGGATTTCTAGAGACACTATTCTGAACATTACCACATTTATTCCGAACCGTGTGTCATAGCATACTAGCACAGGGTTCACTATCATGAAACACAATGACATTCACCATAATCACTTTTTGTCCCTTCCCTCTCACTGCAGGCATCATTACCTTATCTTCCCTCCCCAAGCAATACCACCATCACCAGCTTCCTTTTCACACAATCCTCACCCTCTAACTCCTGGCATCACCCTCCCTTTCCTCTCCAACCCCCTAGTACCATTGCTTTCTCTTCCCTTCAACCCCTGGCATCACTACTTTCCAACATCCCCCAAGTATCACATCTTTCTTTCCCTCTCCCCTCTGGCATCAACTTCACTTTCCCTCCTATGGCACAAATACCTTCTCTACCCTCCCCCTAGCATCTTTCCTCTCTCCCCTGGCATCACCACCTTCCATCTCCCTTCCCTCTTCTCTACCCCCTGCCATCATTACCTTATCTCCCCTTTTCACCCCACAGCATATAGCTTACCTGTAATGTGTTCCCCAAAGACAGCAGCATGTTAGTCCTCACATGGGTGACATCAGATGGAGCCTGGCATGGAAAACTTGTCAAAGTTTCCACAACTTTAACTTGGCATGCTCAGCATGCCCTATACCATGTGTCCACTTGGGGTCCCTCTTCAGTTTTGTAACAGAATTATAATGAAAATATTTTTCTCATGACCCTGATTTAAAAAAAAAAAAAAACAAGTTTCCTTACCGTAAACAGTGTTTCCATAGATAGCAGGATGAATTAGCCATGCTATCTGGGAGCGTGCACACAACAGGGACTAAGCGGAGTTTCCCTCAGTAAGTCAGAGCTTTGACTGTGCGGCTGCGGGGTCATCTTCCTGCGCAAACCTCCATTTTCCCTCAGTCTCTTTGTAGCCAAGCAAGAAGTAACAATTTAACTGTCCTTTGTGCGACTGTCTAGGAAGGAGGGTAGGATTGCATGGCTAATTCATCCTGCTATTTACGGAAACACCATTTACGGTACGCAAACTTGCTTTTTCTCCATTGATAGCAGGGCTGAATTAGCCATGCTGTTTGGGAGTCCCAAGCTTCCAGGTTGTGTCCACGTAGTATGTCTTTTAGAAAGTTAGGACAACCCCCTTAGGAAAATTAGACTGTCTCAACGATTTTGAAAGGTTGACAAGACTGCTGAGCCAAGCACCGCATCAGAGGCCGTTTGTTGTTGAAGACAATAGTGTGCTGTGAAGGTATGAATGGAGGACCAAGTAGCTGCTTTGCACATGTCCAGTAAAGGAACTTGTCTCAAGTGGGCAACTGATGCTGCTGTGGTGCGTACCTGATGCGCCAGAGGTTTCTTGTCGAGTTTTATTGAACACTTGTTATAACAGAACTGAATGCATTGTGATAACCAACTGGCAATGGTCCTCTTAGATTGACCAGGGTTGTTTGGGTTAAAGGAAAGGAAGAGCTGAGAAGGTCTGGAAGGAGACCGTTCTCTTTTTATAGTAAGCCAGAGCTAGTTTACAGTCTAGCGACTACAGGAGCCGGTCTCGCTCATTGTGATGAGGCTTTGGCATGAAGATTGGTAGAGTGATAGTCTGATTCAGATGAAAAGCAGAGACCACCTTGGGAAGGAAGGTGGGATGAGGTCGAAGGGTAACCTTGTTGTGGAAAAACTAAGTAAGGAGGGTAGTGAACCAAGGCTTGCAATTCACTCACTCCTAGCTGATGTGATGGCCACCAGAATACTGTTTTCCATGTGAGGTTTTAAGTGGCATGTGCAAAGGCTCGAAAGGAGACATCATGAGCTGTTCCAGGATAATGTTTAGATCCCAGGGTACAGGTGGCTTCGTCACCGGTCGGAGATGAAGCATGCCCCGCATGAATCTGGAGATCAAAGGATGATTAGAAATGGGAAGGCCATTGTGAGGGTGATGAAGTCGCAATAGCACCGATATGCACTCAAACTGACATGGTAGCCAGACCAGCTTGGTAAAGAGTATGGAGGTACTCCAGTAGATGTATGGCGGTAGAGGAGAATGGATCTAGCTTCCATGGTTTGCACCATGTAGCATAGGAATGCCATCTCCCTGCATAGTTGCATCTGGTTGAAGGTTTCCTGGATGTGATAAGTATATCTTATCACATCCAGGAAACATCCACATAGACACCAAGCCTCAATCTTCCAACTGCGAAGCCTTTTTATCCTCCCTTTCGGACATGGGCTTCAAACAACTCGTCAACCAACCCACACATAAAGCAGGTCACACTCTCGACCTTCACAAACACCAGCCTCACCCCTCTTTGCCTCCCGGTCCCATGGTCAGACCATTTCTTGATCTCCTCCACCCTCAGATCGATGACAAGATTGTCTGCACCCCCTCAGTTCTCCACCCTCCACTATAGGAAACCCTGCCCATCAGAAGCCCTCAGCAACTCGCTGATCAAAGAACTTACTAACCTGGATCTATCAAACCCCAATGCAGCCTTCCTCTCTTGGCAAAACATCACAGAATCTATCGCCAACAACTTATGCCCACTGTCGACAAAAACTTTTAACCCCTCTCAAAACAAGCAGCCATGGTTCTCAAAGGACTCCGTGCCCAAAAGCAAGGCCTGAGACGAAAGAAAAGGAATGGTGGAAGGACCCCAACCCTCACTCCCTAACCTCATACAAAGCCGCTTTCCACCAATACAGAACTGCAACGCTATGAACAAAAAGGAATTTCTACGCCCACCGTATCCATATGATATGATCTTCGACGCAAAGGCTCTCTTCTCGTATGTTTTGGAACTCACCAAGACTGCCCCCCCCCCCCCCCCCTACAATCCCCGATGACCTAGCCCAATCGAGAGCCAATGATCTGGCCTTATTCTTCCAGAACAAAATCTCCAATACCCTGGCTAGATTACCTACTAACCCTAACATGCTGCCTCCAGATCCCCCCTTCCCCCGAACCTAGATGTTTGGTTTGGAATCCTTTGATCCCACCTACGCTATAGAGGTGGAAACCCTGATAAAAAGAATGAAACCCTCTTCTCACCCTCTAGACCAAATCCCATCCAAACCCTTGATTCTCATACCAGAATCTCTCTCTAAGCATCTAGCAGATATTATCAACTGCTCCCTCTCACAAGGAATCTTCCCGGACGCTCTCAAATTGGCCACCCTGAAACCCATTCTCAAAAAACCGAACCTGGACCCGGATGATCCCAACAACTATCGTCCCATATCAAATCTGCCGTTTGTAGCCAAGATCATGGAGAAAATTGTAAATAACAAACTTTCACATTACCTGGAGGAACATAATATTCTACACCCTTCACAATATGGATTCCGAAAAGAACACAACACTGAAACTCATCTCGCTCCTAGACCAGCTATACACTGGCATTGACAAAGGACAGTCCTTCCTCTTAGCTCTTGATATCTCAGCAGCTTTCCACACCGTAAATCATACTACCCTTATAAACCGGTTATCAGACATAGGAGTCACAGGATCCGCCCTCAGATGGTTCGACTCTTTCCTTAGCAACAGAGGCTACAAGGTAAAAAAACAACAAAGAATCCCCTCACACTAACTCCCCATTTGGAGTCCCCCAAGGCTCCTCATTATCACCCACTCTGTTCAATATCTACCTACTCCCTCTCTGCCATTTACTCTCAAAATTAAATCTGAAGTTCTACATATATGCAGACGACGTTCAAATTTTAATCCTCATATCTAATTCACTGGATTCAGCTCTCAAAATATGGGATTCTCACTTGCAAACGATCAACCTCTACCTTTCAAGCCTCAACCTGGTGCTTAACACTAACAAGACAGAACTCCTGCTCATCACCCCAGAAGGTAGTCCCTTCCAAAAGCTACACACCAACACAAATTTCCCACGCAAGAGACCTTGGAGTCATAATAGTCAGTCACCTGAGCCTAAAGAAATTTATAAACCACACTACGAAGGAGTGCTTCTACAAGCTACAGGTACTCAAAAAACTCAAGCCGCTTCTCTTCCATCATGATTTCAGATGGGTCCTCCAAGCCATCCTGTTCTCCAAGGTCGATTACTGCAACTCCATCTTGCAAGGTCTTCCTGCTACTACAATAAAACCCCTCCAGCTGATTCAAAACGCGGCGGCGAGAATCCTGACAAATACTAATCGGAGAGAGCACATCTCTCCCATATTAAAAGAGCTTCATTGGCTCCCAGTAAACTTTAGGATTCTACATAAATCACTTACAATTATTCACAAAAACATTCAGACGCCTCTTGACCTGCTACACCCTCTCAAACTTCACTCTACAGCCAGACCCTTAAGGGAAACCTACAAAGGATCCTTACATGTTCCCCCTATCAAAGCGGTGCACCAGAGACCGGGCTTTTTCAACAATAGGTCCCTCCATTTGGAACTCCATGCCCACGGACCTCAGGCAGGAAACCTGTCTCCTAACTTTTAAAAAGAAACTCAAGACATGGCTTTTCGGTCGAGCCTTTCCCTGTTCCTAGTCCAATAGCATGACTCAGAACTGTTCCCATCTCCACTGTAATTAAACTAGCACTAAGACTCGCTAATGCGTCATAACGAGATTGGCTCCTTGCCTCCCTCCCACATCCCCACCTGTATATAGTATACTATCTCTGTTCTCCCCCCTTTATTTTCCTATCCCCAGTTTTTGCTCCCTTGTTATAATGTAACTTTATGCTTCATCAAATTTTGTCTTTTGTTAATTGGTTATGGTTAATTGCTTAGTTCGATGTAAACCGAGTTGATTTGATTTGTATCAAGAAAGTCAGTATATAAAAGCCTTAAATAAATAAATATCTTCCACCTGGGAAGGTAGACCATGGTGGTTCAATATTTGCCTTTCAATCTCCACGCCATCAGATGGAGGGATTGATGCATTGGATGGAGGAGGGAGCCTCCCTCTTGTGTTAGCAGTTGGTGGGCTCCCAGTGGAATTTGAGGGTGTATGGAAAGTTGAATGAGATATGCATATCATGTTGTCTCGGCCAGGCTGGAGCTATGAGAATCTTGTCCGCTATGTCTTGAATACATTTCTGAATTGTCCTTGATATTAGCGGTATGGGAGGGAGGGTGTAGAGCAGGCCCTCCGTCCATGGAATGAGAAAGGCATCTGGGGCAAATGGAGCAAGAGACTTCTGTTTGACGGTTGTGTTCCGTGGCAAAGAGGTCGATTGTTGGGAAGCTCCACTGTTTGAATATGGTGAGGGCCACTTCGATTCATGCAGGTGAAAAACCCTGCTTAGGTGATCCGCCGTGACATTGTCCAGATCCGGCAGGTATGTAGCCTGGAGTGATACTCCAATGGGCCAATGCATTCAACGTATCTGAAGTGCTTCAACAGTGTCCATGAACCGGACCCTCCTTTGTTTATGTAAATCATGGAGACTTGACTGTCTGTAGACCATGAGGCGTTTTCTCTGGATTTGAGGTCTGTAGCGCTTTCGAGATCGCACATAATTCTAGGAGGTTGATCTGTATTTGGATTCCTGGGGAGACCATAACCCCTGAGTTGTGAGATCGGCGAGTTGGGCTTCCCAACCTTTCCTGGAAGCATATTTATTTATTTATTTATTTTTACTTTTTATATACCGGCATTCGCGATGGGAGTCGCATCATGTCGTGAATGTCAGCTGATGAGGAGGCACTTGGAAGGGGGCTCCTGATAAGTTGGTGGGAGACAGCCACCATTGAATGTCCGTGAGCATTGGTCTAGTTAGGGTATCCTGGTTGATACTGCTTGTAGGAACTGAGACCAGTGATATTTTATGCCCCATTGTACGTGGCGCATTTGTAGTCTCATGTGGGGAACCACATAATAGCTGCTGCCATATGACCCAACAGTTGAAGTATTTGGCGTGCCGAGGCATGAGATTGGTTGCATAACCTCTGCACCAAGGAGAGAGCTCGAATTCTGTCCTATAGAAGGTAGGCTCTCTCCTCTACTGTATTGATGAGGGCCCCGATGAAATGCAGCTCCCAGTTCTTGTAACTGTTCCACGGTTTCTTGAGCCACCCTTTCCCTTGCAGCCAGGAGCACAGGGGGAAACCATATACAAGTCCTGGAGCAGGCAAGAATTCTTATGAGTAGCCGTCTCTTATCACACTGAGGATCCATTGGACTATTGTGATTTTGATCCACTCTTCATAAAACTGAGTCAGACGTCCTCCAATACAAGAAGAGGAGTGGACCGGCATCGCTTGATTGAGAGGACTTTGCTCCATCAGAACCCTGGCCAAGACCTTCTCTGCCTGATTTTCTCTGCCCTTGAAAGGGCTGATTCCAGGATTGCTGCCTCCCAGCACCTTGCCACTGAGCTCCTACTGAGGGCCTACTCTGACAAAACCATCTGTTTTACCGAAACTGGGAACGCCCAAAGGACCCTCTGTTTCCTTTTGGCTTATCTTCTGGCAGCCTATGCCCCTTGGTCTCAAGACCCTTCACAAGCTCCTCTAAGTCTTCTCCAAACAGTTTTCCCTTGAATGGTAAGGCTCCCAACTGAGACTCAGACCAAACATCCACTGACCAGTTCCTCAACGAGAGGAGCCTCCTGGCCAACACCACAATACTGGACAAAGTCATACAGGGAATCCAAAACATAAGCTGCTGCTGCCTCCAGACAGTCCACCTGCTTAGCTTCGGACAGAGATAGCTGCACCCTGCGTAAACTAGCTCTCTGCATGAATCTACTGCACATGGCAGCATGTGCAGTAGATTCATGCAACCACCCCCTCACCCACACTCAGGTTAGAGATCTTGGGGTAAAACTAGACAAGCGCCTTAATCTAAAGAATATGATCAACACCATAACCAAAGACTGCTTCCACAGACTACAGACATTAAAAAGACTCAAACCTCTCCTATATTTCCACGACTTTAGGACAGTTCTTCAATCCTTGATATTTGCCAAAATAGACTACTGCAGCGCTCTACTCACAGGCCTACCTAACTCAATCCACCAAGCCATTACAGATGATACAGAACGCCACAGCCAGAATTTTGACCGGCACCAACCGGAGAGCTCATATCACGCCCATCCTCCGAAACCTACACTGGTCTACAGAGTCCTACACAAATCACTAACTTTAATACACAAATCCATCCATAATCACCTCCATCTTGACCTTGAAATCCCTTTCAAACTCCATACCTCCAACAGACCAATGAGAGAAATCTACAAAGGAGCACGTCAAGCCCCTCCAACTAAAGCCACACGCCTCATCTCAACCAGGGACCGAGCTTTTTCGACAGCAGGCCCAGCCATCTGGAACAACCTCCCTGCAGAACTCAGGCTGGAACCTTGCCTACTAACATTTAAGAAAAAACTCAAAACTTGGCTGTTCCGCCAAGCCTTCCCGGATCCCTCGGACACACATTAGATGATTCTGCTCAAGAGCAATGAAACCTTGCTACTCCTCTAAATACCGCATTCGCATTAGTTTGTCTTCAAATAAGTGGACTAACACTAGACCGGATTCTGTTATGTCTCTTGTATTTAATTTAATACCCTCTTCGGGCCTTTTTCTTCCAGCTGCCTAAGCTTCCAAGTTCACAGTCCTCGTTAAATGTAACTTTTGTTTCTTGATTATAAAAAAAAAGTTGTTCCTTCTGTTATCTACCCCTGTTCGATGTAAACCGATCTGATATGGTATTTAACCATGAAGGTCGGTATAGAAAAATGCTAAATAAATGCAGACACCTCAAATATCTTCTTGAGATGTATCACCAACTTCCTGTCCTGCATGTCCTTCAGCACCGCTGAACCAGCCACAAGGATGGTAGTCTTAGTGACTGCAGAAACAGACACGTCCACCTTAAGGAACGCCAACTCCGAGCGTGCCCTCAGGCATTGGATACAATGCCATCGCCCAGCCCACCTTCAGAGTGTCCAACTCCCTGACAACCAGCTTTTTTAGACTTGTGAAAAGGGAAGGCCTTTACTGGACCCCTCAGGCCATCCATGACTGGGTTCACTCCCTCTTGATCAGACTCTTCCCGAGGAACCTTGATCCTCAGTTCCAAGAACATGAGGGATCAAGGGCCACAACTCTTCCTCCTGGAACAAATGGGTCATCCCCTTCCACAACACGCACCTAGTCCAAACTCCCCCCCCCCGATTGCAGGGATTGCACCTCTACCATCTGTGACTTTTCTCAAACATCAAGGGGCTTTAAAGTAGCTCCCGGCTGTGACAGAGCAAGCAAGCTGCTCCCAAACTGCAGTTAACTTGATCTAATCCACACCACAATGGAAGAATTAGAGAGCAGGACTCCTAGCAGAGAACAAACAAGAGTAAGAAACATTGTCACCAGGGCTTACTTCACTGCAGGAGCAAGGCCCAAATTTCTATCCATTTCAACAATAGTAAGAAGGCTGAATCTCCAAGTTAATTTTTTTGCTATAAGAGCTGAAATCTAAACTCCCATCCAACAGCTGAAGGCAGAGAACACTGGCTGAATTAGTTCTATACACCACATATTCTGGTGATGTCATAAAAAAAAATAGAACTTTGCCTCCATGAGTTCCTGTCTTATCAACCCTGTCTTATCAAGTTCAAGAAGAAATTGAAGACCTGGCTATTCAAACGAGCCTACCCTGAATAGTCCAGCCCTTGCACCTAACCATTTCTGTTGTATATAATAGCTAAGTAACTGCTGTATATAGTACCACTAATACTGTACATATCTACATGTATATAATTCCACCAATACTGTAAATTGTTTTAATTTGTTTAATGCCCCTGCGGCTTGTTCTCTATCCTTCTATGCTTCTCTATCGTTCTCCCATTCCATGTTCCATTGCCCTGTTATAATGTAATTTTCTGCTCTGCTGTTAAAATGTGAACCGGTGTGATGTCCCCACTAACGCCGGTATATAAAAGTTTCAAATAAATAAATAAATAAATGAGTGCTGGATGAATATATATCCCTAGGTTTGGGAGTGGTGGAACAGAAGGTAGAGGAAGGAAGCTATTTATTCAGGCAAGCAACGATACAAGTTCCATCCATGCAACAGCCCCCACAGAATGGGTACAGCACTGGCAAGAGGACTGCTAGTTTCCCCTACCAGTTTTCCTCATCCCTCTTCTAAAAGGACTGCCTCCACTTTAGTGAACATTTGTTCTATAAACACCTTCCTCCCCAAAGGTAAAAGGTGGCAAGGAAGTTGAATGTGATACTCATGGGTAAAAAGTCAACTTACTTGGGAAAATTTCATTGAGGAATTCAACTTCTTCCTGGAAATTCCTGTGTGGGTACTCCTGGTGGGATGGCTTCATGAAGTTCTTGCGAGAATAAAAGAAATTCTGAAAAATAAATCAGAACCTAGTTATACACTGGCTCTACTGAATTCAATTCAGTGTTCTAGGAGCCAAATTTCATGCAGAACATGACCTTCATGGGGAGGGCTGTTCTACTGCATCTAGG
Source organism: Rhinatrema bivittatum (assembly GCF_901001135.1). Taxonomy (NCBI): domain Eukaryota; kingdom Metazoa; phylum Chordata; class Amphibia; order Gymnophiona; family Rhinatrematidae; genus Rhinatrema; species Rhinatrema bivittatum. Next base: position 320,726,982 of record NC_042617.1, read on the forward strand.
AATGCCTAGCAAGAGCGCCAAGCCAAATACTGCTGTGTTTACTGCTATGAAGGAAACAGTAATGAAGGGCTGTGCATGAAGAGTACCCAAGGGTCTAGAACTGCACTTACAAAAAGAGGAAACTAATATAAATACAAACTCATCTTGTATGTCTTTCAGTTGCAAAGCATGCAGCATGCCCAAAGCAAGACATAGAAAACTGGTAACTGGCATTTTAGAAAAGTTTACTGAAAGCTACTGAAGCAATTTAATTAGTATTTTTATATACTCTTCACTGTTAATTTGTTTCAAGTCCAATGTTCTGCTGTAGCCTTTAGCATGTTGCTCACCTGGAAGTCATCAAATCCACAGTACTCCCTAGCGAGCTCCAGCAAGGGAACCAGTGCTTGCAGTAAGAGGGTGGTACCACATGTCTTCAAAATGAAACGTCTCTTGGAGACAAACATGCTACTCTCACTGCAAGGAAAAAACATCAATATTACATTAACCAGCTGTTTGTAGATCACTGTATATATTTTAAAAAGTGTATATTGCTATCACACTAAGCAAACCTTCAGGTCTACTACAGCAAAATCTCTTATCCAGAGCCTTCATTTACAACTTACCTTAGTCCAATCATTGCAATGACAATACAAAAGCATGAGCCCTAAATCAAGCCATTAGGAGTCACTTTTGCACCATGATGACTTCTTACCCAAAGAATCCCCAGCTCTGACCAACCTAGGGAGAAGTTCTAAGGTGGGAATCATATCCAGGTCCACAGCACTGCCACTGAGTAACCTTGAAAAGGTGACAGTGATAGGGGGTGAAATTCTTCAATTCCAGAAACAAGAGTGGGATCTGGAAGTGATTGTATTTCATGATCTTAACCTGGCCAAACAGGTGGATAAAGCAACAGCAAAAGCCTGAAAGATGCTTAAAGCGAGAGGAATGATCAACAGAAAAAAAGATGGTAATATTGCCCCTGTACAGGTCCCTAGTGAGACTTCATTTGGAATACTGTGTACAATTTTGGAGTGCGCACTTTCAAAAGAATAAACAGGATGGAGTTGGTCCAGAGGGTGGCTACTAAAATGGTTAGTGGTCTTCATTCTAAAACATATTGGGTAGACAAAACGTTTTCTCCAAGGACAAGCAAGTGGTAGTCCTCACACAAAGGTGACATCAGATGAAGCCACAATGCGGAAAACATGTTAAAGTTTCTAAAACTGACTAGGCACACTGAGCATGCCCTATACTATACATCCATGCGGGGTCCCTCTCCAGTCTTTCTGTGGAGCCGTAAGCCTCATGGTGTGAGTGAGCTCACTTTTGGCTGTTTTTGGCCTTGTAAAAACTCATTTTTCTCACTTTTTTTTCTATGCTAATTCATCACCGGGTCCCTATCAGTGCCATTCCTGAAGTGCTCCTAGTCAGGGTTTTCAGTGATTTGGGTAAGTTTCCTTACGCAGTCAATACCCGTGGTGGCGGTGTCTACAGTACCCAAGGATCATGTCCATCATGGATCCACATGAGATATGTGCCCTCTTCCTGAGGGCATTGCATGATGTCCGGGGTTTCTGCTTAAGCACCCAAATGGCCCTGAAGGGACTTCTGCTTCAATTCAACAAAATGAAACAGCATTTTGGGTAGATGTCCGAGCCATCAGCATTGAAGGACCAAGGAGCCACACCAATGGTCACCAAGCCATCGAAATTGGCGGGACAGTTAGTTCTGTCAATGCCATCAGATAGGGGTGTCAGACTGACCACAGTTGATCTTCTCCAGGTCGAGGACAGGAAAATTAGTTCTTACCTGTTAATTTTCGTTCCTGTAGTACCACGGATCAGTCCAGACAGTGGGTTGAGCCTCCTTTCCAGCAGGTGGAGACAGACTAAAACTTGCAGGATGCCCTATATCAGGACAGAGCCTATCCTCTAACCCTTCAGTATAACGTATGTCAAAGCATAAAACAATAAACCCAAGAATAGGATCAAGCAAGTAACAAAAAAGCTCAACGGAGTAACCATAGATTAATGTAGAAGCATGGTATACCTATACGCTCTTGCATAAACTTGGTATAAAATAACCACCAAGGCTTCCGGTGTAAATGCTCAGTAATCTTGCACCAAGGAAAATATGAAAATCTGCAGACCTGTAAGAAAACAAGCTTCAAGAGGACAGAAGACAGGGAAGGGCGTCTGGACTGACCCGTGGTACTACAGGAACAAAAATTAACAGGTAAGAACTAATTTTCCTTTCCTGTACGTACCTGGATCAGTCCAGACAGTGGGATGTACCAAAGCTTCCTAAACTGGGTGGGACCGAGACAGTCCCGCTCGAAGCACTTGCTGCCCAAAGGAACCGAACACCGGAGCGTGTACATCCAGACGGTAGTGCCGAGCAAAAGTGTGCAGAGACGTCCAAGTGGCGGCCCTGCAAATCTCCTGCGGGGAGACAGATTGACTCTCCGCCCACGAAGTAGCCTGAGAACGCAGAGAATGGGCCTTCAGACCCTCAGGAAGCGGACGACCTTGACAAAGATACGCCGAGGAAATGGCTTCCTTCAACCATCGAGCAATCGTGGTCTTAGAAGCCTGCTTACTGCGGTTGGGACCACTCCAAAGGATGAAGAGATGGTCCGATACCCGGAAGTCATTGGTGACCTGGAGATAGCGAAGCAAGACTTGTTTCACATCTAGCCGACGAAGGTCGCCACCCGCCGTACCCGCAATCTCCTCCAGAGAGAACTCTGGGAGTTCGACCGACTGGTTGACATGAAAAGCGGAGACAACCTTAGGCAGGAAGGAAGGAACCATCCTGAGAGAATCCCGGAATCTGAGAAACACAAGAAGGGCTCCCGACAGGACAGCGCCTGAAGCTTGGAAATACGGCGAGCAGAGGAAATAGAGACCAGAAAGACAGTCTTTAGAGTAAGATCCTTGAGTGTAGCGTGGAGAAGAGGCTCGAAGGGAGCCGCACAGAGAGCAAGAAGGACCAGGTTGAGACTCCACGACGGACACGTGGCCCGAGAGGGGGGCAGAGGTGTCTAACGCCTCTCAGGAAACAAATCACGTCAGGGTGAGCTGCTAAGGCATGACCGTCCACCCGACCCAGGAGAGAGCCGACCGCAGAGACTTGAACGCGGAGAGAACTGAAGGAGAGGCCCTTAGAGAGACCCTTCTGAAGAAAAGAAAGAATCAAAGGAATCGAGGCGGAGCACGCAGGGACACCCGCCTCCGTACACGCGGACTCAAACTTTCCAGATGCGCACATAGGCCAGAGAAGTCGACTGCTTCCGGGCACGCAGCAGGGTGGAGATGACCTCCTCCCTATAACCTTTGCGCCTCAGGCGACGCCGTTCAAAAGCCAGGCCACAAGACAGAAGCGATCGGCCTGGTCGAAAAATACAGGCCCCTGCTGGAGGAGATGAGGGAGATGACAGAGGTGCAGGGGCCCGTCCACTGCTAGATTGATGAGATCCGCGAACCACGGCCTTCGCGGCCACTCGGGAGCGACGAGAATCTCCGGTCCCCGGTGGAGCTCGATTCTCCTGAGAACTTTCCCCACCAGTGGCCACGGGGGAAACATGTACAGAAGGACATCCGCTGGCCAAGGTAGAGCCAGAGCATCCACGCCCTCTGCGCTGTGCTCCCTCCAGCGGCTGAAGAACCAATTGGCCTTGGCATTGCACAGAGTCGCCATGAGGTCGAGGTGAGGAGGACCCCACCTGTCCACTATCAGAGCCATGGCTGCGTCCGAGAGCTCCCACTCTCCCGGATCGAGCGACTGCCGGCTGAGGAAGTCGGCTTGAACATTGTCTTTTCCGGCGATGTGAGAGGCCGTAAGGCACTGTAGATGACGCTCCGCCCAAGCGAGGAGACTGCTGGCTTCTAAGGCTACCAGGGGACTGCGAGTGCCCCCTTGGCGATTGATGTAGGCGACTGGTGGAGTTGGACAGGACTCGTACCGCCTTGCCGCGGATCAGGGGAAGGAACTCCTGAAGGGCCAGGCGGACCGCCAAAGTTTCCAGTCGATTGATGTGCCAGCGCGACTGAGTCTGGGACCATGTCCCCTGGGTGGACTGAGAAAGGCAGACCGCACCCCAGCCCAACAGGCTGGCGTCCGTGGTTACTATCGTCCACTGTGGAGCTTGAAGAGGCATCCCTTGCAGGAGATGAGGCATTACAGTCACCACTGTAATTCGTCGGTAGTAGATTCCAAGAACGGAAGGACTACGTGGAACTGCTCCGACACTGGCTGCCAACGAGATAGCAAAGCTTTCTGTAACGGACGCATATGAGCAAAGGCCCAGGGGACCAGATCGATGGTAGAAGCCATGGAGCCCAGGACATGGAGATACTCCCAGGCTGTTGGGGAAGATAGGGCAATCAGATTCTGGACCTGATCGATCAGCTTGAGGGCTCACGCCCGATGTAAGAATACCTCGCCTACTCAGGTGTCAAAGTGTGCTCCCAGAAATTCCAACTCCTGGGAGGGCTGAAGCTTGCTCTTGGAAAAGTTCACTATCCACCCGAGAGAGGCAAGGAGCTCCAAGACGCGATCCACCGCCCGCCGGCAAGAGGTCTCCGACTTGGCCCTGATGAGCCAATCGTCCAGATAGGGATGGACGAGAATCCCCTCCCGGCACAAGGCCACTGCCACTACTACCATGACCTTCGTGAAGGTGCGAGGAGCGGTTGCGAGGCTGAAGGGGAGAGCTCGAAACTGGAAGTCCTGGTTGAGAATGTGGAATCGGAGATACTTCTGGTAGTCGCGGTGGATGGGAATATGAAAATATGCTTCTGCGAGATCGAGGGAAGCAAGGAACTCTCCGGGACGGACCGCCGCAATGACCGCCCGTAGGGTTTCCATGCGGATGTGGGGGAACTTGAGGGCCCGATTGACCCTCTTGAGGTCCAGGATTGGGCGGAAGGACCCATCCTTTTTTGGCACGGTGAAGTAAATAGAATACTGGCCGGTGCCAATTTCCCCTTTTGGGACTGGGACCACCGCCCCCAGATCCAGAAGCTTGGAGAGAGTCTGGACCACAGTGTCCCTCTTGGCCCGGCCGCAAGGGGAGAACAGAAAGATCTGGAAGTTCCCTGACTAGGTCGAAAGCGTACCCGTCTCTGATAATGTCGAGGACCCACTGATCCGACGTGATTTTGACCCATTCCTCGAAAAACAGGGAGAGGCGTCCACTGAGGTAAGGGACCAAGGAATGGGTCAGCTGAACTTCATTGCGTGGCAGGTTTAGCGGTGGTACGCACGGGCTGGCCCTCGCGAAAAGGCCGCCTGCCACGAAAGGACTGCGACTAGGACTGCGCACAAGACCCCCTCGCAGCACCACCCCACCCGCGAGAAGCGGAGCGACGCTGACCCCTGAAGCGAAAGCGAGGGGCCACGAAGGACCGGGAAGACTTAGGACAGTCCTCTGAAAGCTTATGGACCTTGTTGTCAGCCAAGGAGTCCATAAGCTTGTCGAGGTCCTCGCCAAAGAGCATCTTACCTTTGAAGGGAAGCGTGCCCAGCCGGGTCTGAGGACTAATCAGCCGACCAGTGGCATAGCCAAAGGAGCCTCCGGGCAGCCACTGCCAAAACCATCGCCTTTGCCTGCACATGGACCAAATCATAGAGGGCGTCCGACACGAAAGCGATTACCGCCTCCAGACGATCAGCTTGTTCTGCCTCACCTGGCAGAAGCTCCCGGGCGCAGAGTAACTGTTGGACCCACTGGAGGCCCGCCCGCATCATGAGACTGCTACAGCAGGACGCCCGAACCGAGAGGGCCAGGACGTCAAAGATGCGCTTCAGGTGAGCCTCCAGCTTACGATCTTGTGAATCCTTCAAGGCCGTGGAACCTTCCACCGGAATTCATGGTGTGCTTGGCCACTGCTGAAACATAAGAATCCACCGATGGATATCGCAACAGCTCCAAGCCCTCTTCCGGGAGGGGATAGAGCTTATCCATCGCACGCCCCACCCGGAGCGCACCCTCAGGAGCCTCCCATTCCCGCAGGATAAGGAGCTTAAGCATGGGGTGGAAGGGAAAGGCCGAGGCCGGAGCCCTCCCAAAACCGGGTTCATATCCTTAGGGAGTGAGGCCATGAGATTATCCACGGAGGGACTTTCCAGACCCAGCTCCTCCAAAACAAAAGGGAGGAGGGGCTCTAACTCCTCCTTACGAAAAAGACGAAGGGCTCTGGGGTCATCCCCCTCTGGGGGGGCATCCGTCGAATCCGAGGAAGCAGCGGGGTCCAAGGACCCGGGAGACACCGGGGGGGGGGGGCACCCCCGGGACCACCCGCACCGGAACTGGTCCCTGGGGCTCCGCGGCCGGTCCAGTGGTCAAAGGTGCTGAACGAGGGATTTTTGGCGAGGGGCTTTCATCCAACTCATGCAGGCTAGCTAGATAAGATTTGTGCACGAGGATGAAATCCGCGGAAAAAGGGACCCTGGATTTGCCGGGAGGGGGGACGAGGGAAGGTCAGGACCCCCCTCCTGGGGACCCGCAGGGGCCAAATCGGGGGTTAAATCAAAAAGATCCGGCCCCCCAGCCCCAGGGAGCACTGAAATCTGCCCCGATGAAAAATCCAAGATGGCGGCCGTTCCCGGGCTCTGCCGACCCGGGAAAGGCCTAGCCATGCCGGGAGGAGTGGAGCCCCGGGCTAAATTTGCTTGTCCTTCTGACGAGGGACCTTCCCTACCCGGCAGGCAAGCCGTGCAGAGGCCTTGACTTGAAAAATGCGAAGAGGACAGCCCACAAGAAAGACAGGCTATCAGCCGGGACATAGCTAAACCTCGGCTGAAGAAAAAAAAAGTTGAAAAAAAGCTTGATTGACAGCCTGCACAGCAGGAGACAGCAGGTGGGAAACCTGCTGCCTTCTGCTTCTCTGACTGCCCATTCTAGCCCTACTCTGACCAGAAAAAAGTAAAAAAGCTGGTCAACTGCTGCAAATAAGTTAGAGGTAGGTGAGTACCTGCAACTTATGGAAAGTTTAACACCTTAACTTTATTTTTTTTTTTTTTTTAATGAGCGCAGCAGCGGGTTCAAAACCCTCTCGGCAGCCAGAGGGGGAACGAGGCCCAGAGAGCGTCGGTCCCCACACCTGGAAGCGTCCATGGACTCAGGACTATGCAGGGAACCCACTCCTGCAAAAGGGGACAAGCCCCCCTGAGCCGGGCAAGAGCTGGGAGACTGATGTCTCCCACACAAAAAACAGAAAAGCACTAAAGGCGGCAGAAATTTCCTTCAGAGATCCTTTTTTTTTTTTTAAAAACAAGAACCAAAAGTAGTACTTGCTTGAGCCTAAAGAGAAAGAAGAGGCTGACTAGCTTACAGCAGAGAACCGAAGGGAAGATGCTGCACCTACTGGAGACAGACGAATACTGAAGGGTTAGAGGATAAGCTCTGTCCCGATATAGGGCATCCTGCAAGTTTTAGTCTGTCTCCACCTGCTGGAAAGGAGGCTCAACCCATTGTCTGGACTGATCCGGGTATGTACAGGAAGTCTGTACAATGCCCCTGAAGCAACCAAGCAAGGAGCATCAGTCCTCCACTGGTGCAGGGGGGTCTGTGAGTCTCCACCGTTCCAGAAGCCACTGATCCACCTCAAGGATCTGAAGATCTGGCCACCCCCTCCTTCCTCCCAGTCTTGGCATCTGCAACATTCAAGGAGCTGGAGTGCCACAGGGCTTCGGTCTGTGGCACCGACAGCACCGGACCTGGTGCTGGCCATCCTTGTATTGCTTCTGGAGAAGCTCAACGTGCTTACTGGTGCCTGGTGGGGCACCAAGGCTTTCCCCTACCAATATGGTGGTAGTTGCCGGTTCCTCCAAGGAAGCTCCCACTGAGGCTAGCAGAGATACAGAGGCCTGCTGCCCCCCCCCCCCCCCTCCACTGCCCTACCGGTGCCTGCACCTCTGGACAAAGACTGAGCACTTAGGGACGGATCCCCTGCTAATTACAGTGAAGATGAGGAATCCTATGACACGGGGGGGGGGGGGGTGAATTATGTTTCAGAGTCCTCCGAGGGTCTCCCAGACCCTTCTCCTCCAGAGGAGTGAAGGAAGTCTACACCTGAGGACTTGACCTTCGCAGGGTTTGTAAGGGAGATGGCGAAAGATATCCCCATTTCAGTTATTTACAGAGGAAAATGACAGATACAAAATGCTTGAAATCCTCCAGTCCGTTGAGCCTAAAGAGATCAGGATGATCCTAGTGCACAAGATCCTTAAGGAGCTGCTGCTGAGAATATGGGAACCCCCCCTTCACAGTGCCTCCTGTTAAGGCAGACAGGGTTTACCTTGTCTACAGTGGTTGAATCCGTCCTCAAGAGGGCCAAGCACACGGACTCATTCCTCGGTGTCCACAGGGAAGGACAATAGAACGATGGCTGCTCTTGGGAGGAAAATATTTCAAGGTGACATGCTCATTGCCTGCATTGCTGCCTACCAGCTCTACATGAGCCAGTAATCAAGGGATATCTAGAAGCAGGTGCATAAGGGCCTGGAATGCAGAATATACGAAGTACAAGCAATCTACAATGTTTTCAAGATGGCACAGAGTATCTGCAGCAGGAATCAGCACTCAGAATGGTAGGCTGCAGGCCTCTGATCTCCAGAGTACTGGAATCACTTGCTGATGTGCTGTGTACAGGGGAGAATCTGAGATAGCTCAGCCACATCCCTCATCCTTCGGGACCACCATGAAACCCTCCAACAACTCTGCCTCCTCCCGTCAAAACCATCAGGGCTCCTGTGGCCATCCCAGGCAGCAGAGAGCCCCCAAGCCCTAGCCAGTCCCTCAGTCAACTCCAGGGACGAGGTGTTTTTTTTTATGTTTTATTAAATTTTCAAGTGCAATACAAAATCCAACAATGGTGTAAACACATACAATAAAGATATAAAAATATAACACCTGTAGTTGTGTCATTCCTTGATTATGGCTTGTGTCAGCATGTTATCCCCTCCCCCGTCCCCTCTCTCAAAAGGGTGCATAAGTCTTTACACTAGGGTACTTTCATGATAGCCACAGATTAAGTAGAATCATAAATGAAATTAAATGTAGGTGATGTACAAAGCATGTAGACATATTGCCAATATTATCATATAAGCCAGAAGAGTTACAGAAAACTACATAGCATCCATCATTGTCCGTGGAGATCACTCTATGCTGGGATAGCCCTGAGTTATCTATTATTTTAGGGATGACAACTATTACTAATTCTCACCTTGCAGGCAATGTCCTGATTCGCCATTTGACATGCAGTAGGGTTCCACTGCAATGGAAAGATTAATCAAACAGCTGATGTGGGCATCACACTTACAGGTTGCCAAACCTTGTGATGGGTGGTTACACGATTTTTTACTGCTGTCAAGTAGTCTAGCTGGCGGTAATTTTGTATTTTGGACTTTATTTCAGATATGGTCGGAATTACTGCAGACTTCCAATGTTGGGCGAGAACTGTGCGGGATGCAATTAAAATTATCATACACAACCTTTGCTGATAGTGATCCATCCCTGCAATGGGTGCATTTAATAAAGTGGTTGTGTGTTCCCACGAGAGATATTTTCAGGAGCTGACTCACCCATTGAGCTAAGGTTTGCCAATGACTTATTTTGGGACACTCCCACTATATATGAAAGAGAGCCATTTGCTCCACATTCTCTCCAGGTGAGACTGTGGAATACATCCTAAGTAGCTTTTCAGAATCTAGGTGCCACCTATATAACATCTTATAACTATTTTCCTGTAATCTAGCAGAGATAGAGCATTTACTCGCTTTCATAAATATGACGCCCCACATTTTAGCAGGAACCGGGCCCCCAAATCCCTTTCCTACTGAGTGAGATGATTAGGAGGTTTGGTACTTGGTATGTCAAGCAAGCCATAAATTTTTGATACTCCTTTAGAAAGTGTTGGTGGCGATACATACATTTTCAAATAGAGATAGACTTCCCCTTAATTTGTGTAGAACATATATTTAAAAAAGTGTTTTGAGTTGAGCATATGTTAAATTTGCTTCTTCTATAAAACTTATTTCCTTATCTGCTAATTTTCGTTCCTGTAGTACCATGAATCAGTCCAGACAGTGTGTTATGTCCCCCTTCCAGCAGATGGAGTCAGAGCAAAAACAGAGGGTGGTCCCTCATGATTGGTGCATCCTCTGTAAACCTTCAGTATTAAGAATATCCAAGCAACAAAGAAAAACCCCTTGGATGGATCAATACAAAACTGAATATCAACTAAATTGAACATCAAACTAAATATGAATAGGCAAACTTGCAATGTGAATTCTGTCAGTCCCAAACAAGTCCTGAAATGATTACACAGTCGAGCTGAAGGATTAACCCAAAGAAAAAACCCCAAAATCCTTAGGGTGGGCGTCTGAACTGATCCATGGTACTACAGAAATGAAAATTGGCAGGTAAGGAAATAATTCTTTTCCCTGTACGTACCAGGATCAGTCCACACCGTGGGATGTACCAAAGCTTTCCTTAAATAGGGTGGGCCACTGATATCCCAGCTTGAATGATCTGAGCCCCAAAAGAACCAGAGGTCGTTGATTGCAGAGTCAAGCGATAGTGATGCGCAAAAGTGTGCAAAGACTTCCAAGAGGCCACTCGGCAAAATTCCTGCAGAGAGACTGCTCTGCTTTCTGCCCAGGAAGCTGATTGAGCTCGAGAGAATGAGCTTTAATACCATCTGGGGGCTAATGCCCCGCGCCAATGTATGCGGTAGAGATTGCTTCCTTCATCCATCAGGTAATGGTGGTCTTTGAAGCTTAGTTCCCCTTCTTGGGACCACTCCAGAAGACAAAGATGATCTAATAAGCGGAAGTTTTTGGTAACCTCCAGAAATCGAAGGAGAACTCGCTTGACATCTAGGCGCCTGAGCTCCTTGGAATCCTCATCCCGGAATGATGGCAATTCCACCAACTGATTCACATGAAAAGACGAGACCACCTTTGTAAGGAAAGATGGTAAGATACCAGAGGATACTCCGGGATCCGTAGAGCGGAGATAAGGCTCTCTACATGACAAGGCCTGCAGCTCCGAGATTGTGCTAGCAGAACAGATGGCAACCAAGGAAACTGTCTTAAGAGTCAGGTCCTTGAGGGTAGTGCTCTACAGCGGTTCAAAGGGCAGCCCGACAAGAATACAAAGGATCAAAATCAAAACTCCGAGGGGCATAAATTGCGACTGTTTCACATGCTTTACTCCCTTCAAGAACTGGACCACATCCGGGTGTGTCGCAAGAGGAGGGCCATCCCGATGAGGAACTAGAGCACCTAAGTCTGCCACCTGATCTGAGAAAACTGTAGGCTAAATCCCCTTCTCCAGCCCTCGCTGAAGAATGACAAGATCTGGGCTATGGTCACACGCCGTGGAGAGAGACGTGAGGACTGGCAGCAAGCCTCAAACACTTTCCAAGCTCGGACATAGGACCTGGAGGTGGAAGGCTTCCTAGCCTTGAGAAAAGTGGAGATAACAGTCGCTGGATACCCTCGTCTCCTCAGCCGGCACTGTTCCAAAAGCCAGGTCACTAGACAGAAGCAATCTACCTAGTTGAAAAATACTGGTCCCTGCCGTAGGAAATTCGACAGATGCACCAGGCGTAGCAGGCTGTCCACTGCTAGGTTGACTAAGTCTGTGAACCACGGCAGACTAGGCCACTCCGGAGCCACAAAGATCACAGGCCCCTGGTGACCCTCTATTCTTCAGAGCACTCTTCCCACCAGGAACCAAGGCGGGAATATGGAACATAGGATGTTCCTCGGCCACAGGAAGGCTAGGGCATAGACGCCTTCTGCTCCATGCTCCCTTCTGCAGCTGAAAAAGCACGGAGCCTTTGCGTGGCCATCAGATCCAGATGGGGAGTCCCCCATCGCGTAATGAGTAGTGCCACTGCCTCCTGGGACAGTTCCCATTCTCTGGGATCTAAGCGCTGGCAACTTAAAAAAGCCACCTGAACATTGTCCACCCCTGCAATGTGAGATGCCGCCAGATTAGACAGGTGGAGTTCCGCCCACGGCATCAGCTTGTTAGTCTCCCGAGTCACATGGAGACTTCTTGTTCCCCCCCCACCTGATGACTGATGTACGCCACAGTTGTGGCTTGTCAGGGAGGATTCTGGACTGCTCGGCCTTATGCTAGGGGCAGAACACACTGCAGTGCAAGACGGACCGCTCTTGTCTCTAGACGGTGGATTGGCCAAGTTGCCTGTTCTAGTGCCCACTGACCCTGCATCGAGTGCCGACCGCACACTGGCCCCAGCCAGTAAGGCTGGCATCTGTTGTAACGAGTACCCATTGTGGAACCTAGAGCTCTACTCCTTGAAGCAAATGATCCAGGTCGAGCCCCAGGTCAGGCTGTCCTTGGGTAGGGGCGGTATAGGCAGAGGAGACAAATTCCTGAGATACCGGCTTCCAACGCGAGAGTAATGCTCTTTGTAAGGGACGCATGTGGATAAAGACCCAAGGCACAACATCTGTCATGGAGGCCATGAAACCTAGCAACTGGAAATAGTCCCAGGCTGTAGGAAGTCCGAGGTCCCGAAACGCTGAACCTGAGCAAGGAGCGATTGGACCCACTCCAGACGAAGAGAACCTATGCCTACTTTGATGTCGAAATGAGCTCCCAGAAAGTCAAGGGACCAGGATCCGTTCCTTCCTCAGGGCCATCACCACTACCATCACCTTGGTAAAGGCACGAGGAGCGGTTGCCAGCCCAAATGGCAGGGCCTGGAACTGGAAGAGCTGCCACAAAATCTTGAAGCGAAGGAGGTGCTGATGCTCCTTCAGGATGGGGATATGAAGATAAGCCTCCATCAAGTCCAAGGACGCCAGGAACTCTCCCCAGTGCACCGCAGCAATCCCTGAGCACACAGTTTCCATCCTGAAGTGTGGTACCTTGAGCTTCCTGTTGATCATCTTGAGATCCAGGATCGGCTGGAAGAAGCCTTCTTGCTTGGGGACTACGAAGTAGACGGAATAATGGCAGAGTCCTTGTTCTGGTAGTGGCACCGGAAGAATGGCTCCCAGATCCAGGAGGTGGTCTAGTGTCTGACATACAGCGCCCTGTTTCCTTAGTCCGCACGGAGAAAAGACAAACCTGAGAGGTCGAGCAAATACTAAAGCGTAACCGCGCTATAGAATATCCAGGACGCCCTGGTCTGAAGTGATTGTGACCCACTCCTTGTAGAAGAGCGACAGGTGTCCTCCTATGCAGGGAATCGAAGAATGGGCCGGCAATTTTTAAATGTGAAGATGTAGTGCAGTCCCTTGGTCAAGGGTGTCTCGGACTGATCTTCATCCCCAAAAGGAATGAGGCCAGGTCTGCAATCTAGACGAGGGAGGCCTGGGGGACACTGGCGCTTCAGCCAGGTGCAGCCAATGTCCTCTGAAATGGTTCCATGCGGAGCTGTATGTTCTGGATCTCCAAGGAGGATCTTCTGGTAATTTAAGTACCTTATGCTCCCCAAGCGACTTAAGTTGCTCCATCTCCTTTCCAAACATCTTACCCTTGAAGGGAAGGAAGCAGAGTTGAGACTAGGAGGAATCTGCGAACCAGGTCCTGAGCCAGAGGAGGTGCCGAGCTGAGACTACGGAGACCATAGATCTGGCCAGCACCCGGAGAAGATCATACAGTGCGTCCGCGTCATACGCTATGACGGCTTCTAGCCTTTCCACCTGTTGTGCCTCCCCTGGAGGCAGGTCCTGAGTCCAAAGTAGTTTTTGGCTCCAACAGAGTCATGTACGCTGCATCAGGGAGCTACAAACAGCAGACCAAACTCCCAAGGCGGACGCCTCAAACACTCTTCAAATACAACTCCAGTCACAGGAGTAGTTGCCCTAGCCGTGACTGTGGATACAGACGCATCCACCTTCAGTACCTTAAGTAGTTCCAGGGACTCCTCTGGGAGTGGATACAGTCTGTCCATCACTCTGCCAACCCGCAGAGGCACCTCCGGAGTCTCCTATCCCCTGGACAGCAATTGGAGGAGCATAGGATGAAAAGGAAAGTCTTCGAAGGTGGCTAGTAGGACCGGATCCCCTCTTTGGTGCAGAGCTGGCGGCAGGAGCCTCCTAGGGGGCCCCAGTATCTGATCCGGCCAGGACATATGAGATAAGTGGAACCATCTCACTCTGGAAAAGGCGTAGAACCCGAGGAACATCCCCTTCAACTTGCGCCGAGGGCATCAGGTCACCTAGATCAGGGGTCCACAGCAGGGTCAGTCAGGGGTGGAGGGTCAGGACCGGTTGGATGGGCAACCGGCTGAACCCCAGAGGATCCCGAAGGGGCCACTGGAACTGCAGGGCCAGAAATACTGGTGCTGTACTGGGCCGAGGCGGTACAGATCCACGAAGCCCCACTGCCACGTCCGGGAGTTCCCCCAGACTGACCACTTTAGGAGGTGGGGGAGCCAAACAGCATCCTGGTGGTGGCTGAGCCTTGCCAAATAAGCCCCATGCATCAGCAGAATAAATTCTGTGGAAAAAGGCTCTGGGAGAGGGATGGCCGGAGGGGAGAGGGGCCCGGAGGGTCCTCTGAGGGCGGCTCTGCATCGGGGAGGTGCGCCAGAAAGAGAACCGGAAGAGAATGAGGTCTGTCCAGGTCTGAATCACCAGGAGGCAGTGCTGGAGCAGCAAGTACTGGATCCAAGATGGCCACCGTTCCCACATTGGACGGGAATGGGGCCGACCTCAGAGTCTGGCGCGCATTTGCACACGAAACAGACCGCCCTCTAGGGTTTGAGATGCCCTTCCCGCTGGGGAGGTACCGAGCACACAGGCCTTCCTGGGAGAGCCGCGATCCTGGCTCCCTACAGGTGCTGCATCGTGTCAGCCGTGGCATGGAGGCAAGGAAAGAAGGGCTTGGAACCCAGACCTCCGAAAACCTTCGACAGCAGGAACGAAATCAAAGTCCTGTGCTGCCTGACTAATGACCCGTTCCGTTTTTTTTTTTCCCAAGCCAGAGGGATGTCGCGTCTCTGAAGCTTAGGGGCTGCCCTGAGGAAACGACATCTCTGGGCAGCGGGTCGATATTCAGGGGGAGGAGTTTGACCACCAACTTCACCCCTAAAGGCAGCAAATGACAGCCCTGTAAAAGGAAAGTTACTTACCCCCAAAACAATACAGCAATAAATAAAAAAAGACAGGTCTGCCACTGAATGACAGCTCTCTGCCTGCAAGCCTGCAGCAGGTCAGCCCATAGAAAGTAGAGCAAAGCTACAAAGAAAAGCCTTTGCTTTTTTTTTTTTTTTAAATAAGATCCATCCAAATAAAAAGTGTTAAGAAAACAGGAGAAATAAATTAGACTATTCTCACAGAAAGAAAATGGGAGAACTGAAGGTGCAACCCGAATCTGCTGGAGTCAGAGAAATACTGAAGGTTTACAGAGGGCGCACCAGTCATGAAGTACGTAGAGGGAACAAATTTTTCCTTATTTAGCCCATGGATAATAGTTCCCCTCCCTGAAGCAAGTGTCCAATAGTAGTTATACCTGCCTGTTGCCATGTCCGGAAGGCCACTGACTGATAACCTATAGCAAATTCTGTATTGTAATAAATTTGTTTGGTAAAAGTATGAATTTCCTAACACTTTCCCTTTCCACTGGTCCCAAATCTTCAATGTGGTTTTCAAGGACCAAGGTATTCATGCTGTGCGCCTCCATGTTCGTCTGGGTTGTCAGGGGATTGCTCCTATGGGCATCTCTCCAACCATCAACTGTTCAGCAATCACCCAGTTTGGGGTTTTGAACACGTGCAATATCCAATGCCTTCAATTGTGATGCAACATAATAGGCTTGTATATTCGGCACTCCCAACCCCCCCTGTAATTTAGTTTGAAATAGGACACGTCTAGCTACTCTCGGTGGCCTTTGCCGCCAAATGAAGTCAAATATTTTCTTATGTAATCTGCAAAGAAGATGGCAGGTATATGGGTTAAGTGGAGAACAAGTTCAGGTATCTTGGTAAGATATTCATTTTGACAATTGCTAAGTGCCCCAGCCATGTAAATGGGCCTTTATGCCATTTATCAATATCTGTCAACTGCCCACATGAGGGGAATATAATTGATGGAGAAAAGGTCTTCCAAATTAGAATGGAGATTAATTCCCAGATACTTAAGGGACTTCTTTGCCCAGCAAAATGGGAAGTTCCAAGAGATTCTATGATGTCAGAATGTGGCAAATTTATATTTAATAACTCCAATTTCTCAAAATTCACCTTAAATCCAGATACTTTGCTAAATGATAATTCTTTTTCTACTTCAATTAGTGAATGGCAAGGGTCAGCTAAAGTAAACATGTCGGCATGTGATAATTTGAAACTATGAGTGCCCAATTGAATTCCTTTTATAGACTGGGATGCTCAAATACACGTGGAGAAAGGTTCTAAGAATATAGCGAAGAGCAGTGGAGAAAGTGGGCAACCTTGTCTAGTGCCCCTACCAATCGTGAACGTGTCACCATAGCCACCATTCACTTTCACTGTGGCTTTTGGGTTATTGTATAACTGGGTGACCCACTGCATGAAAAAAGGGTCAAAGTTCATTTTTACTAAGGTTTGAAATAAAAGCTGATGAACTAGGTCGAAGGCCTTTTCTGCATCAATGGAAAGGAGTGCAGCTGGTGTCCCCTCCCTCTTTGCCCACCATATTAAATCTAGTATCTTCCTCACATTATCCACCACCATCCACTGCGGAACAAATCCCACTTGGTCCAATTGTATCAGGGAAGGTAGGTACCTATTCAATCGTAGCATCAATATTCTAGCCAAGATTTTTAGGTCCTGATTTATTAAAGAGATTGGCCTATAGGGCCCACACAAGGTGGGATCTCGTCCCGGTTTAAGTAATACCATGATACCTGCAATATTGGCTTGATTAGGAAAGGACACTCCCTCCCTGATATAATTAAAAAGATCCGCTAGGTGAGTAGCCAGCACATCAGAGATTGCTTTGTAATATTCCCCTGGTAGGCCATCTAGGCCCGGCGATTTACCAGCTTTAAGAGAAGTAATCATTGACCATACCTCCCCTGTTATTGGACTATGTTTCAGCAGTATACCTGAACTTTATACAATAAATGACTCCTATCAGTTTGTGTCAGCCCTGATCAGACATGTTGTCTGGCATCTGTTGAGGCTTCTTTGCAGTGCGACGCTTGGATCTCTCAACACGTTGCCATTTTGGAGCTAAGTCCATGCTTGTATTAGCGATCATCGTCAGCGGTGGTGGAAGGCTGAGCTCAAGGCCTGCTTGCTGAAAGACCATCCTCACTTCTTTCACTTTTCAGACGGTATGTGACACCTTCTTGCTGAAAGGATAGGGTAAAGGGGAAATTCCACAGATACCTGATATCCGTGCACCTCAGCGCTTCTGTAACTGCACACAGGTCGTTGCGTTTTTTTTTTGTTTGTTTGTTTTTTTAGAGTGCTGGCTGCCAAGTCTTGGAAAACAGCGATTTCCATGTTCCAGGTCCAGAGCTTCTTTTGTCTTGCAACTGCAATTACTGCTTCCTTTTGAATAAAGCTTTGAAAGTCTAATATGTCACGAGGTCTGCTTTCCTGGCGTGCTCCTAATGCCCTGTGCGCTCTCAGTTTTTATTGTGGGGCTCTCAGAGTTTTCTCCTTGTCCTTTCTCTGCTTTATTTTGAGTTAAGAGGAAGGAACAAAATGCGGTTGATATCGCCATGGTATCTGCATATTCAATTTATCCGAATGTTGAGGTGCCTTGAACAATTCTCTATGTCCTCTAACTTTTCAGACAAGAAGAAAATTTCGGATTGCATCTCCGTTTTGTTCTGGGTGAGTGCTGTAATGGCGGTGTCATGGCAATCTACTCTTATAGATGTCATCCACCCGCTGACCAAGTGCCAGAAAGTCTTCACAAAGTTCTGAAAAGGAAGCAAGTAAGTCCTCCTTATGATGCTTCATTTCAGACCATACGTAGTTCTATGAATCATTCACACAGCACAGATTTCATTGGTAAGTCAGATAAGGTCAGGGCATGGTCTATTGCCGCTTGCGGGGACAGTACCAGAGCTTCTGTTTCCTGGCTTTCCATTTCCCCTGCTGTACTCAAATATTAGGCCCTGATTTCCTCAGCTCTTCCACCACTTTAGTGAACAAGAATTTCTGCAAATCTAAGCCTTTTTTCCTCGTATTCATCTGGGCTCGTTCGTGTGGTTGGTAAGCAGGTCAAAGTGTATATTGTAGTTCTTAATCGGGTATTGAAGGTGGAGGATTGCAGGAGCTACATGATTAAGCGTCTATCTTGCCTCATCGCAAACAGTGCGCCCCCCCCCCCCCCCCAGGGACGAGGTTTTGACTGGGGAGTAGGGAGAGTAGGCCAGTCACCCATACCCACAATGCTGGACCTTTTGCTCAGGCTGCAGTTCTTTGCAGACCAGTGGCCCAGTATAACCTCAGAAAGTGGGTTCTTTCATCATCTGTCAAAGGCACCAATTGAATCTAATAGGTGTCCCACCAAATTGCCCTCCGTGCCCGTTCTGGGGGCTGGGAGCACATCAGGAGATACTACTAGCAGAGCTCTTCTCTCGCTTAACAGCCGGAGCAGTCGAGCCAGTACCACTAGGGCAACGAGAGCAGGGATTCTACTCCTAGTACTTCCTGATTCCAAAGAGAACAGGACTCCATCCCATCCTAGACCTAAGAGCCTTGCACAAATTTCTAATAAAAGTTCAAGATGGTTTCCTTGATCCCCCCTCAATCCACTGGATTGAGGGGGGATCAAGGATGCATACACTCATATCGAGATCTTCCCCAGTCATAGGAAGTATCTGATTCATGGTAGGAAAACAGCACTTCTAGTACCATGGTGGTGGCGCACTGCCACAAACTGGGAGTACATGTTTTCCCTTATCTGGAAAACTGGCTGGTCAAGAGCACATCTCAGGCAGAAGCCACGAGGTCCATGCACTTGACCATCCAGGTGTTGAAGTCACTAGGGTTTATTCTCAACTACCCAAAGTCCCATCTCAGCCCATCACTTCAATTGGACTTCATGGGAGCCCTGCTAGACAGCTCAGGTCAAGGCCTTGTCAAAGAGCATTCACCCTTATGACCATTGCAGCAGAAATTCAGTAGAGCCAGGTGTCAGCGTGGCACATGTTGAGGCTGCTGGGCCATATGGCTGTTGCAGTCCATGTCACTCCCTTGGCTCATCTAGACATGCGTAAAGCCCAATAGACCCTGAGGCTGCAGTGGCGCCAGGCCACTCAGAGCCTCCAGCATTGATTCTGAATCACCCAGTCTCTCCAGGACTCATTGCCCTGGTGGCAGGTACTTACAAATCTGGAACGGGGGATCTCTTTTCAAAGTCCCCCTACCCAAATTGTCCTAGCCATGGATGCATCCACCCTGGGGTGGGGAACTCATGCAGATGGGCTTAGCACCCAGTGTCTGATCTGCTCAGGAACACTCATCAAATCAATTTCCTGGAGCTTCAGACTATCAGGTATATGCTACAGGCTTCAGAGATCAGCTGCCCAACAAAGTTGTCCTGATCCAAACAGAGAACCAGCTAGCCATGTGGTATGGTCATTTTCTGCCACCTTATTTCTGAGGTGTTTACACCCCTAAATGCTTATGATTCTTAGCTTTCCTTTGGCTTACCTGAGTACATAAGCTTCCTGCTTGTCAGTTTTTGTCACACTGATGATCAAACAATGCACATTCTGTAAAAGTTTGTCCCACTCAAACCTGTAAAAGGATAAGTTCAGAAAGTCACTTAAGGCAGACAATATTTATGTCATAGAAAGCAAATTGTCTACATATTGCCTTGAGATCTCAGTAAGGGTAATTAGATTTCTGAAGCCAGCATCTCTATTGCATGACTTCCCCAGTTGTACAGTGTCCCCAAAATTCATATTCTGTACAACATGCGGGAGGTCAATATTCATCCCCTTAAAATTCAAGAAAAAAGTTTTAAGTTGATGGATTTGTTCCTATCCCTTCTGAGTTTTTTTAAAACTTTTCCCCTTATCTTAATTACAGACAAGTATTAGTCTTTGGAAAAGGGGAAATTTTCACAACTAAGAAAGCAGATTCTTCAACTGCCTAGGAAAATACAGACTTATCCTGCCCAAAATTATATTACTGGACTTTGAACCTGGTGCACTGTGCAAGGGCAGGCATAACAGAACCAAAGACCACAATGGGCAGATATGGAATGTGAGTTCCTGAAGGAATGTGATTTATCAGGCATTAGGTATTTTTGCCAGAGGATGTGGTTAGTGCAGTTAGTGTAGCTGTGTTTAAAAAAGGATTGGATAAGTTCTTGGAGGAGAAATCCATTACCTGCTATTAAGTTGACTTAGAAAATAGCCACTGCTATTACTAGCAACAGTAAAATGGTATAGACTTAGTTTTTGGGTACTTGCCAGGTACTTATAGCCTGGATTGACCACTGTTGGAAACAGGATGCTGGGCTTGATGGACCCTTGATCTGTCTCAGTATGGCATATTCTTATGTTCACAGAAAAAGTTATTTAAAGATGCAGAAATTTAAATATTTTGAGCAGAATTTCCCTAGAAATTCACTGTAAGAGTGTCCCTTCTACTCACTCTCCCTACTCCCCTGGCCACTTTGCCCTCTCAGGCCCCAACTCCTCCACCTGCCAGTATCTCTCTACCCCTAGGCTCAACCCCTTCCACTCTTATGGACACTCAGAGTTTGACCCCTTTCTCAGTACTGCCCTTCACACAGGCTCCCTCTGTCCCTCCCTCACACAAATGCTCCCTCTAGTGCACATACACACCCCCTCATCCAGGCTCCATCACTCTTACACATCCCCTCATACAGGGTCCCTCTCTTGCATACACACCCACACAAGCTCCCTTTCTCACACATACACCCTCACACAGGTTACCTATATGTCTCACTCATCCCTTCACACAGGCTCTCACACACAATCCCTTCACACAGGCTAACACCCTCACATACACACCTTCGCAATCTCGTCATATAGGCTCCCTCTCTGGCAACCACACTTAAGCACCACCTTCCCTCTCCCTCACATTCAGCTCTCAATACAGTCACTCTCAAGGCCTTCATCTTCGCTGCGAGCAGAACACGTCTCTCGGTGGCCTTCATCTTCATCGTGAACGGCACGACAGGACCTTCATCTTCACCACGAACAGTGCGAGCTCAGTTTGTGGCACGCCGGGGTCTCCTGCCATTTTCTTTTCAGAATTTGGCAATTGGTACTCTTCCGTGTCCTTGTGCCTATCTAGGGATGGCAACCAGATGGACTGATTTAAATGAAACTCCGAGACTATCTTGGGCAAGAAGAATGGAACAGTACGAAGTTGTAACACTCCTGGGGTCATCCGGAGGAACGGTTCCTAACATGACAATGCCTGTAGTTCAGAGATGCAACAAGCCGAACATATAGCCATCAGGAACACAGTCTTCAGGGTTAACAAGTGCAAGCGGCTGAAAGGAGAGCCCTACCAAGAACTCCAATACTAGGTTTCTATTACACAAGGGAACCGGTCACCATAGGGGTGGGCGGGAGGGAGGAGAGAGTAACTGAGGGGAGGGGGAGGAGGAGAGAGTGACTGAGGGGGAGGGAGAAGCAGTGGCGGCGGCGAGGGCTGCAGCGGCAGCGAGGGGCGGTGGCGAGGAGCAGTAGCGGCGGCGGGGAGTGACTGAGAAGTCACATTAATGGTAAGAAGTACTTTATTCATCATTGGTTAGCAACAGCATAACAACGTTATTAAAAAGAATTCAGAGACTTATTGTACTTTAAAAGTGTTGGTCTTACATAAAATGCACATATTTACTTGTATTTAGTTTTAAACATATTGTATGGCTCTCACGGAATTACATTTTAAAATGTGGCGTTCATGGCTCTCTAGCCAAAAAGGTTCCTGACCCCTGCTTTAAGGCCACTCCTCTCTCCACTGGGATAGCTGTTTGCTTCAAAACAGCACAGACCAGCACATCCACTTAGGGACACGGAGGCATTCCCCCACCACCAGCTCCAGTGGGTATAGAGCTTCTAATGCTCATCCACCTTTAAACTCACTTCAGGGGTGTCCCATTCCAGGTCAATTAACTCCTGGATGGCTTCCAGCACCGGAAAGCAGCAAGAAGCTTTTCAGAGAGACACCAGAATGGGATTTCTTCTTTGGTTCCGTCAGAGTCCGCCCCAGGATCTCCCAGTGTATTCATGGTCTGAGGAAATCAGGACCAGCTATCTCTATGGAAAAAAAAAGTAACATGGTCCAATATGGCTCCAAAGATGGCAGGATTCCCCCATCTTCCAAGGAATCTCCTTATTCGTCCGTGCTGTCAGGGTCCCTGCCAGGGATACCCTTGGTGAGATTAGGCATGACTTGAGTCCTGCCGATAGGGCTGGGAGAGGGAGGCCCTACCAGCTGTGGTTTCGCCCAGACAGGGGCAAGTGAAGCAGACTGCACCTGTACGAAGTCTTAAAGGCCTTGAAAGAATTTCACCCAAGAGAAGGCTGCTGGGTCCATGCCTAGCCCAGGAGGTACTGGGATAGGCACCGCTGGATTTCCCTCTCCCATGGAAGACCCAGCCCTGGGGTTACTCAGATCAGAGGTACTTCTGGTTAAGATTGTAGCTGACCCATCCTCAGATTGGGAGGATTCGGGCTTTGTAAAGTCTGGGGACCAACTCTCCCTGGCCCTCACAGTGCTGACATAAGTA
Organism: Rhinatrema bivittatum; assembly: GCF_901001135.1. Lineage (NCBI taxonomy): Eukaryota > Metazoa > Chordata > Amphibia > Gymnophiona > Rhinatrematidae > Rhinatrema > Rhinatrema bivittatum. The sequence continues at coordinate 320,749,674 of NC_042617.1, forward strand.
AGAATCAAGGTCAGACTGTTGCCCCTAATATGACAAGCAGCACAAAGAATGGTGCTTGTGTTTCTTTGCTGCCTGAGCAATTAGGCATGTTAGCTACGCATTCAGCCAGATATCACTTAAATTTGTGCACAGATTTCAGGCAATTACGCGGGCCGCAGCAAGGCGCACACACAACCCATGCACCCAGCTTTATCTAAAGTCTGTGCCTAGAAAGTTGCGCATGTACGTATGGGCGCAATGTTGTGTGGGGCGTTACACGCAGTCCTCACACAGCCATCGCAACATACCATGCGGCGTGAAAATAAAGTGGGGCCTAGCTCACTGAGGGCCGCTCAACCGGCTTGGAGCCCACTTCCCTTAATCCCAATGGGATCGGGAATGACATCTGTACAATGCACAGAGAAGGGAGACTGGAGGAATTCTCACCAAAACCCCTCCAATGCCTCAATCTGTGATGGATCGGTTTTTGGGTTTTTTTTAAATACTTACCTGGGCTCAGTTACAGAGATGGTCTCTGGCTGCGGGGGAGAGGGCTTTGGCTGTCACTGCCACACAGCTTCCTGCACCCACTGCCTTTCAGCTGAATAAGCAGCAAAATCCACGCTAGTAACCGGCTTCTGGACTAAGACTCCTCTGAGGGATCTCGAAAATCACCACAGGAATTCTCAACTGGGGAGGGACCTTTAGGTATCACCACAGGAGAGCGAGGCTCGATCTTTCTCCAATATAAAAGTAAAATTTCTTCTAAAATGGTACAGCGATCCCCATAGGGAAAGAACATCCACATCTGCTAGGAGACAGATACCGAAGGGCTGAGGTTACTACAGGGGTATATCTAGGGTAATGTCAGCTTTGAAACTGACTCCGTCTCCATCTGCTAGCAGGGGAGCATATAATCCATTGGTCCCGAGTCCATCTGGCTACACGCTAAGAAATTTAAGTTATTTTATAGAACTTAAGTTATTTTCAAAGTGACCAGCACAAGACATCCCATTGAGCCAGCCAGTTGCCTGTTTCAATACAACAGGGCTTCCTGCACTCCACTATGCAAATGCAGTGAAGAATAAGTCCAGTAAAAGGAGAGATATGAATACTTCTAGTGCCATAACCCAGAAGTGGCAGAATTGGTGATACGCCAGGAAAGTGTTCTGGCAGCTTGCCCTTGTCCTCTGACAAGGTCTGTCAATGAATCTGCTGTGCTGCACTTTGAAATTCAAAGCAGTCCTCTCAGCTTGTACTGGAGCTCCTTAACTCACAAATTTTGATTCCTTATAATTGTCATATTTGACTCTTAAAATTCAGAATATTCACTTGTTGCAACTGATATGATTAACTTTCTGGGCTATAGCTTAGGTCAATTTTAACTAGCTGTTACCAAGCAGCAACTCTTTCCTAGGCAGAATTTCTATTTATATCTTCTGAATAAGCAAAGTATCCAACTACTGTGCTACAATGGTTGATATCAGCCCTTTGAGTAGCTGGAAAGAAATGTCAAACAAAAAATCTCTAGTATTTTCTGGCACTGCAACCATCTATCGGACCGATTCAGAAAACCTCGCGGGAGAGCCGGCGAGTGCCCACTCTCCCGATGTGCACCCAGGCTACTCTCCTGGGGGTGCGATTCAGGAAGCCAAGGTATGCAAATTAGGGCCCGCGGTAAAAAGGAGGCGCTAGGGACATTAGCGCGTCCCTAGCACCTTTTTGACAAAGCGGCGGCTGTCAGCGAGTTTGACAGCCGACGCTTAATTTTACCGTGTCGGTTGTCGAACCCGCTGACAGCCAGGGGTTCGGAAAATGGACACCAGCAAAGTTGAGCGTCCGTTTTCCAATCCACGGGCCCATTTTTTTTTTTTTTTAATCTTTGGGGCCTCAGACTTCATATCGCTATATTAAGTCAGAGGGTGTACAGAAAAGCTTACTGTATAAGGGGTAAAAATAGCACATAAAAAATATGCAGCCAAATGGGGGCTAAAGGTGCGCTCAGCCGAGTGCACCATACTGAATCCGTCCGTATGTGAGCTCGTTCACATAAGCACAATGAAAATTGATCACTTAAATATTGATCAATAACTGCTCCTCCTGCACCCCGCATGTTATATAATCAATGCCTGGGAGAATGTACAAATACTGCAGAAACAGATGTAGTGGCTCACAGGTTACTCCTGCTTGAAGTTGCTGAAAATTTTACAATGCTCCTCTTAAATCCAAAAGTCCTACAACTGAAAAGGTTTTCAGATTTCTGAGCTTGCAATATAAAATGAAAATGCCTGGGCTCATCCCAAACAATTACAGATCATACTGCTTTCATGTCTAACTTAAAATAATTATGATACAGGTGCTTTTTACAAGCATCCAAAATACCAAAGAACACAATTACAGCATAGATACATAACTTAATTTACAACTCTTACTACATAATAACATAAGACAAGAAATAAGACTTGCCATACTGGGTCAGACCAAATATTCCCTCTAATTTCTGACATGCTATGTGCACAAACTTTTGTTGTATGCAACTTTTCCAAAACTTAACTTAATGTTGTGTGTCCAAACTTACAACTCAGCCTACTGGAGTTAAAAAAGAAATGAAGACAAGTGAAATGTTAACATGTTTATATACTTAAAGAGGCTACTAAAGGTATAGCAAGTAGAAAGCGTAACAGTTTAATTGTTTTATACTATATATACTGGGCGACTGCGCCTCATAACTCAGTTCACAACTTCAGTCCATATTTACATTTTTTCCCTGCGGTCTGACATTTGTCCATTCGTTATAGATTCTGTCAAGATCTACATTTCCGCCATCTAGTTGATAGTTCTTCACACGCATGATCATAGCCAAATGCTCCGTCTGTAACAGATTCTGCGATTTGGTTTTTGTAGTGTTCATTTAACTGAAGCCACGTTCAGTCTTACACTGGATGCCATGAATGTTCCTCCAATATCCAACACACCGAGGTCTTTGAATTGTTCATTTTGAGTTACAAATAACAGATGACAAATCTGAAACTTTGTCTGATTTTCTCAGCAACGAATTTGAAGCTGTTGTATTGATCAACTGTTAACTCCTCAGGCAGAAACTCTATATTGAGCACAGTGATTTTGTGTTATCAATTCCGAAATCGAAGTCACAATTGACAAGTGACCCAATATCAAATGCAGCCCATACCTGTACTTCCTCTTCTGGAAATCTTTCATCCAGATGGACACACAAGAGATTGATAAATGTGATCAGCGAGCTTGTGTCGACTGCACTATTGGTTGGTACCTGTAATAGTGCTTTAACACTGACTCTACTGAGGTGAGTTAGATTTGACTTCTGATCTTGTTCAGTTTGCCTCGAGCTAGATGGTGAGCTTCTAGAGTTGTTAAACCCTTCTTCTGAAGAGACAATGAAGCCAAATCTGATAGAACATCGTTCAAAATTTCCAGAGCTACCCTAAACTCAGAAGTGCTCTACCCTAAACTCAGAAGTGCTCAGCTTCTTGAAACAGTATTTGGCAATTGGGTCTTTTCCCTGCTCTTCCTCAAAATATTTTAACAAAACAGTATAGCTTGCACAGCAAAATGCCTCAGCCATCGCACTTCATTTAAAGGTCTGAATGCCACTTAATCATGCTCTGAGGAGTCAACGATTTCTTGAAATTTAACTCTTTTTGAAATATACTAAACAGAGTACACAGTTCTGATAAGAGTTTCAATGTCTTGCATCAGTTTGACTTCTTTCCATGTATCAGTTATTCCTAAATCTTCACGATGTGCTACACAGTGTTGCTGAGTTAGGTGTGGGGTTTCTTTTCAACTGTGCTGCTACTCCATTTTTTCTTCCTAACACAGAGGCTCCATCTGATTTAAACATCTTCCTTAAACCAAACTTGTTTGCTGTATAAAAGTTTGATGGCAGATACAATTAAAGCAGCATTGCAATGTTCTAATTGCAAAATGCCAAACGATACTTTGTAATCCAAAGCATTGCTAGGCCGATACTTAAAGTATTAAGCATTTGGTCAAAGATATGTCAATACTTTCATCAACGGTTAAAGTGTGGAACAATGCCAAAGAAATTTCTTGCATTATATAATTTTGAACACTGTTGATGACTTCAAGAATTTCAAATGTGTAATTTTTACTTCAACTATCTAGCAGTTTTACAAATTTGGCCATGTGTTCATTTATATCTGTAACAGCCAGCATAGAGGAGTTCAATTTGATGGCTAGCAAGACGCTGTCAATCAGGACCTTTGTCATCTGGATTTGAATGCTTCCGTTCTACGATTTGCCTCCTTTGCTTTTCTTCTGGAGTCTCTAGTAACAGGTTCTTCAATCCACTGCGAAATAGTGGACTCATTTTTCAATTTTGTTACCTGTCAATGTGAGAATTACTTACTAGATGTCTTGAGGAAATCCAGTTTCCAGATCTCATTCCAATTTTTACCCGCAGAAAAAACACCTACAGCTTTCGCTTCAGCGCAGATCAGACAAATGACTCCTTTATCTTCATCATATGAAAATCTTGCACAGGGCTACACGAGTTAGGCCATGCAACTTCGCAGTATTAGCTTCAGTCTCATCTAGCCATTCGGATTTAAATGATGTAGCTGTTCTCTTGCGTTTAACAACTTTACTCATTTTCGTTTTTATGCATTCAAATCTTATCTTAATTGTAATTAACTTAATTATCAACTTATTTAAACTTAACCAGTTGACACTAAGAACATGACATACTGGGTCAGACCAAGGGTCCATCAAGCCCAGCATCCTGTTTCCAACAGTGGCCAATCCAGGCTACAAGTACCTGGCAAGTACCCAAAAACGAAGTCTATTTCATGTTACCGTTGCTAGTAATAGCAGTGGCTATTTTCTAAGTCAACTTAATTAATAGCAGGTAATGGATTTCTCCTCCAAGAACTTATCCAATCCAATCCTTTTTTAAACACAGCTATACTAACTGCACTAACCACATCCTCTGACAACAAATTCCAGAGTTTAATTGTGCATTAAGTGAAGAACTTTCTCCGATTAGTTTTAAATGTGCCACATGCTAACTTCATGGAGTGCCCCTTAGTCTTATCTGAAAGACTAAATAACCAATTCACATCTGCCCGTTCTAGACCTCTCATGATTTTAAACACCTCTATCATATCCCCCCTCAGCCGTCTTCTCCATGCTGAAAAGTCCTAACCTCTTTAGTCTTTCCTAATAGGGGAGCTGTTCCATTCCCCTTATTTTGGTCACCCTTCTCTGTACCTTCTCCATCGCAATTACATCTTTTTTGAGATGCGGCGACCAGAATTGTACACAGTATTCAAGGTGGGGTCTCAACATGGAGAGATACAAAGGCATGACATTTTCCGTTTTATTCACCATTCCCTTAATTGCCAACATTCTGTTTGCTTTTTTGACTGCCACAGCACACTGAACAGACGATTTCAATGTGTTTATCCACTATGACGCCTAGATCTTTCTTGGGTGGTAGCATCTAATATGGAACCTAACATTGTGAACTATAACATGGGTTATTTTTCCCTATATGCATCACCTTGTACTTATCCACATTAAATTTTCTGCCATTTCGATGCCCAAATTTTCCAGTCTCAAAAGATCTTCCTACAATTTATCACAATCTGCTTGTGATTTAACTACTCTGAACAATTTTTTATCTGCAAATTTGATTACCTCACTCGTATTTCTTTCCCGATCATTTATAAATATACAAGCCGTTAAGCCCGTTAAAACGGGCTACATCCCTCTGTCTCTCACCTCCCCCTCATTCTCTCTCCCCTCACTCTTCACCACCCCCTACCTCCCTCCCTCACCCACTCCTCCCCACCCTCCCACTCAGTCCCTCCCCCCTCTCTCCCTCCCTCTCACTCCCTCAGTCCCTCCCCCCTCTCTCCCTCCCTCTCACTCCCTCAGTCCCTCCCCCCTCTCTCCCTCCCTCTCACTCCCTCAGTCCCTCCCCCCTCTCTCTCACTCCCTCAGTCCCTCCCCCCTCTCCCTCCCTCTCACTCCCTCAGTCCCCTCCCCCCTCTCTCCCTCCCTCTCACTCCCTCATTCCCCTCCCCCCTCCCTCTCACTCCCTCAGTCCCTCCCCCCTCCCTCTCACACTACCCTCATGTCCCTCCCCCCTCCCTCTCACTCCCTCAGTTCCCTCCCCCCTCCCTCTCACTCCCTCAGTCCCTCCCCCCTCCCTCTCCCTCCCTCCGTCCCTCCCCCCTCCCTCTCACTCCCTCCTTGCAGTCCTCCCCCCTCTCTCCATCCCTCTCACTCCCTCAGTCCCTCCCCCCTCTCTCCCTCCCTCTCACTCCCTCAGTCCCTCCCCCCTCTCTCCCTCCCTCTCACTCCCTCAGTCCCTCTCCCCCTCAGTCCCTCTCAGTCCCCCCAGTCAATCCCTCCGTGTCCGTCCCCCCCACTCAGTCCGTCCCCCCCACTCAGTCCGTCCCCCCCACTCAGTCCGTCCCCCCCACTCTCTCTCTTCTCCCTCCCTCACTACTGGCCGCTACCGCCGCCGCTTGCTACCCGCCGCCGCCCGCTGCCGGTACCGCCGCCGCTCGCTACTGCCACTGGACGCCGCCATTTTTTTTCTTTCTGACGCTGGCTCAGACCGACGTGCTCGCCCGCACATGCGCGGTAGAGCTGGTCTCTACTGCGCATTTGCGGCACGTCGGTCAAGCTTCGTTTATCTAGTAAGATTGTAAAGTAAGGGTCCCAATACAGATCCCTGAGGCACTCCACTACCCACTCCCTTCCACTGAGAAAATTGTCCATTTAATCCTATTCTTTGTTTCCTGTCTTTTAGCCAGTTTGTAATCCACGAAAGGACATCACCACCTATATCATGAATTTTTACTTTTCCTAGAAGCCTCTCATAAGGAACTTTATCAAGTGCCTTCTGAAAATCCAAGTACACTATATCTACCTGTTCACCTTTATCCACATGTTTATTAACTCCTTCAAAAAAGTGAAGCAGATTTGTGAGGCAAGACTTGCCTTGGGTAAATCCATGCTGACTTTGTTCCATTAAACCACATCTTTCTATATGTTCTGTGATTTTGATGCTTAGAACACTTTCCACTATTTTTCCTGGCACTGAAGTCAGGCTAACCGGTCTGTAGTTTCCCGGATCGCCCCTGGAGCCCTTTTTAAATATTGGGGTTACATTAGCTATCCTCCAGTCTTCAGGTACAATGGATGATTTTAATGAGAGGTTACAAATTTTTACTAATAGGTCTGAAATTTCATTTTTTAGTTCCTTCAGAACCCTGGGGTGTATACCATCCGGTCCAGGTGATTTACTACTCTTCAGTTTATCAGGCCTATCACATCTAGGTTCACCGTGATTTGGTTCAGTTCATTTGAATCATTACCCATGAAAACCTTCTCTGGAATGGGTATCTCCCCAACATACTCTTTAGTAAACACCGAAGCAAAGAAATCATTTAATCTTTCCGCGATGGCCTTATCTTCTCTAAGTGCCCCTTTAACCCCTCGATCAAACGGTCCAACTGACTCCCTCACAGGCTTTCTGCTTCAAATATATTTTTGAAAGTTTTTACTGTGAGTTTTTGCCTCTACAGCCAACTTTTCAAATTCTCTCTAAGCCTGTCTTATCAATGTCTTACATTTAACTTGCCAACGCTTATGCATTATCCTATTTTCTTCTGTTGTATCCTTCCTCCAGTTTTTGAATGAAGATCTTTTGGCTAAAATAGCTTTCACCTCCCCTTTTAACCATGCCAGTAATCGTTTTGCCTTCGTTCCAACTGTTTTAATGTGTGGAATGCATCTGGACTGTGCTTCTAGGATTTTATTTTATTTTTATTTTTTTATTTTTTTTTTAACAATGACCATGCCTCTTGCACACTTTTTACATTTGTAGCTGCTCCTTTCAGTTTTTTTCTAACAATTTTTCTCACGTTCTTTATAAATGATTTATATTACCACATGGCATCATATACACTGTCATCTAGCTACTGACGCAGAACATAGATTATTGTACGTGTGTGTATTGTGTAGCCTAGCAATGCTAGTATCCCTCCCATCCACACTGTCGCTGTACCCTGAACCGCTGCAGCGATGAGGTCAGGAGAGTATGAACTCTCCTGACCTCATCCCATTAATGACCTAGCAGGCTAGCAGTCAGTTCTAAGTAACAGGTGGCATCCTGGCCTCTGTCAGATGCAGTGTGTGCACTTAGGCCTAAATTCACTGGGGTTACAGAAACTTTGGAGCAAGTGTTTAAACCAATACTATGGACTGTGTAGAGAGGAGTCAGATCTCTTAACCCACAGAGTGGCACAGACATTATGTAGCACACGTTAGGTGTCTCCCATCATTGCTGTGCAAGTATAATGATTTTATGCCTAGTTTTTGGAAAAGCTCTAGGATTAAAAACACTGAGCTAAACTTTGTACCATGTGCACGTCCTTCATGGGCCATGTGCGCGCACACACGCACACAGCTTAGAGGGAACACTGCTGCAGGGGTATATCTAAGGTGACGTCAGCTTTGAAACCTGTCTCCATCTGCTAGCAGGGGAGCACAAACATTGGTCCTGAGTCCATCTGGCTATACGCTAGGAAATTTCTCATTTAAACTGTCTCTGCATCCTTTTCCCAATCCTCAGCCACTCTCCACTGATAGAATTTCAAAGAATAAGGTAAAGGGAGGAAATGGTAGATTTTTGGGAAAGTCAATTTCCCCATGCTCATAGTACCTCATTCCACCCTGTAGATACAATAGAAACAAGTGATGTGGGTAACTCTGCATCAAACTGTAGTGCTCTAAAACAGAGGCAAGAGATGGATTCCTAACCTGTCCCTGGCATCTTGAGAACACGTTTACAGGTTAGTTAGGAGAAATATAATCTTCCCCTGCAGACAGCATTGGCAGCTAGTCTCTCCCAGATACATAAAATTATATAGTATTAAGCTGCCTCCCAGTTCCAAGGACACCATTATTCAGATAAAGCCTTGCAATATCAGCAGCAGACCTGAACAGTAGCAGTTTCCTATTTAACTTTAGATTAGGAACTACTTTTCTACTACAAAGTTCCAAGCAAAATGTTCATTTTCTTTCCCAACTTGCAATTATCACAAGACTGGAAGCCACATGATATTCAAAGCCACAACTATTCACCTAAGATCCCTAATACCTATCATGATATCCCCCTGACAGTTACTCAGCCTCACAGCTTACTCTCATACTATTTAACTCCCAATCTCTTGTCAAAAAGACCCCTATCCTAAATGACATCCTGCTTGACCACAAACCAGACATTTGTGCCATTACAGAAACTTGGTTCAAACAAACCTACTTAGTCCTCATAAACCAACTACCTACACACCTCTGACATTATCTCCACACCAAGGCACAAAAAAAAAAAGAAAAAAAAAAAGACTCCTATTAAGAGCGAAGAAAAACCTCAGACTTATATCCTAAACCATTAGACCTGAACCCAAATTTGAAATTGGTCTTTTCAAATCTTCTCTACTCCAAGCATGTCTTGTATATCCCTCCCCCCAGGTCTCCTCAAAAACAATGCCTCCCCACTCATCGAATTTATTGCGGATAATATTGATATGGTCACCCCAGCCATTATCCTCTGACTTCAATCTACACATAGACTCTTTCCCTCTATCTCCCAACTGTGAAGCCTTCCTGTCCTCCTTGAATGCTATGGGCTTTAAACAAATTATAAACTGCCTCACACAAAGCAGGGCACTCAGACAATTTTTATAAACTCACTCATCCACCAATCTGAAACACCCTCCTGCACCACTGTCCCATGGTCTGACCACTCATTGATAAAACAAATCTCTCCATAAACAAAACATCCATTTCTCCTCCTAACCATAACACCACAATCCAAATCAGAAAACCCTGCAAAGACATCCTAATTAAATCCCTCACCAACGCCCTAAATGAACTAGACATCTCTAACACTGAATCCGCCCTCTCCACATGGAACATCACTACCAACATAGCCAACAAAATCTTCCCTCTAACATCCAAAGAACTAAACCCCTTCCCTCAATAACAAAAAAGCCTGGTTCTCCCCCTGAACTAAGAAAACTTAAATGCAACCTAAGAAACATCGAAAAGAAATGGTGGAAAGATCCTACTCCCACCCTACTGGCCACATACAAAGCCACTCTTCACAACTACAGAACCGCTATACTGAAAACCAAACGCGATTTCTACACTGAAAATTCACAGCTTCCAACGCCAAAGCTCTCTTCTCGTATGTGATCTAACAAACTTTCCCTCCAATATCTGATGACTCCAAAACTAAATGTGATGACCTTGCCCACTTTTTCAATGACAAACTCACTAATCTAATGGTGAACTTTCCCCTTCTAACGCCAACACAATCAGCCTCCCAAAAAACCCAAATGCTGTCCTAGACACTTTTGAAGCCATCTCCACCTTAGAAATAGAATCCCTCAAAGAAAATAAAACCAGCATTGCACCCAGCCGATGCTATCCCAATAAAATCCCTAATAACGATCCCTAACATTCTAGCCAAACCGCTAGCTGAAATCAACTCATCCCTTACACATGGAAATGTCCCTGCCTCATTGAAACAAGCCATAGTCAAACCTATCTTAAAGAAAACCCAACCTGAACCCTTCCGAACCAGCCAACTTTAGACCTATTTTCATTCTCCCCTTCTTAGCAAAACTCCTGGAGAAAGTAGTAAACATCCAACTCTCTGAACACCTTGAGAAAAACATTCTAATCCAATCGCAATTTGGCTTCCGCAAATTCTTTAGTACCGAAACCCTACTTATCTCCCTCACCGACACTCCTTGAAGGTATAGACAATGGCCATTCTTACATCCTAGCATTGCTAGATATCTTGTCAGCTTTTGACACCAGCCACAAAATTGTTAAACAGACTCACTGAAATTGGCATAACAGGCACCTCTTTCTTTGGTTTAAATCATACCTTGATAGACATTACAAGGTCAAAATAGGAAACAGCGAATCCGATCCTATCAAATTATCTCGTGGCGTACCCCAAGGTTCCTCTATCCTCCACGCTTTTTAACATCTACATGTTGTCTCTTTGCCAACTCCTATCTGCTCTAGGTCTCACACGTCATCTACGCTGACGTCCAAATTCTAATCCCCACAGAATCCATCCCCAAATCTGAGAAAATTGTCTCACATCGATCAACTCCTAATTTGAACCTTGCCCTTAATACCTACAAAAGAGAACTCCTTATATCCCATAACCATAATACTAAGACTGACACCAACTCCTTTCATCCCACACACTCCTGATCACGCACCAGGTAAGAGACCTAGGCATCATCCTAGATAGCCAACTGAACTTAAAAAAAAAATTCATTAACTACTATGAAACACTACTACAAATTGTAAGTTCTTAACTAAGACCCCTCCCTCCATCTTAATGACTTCTGAACTGTCCTTCAGGCAATATTCTCCAAAATAGATTACTGCAACTCCCTACTAAGGCCTCCCTGCAACAACCCTCAAACCCCTCCAAATATTACAAAATGCCACTGCCAGAGTCCTTACTAACACATGCAAAAATGATCATATCACTCCTATTCTAAAAGACTCCACTGGCTCCCAATCCCCTTCAGAATTCTCTATAAAACTTCATAATCAAAATGTACACTGGCTAAACAACTCCCTCCACTCCCAAACCCCTAATAGACCCACCAGATCTGCCCACTCTGGAATTTACACATCCCCTCACCTAAACTTACACGCCTAACCTCCAGAGATCAAGCACTTTCTATTGCTGACCCCTCTAACTGGAACTCAATGCCCCCTGACCTACGATTAGAACCCAGCACACAAATTTAAAAAAAAATTGAAAACTTGGCTCTTCAAACAGGCTTTTGCATAACTAAGAGACACTAAGGACTCATTAGGAGCGGAAGGTAAGACCCTCATTGCTCAGTAGGCTCCATAATGGTATCTTGAGTCGGTAGAAATTGAAAAACATCAAGCGTAGGCTTGGTCACGGTTGGTTGGGCAATAATGGCAGATGGGCATGCTCACTATACCTGTTTCCTGCCCATGTTACGACAGGAACATGAAGAAAGCTGAAAAACCTTCTCCAGGGGTGCGACCCTTTGACGTGCGGCTTCAGCAGCACGCTGACAGCTGCACGCCATAGGTCACAGTTATGCGAGCCCTCGGGATGCCTAGAGATGTCAGCAGGGGTGTCCCTCTCTCCTTCCCCACACCAAGCAGCAGCTGTCCCAGGACAAAGGAGCCATAGACAGCAGCAAGATAAGACCTCATTTCACTCCCCCTGCTTCATTTGTTTTTTTAAGGGGTTACACGTGGATAAAGGTGAACCAGTAGATGTAGTGTATTTGGATAGTCAGACAGCGTTTGATAAAGTCCCTCATGAGGGGCTTCTAAGAAAACCAAGTCATGGGAAAGGAGGCAATGTCCTTTCATGGATTACAAACTGGTTAAAGGATAGGAAACAGTAGGATTAAATGGTCAGTTTTCTCAATTGGAAAAGGGTAAACAGTGGAGTGCCTCAGGGATCTGTACTTGGACCAGTGCTTTTTAATATATTTATAAATGATCTGGAAAGGGGTACGACAAGTGAGGTGATAAAATTCTGATTAAATCTCAAGTGGATTATGATAAATTGCAGGAGGACCTTACAAGACTGGACGTTTGGGCTTCCAAATGGCAGGTGAAATTTAATGTGGACAAGTGCAAGATGATGCATATAGGGAAAAATAACCCTTGTTGTGGTTACACGATGTTAGCTAGTAACTCATAATATGGAACCTATAGTGGATATTGTATTGAAATAGTCAGCTCAGTGTGCTGAAGCAGTCAAAAAAGCAAACAAAGTTAAGAATTATTAGGAAAGGAATGGTAAATAAAATGGAAAATGTTTTAATGCATCTATAACTCCATGATGAGACCACACTATGTGCAACTCTGGTCACTGCATCTCAAAAAAAAAGTTGCACTGGAGAAGTTATAGAGAATGGAGACCAATATGACAAAGAGGATGGAACGGCTGAAGGGGGATATGATAGAGGTCTATAAAACCATGAAAGGATTAGAATGGGTAAAGCAGAGCTGCTTAGCTGTAATAGGTATTCTCAGAGGACAGCAGGATGTTAGTCCTCATACATGGGTGACATCAGACGGAGCCCAGCACGGAACTTTGACTTGGCATACTAAGCATGCCCAGCATGCCTATACCCATGTCATCCCTCTTCAAGTCTTATAACAGAAAAAAAACCAAAAAGGAGAAACCCAACACCGTCGGGGGGCAGGCGAGTTGAGGGTTAACATCCTGCTGTCCTCGGAGAACAAGTTAGCAACTCTGCTTTCTCTGAGAACATGCAGAATGGTAGTCCTCACATGAGGTAATCCCTAGCTACAGGCTGCTCCCCAACCCAAAAATGGGACCAACACACACAAACTAGGTGCCAAAAGGCACAACCATGCTGTTGGTAAGAGGGGGAGGCAGCCTGAACCCGAACAATGGGCCCTAGTCAGGGAGAGTTAGGAATCTTTGAGGTGTAAAACCTAAGGACAGACTAGACAAACTGTCACTTCACCCATCCTTAGTGAGATGCAAATGTGTGGAGAACTCTACCTCACAGCCTTGCAGTTCTCCTCCATGGGAACTCCAGGTAAGAACATAAGAAATTGCCATGCTGGGTCAGACCAAGGATCCATCAAGCCCAGCAACCTGTTTCCAACAGAAGCCAAACCAGGCCACAAGAACTTGACAAGTACCAAAACACCAAGAAAATGCCATGCTACTGATGCAATTAATAGCAGTGGCTATTCCCTAAGTCAACTTGATTAATTGATAGAAGGCTAGGGCTCGCTTGCAGTCCAAACGATGCAGTGCTCAAATGGGGCATGGGAAAAAAGGTTAGCAGGACAATTGACTGGTTAAGATGGTAATCCATCTCCACCTTAGACAGGAACTTAGGGTGCATGCACAAGACCATCCTGTTATGATAAAACTTAGTATAAGGTGGATGTCACTAAGGCTTGGAGCTCGCTGACCCTGTGTGCTGAAGTGACTGCCACCAAAAATATGACCTTCCAAGTCAGGTACTTGAGTTCCTTTTGAGCCACTGCGCACCTGTGACCTGATCAGCTGAGCTAGCACCATGTTAGGAACCCAAGCCACAGAGGGAGGCCTTAGAGAAGGCTTCACTAAGCCTTGCATGAGACGCACAATAATAGGCTTTACAGAGATGGGCATACCTTCCACACCACACCATGCAGATGAGACTATTAACTATTACCCCCAATGCAGAAAAAACCCTGGCCCCCAATGCACACTTGTTAACATTGCAAACTTAACACCAGCCACTGAGCTGGAGTTAAGTCATAGCGTAAGCCAAGGGCTCAAGAAAAAAAATCCTGTCAGTGTTTCCTCCTACTTAGTATCAGTGCGATACTAAGTAGGAGGGTGCACAGAAAAGCAGTTTTTACTGCTTTTCTGTGCACTTCCCCGGCACCGGCAGAAATTAACGCCTACCTTTGGGTAGGCGCTAATTTCTTAAAGTAAAACGTACACATTTTACTTACTGAATCGCACGGGAATACCTAATAAGGCAGTCAACATGCATTTGCATGTTGCGTTGGACGCGTGTTTTCAACGCACTATTACCTCTTACTGAATAAGGGGTAAAGTTAGCACGTCGAAAACGCGCGTCCAATCACAGGTTAGCTGGGGATGCTATGAAGTTAGACTTCAAAGCACCCAGGGGAAGGAGATGTGGTCACTGCTCAAGAGCAACACATGCTGAATGGCTCCTGGCTAAGGATTATCACTCAAGGCAAACAAAAAATGGGAACAGCATATATACAATTTTTAAAAAAAGATTTTGCTACATAAAATGATCCAGAAAAAGCTTAATGTGGAAATTCTTTAGATAAACACAAAATGCTTGTGGAATAAGAGGCATCAGCAAGCCAGTCGGCATGCACAATTGTGAACGGACTGCCCGGTCAAATAAATCATTTAACTTTCAGGTCCATTTATAAAGAAGCTGATCCTTTTGACTCAAGATTGGTTTAACAATAACTAGCCCCTGAAGACCGCCATCGTTGGGCTCAACTATTCTCGTTTTTTGGACTTTATTTTGGATTTTACTTGCCTTAAAAAATGTTAAAATTGACAGTTGTGTGCCTGAGGTAGGCAGATTAGACTAGGCAGCCTGTTCACAATTGGGTATACCAACTGGCAATGATCAGACTAAACACACTGAGGGTCAATCTGCTATCAAATAAGAGAAAAATCCATGGATAATTGTAAATTAAGGCTACCACCTGCCCTGGTTCCAAATTAGCTGGACCAGAAAATTATTTGCTACAGTGCTCAACAAGGAAAACTAGTAACTTTTTTTAAGAATTTAATTTATGATGTGTGATTCTATTTTAGTTAGTTCTGCAGAGATAAACTTTAGGATATGCACTGGGAATTAAGCACTTAATTACCTAGGGAGGGTGGTGTTTAAGAAAGAAAATCAGACATTTGATGGGGGTTTCATTAAAGAGGTTTAATCCTCCTGCTTTGTGGTCATACTCCCAATGAGGTCAGGTAGCAGAGTATTAACCCTTACCGTGTATAGGATCTCCATCAAAAGGCAGTTTCAGCTTGTGACTCAGATGTTACAACTGGATGTTAAATAAAAGTATACTAAGAAAATTAATGGCCATGCTGGGTCAGACCAGCATGTCTCTGACAGTGCTCAGTGTGGGTCACAAGTATCTGTCAGATCCCTGAAAGTTGATCTATTTCTTATATATTTCACTCCTAGGGATAAGTGCTGACTTTTCCCAAGTCTACCTGGCAAATAACCGTTCCTTCAGCAACTTGTCCAATCCCCTTTTAAGCTCCACTACTTTAGCATCTTTGACCACATCCTCTGGCAACAAATGTCAGATAACTGGGTACAGTGCATCCTGCCTGAAGGATTAACTAGTAAGTACACTGAGGTCTCCTTCCAGACTTACACCCTGATTTTATCTTACCACTGTTGACAGAATTTCTAAATTGTGTGGTTGCTCAAAGTTAAAAACCGAATTTCAAAATCAAGGGCTAAGAAAACCTCTTTCAGGAATATTTAAAATTGCTTTTAGGCTATTCATGTACTCAGGGAACAAGGTTTTGATAAGAACTCCAACTATCCCATATTTGGTATCGTTTATCCGAAAGGGGCCGAGTTTAGTGACAGTATTTGCAAAATTAAGTTCTATAATCTCACGCAGGAACACATATGAGCACAACAGTGCGATATGGTCTTCAACACTGACTTGCTACACCAGTTGCGTAGCAGTTTTCCTCAGTCTCGCAGTATTTCTAAATATTGATGAGTTGCCCTCTATTATGCTCATTTGCTATCAGAGCCTCTGACTACATGACCAGCAAATCCTCTCACTACATCACCTTTTCAATCGGTATAGAAGGGCACCAGACACACATGGCACTGAGCCAACCGTAAGAGGAAGCAAATGCCACCTGTCACCACTCGGCCCCGCCCACCCCATGCCAGGTACACTGAGCCAGTCGGCACGCCCCCCCATTCAGGCGGTGGCCACGCCCCTCAGCTCCCATTCACGTGCGAAAGAGCCGGGCTGCACACCAGCGACCGAGCGTCCCCTTCCGTGAGGAGAGAGCAGCGCACACCGGGCCGCGGCAGGCACGGGTGCGCCTTCAGTGCGCAGAATCCTACCAGGCACTCGGCTTCTGGCTATTCCGCCAAGTCGAGCCGCCTCCCTCACCGTGAGGCACAAACGCGCACACGCCCCACTCAGCGCTGCACGAAAACCAAGACGGAAGGCTTTACTACTCTGAGAAGCCCAAAACACCATGCCAACAGTTTTCATGCCTGCTTCCCTTTGCCCCAGGGAGGAGGATGCTCTGGAGCGGGCTGCCCCGGGGAAGAAATGATGCTCTGGATGCCCGGGGAGGGGGGGAGGGGGAATGAGCGCCTCTCTGGTACGCTACTCAGGAGGGGAAATGAAGAGGTTGTGAGGGGCGGGGGAAGCGGAATTCGAGTGCCCCGCTACCACGAGAGATCGCTCGGTTCCAGACGTCAGTGACCGCCAGTCCTGGCGGACCGGCCCGTTCGGGGGTGACCTTGGGGCGGGCGGCTCGGTCTCACCTCGGAATGGTGCGGAGGTCCGCGGATCCTTTGCTCTCGCCCTGTTGGCAGAACCAGACCTCCAACAGCTTTTCGGTCCCTTCGAAGAAATGCGCGCCGCCCTCACCCATGTCGCCTCCCGCGCGTGCCACGGACGAACAGCGCCGAGGAGCAGCGGCCGGCGGCAGGCCCGCGTGCGTCGCTTCCTGAGGTAACCGTCCGGGGGAGGCTCGTCGCTTGCTTTCGGTAGTAGTCGGAGCTTGGTGTTTCGGAAGGTGGGATACTTTCAGTCCGTGTGTGTGTGTGTCTTCTGTTTTTTTTATTCCACCCCTGTTCCAGAGAAGCAGGCACAGCGAGCGCTAGCTAATGTCGCCGGCCATACTGTGTAAAGCGCCCAACCGCCGTTCTCGACGCCTTTTATAGCCTCCCGCGGCTGACGCGCCCCGCCTCCTCGGGCCTCGCGCCCGCCCGGCGTGCGCTCTCCCGATAGGCTGGCGTCGGTGTCGGTCGTCGTTTCGGGGAGATGGGCGGGGAGTTTGTGACGTCAGCGGGCGGGTCGGGTGCTGCCTGGCCTCCCCTTCGTGCCGCGCCCGTTGGGGCCGGTGGGTTTCGTTAACTCATTTGCCCTCGGTGCCCGGGCGCCCCTAGGTCAGTCAGGCTGCGCGAGCTCATGGAAAGCGGCCGCCCGCTTCGAGGCTCTTCTCGTGAAGCCTTGCGCCTGGAGCTTAGGTAGCGCTTTATATCCAGTCACTCCGGTTAGCGCTATAAAAGGTGTAAACGGCGTTATTGAATACTGTGAAAGGAGGGCGCCCCCGTCTCGTTAAGAGCAGCCCGATGGCCTTCCTCCTCCCTCCCAAATCCTTCCAGCGGGCCTGGTTCATTTTCTGTGGATTCCTTACCCATCTGCTCTTGAGTAACAGCTTCACCCAAGACAGGCCCAACATATACAGCCAGAGCCCATTCAATAGCGTTAATCTGAAGGATACACTTCGCATCAGCGCCGACCTCCACAGCACTCAATAACAGCACTTGGCAGGTTTTACAGGGACGATAACGAGTCAGGTGAAACAGGTTCTACCCCAAAGAGTTTAGTCCAAGTAGCTACCTAGGGCAGCGGGAGGTAACCTGACGTGCCCAAGTCACACGGAGTCTTTCCGACTCTCAGCCTCTGCGTTGTATTGCATTTTGGACGCCTACACGTGTCATTTTCCGTGCCAAAAGTATCCGCAGAGAAAGCAGGTGCATTTCTTCATATTATAATTTTTGCTCAATCTATAATCGCATCAGTTTGTGTTATAATTTTTTATTTATGATTATTGTATTATTGCCTTTAATTTTGTTGTAATCCAAAAAAGTTAAAGGAAAATAAATACTGAAATCGTTGCCCACTCAGCTACGTCTTCCGCCTTAATCTGCTTTATACGATCATCAACAGTAGCAGAATTCTCGCTTAGAAGAGCTAGTTTACTCTCTGCAATAGTGTTAATACTTGAGAAAGGTATTTAACCTTAAGCCATTTTGTATCCCTTTTTTTTTTTTATAGCGCTATCTTTATTACAGAGTTTTGTAACAAACAATTTTTCCCCATTTTACCCCCATGCATTCCTCCAAACATCCTATGGTATTTTGCTTCTCCATTCAGGAAGGGAACAGTCCACCCCACAGGACTGTATCAGTTATGCAAATTATCTCACTTGGAACAACTACAATAAACCACATCTAGGAAACAGATTAATTATTCCAAAATGGAGATCTTTGCCAAATGTCCTCTGATAGGGCGTTATATATAGACCCCAAACCTCTTTAAATACCTCTTAGGGTTTTTTTTGTAGAGAAGCAGCTTGAAATTCCGTATGTAACATTAAGCATTTTTTTTCCACAACAACATGTCAGGCTGATCTTTACCCCATCATTTAAGCAAAATACACCGTTTAGTTGAACCACAGGATTTTGCCATCAAAAGCCTATGGTATTTACACACACAGACAATTTCTGAAATATGTCCTAAGATGCAGAGCGAACATCTCATAGGTGTTTTTTTTCTTGTTATAATTGCTAACTCATAGAATACATTTTTCAAAAGGACATTCCCATAAACAGGCACTTCACTCAGTTAGCCTTGAATTATATGCTCTTACAGGAGAGAATATTTTCCTATTTATAATATGCAATTGCAATTCATGTATTATTAAATTTTCTGTAATAGGGTATATCAATACCCTCATCTGATGCAATCTTTCTGCCACAGTTCAGACAACATTAACTATAGTATGAGTCATATAAGTAAGTTAGAATTTATAAAGACATCAGACCCTATACATTTTTGTGTATATTTTTATCAGCAAAAACTAGAAATAAATGTAGGCTCTTCTGTATTTAAGTGTTGCAATATAATTTCTGATATGAAAATAAATTTTAAAAATCTGTATTTTTAAAGCCCTAATTGGTCTTGCAATATTCAAATGTGTCACATCTGTGTCATATTTTTAATAATAAAGTTTGATATTACCTTGCCTCCCTTGTTTATTTTCTATATTTCTGTATATGGGGTACCTACCTCCTGGGGGGGGGGGGGAGTAAGGATTATCTAAAATTGGTAAATAAAGGAGATAATGTTTATGACAGAGATATAGAGGTTTGAATAAAATTCCAGGCCCCTTGCATAGTACAGACCCATTACAGTACAGAGTCTTTTTGCATGTAATACACATCTTAGGTTCAAAGGAAAGGTTATTTGTTTATCATAATCTAGATCCCTATAAACATTTGTAGCCAGTCTCCCAGGGATCACATAAGAAGACATGCTTTATTACATAACCTAAAATTAGGGAATCCCAATACTCCTTTTTTTTTAGGTACCATTAGCTTTTTAATTGGGATCTTAGCCTTTTTGTCTTTCCATAGAAATTTATTGCATATGCAGTTCATAAATTGACTATCTTTCTTAAGCAAGATAATTGGGTTAATTTACAGTACATAATGTAATTTCAGAGCTAAATTCACTTTCACTAAAGCAGTTCTTCCTTATAAAGAAACAGAGTTTTCTCCAGCCTTGTGTTTTCCCTTGAAATTCCTTTATAATAGGACATACGTTATCAGCATACCATAGGTTGGAGGGATCCCTATGAATCTGCAATCCTAAATATTTAATCCTCTCCTTAGTCAATGTTAAAGGGAAATATATCCAATTCTGCTGCATAGCACATCGATGCTTCTAATTTATCAAGATTTAATTTGAAACCTTCAAAATTTCCATAATTGGGGAATACTTCTAGAGCTATAGGAAACAATTGTTTAGCATTAGAAACATAAGATGTCAACAGCAATAGAGTTTTCAATGTCAAATTCTCCATAGACATATCTACAAAGTCTTCTTCGTCCTTCAACTTACATATCAATAGTTTCAAGTCATAATAAATGGAGAGAATCACTGTTTTCATAATAAATAAGGTAAAAGTTAATGACTGATGAGGGATGACTAAAGAGATGGAAAAAGGAAGTAAATGTTAAATTTTCAGTTGATCAGTTGCAGGCATTCATTGGGAGAACGGGGCAGCTTTCAAGAAATAATGGCCTTGAGAGGAACACAAAATACATTTTTACAAAGGAGTTATTTTTCTCAACTTAGAACATTTAAGGCAAACATTTCAAACTCTGGCAGGTATATTTTATTTATATTCCACTTTTTGACACTTCAAAGTGGATTACATTCAGGTGCTGTAGGCATTTCTCTGTCCCTTAACTCTTAACAGGCCAATGCAATACTGTGCGCTGTCTGCAGCGCACAGCTCAAAACGTGATTACAAAACGGGGTTAGCGCGTCCAAAAGTGCGTGTAGCTAATAGTGCTCATCACGTGTAAATTCATGTTGATGAGGCTTTTAGCTATTTCCTCCCAATGCAAAAAAAAAAATGTGTGCTCAATGCACACATTTCTCCTCATTTTACTGCTTTTCTGTACTTCCCCTGACTTAATATCATGGCAATATTAAGTTGGACGAAGTGGAAAAAGAACTGTCAAAAAAAAAAAGTGCTGGCGGTCAGGTTAGGAAAAAGGAGATTCAATTAACGAGCGTCCATTTCCCTAACGTGTTGCTGGGCCCGCTACCGAGGAGGTTCTAGGGGTGCACAATTTCCCCCAAGTGCCTCCTTTTTACTGCAGCAGTCCATTTGCATATTGCATTGGGAACCCCAGAGAGGTTGATTCGCACACCTTAGGAGAGCGGGCACTCAATTGTGAGCGCCCGTTATCCCAGGACAAGCAGGATGATAGTCCTCACATATGGGTGACGTCACTGGACGGAGCCCTGTCACAAGCAGACTGTGATACATTACAGGAGGACCTTGCAAGACTGGAAGATTGGGCAGCCAAATGGCAGATGAAATTTAATGTGGACAAGTGCAAGGTGTTGCATATAGGGAAAAATAACCCTTGCTGTAGTTACACAATGTTAAGTTCCATATTAGGAGCTACCACCCATGAAAAAGATCTAGGCTTCATAGTGGATAATACTTTAAAATCGTCGGCTCAGTGTGCTGCAGCACTCAGAAAAGCAAATAGAATGTTAAGAATCATTAGGAAGGGAATGGTTAATAGAACAGAAAATGTCATAATGCCCCTGTATCGCTCCATGGTGAGACCGCACCTTGAATACTGTGTACAATTCTGGTCATCGCATCTCAAAAAAGATATAGTTGCAGTGGAGAAGGTACAGAGAAGGGCAACCAAAATGATAAAGGGGATGGAACAGCTCCCCTATGAGGAAAAGCTGAAGAGGTTACGGCTGTTCAGCTTGGAGAAGAGACGGCTGAGGGGGGATATGATAGAGGTCTTTAAGATCATGAGAGGTCTTGAACGAGTAGATGTGACTCAGTTATTTACACTTTCGAATAATAGAAGGACTATGGGGCATTCCATGAAGTTAGCAAGTAGCACATTTAAGACTAATTGGAGAAAATTCTTTTTCACTCAACGCACAATAAAGCTCTGGAATTTGTTGCCAGAGGATGCAGTTAGTGCAGTTAGTGTAGCTGGGTTCAAAAAAGGTTTGGATAAGTTCTTGGAGGAGAAGTCCATTAATGGCTATTAATCAATTTTACTTAGGGAATAGCCACTGCTATTAATTGCATCAGTAGCACAGGATCTTTTTATTGTTTGGGTAATTGCCAGGTTCTTGTGGCCTGGTTTGAAAACAGGATGCTGGGCTTGATGGACCCTTGGTCTGACCCAGCATGGCAATTTCTTATGTTCTTATTTCTGAAAGTAAAATGTGCGGCTTGGCTGCACATTTTACTTACTGAATCGTGCAGGAATAACTAATAGGGCCATCAACATGTATTTGCATGTTGCGGGCGCGTCAAAAACACGCGTCCAATTGTCCAACCCCCCTGAAACTAATAGCGCCTGCAACATGCAAATGCATGTTGATGGTCCTATTAGTTATTCCCGCGCAATTCAGTAAGTAAAATGTGCAGCCAAGCCGCACATTTTACTTTCAGAAATTAGCGCCTACTCAAAGGCTGGCATTAATTTGTGCCGGCACCGGGAAAGTGCACAGAAAAGCAGTAAAAACTGCTTTTCTGTACACCCTCCGACTTCATATCATGGTGATATGAAGTCGGAGGTCCTAAAATTTAAAATCGGCTCACGGGTTGAAAACCGGATGCTCAATTTTGCCGGGTCCGGTTTCCGAACCCGTGGCTGTCGGTGGGTTTAAGAACCGACGCTGGCAAAATTGAGCGTCGGCTGTCAAACCCGCTGACAGCCACCGCTCCTGTCAAAAAAGAGGCGCTAGGGACGCGCTGCCTGCTCCTACCTTCTGCCTGGAAGGATTTGCTATCTTCAACATCAGTGAGTACTATCATCTTCACCTCAGAGCAGTTTCCTGGAACCAGGTACTCGCTCCTCGAGGGCCTGTCTCCGTTCCAGCCTTAGTGCCATCTCCTACGTGGAACCGCTGTGTGAGTACATTACCTTCAAGCCTCTCAGCTCTCAGGGATCAGGTACTCGCTCCTCGAGGGCCTGCGCTCCCTATCCTGGGGTTCTCCATACTGGGGCTTTGTGCATATTCCACTGTATTCATTATTCTTAGTTCTTTCCACTACAGCACTGCAACCGGAGGAGTCGCTGTTCCAGCGCCTGAGGGATACTAGCCCAGCTGGGCTACTTCTGCTGCTCACTACTGCCACCTCTGATGGCATCATCACATAGTCTAATAAAAGATCAATCTCTGTGTTTGTGTGTCCTAAGCTGAGCCTGACCTGTGGCCCCTCACGGGACTTCCCCCCGTGGGCGTGGTCAGCTGCCACAGTGTCCAAGGGTCCACCCAAACTTCACTAATTATAACTGTGAACCCTGGGTCGAGATGAGAGATGTCTCCGCCCACAGGGAGGAGCCCTGTGGGCCTCCCCGTCGATGGGCGTGGTCTCAATGACATAAGACACAGCTGTATGGTAGACTTTATTATGAAGGAAGGAAAAGCAAACCCCGCAGAGCAGGGACAGTAAATAAGGACAGTTCTGAGCAATGGGTATGCCCAGGGTGATACCACAGATGAGAAGATCCAGTAGTGGCCTGCAGAGCAGAGTACACCAGGTAGTTCCTTCAGTCGAGTAGATATTACCTCAGAAGTGCAGATCCAGTAGTAGCCCGCAGAGCGGGGTACACCGAGGATGACTGTACTGAAGATGATGATGAACTAGTCTGAGGTGTAGGAACCCAGAAGTAGTTGGTATGGCAATATCCTACAGCACAGGGTGTACTACAACAACTTCTACTGAAGAGGAACGGTAGTGGCCCAAGGCACGGAGTACACCACAGAGAAGCTTCAGTAAAGCTGGTATCGCTGAAGACTGTAGAAAGGTACTCACAGTGGTAGTTCCAGGAGAGTGACCGAGAAGCGGGTCAGGTAGTAGTCCAAGGCAGGAAGGCCCTCTGAGGAGTGGATATCCAGGAACGTGGAAGGGCCCCTGAGGAGCGGGTACCCAGATCGTCCACACACCAAGAGCAAGTCTGGAACAGGAAGTCCAAGAATGGAGCGGATTCAGCAACGAGGAAACTCCTTGCTAACTCGTAGTAGCAGAGGACCGGTCAGCTTAAGTACAGCAGTGAGTTGACGTCATCAGGAGGGGACGCCCCCGAGATTCCCGCCATGACGTGTACAAAGGAGCGCGCCTTAGGTGATTCCAGAGTCAAGATGGTGGTCAGCAGCGCCCACGCCGTCCTAGGGACGCCGGGGAAGTCACCGGATTGACGGTGCAGGGAAAAAGAAGGTGAGCATGAGAGGTCACAGCCGTCTGCGACCGACGGGCATAACAGATTCAATGCCAAGAAGTGCAGGGTCATGCATCTGGAGTGTGGCAATATGAAAGAACTGAATGTGTTGGGGAGTGAAGGGCTGTTGTGCACGGAGCAGGAGCGACACCGTGGGGTGATAGTGTCTAACGATCTGAAGTCGACGAAGCAATGTGACAAGGCGATAACTAAAGCCAGAAGAATGCTGGGCTGCATAGAGAGAGGAATATCTATTTATCCAGTAAGAAAAAGGAAGTGATAGTCCCCTTGTACAGTCCTAGGTGAAGCCTTACCTGGAGTACTGTGTTCAGTTCTGGAGACCGTATCTCAAAAGGGACAGAGACAGGATGGAGGCGGTCCAAAGAAAGGTGACCAAAATGGTGGGTGGTTTCCATCAAATGACTTATGAGGAGAGGTTGAAGAACCTAAATATGTATACCCTGGAGGAGAGGAGGAGCAGGAGTGATATGATACAGACATTCAGATGCTTGAAAGGTTTTAATGATCCATGGTCAACAACAAACCTTTTCCATTGGAAGGAAATCAGTAGAACTAGGGGTGACAATTTGAAATTCAAGGGAGGAAGAGTTAGAACCAATGTCAGGAAATATTTCTTCACGGAGAGGGTGGTGGATGCCTGGAATGCCCTGCCAGAGGAAGTGCTGAAGACTAAAGCTGTGAAGGATTTCAAAAGGGCATGGGATGGGATATAAACACTGTGAATCCCTAAAGTCTATTGGATGGGAAAAAATGAAAAGAGGCATGGGGGGTTAGCTGCTGGAATGGTGGTTCTTACCCTTATCCAATAGGCCTTCATATGGTTGATGCAGTTCCATTGTTGCTCTCTGCTTCGACGGCAGGAGGAAATGTGGAAATGAGGATTTACATTCGGGCAGCAGCCAACAAGGCCATTGAACTATGCAATCTGGGAAAACAAATAAGCATGGGTATAACTTGCTTGATGTGGCGGTTACTACCCTAAATGTGGAAAAGAGGAATTAGATTCAGACAACATCCAACATGGCATTGAACTGTATAATCTGGATAAAAAAGTATGGGGGTAATTTGCTTTATGCAGCGGTTACTACCCTTAACCCAGGGGTGGCGAACTCCAGTCTTCGAGGGCCACAAACAGGCCAGGTTTTCAGGATAACCACAATGAATATGCATGAGATAGGTTTGCATACATTGGAGGCAGAGTATGCAGATCTGTCTCATGTATATTCATTGTGGATATCCTGAAAACCTGGCCTGTTTGTGGCCCTCGAGGACCGGAGTTTGCCACCTGTGCCTTAACCAATAAGCCTGATACTTCACCCTTGATGCAACTCCATCATTGCTCTCTGCTTTATCGGCAGGGGATGGCGGGAAGTTGGACTCGGACAGTAACCAACAGGGGCCTTGACCTTGGCGGTCTGTGAAACTGATAAGTATGGGAGCTTGCTGGGCAGACTGGATGGGCCGCTTGGTCTTTTTCTGTCGACATTTCTAGGTTTCTATAATGTTAATCCATAATATATCGGGCTTGGTAGTGTGTCCGTCAGTGCTCGCGCATGTTCGCGCATGCATATAGGGAAAAATAACCCATGCTATAATTACACAATGTTGGGTTCCATATTAGGTGCTACAACCCAAGAAAGAGATCTAGGTGTCATAGTGGATAACACATTGAAATCGTCGGTTCAGTGTGCTGCGGCAGTCAAAAAAGCAAACAGAATGTTGGGAATTATTAGAAAAGGAATGATAAATAAAACGGAAAATGTCATAATGCCTCTGTATCGCTCCATGGTGAGACCGCACCTTGAATACTGTGTACAATTCTGGTCGCCGCATCTCAAAAAAGATATAATTGCAATGGAGAAGGTACAGAGAAAGGCTACCAAAATGATAAGGGGAATGGAACAACTCCCCTATGAGGAAAGACTAAAGAGGTTAGGACTTTTCAGCTTGGAGAAAAGACGACTGAGGGGGGATATGATAGAGGTGTTTAAAATCATGAGAGGTCTAGAACGGGTAGATGTGAATCGGTTATTTACTCTTTCGGATAGTAGAAAGACTAGGGGACACTCCATGAAGTTAGCATGGGGCACATTTAAAACTAATCGGAGAAAGTTCTTTTTTACTCAACGCACAATTAAACTCTGGAATTTGTTGCCAGAGAATGTGGTTCGTGCAGTTAGTATAGCTGTGTTTAAAAAAGGATTGGATAAGTTCTTGGAGGAGAAGTCCATTACCTGCTATTAAGTTCACTTAGAGAATAGCCACTGCCATTAGCAATGGTAACATGGAATAGACTTAGTTTTTGGGTACTTGCCAGGTTCTTTTGGCCTGGATTGGCCACTGTTGGAAACAGGATGCTGGGCTTGATGGACCCTTGGTCTGACCCAGTATGGCATTTTCTTATGTTCTTATGTTCCCCAGCCCGCCGATAGATGGCGCAGGTGGCTCCCTGGCCGCCATGGAGGCTCAAACACACCGTACAGTGGCCATGTCACAACACCAGCTACAAGAGGTACTCCTGGGGGAATTCTGCACTACTGCGGAATTCAGATTTTGCGCAGAATTCCTTCTTCCTGCCGATTTCCTCCCTTGCCGGAAGACTATTCAAAACCGGAAGGACAGCGGCCATCGCGGGATAGGCAAAAAATAGCAGAGAAGACCCTGGCATGTTGCGAACGGAGCACGTCCCGCAGAACACGCTCTGTTCGCAGCGAAGATGAAGGCCCAGCGCGCCGTTCGCACAAAAAGGGAAGGCCCCATGTGCTGCGATCGGCACACCCGGGCCTTAATCTTCGCCGCGAATGGAGGGTGTGCCGCAGGACGCTCCATTCGCGGCATGCTGGGGTCTCCGCTGCTACTTTCTGCTCAAGGCAAAAATGGAAGGCCCCAGTTTGCCACGAACGGCGCGCCGGGCCTTCATCTTCGCCGCGAACAGCGCGGGTCACGCAGCCTGCCGGTGAGAGACAATGTGTGTCGAGGAGGGGAGGGTGGGAAAGAGCAGGAGGGTGTGAGAGAGAGCATAGGGGGGATGCCGGTGAGAGAGAATGTGTGTGTGAGAGGGGGGTGACAGAGAGCATGGTTGGTAAGAGGGGGCTGGGGAGGGTGTGAGAGAGAGCATGGGAGGTAAGAGAGGGTGGGTGGGGGGATGCTTGAGTGTGGGTTTCAGAGAGAGAGAACCTATATGAGGGGAGGGGGATGCCGGTGAGAGAGACTGTGTGTATGAGAGTAGAGGGGGTGTGGGGGAGTGCGAGAGACAGCTTGGTTGGTAAGAGGGGGAGTGAGGGAGATGCTTGAGTGTGGGTTTCAGAGAGAGAGCCTATATGAGAGGATGTGTATGTGTGCGAGAGAGTGAGGGAGCCTGTATGAGGGTGTGTGTATGTGGAAGGGACACTCTTACAGTGAATTTCTAGGGAAATTCTGCTCAAAATATTTAAAATTCTTCAACTTTAAGTAATAACTTTTTTCTTTAATAATTAAAAATGTAATTACTTAAGAGCATATGTGCCAATAAAAAGGCTTGCCGCCCGGGCGTAGAACAGGTACAGTTGCTAGTTTTCCTATAATCATTTTTTTTTTTTTGCTACTTGTTATCTCTGCATATTGTTCTAAACAAGTTTTTCCTTGGATAAATAATGCTAAATTTAATAAATAAATACTTTGGCAAAAAAAAAGAAAAAGAAGAAGAATGTAAAGAGGGACCTGCGGAGAAAAAAGCTCAGATTGCTGTTTCCCTTCATGTCCATCAGTAAGAGACAGTAGACCAGGGATGGCTAACTCCGGTCCTCAAGAGTCACAAACAGGCCAAGTTTTCAGGATATTCACAATGAATATGGATTAAGTAAATTTGCATACAATGGAGGCAATTCATGCAAATCTATTTCATGCATATTCATTGTGGATATCCTGAAAACCAGGCCTGTTTTGTGGCTCTCGAGGACCAGAGTGGGCCACTCCTGCAGTATACAAAACAAAAGCAGCCTTGGTAGACCATTTGTCACTTAAAGCCAACACGAACAAGATCAGACTAGTCCATCCCATGGAATACCGATCCCTGCTCAGAAAAAGGCAGTGAAAATGCAGGTCAGGACTTCCTCCGCAAAATAAAAAAAAATAATTCAAGTAGGCAGTGAAAGCACATCAAGGAGCAAAAAAATGGAATCATAAGCTGCAAAAGAATTCTCTCTTCAGATGCCAAAGCACAGCAAACACAATGATGTAGTCCAAACTTCCTGTTGTAGTCCATGATCCAAACAGCCAAACAATATTCAAAGGTTGCAGAAAAGTCATAGCGGCATCAACTATATAAAAAATGAAATGCTTTCCCTGATGCACATTCCAAAGCTTGACTGGGCATTGCAAAGTAATTTGCATTCTTTTTTTTTTGCTAGCTGCGTGCATACCAGGACGAAGGCCTTTCACTGCACAGTTATCATGGCTGAATAATCCTTAAACAGTTAAATACTTTTGCCCTTCAAATAAATGCTTCACCAGATTATCTTTATAAGCTTATAATATTTCAGTTTTATGAGCGAAATTCAAAATGTGCTATGACTATGTATGGGCACTTCATATCAGCTGTTTTCACACCCAGCCTGTGGACTCTTTCCACTCTTAGTGGCCCGTGCTTTCCAAACAGTGTAAGATCTCAGGATAGCCACTTCTCCAACACTTCTCTAAGTCAAACAGACTCTGAAAAGCCCGCAAATCTATGGTTGTTTATTTAAAATTTGTACCCGCACAATCCAAAATTCTTACTGGTTCCAAGATCAGTTTTCCAAGTCATCAATTTTATCTATCAAGCTGCTTTTACTTTTTGGTATCCCATGTACTTCTGCCTCCAGTTTGTTTGCACAGCCCTCAGTGTGAGAAATACTGATGTCAGCGTTGTGCGATTTCCTATTGAAGTTTGACAGCTGCATGCTTAAGTCTCTGCAATTGGTTATAGATTTTCTCCGATTTTCCTTCTAGAGCTCCTACCACAATGGCAGTCCCATTGCTTATTTGGGAATCGCTTGGTGTTTGTGAAAGGCCTTCCTACGCAGCACCCGCCATCTTGCCATCAGCAAGTTTGCCTCTGGCCTCATCCTTTCATGCTGATTTTGTCAATATCGTAACAAGCAAAAAGCAATTTCTAGCACAGGCCCACACGTGAAAGAAAACAGGAGAAAGACCAAAGTGGAGTAGGCACCAAAACGGAAGCAGAATTTTTTGTTAGAAAAAGGAAGCTCCAGGAGCAAATGAAGAACACATCTCACACCTCACAGTGCTTCACGTGTCCTCCCTGTGGGCCATTTGAAACCAGCCCTGGACTATTTCTCCACACCAAACTGCTGCCCTCAATAGCGAATACAAAATATATTCCTCAGAAGGATGCAAAAGACCTTCTAAGCTCGAGTCTGATGGTAGTCACTTAACCTTTGTGCTTTCCTTGGCTTTGCTGCCAATCTGATTATTTGCTCTGCTCTATTCTGTGGCCTCGTCCTGCATGTCACTGCTTAATATTATGACAACACCTTCTAATAGAAAGCATTCTGCCTCAGAATCTGTACATACCTTACCCATGGGAGTGTGACATCACACGCATCTCAGAATGGTTTTCCTTCCCATCCTGGATGACAAAGTGGATGCTGATCCCCACCTAATTGTTCAGACTCTGCATTCTTCTATGTCTTGCTCCTGCAAAATGACCATTTGACCTTGATCATATCATGAAGACAATTTACTTGTTGCTATTTTAGACATGTTAGTCATGATGAGTAATTGTGTATATCTTGATTAAACATGTGAGCCAGCAATCACACCCAGAGTCTTTATTGCAGGAAATGTTTTCTGAGAACAGATGGAGAATACAAAATATATTCTTGGCCCAAAGTATTAGCTGCCAGACATGGGACTGACACCAGGATAGGCAGAGGTATCTGTGGATGTCTGTCGAATATGGTCTGGAATGGTGATGATCCTGCCGAACTTCCCACGTGGTTGTTGTGGCAGAACTCTACCCAGGGAAGAAGAGAGGCACAGTCATCCTGACGTTCGTTATTGTACGCCCTCAGGAATCCTTTAAGAACCTGGTTGATTCTGTCTGGCCATTACTCTGCAGGTGGTAGGAAGAGGTCAAGTCAAATGAATCCCAAACGTTTTGCACAGTGCTTTCCAAAAGTGGGCAGTGAACTGTACTCCCCGTTTGGAGAGAATATCAGTGGGTAATCCATGCAGGTGGGGATTTGTTTTTTTTTTTTTTTGTTTTGTTTTGTTTTTATATATGTTTATTTAGAAATGTGGTTCACAACTTCCGCACAATACAGTATGAAAATACCAACAAGCCAAAAAAAAAAAAAGATTCCAAAAAATAAACATAATGAGATCAATATTCAGAAGCCATTTAGACATATAAGTCACAAGTTCTCAGTGTAAATAGCAAATGTGGCATATTCAGCCACTTATCCGGCTATAATTTAGCAGGATAAAAAAGGAGCGTTTTCAGGGGTGTTCCGAGAAGGGGTTGAGTTATCCAGCTAACCTAGTCGAATATTGTGTACATTCGGTTAGGTTGGCTGCTCAGAAATAGGTTTAAACTTATTCAGCCTTGTGTGGCTGGATAACATGCTGCGTAACTTGATATCTTTAAAGACATCCAGCTAAGTAGCGCTGTCATTAAATTAAAACAAAAAATAAATAACTGTGTCAGTGGGCCATCTCCTCCTCCCGCCCCCCCCCCAATTCTAATAAAGGCCCTGTCAGGACATGCCCACATTGCCCCCCAAAAACATTAAAATGTCCCTGAAACCCTCCATCCCCGTGTTTTTCTAACACACAAATCAGGCTGCCCACTCCCTTCCCTTCCACCCCCAGCAAAGATTTTAAAGATCACGGTGCCCCCCGCTTCTCCTGACCCTCCTGATCTCCCTCCCGATACCTTTTTTTTTTTTATGTTTAACAATTTTTTTTTGCTTTTTTCAAAATAACACAAATAACATTACATCATGTTGAACAGTGTTCCTTATGCATTCAACATATTGAAGCAATACATGACAACATACCATTGAACCGGAACTCAAGCTCACTACCCT
This sequence comes from Rhinatrema bivittatum, assembly GCF_901001135.1. Lineage (NCBI taxonomy): Eukaryota > Metazoa > Chordata > Amphibia > Gymnophiona > Rhinatrematidae > Rhinatrema > Rhinatrema bivittatum. The sequence continues at coordinate 320,781,169 of NC_042617.1, forward strand.
CCCCACCCCCCACCCAAACAAGGACATGCTGTGACAGGAGAAGTGGAGTCGCTATGGCCAGTCTTGAGATGACCCATAAAATTGAGTCCTTCAGTCATTCAGAATCCAGTTTCGTTTGCCTTAGAGGCAGCTCTGGAAGCGTAAACTTAACATAAGCTTATGCTTCCTACGCTGACTCAGAGCAGTGCAGAGGTGCTGGGAGCGGGGTGGAGGGTGCCTTGCTCCCAGCAAAGAAAACCATAAGGTATCGGGGGGAGGGGGGGTACCACAATCTTTTACATCATTGCAGGAAGAGATGGGTGGTTTGGGGGCAGCCTGATTTGGGAGTTAGAAAAACACGGGGACGGGGGGGTGTCTTGTGGACATTTTAATGTTTTGGGGGATGATGTGAGCACAGCCCGACAGGGCCTTTATTAGATATTTTGGAGAGGAGGAAGGGGATTGTTGGCATCCCGGCCGCGGCCGGCCCTGCTCACCTCGCTCTCCCGTCCACGAGCTCCAGGATCTCCTCCTCCGCAGCCGATGCCAATTCGTGGCGTCCCGGCTCCCCCGCTTTCGGTCTCCCGTGCAGGCCTCCGTGTCCTTGGTTCCGCGCCTAGGCATGCGCACGGCCAACGTGCAGCCCTTTAAAGGGCCAAGTGTGGGAAAACCCCGAGAAGCGCATGCTGATGACATCACAGAGACGCCATATATAAGGCAGGGTTCAAACCCATGATCCCTGCCTTGGCAATCGGGTTGTACACTCCGGTGTTATCTAGTTTGCTTGTTCCAGTGTCTCCTGTTCCAGTGTCTCCTGTTCCAGAGTCTCCTGTTCCAGCATCTCCTGCTCCTTCGTCTCTCCAGTCCTGGTAGTACCCTTCGGACTGATCTCACGGTACTGACCTCTGTCTGTTCACTGACCTTGTCTGACTGCTGCCCGGATCTTGACCTCTGCCTGTTCACCAACTTCGTCTGACTGCTGCCCGGATCTTGACCTCTGCCTGTTCACCGACTTCGTCTGACTGCTACCTGGAACTTGACCTCTGCCTGACCTGACTACTCCCGGATTGACTAAAGGTACTGACCCCTACCTCGGCTGACCATTCTGGACTGATACTCTGGCCTTGATCCTCGCTATCCACTCGGACACTTTCTTCTGGCCTCCTGTGACCTCTGGACATCCTCGCTTGGACATATACCGTGCACCCTTGTTCGTGGTGGGCACACCCCTGCGCTTCCTCTCTAGGAGACTTTGCGAGGCCCATCTAAGACCAGGCGGCCCGGGGTCATGTCCTGCCTGCACAAGACAGAAACCACCAGTCGTCCGTCCCTGGGGACTCCTCCAACCACTGTCCACTCCTAGTGAACTGTGGACACACATTGCCACGGACTTTATCGTTGATTTGCCCTTGTCCAACGGTAATAATACCATCTAGGTCACCACTGACCGCTTTTCTAAAATGGCACATTTTGTGGCACTGCCCGGCTTACCGTCTGCCCCGGAGCTAGCAAGGTTGTTCATCCGGCACATCTTCCGTCTACATGGCTTGCCTAAGCATATCCTCTCGGATAGAGGGGTTCAGTTTACAGTTTTGGAGATCCCTGTGCAAGAAATTTGACATCTCATTGGATCTTATTTCAGCTTACCACCCACAAGCCAACGGACAGACGGAGAGAATGAACTGCACACTAAAATAATTCCTCCGTGCTTATGTCAATTCCAGACAAAGCGACTGGTCGGAATTGCTCTCCTGGGCTGAATTCGCACTGAATTTGCATCAGTCTGTTTCAACTGGGTCATCACTTTTTCAACTAATTTACGGACGTCAGCCGTTACCTCCACTACCAATGCCATTATCCGTAGCTTCTCCTGCAGCCCAGGCATCGGCACAAGAATTACATCAGTTGTGGGAACACACAAAAGAACGTCTCCAGAAGGCTGGACAACAGGCCAAGAAGTTCTGTGATGCCCATCACAGAGCCACACCATAGTTACAACCCGGTGACAAGGTATAGCTTAGTACCCGCTTCATCTGCCTTAAACTGCCATTGGTTCGATTTGCGCCAAGGTACATTTATTTATTTATTTATTTAACAGTTTTTTATACCGACCTTCATAGTAAATTACCATATCGGATCGGTTTACAGTTTAACAAAGGGAAAAACTAGAGTAACAATTCACGTAAACGAAAGATAACAATAAGTAGGAATAAGTCAAAGTTACAATCAACAGGGGGAGAGAACTTGGAAGCTTGCAACAAGCTGGAAAGAAGAAAGGCCGGTAAAAGTATTGTTACCATAGAGTGTACAAGTTAAAAACTTAAGAACGGTGTTTTAACCTGAAAGTCTCAGAGTCTCAGAGTCCATTTTTTCTTTGAGAAACGGAGTGCCAGACCGGGTAGGAATGAAGGCCAACTAGTAATTGTCTGGTGGTTCAGGGAAGGCTTGGTGAAAGAGCCAGGTTTTAAGTCTTTTTCTGAAAGTTAAAAGGCAAGGCTCCAGTCTGAGATTTGATGGGATGCTATTCCAGATAGATGAGCCTGCTATCGAAAAGGCTCTGTCTTTGGTCGTAGCGAGGCGTGTGGCTTTAGTGGGGGGAACATTAAGAGTGCCTTTGTAAATATCTCTAGTTGGTCTGTTAGAGGATTGGAGTTTGAATGGTATTTCCAGGTCCAGTTGAAGTTGATGATGGATGGTTTTGTGGATTAAGGTGATTGATTTGTATAGAATTCTGAAATTTACTGGTAACCAGTGTAGGTTCCTGAGTATGGGTGAGATGTGTTCGCAGCGGCTGGTACTGGTCAACAATCTTGCTGCCGCATTTTGTATCATCTGCAGAGGTTTGGTAGTAGATTTGGGGAGTCCTAGTAGAAGGGCGCTGCAGTAGTCTATTTTGGCGAACAGTAGCGCTTGGAGGACTGTCCTGAAGTCCTGGAAGAATAAGAGTGGTTTAAGTCGTTTTAGGACCTGTAATCTGTAGAAGCAATCTTTAGTTGTTGTGTTGACCATTTTCCTTAGGTTTAGTCGATTGTCTAAAATCACCCCAAGATCTCTAACCTGCTTACATGTGATGTGAGAGTTGAGTGGTGATGGTTGGGAGATATTGTTATCATTTGAGGAGGACCGTTTTCAGTTCTCTGCCACCTGGGTCCAGTCACATACAGTTTGAAGCTACCACCGGCACTCAGAATACATAATGCATTCCATATCTCCCTTCTGAAGACACTCATCCTGTCAAAGTTCTCCAGGAAAACACCGGAACCCCAGCCTCTCTCTGCCGAAGAAGACATCATTGATGTAAGAAAACACAGCAGACGATGGGAATTTCTTATTTACTGGGAAGGATTCGGTCCTGAGGAAAATAGTTGGGAGCCTGCATGTAACATCCTCGACAAGTAGTTGATCCAACAGTTCCACAGGACACATCCTAGGAATCCGAAACCCCGGGGAGGGGCCCTAAGAAGGGGGGTACTGTTACGCCTGTTGGTCGCAGACGGCTGCAACCTCTCATGCTCACTTCTTTTTTTCCCCGCTCCATCAAGTCTGGGGTCTCTGTCAGTCCCCGCTGACCTCTCCGGCGTTCCCGAGACAGCGTGAATACTGCCGACCACCATCTTGGACCCAGAATTACCTAGGTGCGCGCAAGGGCCTCCTTTGAACACATCATGGCAGGAACCTCGGGGGCATCCCCTCCCGATGACGACAACCCACTAGTGCATTTAATCTGACCAGCCCTTTGCCTTCCTTGAGTTAGCAAGGAGTTCTGTCTTGCTGAATTCTCCACATTCAAGGACTTCCTGTTCCTGACTTGGTCTTGGCATCTGGACGCTCCGAGTACCCGCTCCTCGGGGGCTCTCCTGCGTTCCCGGCTATCCGCTCCTCGGCGGGCCTACCTGCCTGACTGCTACCAGACCTGCTACAGAGGTCTCTCTCTCTTTCCAGGAATCATCTACTGTGAGTACCTCTACTGACTTCTACTATACGAACTGTATTGTGGATTCCATTCGGTGTACCCTGACCCTCGGGCCACTACCGCCTTTCTTCAGCAGAAGCCATTCAGCTTTCCTGCACTACAGAATATCTACACACCAGCTACAGGAGCCACTTTCGGGTTCTGGCATCTCTACCAGTTCTTCAACATCTACTGTACAGACATCCTCGGCATACCCCGCTCCACAGGCCACTACCGGATCTGTATTCCTGAGGTGCCTACACTCGACAGAGGGGATCCACGGTGTACCCCGCTACGTGGGCCACTACTGGATCTTCTCAGCTGTGGTCTCACTCTGGGTAATTCCCATTGCTCAGGACTGTACTACTACATCTCCAATTCTGTGGACATTACTTTTCCCTTCCTTCATAATAAAGTCTCTACTTCTATCTGTGTCCCACGCCACTGAGACTGCGCCTGCTGACGGTGAGGCTCACAGGGTTCCTCCCTGTGGGCGGAGACACCTCTCATCTCAGCCCAGGGTTCACATTCTTACATAAACATAACAAATATGAATACAGCACTAAGTCTTCTAATAATAAAATCATGCTTCACACTTCCATTTACCTTTGTCCACACAGAGTAACATAAGTGTCACATAACATAAAACACAAGACACCCATTCATCCACCTACACTCACTCTAATCATATCGGACCACTAGGGTTCAGCCCATTGCGTGGTGAAACTCAGGCTTCATAAGTGAGACACGGAGGAGGTGTTGAATGAAGAGGTGGGCTAATTCTGGTGCTGATGGAAGTCCAGGCAGAGCTGTGAAGTGAGCCATCTTGGAGAATCTAAATCAGTGGCCAGGTGAGTCCAGTGATCCTCGGGGGCTGGCAAAGGTCGAGCATGGGAGGCTCTTACAGACAGCACAGGTGGGACAGGACTTTCTGTAGCTCTGCACATCCTGCTTCACTTGTGGCCACCCATAATGGCGGAGCAGTAATTCCAGCATTCTGGTGACTCCAGGGTGTCCGGCTAGACACGAGTCTTGCATCCACGTACGCACCCTTTCTCACAGCAGCTTGAGGACAGGTATGGCAGCTGTGAGCACCATCCTCTCTGTGGTCCATGATGTGGCGAGGGGGTTCCGAGGACTCTTCACTCTCAAAGGATCTAGAAAAGGCGTCGGCCTGTTGATTCTTCTCTGCTGGATGGTACTGGAGCTTGAAATTGAAGCAATTGCAAAACGATGACCATCTGGCCTGAATGGGGTTCAAGCGGTGAGTCTATGGGCTTTTTTTTTCCCCCCAGGATTTTATCAGGGTTTATTTTGTCAATAACAAAAACAGGACAAAATCAGTGGAAAAAGTAACACATTATCGGCCCGATCTTAAATGCCCGGTACGCGTAAAAAACGGGTTACGTGCGCAGCTGGGCCTTGCGTGCACTGGGCGCATTTTAAAAGGGGCCTAGCCGCACGCATAACCCTTGTTACGTGCAAAAGTGCCAGGCCGAAGAAAAGGGGTGGGGGAGGGGCAGAGCTGGAGGCAGTTTTAAAACAAAGAAAAAAAATGTAGGGCATTTTAAGGGGTCGGGGAGGAGAGAGGACGAGGGAGGGAAGGTAGGTAGGGAGGGAGCTGGGGGAGGCTCGATCTCGTCGCCATGCGTAAATTGCCATTTTCAACCCCCCCCTTGTGTGCGCCACCTCAATTTTATAACATGTGCGCACATGTTATAAAATTGCACATCCATGTGCATGCGCCGGGTAGCATGCACATATTTTTTAAAATCTACCCCTATTTTTCTGGGTAATTATCTGACTTTATTTTGGTGGACAGAAGCCAGGACAATGAAACAATATTAAGCAGATGCGCCCACCAACCCACTCAGCAGCATCCTCACCTCTACCACCATCCCCTGCCTAGCGTGTCCCTTTCCCCATACCCCCAAGGATCTCCCTCTTCTCTCACCATTGCAACAGCATTCATCCTTACTAGAGATAGCTCCAGGCTTCTCTCTCCTTTGGCAGCTCTTGCGCTCTGCGGCACTGCACTTCTGTTTTTGTTCAGGACCAGGGAACCTGTTGGAAAACGCTTCTGGTGCACAGTTTGGTAGCCTGGGGGAAGGGGAAGGTGGTACTTGAAAAGCCACATCAGCGCTGTAGGGCCGGTACTTTCACTGATGGAGGGTTGGGACTCGAAACACTTCAGGTGCTTTGGCCTGTACTGGTGTCCAACAGTTGCTGGGCACCTTGAGACACTGCATCTGCATCTCTGGAGCTGCTCTTTAAATAGCCTAAACTTAGGGTGAAAATTGGTTTAAACTGAAATCGAAGGACCCTACTTGTAATGCAGTTGGAGAACACAGTCACAGTAATCTTGTATCTGCTGAGCTTTTCTGGTGGGAATTGTCCTACTCATGAGGTACAATGCTTTCCAATAAGCGTTTACAGGTAAATAGTTTTGTAAGCTTTTTCTGTCCTAATCCAGTGATGGCTCCTGAAAGTGTTGACTTCCTTTCCACTCAGCAATGAGATTGGTGTCACATGTTCTTTGGCAGAGATTGAGCATCCAAATGGCAGATGAAATTTAATGTGGATAAGTGCAAGGTGATGCATATAGGGAAAAATAACCCTTGCTGTAGTTACACAATGTTAGGTTCCATATTAGGAGTTACCACCCAGGAAAGAGATTTAGGCGTCATAGTGGATAATACATTGAAATAGTCAGCTCAGTGTGCTGCAGCAGTCAAAAAAGCAAAAAGAATGTTAGGAATTATTAGGAAGAGAATGGTTAATAAAATGGAAAATGTCATAATGCCTCTTTATGGCTCCATGGTGATACCGCACCTTGAATACTGTGTACAATTCTGGTCGCCGCATCTCAAAAAAGATATACTTGCAATGGAGAAGGTACAGAGAAGAGCGACCAAAATGCTAAAGGGATGGAACAGCTCCCCTATGAGGAAAGGCTGAAGAGGTTAGGACTGTTCAGCTTGGAGAAGAGACGGCTGAGGGGGGATATGATAGAGGTCTTTAAAATCATGAGAGGTCTAGAACGGGTAAATGTGAATCGGTTATTTACTCTTTCAGATAATACAAGGATTAGGGGGCACTCCCAGTATGGCAATGTTAAATAAATGTTAAATAAATAAAATAAAAGTAAATAAATTTCTTATGTTCTTATGACTCCCTTATCATTTCCCCCCCCCCCCAAAATAAGATTTCAAATGACATCTATATCTGCCAGGCATGTTCAAGTTCTGCTGCAACATATGACAGTTAGCAGGGTCACAACCCTTCTTTTCTTATCTTTTTCATTCAGTCTTGTTACGATTTCATAACTCTTCCTATTCTCTGACAAAGCATATTCAATTGTTGAAGATATCGCCTGACATTTCCATTGGCCTAGGTTTGTTTGTTCTTTGTTTACCAGGGCACTCATACTTCTGACACCATGTTTGTGCGGCAGAATCCAGACAGACTCATGGGCTTTGTAACAACTTAGATTTTATTTAAAAGACATAGTATTTGCAGAACTGCCACTCTGGCTGCTTCCTAGCATTGACTGCTTCCTGACCTAATGCTGATGTGCTGTAGGACTGCCGCAGAGGGTTTTACATTGCTCGGTTCTCTGTAGGTAATTGCTGCATGTCTGCCTAGTAGAGGGACAACTTTCTATCATGACACTGCTCTTACATTGTATGCAGATCCCCTGCAACTTTGGAGGTAGATTTCCCCTCTCAGAGCTCTAAATCTCAGTGTCTAGTGAGGCCTCTCTCCATAGCTCTTGGGTGCCTGGCAGGTCATGGTGTGTTACACCCGGCTGAGGGAAGGAACTGGGATGGCTCAAGATTCTTAGCAGAGTATACCACTAGGATGGGCAGCTGGGAGATGGGACCAGGAAGGTTCCTGATGGTGTAAGACTGTTTGTTTGCTTTGCTCCCCCAGAGTTTCTGGGCTCGGTATCCAAACACCCTGCCAGGACAAGGGTGTCAGGGAGGTTTCCAACTTTTGTCAAGAACTGTTTGTGTTGTCTCTTGGTGACTTTAGACCCAGCAGAATTTGGGATTTGGATTTGCTGCAGAGGCAGAGACTAGGGAATTCAATGTGGCAAAGCTATATGCTTGGTTTTTACAAGTCTGTACACCCAGCAGGGGTATGTGGAGGGAAATGACTTTTGTATTTAATGTCAAGAAGCAACTTATCCCAATAAACTGTCAGAGGTGTGATTAATGTGAAGGCATTTGTAACAGGCATTTACACTGATTAATAAACATGTGGCCCCCCTCCCTTTGACTGGACTATGAATTACCCCTATGTTTGGGGTTGGGAGTACCACATGAGAAATTATATTTACTAATATGATTTATCTTCAGGTTCGTAGTGTGAGTGTGGGATGAGACAGGATCCCGGTCACCCCCGATACCATAATTCTGTGCCCTTCCAAAACAACCTCTCACTTGTGGAACCACAGACCAGATAAAATCATCACATCAGAATAAAACAGTAATTAACCCTTTTACTAGTATTGTGTAAGTAGACAGTAAATCCACCAGAACATTAAATGGGAAAAGTACAGTAGTAAAGTATGAGATAAACCTGATGTTTTCTTATTTTAAATCAAGCAATGCAAAAATAACACTGGGTATGGCCTGTTAGCCGGGGCAACCAACATACTCATATGGAAAGTAAAAAAAAAAAAAAAAAAGGAACACTAATAGAGAGAAGGGGGAGGGGGAAGCAGTGAAGTACACAGCTTTCAAAAATTGTCTTTACCCCTGAGTAGTCAAAAAGGGGGGGGGGGGGACAGATCCACCCTAATGTCACCAGTTTATAAGGGGTGCACCCTGTCCCAAACACAAAACTGGATGGAAAAAAATCAATCAAAAAAATTAAAAGTCCCTCTTGATGGTGGAGCTGGCTCGATGACAAACCAAATAGATGAGCACTGCAGAGTGTGGAAGGTCTCTCTCTCCTGGGAAGCTTCCCCAAATGGTTTACTTGGTACTAAACAGAAAGTGGGCCTGGTTTCAGTCTCTTACAGAAAGACCACGGTCCAACAGTTTTCCTTCCCTAGTACCTGCCAGCAAGGGTTTATGCTTGACTTCACCTGAAAGGCTGAAGCGATTAAAATGAGATACTAAATTTGGTGACAAAAGGCAAGGAAATAAACCTTCTCCCTCTTCTGCTGTGCAAAGTTTAGATTACTTAACTCAGTCTCTTAGGAGGGCAATCCAGTCATGTGCTGCTTGGCCTGGATATCTCTGGAAAGGAAATCTCTCAGTCTCTCAGCTCCTGGCTCCTCTGTCCCTTGTTGGGATTTTACATGTAGCTCAGCTATGAAGCAAGAACAGCTGTCTGTCTTTTTATTTCCTCACAGCACAGACTTCTGTCTCTCCTTCTTGATACTTAGCTCGTCAGGAGAAGAACTGATTGCAGGGCTGCCAGATTTATGCTTTTTTTCCTGGCTCCCGGCTCCAACTTCTGGTTGTCTCTGCCCCGCACACAGAGACAGAGCCAGCCAAATTGCGCCTTTTCTACCTTACATGGTCTCCCAGCATTCCTTTGGCTTCCTCCTCTGCTATCTATGTAGTGCTGTTCTTTGGGCAAGGTAAACAGTATAGCCCTTTTCTCAACTTGATAATACTGTGAGTGCTAGATGATGGTTCTTGCAGAACATTTGTCATTTACAGGAGAGCACACATGGGTTTTTTTATTTATGTTTATATTCCTTCACCTTTGCTGCAGAGGCTTGCAGTCTCTGCAGGGTTGAAAACCCCTTTCTGACAGGACCAAAACATATCTCTCAGATCCAGACTCAGCTCGGCCCACATTGTAAGACTGCAACACATGATAAGCTTGTGGGGGCAGGAATCTGGTTTACAGTAGTTTGCTACAAACAAGATGGACCGCAGTGCTCCAGAGGTGAAATCAAGTAGTGAGGTTGTACGCATCGGTACATACTTCTAAGCATTGGATTGGTTTCTATGAAAGAGATGCTATTTAAGATTGAATTTCAGCTACATTATACTCCAGCTAAGATACTGGTAACAAGATATAAATAGCTCTCGTTCAACCCTGTCTTAGAAGGTGCGAGAGGCATGAACGGTAACTTGAGTCGATCTCCTGTTCATGCCGTTATTCAGCTTTACTGGGAATCTGCTGACAGCCTGGGAAAGGGCATTACTGGCATACTGATCTCTGGTGATCCAGTGATTGGGATATGATATTTAAAGAACATGACCAAACCTCGTAAGCATCTTTTGCAAATTCATTCCTGTGGCCCCCTCCTGTCGCCTCTCTGCTTTGGACATGGTTAACCCTCCATTTGCCTTGCTGGCTGTCACAAGACCAGGCGCATCCCAGAGGAAATTCTTGGCTAGCAAAATGTGTGTCTAGGAGGGCTGAGATGAAGATTGTCTGTCTGTCTGTCTGATATCTTTTGTACACCGTGGTTGGAATGCAGGATTCATTTCTCTTCATGACTTCTGTAAAGCCACAATAATTAATGCTGATGAGCAGGTGTTTGCATGACTAAATCTCCCTCTCTTCCAGGGACTACAAGCATGGCTTGAGAAGCATGATCCAAGCCCAGGCGTTTTCTACAGTAGCTCATTGTATTCCCACGCTGCTTTCCCTGTCAAGTATCCTCTGTTAACTATGGGCGATATATGGTTGCATGGAATCGTTCTATAGTGCATCATCCTTCAATGGGTTACACCTGATTGGGGAATAGATGACATAATGATCTACTGAAATTGAGTAGTCCCTCACATTTTTTAAAGACACATTGCAAGAGATGTATTATTTTAAATATAAACTTACTTGCGAAAACTGCCCAGTGTTGCTCAGGTTGTTTGGGATTCGAGGAAGAGAAATGTTATTTGACCCTGGGCCAATTACTTATGGAATCTCATCAAGGGGTGCTCACTTTTAAATCATTACAAGAAAAATGTAGGCTAGATAATAAGAATTTTTTCGCTTATTTGTAAGTGCATCACTATATCGATTCTTTGATGCAGTGCCAGTAGAATATTTTTAGAGCAGGCAGCTTTGAAGGACAGCTTATTATGAGGCTGGGGTGATTTCTAAAATATACAGACATATGATTGGTACGAAGCATCTAGATCCTCTCTCAGACCTAACAGAAAATGGTCTAGGGATTTGGGTACCTCCCTGGAGGAAGATGATTTGCATCTTTCTTTAGATAGGTTGCCTAAAATTCTAGAACGTGCAAACCTTAGAGAAATGCAGTTTACCAAAATGCAACCATTAAAGAAAACAGTATAAAGCACAAAGAATAAGCAGAGTACATTACAACATCAAATTGTCCAGTTTTCAGTTTCACATAGTTAATGAGGAAATAAAAAAATTCACATTTCAAACCAAATATCAAATATTCTGACTAGTGCGCATCACACAGATGCACACAAAACTAGAAATAAGACAGATGAAAATCACTTGGATGTGAGAAAGGAAATCTCTAGAATCATTCAAAATGTTGGGTATAGTCCACTGAAATTTATCCCAGTCAAATAATCTTGATTATGAGGACTCTGTTCAAAGACTGATGCCAGTTTTTCATTCAACATATAATTCTTCATAAGCTGGTTCCAATGATCTCCTACTCATATGGCCAAAAGCACTGCGTAGATGACTTCTAGATTAGCCACTCATCTGGGACCAACCAAAACTTTAATTTTTAAGGTGACTATATGTACTGGTAATGAATTTAATCCTATCTATAACATTTGTGCAGAAAGCTCCAAGTTTGTTTAAAATGTCAAAGGGAGGCTGAAGCTCTCACTGATTCTTTCTTATGGCATCACAAGCATGGAACTTTCTGGAGTCAAAAAAAAGAATCTGAATATTTTGTCTCTATCTATATAAGCTCTATGAAATCACATTGTGTTTCCCTGAGAGAAGAGTTTTCAGTATGTTTGTATAGAGAGGAGAAATAGCTTTTAAATACTAATACCGCTATTTCTTCTAGTGACCACTTATTTACTAATATTTCTAAATGTAGCATATTGGGATAATTTTTTAAAAATTGTCTATACCAGCAGAAAATTCTATTGAATAGATAAATGGGCTTTCTATTGACTAGAATAAATTGTCTAGATCAGTGTGGTTAGTGCAGTTAGTGTAGCTAGGTTTAAAAAAGGTTTGGATAAGTTCTTGGAGAAGTCCATTAACTGCTATTAATTGAGTTGACTTAGGGAATGGTCTCTGCTATTACTGACATCAGTAGCATGGGATCTTCTTGGTGTTTGGGTACTTGCCAGGTTCTTGTGGCCTGGTTTGGCCTCTTGTGGAAACAGGATGCTGGGCTTGATGGACCCTTCGTCTGACCCAGCATGGCAATTTCTTATGTTCTTAAGTAATTACTGGAGTATCACTTAGCCAGTTTGGTTTTCAGGATATCTACAATGAGTTCGGATGAGATAGATTTGCATGCCATGTGCTGCCTCCATTGCATGGTAATCTCATGCATATTCACTGTGGGTATCCTGAAAATGGTTAAGACGTGAGACACTGGCTTGGGAGATATTGATCTAGATGACAACATTTTATTCTGTAGCCCAGCTTCAAGAAAGTATGTAGTGCCTGGTCTTAAGATATGCCAAAAAAAAAAAAAAGTGATTGTGGGATATCCCATGTCTCCCTCAAATATTCAAAAGTAAGAAATTTCTGTTGTAGAGGTAAATCTGAGAATTATCAGCATAAAAGTGGTACTGAAAGCCTTGGGAGGAGACCTGAACAAGGGAATTAGTACAGAGACAAACGAGAAGAGGACATAGGACACAGCCCTGAGGCACACCAATTGATAGTGAAATGGTGGTACAGGAGTATCCACAGAAAGTTCCACTAAATGTGCAATGGGAGAAGTAAGATAGGATGGAGTCCTGAAATCCCAGTGAGGATAGAGTCAAGGAGTAGGCAGCGGTCACAGTGTCAGAGGTCAAAGAGTATAAGGACCAAGTAAAGGCTTTTGGTTTTAGCCATAAACAGGTAATTGGAGACTTTAGCAAGAGCTGTTTCTGTGGAATGTAGAGGGTGAAAATCAGAATAGAGTGGATCCAGAACAGCCTGAGTGAAAGAACGTCAAGACATTGAAGGTGAACACCACATCTGAGTAGTCTGAATGCAAAAGGAAGGAGAATGATGGGCAATAGCAGGGCAGGTAGAGTCCAGTGGGGGTTTTTTTTTTGAGGAGTAGGGTGATTGCAGTATGTTTGAAGGCAGTGGTAACAATTGTAGTGGAAAGTGATAGACTGAGAATATATCAAATGAAAGATTGAATGTAGGGGAAATATTGCCGAGGAGCTGGGTGGGAATGGGATCATAGGAACAAGCAGTGAATTTGGAGAAGGAAAGAAGATGGGCAGTTTCCACCACTGAAATTTCAGAAAAGGAGAGGGTGGAAGAGGCCAGAGGAAGGGAAGAAGAATGAAGTGGGGAAGATGGAGGTAGAGGCGACCTGGTTGAGAACTCAAGCAAATTTTGTGAACCTTGTCATGGAAGTAGTCAGCCATAGTCTGGGCAGAGCACAGTGGCATAGCAAGAGAGAGGCCAAGGCCCTCAGGTGCAAGGTTATAGAGGGTGTCTGGGGGCAGTGGATCCCATCCCACCTAGCCAAGAAGAGGCCCAGTGGCCACTGGGGGATCCCTTCCCCCCCCAGCAACCCAACTGAATAAGAGAGACTGAAGCAGGCCCAGCACGACAGGGTATGCACACCATGCATTTGCACAGGGTGGCATACCTGGTGGGGTGGCAGCAGCAGTAGATGAGGCCGTGGAGGTGGCGGCGGCTACAAGGGGGCAGCAGTCCGGAGACATCAGCCGACAAAATAGAGCGGAGACCGTGGACCTACCTGGCAGAATCAACCCCACTGGCAGCCGAAGTAAAAGGCTCCGGGCTGTCCGTGGCATAGGAGACCCTAAGGCATAGGTGGCAAACTCCGGTCCTCGAGGGCCACAAACAGGCCAGGTTTTCAGGATAACCACAATGAATATGCATGAGATAGTTTTGCATGCTTTGCCTCCAATGTATGCAAAACTATCTCATGCATATTCATTGTGGTTATCCTGAAACCTGGCCTGTTTGAGGCCCTCGAGGACCGGAGTTTGCCACCCCTGCCCTAAGGGAAGGATTGTTTGCTTGGATTTAGGCATCAGATTGGGCAGGGGTAATATAAACCCCTGCCTGATCTGATTTAGCAACACACAGATCTCCTGTGTGGACCACCAAGAGCAGCAGCAGTGTTTCTATGAAATTATCTCCTGCTGCTGCAGGGCCAGTCTCGTGAGAGAAGCAGCAAGATTTTGCTGTGAGACCGGTCGTGCAACAGTAGAAGACAGCTTCACTGAAATGTTGCTGCTGCTGCTTCCAGCTCGCATGGGGGATCAGAGTGTTGCTACATTGGATTAGGTAGGGGTTTGGGTTACCCTTTCCCAATCTGATGTGTAAATTTGAGCAGGCAGGCCTCCCATAAGGTTTCCTTATGCCACAGGCAGCCTGGAGCCTTTTCTCTAATTCAGACGCTGGCAGGGTGGATTCTGCCAGGCAGCCCTGTGGTCTCCACTCCATTTTGTCCAGGAGGAAGTGGCTAGGAGTGCCAGGGTAAGAAGGTGAGGGAATGAAGAAAATGGGGAAAGCATAGGAAAGGGTGAGAAGAGGAAGGGAGAGGGCGAGAAGAGGGTGAGAAGAGGCTCTAGAGGAAGGGAGGGGGAAAAAGCTAAGGTAATGAAAGAGCGTGACAAGGAAGAAAAAGCTGAGATAGTGACTTACTAAGGGGTGAGAAGATGGAGAAGAATCTCTAGATGGACAGGAATGGGGGAAGAACTGAGATACTCTGAGAAGAGGGAGAATATCTAGAAGGAGGGAGGGAAGACCTTTGCAAGAAGAGAAGGGGGTAAAAGGGTGAGAAGAGCCAAGATAGTGAGGGAAAGAGGAGGAAATACTGAGTTAGTGCTATGGTTAATGGCGTTTGGGTGGATCCTTGGACATTGTGGCAGCTGACCACGCCCACGGGGGGCAGTCCCGTGAGGGACCACGGTGTCAGGCTAGACTCTGGACACACAAACACAGTTCTGAATCTTTTATTAAACAGTTTGAATGACCACCAGAGGTGGCGGTAGTGAGTAGTGTGTAGATCCCGGCTGGGTGCGTCTCCCACAGAACGCTGGAACAGCAAGGCAGTGCTATAGTGGAAAGAGACTGAGAGTTATGAGCACACAATAAGAATAACATTCAGAGTCCCAATGTAGAAATAGGAGAAGCTCTGAGGCAGGGATAGCAGGCCCTCGAGGAGCGAGTACCTGATCCCTTAGAGCGGAGAGACTTGGTAGCGTTGTACTCACTTGCAGTAACAGAGATTCCACTAGACGAGAGGTCTGGCACCAGAGCAGAGAGCAGGCCCTCGAGGAGCGAGTACCTGGTTCCAGTGAAGCAGTACTGTGGAAAGAGATGGTTTCGGTATTCACAGATGGTAACTGTAAGGTAGTTCTTCCAAGTAGAAGGGCAGAGGTTGCAGGCAGCGACACAGGGAACATGGGCCCTCGAGGAGCGAGTACCGGTTTCCTGATAGCACCTGAAAGAAGCAAAGAGGCCCCCAAGGAACGGGTACCCCATTAGAGACCCCGGAGGGTAGTAAGAGTTCCAGATAGCGCTGGAGTGGCAGAGTAGCTTAGGAACGGAGAGTGAATCCCATCCATAAGAATTCCTGTTGCTAACTCAATGAGCTAGCAAATACTGTAGGCAGATATACCTGGAAGTCGTGACGTCAAAACAGGGGGATGCCCTGAGGTTCGCACCAACATAGAGTTAAAGATGAGGGCGGTGTGCACGTGCTCTAGAGGTATCTTGAAGGAGAATGGCGGGAGGCAGCACCAAAGCCGCTCCAGGGACGCCGGAGAGAACGGCAAGCAGACGCCGCGGCGGCCATCAATCCTAGGTGAGCAGGAGGAGCCGAAAGTAGAGAGAGGTAGGCGGGGTGAAACCGTCGAAGACCGACGGACGCAACAGTTAGTGAGGGAAGGGGATGAGACGTGAGGGAAAGAGCCGAGGAAGTGAAGCTGTAGCCTGCCTGTTGGCCCCCAGCAGCCGGAGTGGAGGTCGCCTTGCGATCCTGACCCGATTGAGGCCAAAGTGAAGAGGGAGGCCTAGGGCTGCTGGGGGAGCAAGTGGAAGAAAAGAAGGTGAAGAGCATGTGTGTGAGAGATGGAGTGAATGTGTGCGTGTGTGTGAGACAGAGCATGTGAGAGAGGTAATTTGTATGTGAGCGAGAGAGAGCATGAGTCAGTGTGTGTGAGCATGTGTGCGAGAGGGAACATATATGTATGTGTGTTTGCGTGCGCATGCGTGGGAGAGAGGAACTATGTGCATCTGAGAGAGGAAGCATTAGTGTGTGAGTAGGAATATGTATGAGAGAAAATATGTGTAATTTATGAGAGGAGAAAGTTTGGGTGCCCTCCCTCCCTCCCTCATCCACAACAATCTCAGGATGACTGGAAATCAAAATTTCCTAGATATGGAGAAAGGGAGGGTTTTTTTTTATTAGTATTATTTGGTGTTGTTTGATGTCTGCTATTTTAAAATATTTTACTGGAATTTCAGAAATGAAAAAATGTGTATAAATTTTTAATTATTGGATTGTTATTCTTCTGCTGCCTTGAAATATTTATTTTCATTATTAATATGGTTTTACTGTTATGAACTGTTATTGAAAAAAAAAAGAACTTAAAAAAAATAAATATGATTGATGCTTTATATTTCTTGATTTTATTGTTTTATGATGCATGGTGATGTTTCTGTTTTTCTTTTGTTGCACTGTAATCGGAGTCTGGCTTGTTGCAGTTTTCAGTTTAGTTTTTGTCTGCATATTTTTATTTATACTTTAGGTTTTCTTTTTTTTTTAATTCTGTATTTAGTGATGGTCTGTCTGTATTCTGCTCATGTGACCAAGATAAAGTATTCTCCTAGCATGTAATTTCTGTGTAAGGATCTGTAGTAGCCTGGCTTGTTCTGTTCTGCTAATAGGAGGTATTTTGGTGTTTTAGGACCTGGTGTAATATTTGAAGCATTATTTTTTCATAGGTAAGATTGTTACTGTTTGAATGCTGGCAGTTAGTGCTGATTTAGTTTAGAAGGTTTTCTATCTTGTAATTGTTCACTCATGGCTTTCTGAGAGTTACAATAGGTCTAAAATTGTATGGGTATTTTTGCAGGATTTTCTGGTTGGTGCCACAGCACTGCATGTAAACATGATATACTTGTTACTGAAAGTGATATTTTTACCTTAGAAGACTTTGCTCTGAATGTTCTTTTTAATGTAAAATCTATTATAAATGCATCATTTTTAAGTATGTTTGTGTGTGTGTAGAGGGCCGGGGTGGGGGCTTTAAAGTTCACCTAGGACATCTAATACTCTTGTAGTGGCCATGGGTTCCAAAGGAGAGAGGTGTGAGGGAGTATGTAAGAAACTCCCTCAGAACACCTTAAAGGACCGGCAATAGCTATCTGTACCTGTCCTCCTTATGTTCCAGCCCAGCAAAGAATTCTGAGCTAGGGTGAATCCCTGCAGACCAGGGATAAGAGACAACGCCCCAGAGAGCTGAGAGGAAGCTTTCCTGTGAGAGGACAGGTTACAATTAATGTATGAACACTGTCAGAGCAGAAAGGTGAGCTGCATTTGTTTTTCTGTTTTGCTTTCACTATAAATAAAAGTACACATAAGGAAACAGCCAGTCTGCCTCTTTTGTTTTGCTGGCTGTTTCCCAAGCCGGTACCACCCAAGTTAGCACAAGAGGGTGGATCCAGGGAGGGAGGAGTATCATATTTTAAAGTTTAGATTACTGGAGGGAGATGAATGAACTGGGGGACATGGACATACCTGGGAACTTTTGAATCCTGCTCACCCTGCGATTTCTCAAGATTAGCTGGGGGGGGGGGGGGAGCGGTCATTTATCACCATCATTAATTATCATTCATATATTCATAATCATTGTTTTAATCACCAATTCATCACTATTAATCAATATAATCAGTATCAATATTTAATATTAATAATCAATTCATTAGGCATCCGGCAGACCAATGAAACCCTGCCCAACCCACCCACCCTGAGCTGAAAGTGTGCTCTTACTGTGGTGTATATATATAGTCATTGGGGCGGATTTTCAGAGCCCTGCTCGCGTAAATCCGCCCAAAACCGGGCGGATTTACGCGAGCAGGGCCCTGCGCGCCGGTGAGCCTATTTTACATAGGCTCACCGGCGCGCGCAGAACCCCGGGACTCGCGTAAGTCCCGGGGTTTCGGAGTGGGCGTGTCGGGAGGCGTGCCGGGGGGCGGGGCCGGAGCGTGCGGCGTTGCGGGGGCGTGTCGGCAGCGTTTTGGGGGCGGGTACGGGGGCGTGGCTACGGCCCGGGGCGGTCCGGGGGTGTGGCCGCGTCCTCCGTACCCGCCCCCAGGTCGCGGCCCGGCGCGCAGGAGTCCCGCTCGCGCGCGGGGATTTACGCCTCCCTCTGGGAGGCGTAAATCCCCCGACAAAGGTAGGATGGGGGTTTAGACAGGGCCGGGCGGGTGGGTTAGGTAGGGGAAGGGAGGGGAAGGTGAGGGGAGGGCAAAGGAAAGTTCCCTTCTAGGCCGCTCCGATTTCGGAGCGGCCTAGGAGGGAACGGGGGTAGGCTGCGCGGCTCGGCGCGCGCAGGCTATACGAAATCGATAGCCTTGCGCGCGCCGATCCAGGATTTTAGCCGATACGCGCGACTACGCGCGTATCTACTAAAATCCAGCGTACTTTTGTTTGCGCCTGGAGCGCAAACAAAAGTAGGCTATTCGCGCTCGTCTGAAAATCTACCCCATTGTGTAGGCCTTCTTATAGTTCTCTCTCTCTCTCTCGCTCTCTCGCTCTCTCTCTCTGCAAGGCGCATGCATGGAGGTACAGAAATAGCAGCGGCCCGGAGATTTTATCATTCTGCCCAGAGACCTGGAAATTTCTCTAAATTTCCGGAGTCTCCGGGCTAAATCCAGTGAGTTCCCAGATATGGGCATGGAGATGGGTGGGGGCACAGCACAGTAATTATTCACACAGGGCAGGAAAAAAGCTAGAGCCAGTGTGTATGTGTGGAAGAGAGGGAATAGAGTCAGCATGTGTGTGTGTGTCTGTGGAGGAGGGGGAGTGGAGTTAGAATATGTGTGTGGAAGATTGGCTACCCTCCAGTCCTCAGATATAGAGGCAGATTTGAATGTTAGGTAACAGATTACTGCTACGCCCGTCGGTCGCAGACGGCTGTGACCACTTATGCTCACCTCTTTCTTTGCTGCCTTCTCATCTCTTGGAAGAATGGCGGTCTCCGCCAACCACCGCCAACCCCCACCGACCAGCCTGGAGTTCCCGGGTCGGCGTGGGTGCTGCCAACTGCCATCTTGTTTCAGGAATTACCTAGGTGCGCGCGCGTACGGGCCACCTTTGTACACGTTATGGCGGGAACCTCGGGGGCGTCCCCTCCGGATGACTTTATCCATCTGTTGTACTTAAGCTGGCTGGCCCTTCGGTTTGACGAGTTAGCAAGGAGTTCCCTCGTTGCTGAATTCCGCTCCATCCTTGGACTTCCGGTTCCAGACTTTACACTTGGCGTGAGACGCTCTGGGTACCTGCTCCTCGGGGGCCCTTCTTTGTCTCTGGCTACCCACTCCTCGGAGGGCCTTCTTGCCTTGGACTTCTATCTGTCCCGTTCCCCGGGACCTCTCCTGGAACCACCTCCTGTGAGTACCTTACTTCTATGGACTTCAACTATACCAAGCTTCATTGTTGGATTCTCTTCGGTGTATCCCGTGCCTTGGACCACTACCACATCATCCCAGTAGAAACCACTCCGGGATACCCTGCACCTCAAGTCATTACCGCACCACCGCTACAGGATCCTATTCAGGGTTCCTACACCTTGGACTACCATCTCTTTACCACTACTGAGACACCTCTCTGGCATACCCCGCTCCGCGAGCCACTACTGGATCTACACGTCAGAGATATTTCTACACTACTGAGAGACATCCTGACATGCCCCACTCTGTGGGCCACTACCGGATCTTCACATCGGAGATATCACCCTTGGGTATACTCCTCTGCTCAGAACTTTACTTATACTGCACCTCCCGCTCCGCGGGCTGTGCCTTTCTCCTCTCTTAATAAAGACTCTATTCCACAGCTGTGTCTGACACCACTGAGCCCACACCTAACGACGGTGAGGCTCACAGGGCTCCTCCCTGTGGGCGGAGACACCTCTCACCTCGGCCCAGGGTTCACACTCTTAAAAGTTGTAACAATTACAATTAGTAACTTTGCAATTTCATGTTTCATTTCCTTTAGAATGCTGGGGTGAATACCATCAGCTCCCAGTGATTTGCTACTATTTACTTTGTGATATTGACCAAGCATTTCTTCTAAATTCACATTGATTTAATTCGGTTCCTCTGAGACACCATCTAGAAAAAATGGTTCAGGCATGCATATCTCCTGGTCATCTTCCTTGGTAAAGACTGAAGTAAAATTTTAATTTAGTTTTTCTGCTATGGATTTATCCTCCCTGAGTGCCTCTTTTATCCCCTGGTCATCTAGGGGCCAATATTCAGCTGAGAAGCAGTAAGTTAAGTTAGGCAGATACACCTATCTGGCTAACTTAACAGGGATATTCAGTGGTGCAGCAGCGCCACTGAATAAGAACATAAGAACATAAGAAATTGCCATGCTGGGTCAGACCAAGGGTCCATCAAGCCCAGCATCCTGTTTCCAACAGAGGCCAAACCAGGCCACAAGAACCTGGCAATTACCCAAACACTAAGAAGATCCCATGCTACTGATGCAATTAATAGCAGTGGCTATTCCATAAGTAAACTTGATTAATAGCCATTAATGGACTTCTCCTCCAAGAACTTATCCAAACCTTTTTTGAACCCAGCTACACTAACTGCACTAACAACATCCTCTAGCAACAAATTCCAGAGCTTTATTGTGCGTTGAGTGAAAAAGAATTTTCTCCGATTAGTCTTAAGTGAGCTACTTGCTAACTTCATGGAATGCCCTCTAGTCCTTCTATTATTCGAAAGTGTAAATAACCGAGTCACATCTACTCGTTCAAGACCTCTCATGATCTTAAAGACCTCTATCATATCCCCCCTCAGCCGTCTCTTCTCCAAGCTGAACATCCCTAACCTCTTCAGCCTTTCCTCATAGGGGAGCTGTTCCATCCCCTTTATCTTTTTGGTTGCCCTTCTCTATACCTTCTCCATCGCAACTATATCTTTTCTGAGATGCGGCGACCAGAATTGTACACAGTATTCAAGGTGCGGTCTCATCATGGAGCGATATAGAGGTATTATGACATTTTCCGTTTTATGAACCATTTCCTTCCAAAATTCCTAACATTCTGTTTGCTTTTTAGACTGCTGCAGCACACTGAGCCGACGATTTTAAACTATTATCCACTATGATGCCTAGATCTTTTTCCTGGGTGGTAGCTCCTAATGTGGAACCTAACATCGTGTAACTACAGCAAGGGTTATTTTTCCCTATATGCAACACCTTGCACTTGTCCACATTAAATTTCATCTGCCATTTGGATGCCCAATCTTCCAGTCTTGCAAGGTCCTTCTTCAATGTATCACAGTCCGCTTGTGATTTAACTACTCTGATTAATTTTGTGTCATCCGCAAATTTGATAACCTAACTCGTCTTATTCTTTTCCAGATCATTTATATATATATTGAAAAGCACCGGTCCATGTACAGATCCCTGAGACACTCCACTCTTTACCCTTTTCCACTGAGAAAATTGACCTTTTAATCCTACTCTCTGTTTCCTATCTTTTAACCAGTTTGTAATCCACGAAAGGACATCGCCTCCTATCCCATGACTTTTTGCTTTGCGTAGAAGCCTCTCATGAGAGACTTTGTCAAATGCCTTCTGAAAATCCAAATACACTACATTTACCGGTTCACCTTTATCCACATGTTTATTAACCCCTTCAAAAAAATGAAGCAGATTTGTTAGGCAAGACTTCCTGTTATGAATCCTGCCCGCGGGCTCCCCCGCGAACAGGCTCCTCACCTTTGCTGTGTTCTTGATGCGGCCGGATGCCGCCGACGTTGGGCCTTCTGTGCGGCCAGAGCCGTGGACTCTGCCGCCTCTCATGGCCCGGATGCCATCCATCACGCTCCTCTTCTCAGTGGTGGGAGCCGCGGACATTTCCGCCTTCGTCGCGGTTCGAGGCCGCAGTCCCCGGGCTTGCCTGGCGGCCGGAGCTGCCCTTGGGTCCTCCTGCAGTGGCAGGAGCCGCTGCCAACATCAGGGCCTGCTCCTCGGCCCAGTCCTGCTTCTCCACTTCGACATCGGTGCAGAGCCGCTGTCCATGGTCCTGCACAGATTCCTGTTCCTGCTCCTAGGCGTGCAACCGTGCCTCCTTGCCAGATTTAAAGGCCCCACGGCTGGATATGCCCTGGGCCCCACTTAAGGACTGTTTCCTGTATCAGCCCTATAAAAGGGCTGCTCCTGCATTCCACCTGTGCCTTGCATTGGAGTTACTTCACTCCTGGAAGCTCCTGTTTTCCAGCGTTCCGTCAGGTCCTTCTTGTTCATCGTTGGAGCTCCATGTCTCGTCTGCTTCTTGTGCCATGTCTTCGTCTCCTGAGGTCCTCGTCCAGGTTTCCCGATGTTTCGCTTCCTGGTGTTTCAGCCTTCCTGATATCTGTTCCTGCAATGTTCCAGCTCCCTGAGTCTTCTAGATGGCCACCCCGAGGGTAAATCTGTTCCGTCTGGTTCCTGTTTCCGGTCATTGGAGCCTCTGTCAGTTGGATTCTTTCCTGTGCTTGTCCCGCTCTCCTTGTGGTCCGTGACCAGTCTCTCCAGGCTGAGTAGGGCACGTAGTGGGACAGGGTGGTCCGTGACCAGTCCCGTGGGTGGACTGTGTAGGGCGCCCTGAGAGACAGTGCCAATGTTTAACCTTCCCAGCTTCTCGCTTTGTCCACAGTACCTTGTTCCTGAGTCTCGTCTAGAGTCTTCTAAGTTCCTCGCCTCGTCTGTGATGTCTTCGCATCAGCCCTCATCTGTTATGTCTTCGCCTTAGTCCTAGTCCAAAGTCTTTGTGTCACAAGGCCTTCGTCTGCCCTCATCCTCAGTCCGGCCTGCTGCTCCATGCCGATTCAAAGCGGCAGGTCCGAAAGGGCTGGGAACGGTCGGAGGACTGTTCATCTACCAACATTTGATTACCTCACTCGTCGTATTCCTTTCCAGATCATTTATAAATATATTGAAAAGTACAGGTCCCAATACAGATCCCTGAGACACTCCACTGCCCACTCCCTTCCACTGAGAAAATTGTCCATTTAATACTACTCTCTGTTTCCTGTCTTTTAGCTAGTTTGTAATCCACGACAGGACATCACCACCTATCCCATGACTTTTTACATTTCCTAGAAGCCTCTCATGAGGAACTTTGCCAAATGCCTTCTGAAAATCCAAATACACCACATCTACCAGTTCACCTTTTTCTACATGTTTATTAACTCCTTCAAAAAAGTGAAGCAGATTTGTGAGGCAAGACTTGCCTTGTGTAAAGCCATGCTGACTTTGATACATTAAACCATGTCTTTCTATATGTTCTGTGATTTTGATATTTAGAACACTTTCCACTATTTTTCCTGGCACTGAGGTCAGGCTAACTGGTTTGTAGTTTCTAGGATCCTTTTTTAAATATTGGGGTTACATTAGCCACCCTCCAGTCTTCAAGTACAATGGATGATTTTAATGATAGGTTACAAATTTTTACTAATAGATCTGAAATTTCATTTTTTAGTTCCTTCAGAACCCTGGGGTGTATACCATCCAGTCCAGGTGATTTACTATTCTTCAGTTTGTCAATCAGGCCTACCACATCTTCTAGGTTCACCCTGATTTGGTTCAGTCCATCTGAATCATTACCCATGAAAACCTTCTCCGGTACAGGTATCTCCCCAACATCCTCTTCAGTAAACACCGAAGCAAAAAAATCGTTTAATCTTTCCGCGATGGCCTTAATTTCTCTAAGTACCCCTTTAACCCCTTGATCATCTAATGGTCCAACTCACTCCCTCGCAGGCTTTCTGCTTTGGATATATTTTAAAAAGTTTTTACTGTGAGTTTTTGCCTCTATGGCCAACTTCTTTTCAAATTCTCTCTTATCAATGTCTTACATTTAACTTGCCAATGCTTATGCATTATCCTATTTTCTTTTGTTGGATCCTTCTTCCAATTTTTGAATGAAGATCTTTTGGCTAAAATAGCTTCTTTCACCTCACCTTTTAACCATGCTGGTAATCGTTTTGCCTTCTGTCCACCTTTCTTAATGTGTGGAATACATCTGGACTGTGCTTCAAGATGGTATTTTTTAACAATGACCATGCCTCTTGCACACTTTTTACCTTTGTAGCTGCTCCTTTCATTTTTTTTTCTAACTATTTTTCTCATTTTCTCAAAGTTTCCCTTTTGAAAGTTTAGCATGAGAGCTGTGGATTTGCTTATTGTCCCCCTTCCAGTCATTAATTCAAATTTGATCATATTATGATCACTATTGCCAAGCGGCCTCACCACAGTTACCTCTCTCACCAAATCCTGTGCTCCACTGAGATGTGCCATTTTCCACAATGCTGGAAAGAGATTTCTAGTGCTATTGAAGATCACGTGGCGACTGATTCCTTAAGTGTGTTGCAAAGTAAAAGACTCCTTGTCCTGGAATTTTGTTACTGGTTCCTAAAACTGGAGAATGGCAAAAACTGCTAAGGAGAATCAGCCAATGTCATTCCTGGGTTCCCAGTAATGAAGGGATATAGCAGGCTAGGAATACCACAGCCCTGCTGCTAGTGTTAGGCTACCCTGAAAGAAGAAGATACCTTCCGATTCTATCATTGAGGAATTGATGCAAATGTTTCAGACCGATGCAGCATTGACAAGAGATGTCAACACTTGTATTCTGGTCACACTTAAGCTTCAATCCAAGGCACAGCTTAATCTATTTTCCTACATGGAAAGTGCCGCAACTGACAGACAAAAAGCAGCTTCCCCAGTGAAGGGATGTGCAAATTCAACGAGGCACTAGAAGCAAAGGGCCGCAGCACACATTCTGTTGTGGTAGCAGGAGAGAGAGGTTGCCTATTTTGGGAGTAAAAACATGTGCAGTTTGGGAGGTGATAAAGAGACTGTACCAGTTCCAGGAAGCTAGATGGAGATTTCAGAAACAGAACAGTATCACAATGTTTTCTCTGGAATGGAACTGGCTTGTAGCAGAAATGAGCGCATTTCAGAGCTTCTTACTATTGCTTTCCTAGAACAGCTATTGGGAGCCATTTCTGTTCATGGATCTTGCCCAAATTCGACAAGTGTGCTTCAATTGCTGCATTACACTTGCCTCCTAAATTTCACATCAGGAGGGTGCATGCAGAGCGCTTCCAATCTGTGCATAGAGAAGGAATGAATTGGCAAAAGCAATAGCTAGCGAAGGACCTTCACAAAAGTTAAATGCCAGGAAACAGCTGAATAGCTTAATGCATTCAGAATAAGTAATAAAGTGTATTAATTCCTTGCTGATTGTGGAAACATTTCACGCATACATCAATCGTGAAGAACTGAAAAAAATAAGCAAGGCGGGGACACCATCATCTCCCATCAAGAAGAAATGTCAGATTTCTCTTACTGGCTGTGTTACGATTCTGCTGATAGGTTGGCCCACAAGCAACCTCTCACCTCAGCGGGGCCTGGAGGCCGCTGCTGCCAACGCAAGTTCCACCGCTGCTGCCGCTCCTCTTGCAGCCCAAAGGCCGCTGACATCATCGCTGCAGTGCTGCTGCTCCTCCTGCGGCCTGGAGGCCGCCGTCAAGCGCTGCTTGTCCTTTGCGGCAGAGCTGCTGCCCTCTTTGTGGCTAGGCTGCCGCCGAAGCTCCTTCCAGCGTGGCCTGGAGGTCACTGCCAGCGCCGACCCTCCGCGGCCAGGAGGCCGCCCCGGAGCTCCTCACCACGGGGTCAGGAGGCCGCCGTCATCTTCCCTTCTTGAAGTAGGAAGCCGCCAACGTCTGAGCCCTCGCTCGCGGCACGGACACTGCCGCCGCTCTTCAAAGTTCTGCCTCCTCTTAGGCGCGCAGCTGCGCCTCTCTGCCCTATTTAAAGGGCCAGTAGTGGGCAGTCCGTCGAGACTCCTCCTAATGACATTCCTAGGCGTCTCCTTCTTCAGCCCTATAAAGAGGGCCTTCCTTCAGTTTGTCATTGCCTTTGCAAGGAGTTGGTTAACTCCTGGAGTTCCCTTTGTTCCAGCTCTTAGTTCCAGGAGTCTTTTCTACTTCACCTCACTTCTTCAAGGCACTCCATTCTTCGTAGGAATTCCCTTGTCTTCATCTGTGGTTCCTGATCCTTCGTCTTCACATTTGTTCCATGTCCTGGTCTCTCGTCAGATCCTGTGTCCTCGTCCGTCTTGTCTTCAAGATGTTCCTGTCTTCAGATGCTCCTTCCTCTGGATACTCCTAGTTCCGATGCTCCTTCTCCAAAGGTACCTGAGGATCCTTGCTCCTTGTTGCAGACGTCCCAGATGTCCTTGTCTCCAGAGGTCCCCGTCATTTAGTGGTTCCCATGTCCTGATGTTCCGGTGTACCAGATGTTCTTCGCTCCTGTCCTGACCCTGATGTTTCCTTCATCAGCTCTTCACCCAGCTTCCAGGTTCCTTTCATCCACTCTTCACCTTGCAATGCAAGTATCCGATGGACTCTTGCTTTTAATGTTCCTGAATCCGAGTTCCAAGTTCCATGTCTTGAATCCTGAGTCTTGTATCCTGTCCCCTCTCGTCAGAGTCCTTGCCTGCTTCCATCCATGCCTAAGACTCTGCCAGAACCTGCTCCGCTTCAGCGTGGTCCACGACCAGCCGTGGGCGGCTGTGTAGGACGCGTCCTGGTGCAGGCCTCTCCTGAATCTTTGTCATGTCCTGGCTTCACCTTCCAGTTCTTTGCCTGGAGTCTGCTTTGCGTTCAACGTGGTCCACGACCAACCGTGGCAGCTGTTTAGGGCATGCTGCGATGCAGCTCCCATCCAGTACTTTCGCCCGAGTCCTGAATCCTTGCCTGAGACCTTTCTGTAACCTGAATCCTTGTCCGAGCCTTCTGAGTAACCTGAGTCTTCGTCTGAGTCTTTTATGTAACCTGTTTGCCTATCTGAATCCTCTGAGCATCCTGCATCTCCATCCTCGTCTGAGCATCCAGCATCCTTGTCCACGTCTGAGCATCCTTTATCTTCATCCATGTTTGAGCATCCTGAACCTTCGTCCACGTCTGAATCCTTGCCTGAGTTCCAGGTTTCAGGTTTCCTCGTCTCGTCCAAGTCTTCACTTCTCCTCATCTCGTCCAAGTCTCCAAGCTCCTCGTCTTGTTCCTGTTCCAGTACCATCTCTCGTCCTCGACCTCTGTCTGTCCCATCGCATCTGCCGTTTCCAAGCGGCAGGTTCGAAAGGGCTATCGAGTGGCCGGAGGGCTACCCCAGAGACAAGCATTGTTTTGTTGGGTCTCTTCTGGTGCGATGGGTTCAGCAGGGGTCAGGGGTCAGGCTCCCTGGTCTTCTGCCTGTCCGCCTGTGCTTGAACACGTCTTGCAGCAGTGCTTCCTTGGAGTCCTCTGGGGTTGTGCTGTGGTCTGGGCATACTAAATCTTCCTGGAATCGGGAGCGCTCCCTAGTGCTCCAACAGTTTGCAAAGGCCATGTGTCCTGTGAAATTGTTCCTGTGATGGGCCCACGCCTTGTTCTAGAGTTTCCGATTCAAGTACTTTTTTGAATTTGTGTGTCCTGAACCTTCTACATATCCTTTGACATGCTGGAGGCGTTAGCTTTCTTAGAAAATTATTTTTTTCTGTTACCATCTGCTGTAGGCCTGCATCTGTTCATCTCCAAGAACCTCTTTCAAGAATGTTTGGTTCCAGTTTTCCAGAGTATTCCTCAACCTGCTGGAGGCACCAGCTTGTTTGTTCCCAGCTCCTGGACATTCAATACTTTGCTTCTAGTCAATTTTTTGTTTTCTTCAGCTCTCTGTTTATTTCTCCTCAACTGTCTGGATTCCACAACCTGCAGGAGGCGCCTGCATCCAGATCTCTGAGTCCGGTCCTGGAACCTTCTCAACCTGCGATGTTGGCTTATCTTCCTGGGTTCCATACGACCTGCAGGAGGCACCTGGGCCCAGGTGTCCACATCCACTTGCAAGTGTGATTTCCTTGCCAAATATCTTCAAGCTTCTGTGAGTTTATAACTAATCTGAGTGTGTTCCACAGCAACTCCCACCATTTTCATTGCCAGGAAGATGCTTTCACTATGCTCCAGTGAGTACCTCTATGATCCGGTTTTCCAACTCCACCCACCAGGCTCGGCTTATCCCGCACCGTGGGTTCCTATCTACCTTGAACATCTGGGTGAGACTTCTACATCTGAGACTGTCAGAATGTATTGGCACCTTGCCGGACTCCAGTGCCTTTCCTTCCTGCCTCATACCATCTATCTACAGCAGTACAATAAAGCTTTCCACCTACAAGTGTCCGCTCTCTGCGTTTAACCTATCGCTGTGGTTCCCCATGGAGCCTCTCCCCATGGGAGGAGTCATCTCCACTGCGACTAAGGGTCCACACAATTTCACAAACACAACAGATTGCTAACTCCATGGACTCGGCTCAGCTCGCGGCCTTGCAGGCTATTCCTGTCCTAGCCCATCGGATCATGGAATAACAAAAGTCTTTGGAGAGCCTAGCTACTGCCATCAATCAGTTGCATGCTCAACTGAATTCTTCAGCAACCCTTGTGAAAGAATTGCTGTCTCCAGTGGTGACCCTCAAGACCACTGTACCCTTATCCACACCTACTCGCTTTACGGGTGAAGCCAAGATGTGTAGAGGGTTTGTTAATCAATGCAGCATGTATTTTGCATTACAGCCTACTCTCTTTCCCCACAGAAGCTTCCAAGACCACCTACATCCTATCTTTTCTAGAGGGACGAGCCTTGGCTTGGGCTTCACCGTTATGGGAATATGAAGATTCTATCCTGAAGGATCTACCAGGATTGCTAAAACTTTTCAAGTCTGTCTTTGATGACCCAGCTTGCCAGACTGTTGCTGGATCTGCTTTGCTCAATCTCCAGCAAGGTAATAAGCCGCTCACAGAGTTTGCGATCGAGGGTCTCAACTCTCGCTTAAAGGACAAATTAGTGGCTCATGATTTGCCTGATACCCTTGAGTCCCTGATGGAACTGGCCGGGAGAATTGACCTCCATATCCGAGACTGAAGTCAGGAGGCTAAGAGTCCACAAAAGTCCACTGTGGGGGCTAACCGTCATAAACCTGTGCCTATTGCCTCTAGCCTGCCGTCTGCTCCCTTAGAAGAGGAAGAGCCTATGCAACTAGGCCGAAGTCATTTAACTTCCAAGAAGAGACGTTTTCGCAAATGCATGGGGTTATGCATGTACTGTGGCTAATTGGGCCACGCCTCCACACCTGTCCGGGAAACTGATGGGCCTAGGATCTGCAAGAAGACTTCTCCTGAGCCTCACCTCTCCTACTCCTCCATTATGCTTACCAGTATCTCTGCTCTGCGGAGGTCTTGAATTTCAGACTCTCGCTCTCATTGACTCCGGAGCCAGAGGTAATTTTATCTTGAAGCGCTTAGTTCAACATCTACGGATTCCTACCACACCAATAGCTAAGCCATTGCTATTGTCCTTTATCCATGGAGAATGTTGTGTCCGTCGGTGGCCGACGCCCATTCTCCGCCCTCCTTACCTCTCTGGCGCCTCCCTCTCCATCCGCGGGAAGACTGGCTACCGCGGTGTTCTCCTGCCACTTGTCCTCGGGCGTTCCCGGACCGGCTCGACGCTGCAACCGCCATGTTTCCTGGAGGCCTAGGGGTGCGCGTGCGGCGCAGCCCCGATTGAAGTACCGGCATTGGCGCGAACCTCAGGGGCGTCCCCCAAAGATGACATCACCCTTGACGGATATTTAAGGTCTTGGAGTTTGCTAATACATCGAGTTAGCAAGGACACTGATTGACAATGGATTCGCTTTGTCTGCCTAAGCTACTCTGCCACCTCGGACTTACCAGAGGTACCCGCTCCTCGGGGGCCTCGCTCTCTCTTTGTTTTTTCAGGTGACAGTCTGGAACCGGTACTTGCTCCTCGAGGGCCCTCATCCCAGACTTACTTCGTATACTTTTCTGCCTAGAAGTCTTCACTACCAACTATCTCAGCTACATCAGTGAGTTACCATCGTTCTCTCTGAGTTTTCCCTGGAACCAGGTACTCGAGGCCCTATACTTTCCAGCTCCTGGGCTTCATTGGGACACTGTGTGACTGTTACATCTGCATAACCTGCCTACTCACTATATCTCAGTTTCTCTTCAGCTCAGCCTTCAGGGATCGCTGTTCCAGTATCTGAGGGACTACAGCCCAGCTGGGCTTGCCAGCTCACTACTGCCATCTCTGGTGGTTCAGTACACTGTCTAATAAAGAACTAGTGTGTGTTTGTCTCCTAACTCTGAGCCTGACCAGTGGTCCCTCTCAGGATCATTCCCCGGGGGCGTGGTCATCTGCCACTGGTCCAAGGATCCACTCTCAACTATCTGATTGCTCCTCCCATCAGGCATCAGATCAATAACAGATTGTTAACTCCAAGCAGACTGTTAACTCCTCACAATAAGAGATTGCTAACTCCCAAGCAGATTCTCATCAGAGAACCACTTCCTGGAAAAGTTTCATTGACTACCAAGGCCATTGGCCTGCGCACCGGAGCTTTACACTCTGAATCCATCTCATTTCTCGTATTGGAAAAGGCCATGCATCCAGTGGTATTTGGACTGCCTTGGCTTCAAGATCATATGCCACAATTTAATTGGGCCACTTTGGAACTGTCCTGGTGGGAACCTGACTGTCATGGCCGGTGCCTCGCGGAAGTTTCACCGCTCATTTGCAAGCCCACTACACCATCGTTACCTGGTTTACCTCCACAATGCGCCTCCTTCCAGGATGGTTTCTCAAAACAAGCAGCGGATGTACTTCCACCGCACAGAGTATTCGACGGCGCCATAAATCTGAAGCCTAATTCAGAACCTACCAGAGAAAGAGTTTACCCTCTTTCAGTAACTGACATTCAAGCCATGTCCACCTACATACAAGAGAACCTGCAGAAGGAATTCATTAGACCCTCCAAATCTCCTGCTGGTGCAGGCTTCTTTTTCGTAGGGAAGAAAGATGGCACCTTACGCCCCTGCATCGATTACAGGGTCTGAATGAGATTACCATCAAGGACAGTTACCCCCTGCCCTTAATTTCTGAACTGTTCGACAGGCTCCAAGGAGCCAAGATATTCTCCAAATTAGACCTTAAAGGAGCTTACAATTTGGTACATATTCGTGAAGGAGATGAATGGAAGACTGCTTTTAACACCCGCGATGGACACTTCGAATATTTCGTCATGCCCTTCGGTTTGAGTAACGCACCTGCAGTCTTTCAAAATATGATGAACGACATCTTACGGGACTTACTTACTTACTTTATATGGTGCATGGCCTTCTCTAACACAAAGAAGGGAATTGTCTCTGTATGGAGGGCTCCAGTGCGAAGAGTCACTGGTTCAGTGTGACAAGTCACATCACCGGGCAAAGGCTTTCCATGGATGGATGACAAGAGTAGTGGACTTCTAAAGTAATGAAGGGAATCCTCAAATGTTCCACTAGGCGTCGAAGTATAAAGTTGCCTCCTGCCCCCGAATCCACAAGGACAAGAGTTTGGTTTGTAGACGGTTCGCAAGTCAGGGAGACTGGTAGAGAGAGCAGAGGAGAAGGCGTGGTAAGGCCTACGAACAGTCCTCCTGCAGGACTTAGGCCCATCCGTTTTCCGGACGAATACGGCATGTTGCGACATCGTGACCAGCTTGTCCACAGTACATACATAAGCCATGCCTCTTCCGAAGTCTTCTCTCTTTTGAAGTCAAATGACTGCGACCAAGTTGCATCGGTTCTTCTCCACTGGCAACAGGTACTGCTGGAACCATCCGAGGTGCAAATTTAGCACGAGTCTCCTTCTGAACCGGTCCTTTAGTAGGCTTGAGTTCTTTCACCTTATCACGAAGCCGGTGGTCAATTCTAGTAGCCAAAGCCACTAGTTCATCCAGCGAGTCAGGTGTCTCACGAGCGGCAAGCTCGTTCTTCAAGCGGGTATTCAGACCTCTGAAGAAGAGAGTTTTCAGGCATCTAGGTTCCCAGCACAATTCTGTAGCAAGAGTCTTGAACTCTATTGCAAAATTAGCCAGTGGTCGGTTGCCTTGTTTTAGGTCCACCAGGTCAGAACCAGCAACAGTCACTCGAGCAGGATCATCAAAAATGGATTTAAATAATTCTAGAAATCCATCAATATCCTGCAGGATTAGATCCTTACGTTCCCAAAGCGTTGAAGCCGAAGACAAGGCCCTTCCATCAAGATAAGATAGACTATAAGTAGTCTTGGCGTAGGCTGTGGGGAAGTGTGCAGGCTGCAATGCGAAATGCATGCAACATTGGTTTAGGAAACCTCTAGTTCTTTGAATCTCTCCAGAGAAACGAACTGGAGCAGCCAGAGGTACCATAGTCTTTATAGTTACTTCAGGTAACTGACCTTCATTACTGGAAGTAGCGCCTTGCGTCTTCTGTGCTTGTAGCTGATGAAACACTGAAGTGAGTTTCTCCAAAGCGTCTTGTAGTTCAGCAGTGCGTAGGGCCAGGCCTGGAATGGCCTGCAAGGCATTGAGCTGTGCTGGAACTATGGAGTTAGCAATCTGTTATAATTAGTGAGGTTTGGGTGGACCCTTGGACACTGTGGCAGCTGACCACGCCCACGGGGGGAAGTCCCGTGAGGGGCCACAGGTCAGGCTCAGCTTAGGACACACAGACACAGAGATTGATCTTTTATTAGACTGTGATGAAGCCACCAGAGGTGGCAGTAGTGAGCAGTAGAAGTAGCCCGGCTGGGCTAGTATCCCTCAGGCGCTGGAACAGCGACTCCTCCGGTAGCAGTGCTGTAGTGGAAAGAACTGAGAATAATGAGTACAGTGGAATATGCATAAGCCCCAGTATGGAGAACCCCAGGATAGGGAGAGCAGGCCCTCGAGGAGCGAGTACCTGATCTCTTGAGAGGCTTGAAGGTAATGTACTCACACAGCGGATCCATGTAGGAGATGGCTCTAGGGTTGGAATGGAGGCAGGCCCTCGAGGAGCGAGTACCTGGTTCCAGGGAACAGCTCTGAGGTGAAGATGGTAGAACTCACTGGTGTTGAAGATAGCGAATCCTTCCGGGCAGAAGAGAAGGTAGGAGCAGGCAGCGAGTCAGGGAACATGGGCCCGCGAGGAGCGAGTACTGGTTTCCTGATAGCGACCTGAAAAGCAAGTGAGGCCCCCGAGGAGCGGGTACCCCGTTAGCGTTAAGAGTCCAATGGAAATTGAAGAGGCAGAGTAGCTGGGTACGGAGAGCGAATCCCATCCGTAAGATTCCCCCTTGCTAACTGAAAGGCTAGCAAACATTGTAGGCTTTAAATATCCAGGCAGTGTGACGTCATCACAGGGGGACGCCCCTGAGGTTCGCGCCAAGTAGGAAATAACAGTGAGGGCCGTGCGGTGCGCGTGCCCTAAGGTACCAGCGGAGCATGGCAGGAGGCAGCACCCAAGCCGGTCCGGGGATGCCGGAGAGGACGGCAGGCAGACGCCGCGGCAGCCACGTGTCCATCCATAGCGAAAGGAGGTGCAAAGAAAGAAAGGCAGGCGGAGTGAAGCCGTCGGGAAGGGATGGTTGCAACAGTTACTAGACTGGCTGCAAGGAGCTAAGGTCTTTACCAAGTTGGACCTCCGTGGTGCGTACAATTTGGTATGGATATGACCCGGTGACGAATGGAAGACCGCATTCAATACTAGAGATGGGCACTACGAATATTTGGTCACGCCCTTTGGCTTATGCAACGCCCTGCGGTCTTTCAAAACCTTATGAATGAGGTCTTGAGGGATATGTTGCATACCTCTGTCATAGTGTACCTCGAGGATGTGTTGGTGTATTCTAAAGATTTGTCCACGTACCGCGTACAAGGGCGGCAAGTACTACAGAAACTTTGGGACAATCGTCTCTTTGCCAAGTTAGAGAAGTGCCAGTTTGAGCAGGAATCCTTGCCTTTCCTTGGATACATAGTCTCATCCATGGGTTTCCACATGGACCATGATAAAGTGGCAGCCATTCGGGTTTGGCTACAGCCGGTAGGGGTCAAGGCCCTACAATGCTTCCTGGGCTTCGCTAATTTCTATCGCCAGTTCATACCCCATTACTCCCGGATGGTGGTACCGTTTACGGCCCTTACCAGGAAGAGTGCCGATGCGAAGAGCTGGTCCCTGACGGCAATAAGTGCCTTCCAGAAGCTGAAGGAAGCCTTTCTTCTTGATGTCTGTCTCCACCATCCAGATCCGCAGCGTCAGTTTATCGTAGAGGTAGACGCATCTGATCTTGCGGTAGGGGCTGTCCTGAGCCAGTCATCCACTAAAGGCAAACCCCTACCACGCTCCTATTATTCTCGAAAATTCTCTCCGGCGGAGAGAAATTACAGTATTGGTGACAAGGAGCTCCTGGCCATCAAGCTCGCGCTGGAGGAATGGCGTCAGTGGCTGGAGGGGGCCCAATACCCCGTGATCGTCTATACGGACCACAAGAACCTAGAATCCTTGTGCCGAGCCCAACACCTCAATTCTTGACAAGCTCGATGGTCACCTTTTTGGCCGCTTCAATTTCCTCCTCCGGTACAGACCAGCCTCCAAGAATAATAGAGCTGACGCCCTCTCTCGCATGACAGAAACAGAGGATAACCCTAATCCGCTTCGATATATCCTCGATCCAGCCAAAGTCCTTCTCAAAGCTTCAGAAGTGGTTCCTATGGGTAAGACGGTCGTGCCGGCTTGCCTCCGCAAGAGGGTGTTGTCATGGGTTCATGACTCGTTGACCGCAGGTCATTCGGGGGTCACTTGGACCTTGGATCTGCTGACCGAATATTACTGGTGGCCTCAGGTCAGGAGAGATGTTAGTCTCTATGTCAGCTCCTGCCCGACTTGTGCTCGACAAAAGACGCTGACTGGTCGTCCATTACCTATCCCCACCAAACCATGGACCCATAAACAGTGATATGGGTCACGATCGATTAGGTTTTCGAAGATAGCCCACTTCGTCTCCCTCACTAAATTACCAAAGGCACCCGAGCTCGCTAGTCTTTTCACTCAGCACATCTTTCGCCTACACGGACTGCCTCTCCATATTCCCTCCGACCGGGGCTCGCAGTTCACGGCTAAATATTGGAGAGCACTCTGCAAGAAATTAGGGGTCCAATTGGACTTCACGACCGCCTGTTATTGTTTGTAAGGTTTTGGGTGGACTCTTGGACACTGTGGCAGATGACCACGTCCACGGGGGGAAGTCCCGTGAGGGGCCACAGGTCAGGCTCAGCTTAGGACACACAACAGAGAATTATCTTTTATTAAGCAGAGTTGAGAAGCCACCAGAGATGGCAGTAGTGAGTAGAGATGAAGCCCAGCTGGGCTTGTAGTCCCTCAGGACACTGGAACAGCGACCCCTCAATAGCTGTGCTGTAGTGGAGAGAAACTTAGATAGTGAGTACAGTGGAGCATACACAGGGTTCTGGTATAGAGCCTCGTTGGTAGATTACTTACACAGCGGTCTCTCCCGGAAGATAACACAGATGCTGGAATAGAGGCAGGCCCTCAAGGAGCGAGTACCTGGTTCCAGGGAACAGCTCTGAGAGAATATAGATGGTAACTCACTGATGGTGTAGGCAGCGGTTTCTTCCAAGCAGAAGTGAGCTCAGGCAGCAAGTCCGGGAACATGGGCCCTCGAGGAGCGAGTACCGGTTCCAGACAGCGACCTGAAAGAAAAGAGAGAGGCCCCCGAGGAGCGGGTACCCCGATAGAGTAAGTCCAATTAAGGAGAGGCAGAGTAGCTAGGTACAGAGAGCGAATCCCATCCGTAAGGAGTCCCTTACTAACTCGAATAGCTAGCAAACAGAGTAGGCTTTTGTATCCGGGATGCGTGACGTCGTCACAGGGGGACGCCCCTGAGGTTCGCGCCAAAGAAGGAATAAGAAGCAGGGCCACGTGGTGCGCGTGCCCTATGCCAGCTGAACAACATAGCGGAATGCAGCGCCCAAGCCGGACCGGGGACGCCGGAGAGGATGGCAGGCAGATGCTGTGGCAGCCAGACATCCATCAACCGCGGGAGGAGTCGCCAAAGAGGTAAGGAGGGCGGAATGGAGACGTCAGGCAGCGACAGTTGTAACACCGCCTTTCATCCCCAAGGCAATGGCCAAGCGGAGCGCACAAACCAAACCTTGAAAACTTTCCTCCGAACCTTCGTGGGAGACCTACAAGACGACTGGGTGGCTTTACTCCCCTGAGCAGAATTCTCCTAGAACCACCATAGGCATTCGGCCACCGGCAGGTCTCCCTTCCAGGTAGTCTATGGGAGACTTCTCTGACCTCCTTTGCCTTTGCCATTGGCGGTGCCATCACCAGCCGTGCAACTCACAGCTCAACAGTTACACAATCTCTGGGGCTCTACTTGGGAGAAGTTACAACGTACGGCAGTCACGTTGTAACTTCTCCCAAGTCCAGCTCCAACATTCCTTCCCGGGGACAAGGTATGGTTAAGTACCAAACACCTTCGCCTGCAGGTTCCTTCTTTGCACTTGGCTCTGAGGTACATTAGCCCGTTCCCAGTTACAGAACGAGTGGGTGCTGTCTCCTACCGGCTCTACCTTCCCTCTACGCTCAGGGTTCATAACGTTTTTCATGTCTCATTGCTCAAGCCGTTGGTCTTGTCCATCTTCCACAACAAGATCCCTGAACCTGCCGCTCCCACGCCTCAGGAGGACACTGTCTACCAAGTAAAAGAGGTATTAGATGTGCGATTTCACCTCAGACGATGGGAATATCTCCTCTCCTGGGAGGGCTATGGCCTGGAGGAGAATTCTTGGGAGCCTGCCTCCAACATTTTGGATAAATCCCTTCTTCAACAGTTTCATCTACGCCACCCTGCTAAGCCCAAGCCCCCAGGAAGGGGGCATAGAAGGGGGGGTACTGTTATGGGCCCGACCCGCGGAGGAGACGCCGCTGACGTCTGGGATGGCCCCGTCCCCTAGGCGTGCGCGCCGTGGGGGGACCCGATTCTTAAAGGGGTCAGCGCGGGAATACACAGCACCTCCCAGGAGTGACATCATAAGCCTTCAGGGTATTTAAACCCTGCACCAACGCCACTCCTGGCCTTGCAACAAGATTCACTCTGGTTAAGAGTTGCTAGTTGCTGTTCCTGACTTCGGCTTCCGTCCACTGGCTTCTGACTTCGGCTTCCGTCCATTGGCTTCTGACCCCGGCTTTCGTCCACTGGCTTCTGACTTCGGCTTTCGTCCATTTGGCTTCTGACCCCGGCTTTCGTCCACTGGCTTCTGACTTCGGCTTTCGTCCATTTGGCTTCTGACCCCGGCTTTCGTCCACAGACTTCTGACTCCAGCTTTCGTCTACTGGTTCCTGACTTCCGCGTTCATCCAGGAGGTCTCGCCTAAGTCCAAGCGGCTCAGATCCTCACGAGCTCCTCTCGGGGGGACCGCGGGCTTCCAGTGGTGAAGTTCCAGTTGGCCTCCTGGCTCCAGCTCTACTTCTCCATCCTCGGGAAACCGACTCGCAGGAGACCGCTCGTAAGTCCAAGCGGCCCGGGTCCTCACGGGCTCCTCCTGGGGGGACCTCGGGTCTCCAGTGGTGAAGATCCTCCTAGTCTCCTGCCTGTGCCGCCTCCTGGCTTCGACATGCACTGTGTACCTCCACAGTGCGCCATTATCTGTCCAAGTCGGCTCAAGGGTCCACGAATCCAACACCTCCTCCCTGCACCACACCCAGACTTCAGCCCTATGTAACCTTGCAGCACCAGTATACCAGTGCCATCTCATGAAGTCACGTTTATCTCTTTGATCTGGCTACTTCTCCTTGCCTTGTGGGCTACGGGCCTTCTTGCTCCTTGCCTTGTGGTCCTCAGACCTTCTGCTATCTGTCCTGTGGCTCTGGGCTTGCTCTCACTTCTTATCTTGCTTTGTGGCCTCTACTTACTGGCCTTAGAGCTTTATGCTTAGCGGCCTACGGGTTTTCCAACCCGCTGCCTTCGGGCCTTTGGGTTGTTTGTTCTGTGTTGTCTTGTCCTGAACTGCCCAGCCCAGTTCTAGCCCTGGTATCCTTTCTTTGTCTTGTCCCAGCCTGTACCTAGTTCTAGTCCTTACCCAGTTCCAGCTTGTCTGCATTTGCGGCGAATCTCAGTCCCAGTTCTGTTTCTTGTCCCTGTACCTATTACTCGAGCCAAGCCTTGCTCCAGACTATCCAGCCTTGCTATGGACTATCCAGTCTGTTCAGCCTTGCTGCAGTCTGTATATTATTTTATTTATTTATTATTTTATTATTTTATATACCGACGTTCGATCTGAGATATCACATCAGTTTACATTCAGGTACTGTAGGTATTTCCCTATCCCCAGAGGGCTTACAATCTAAGTTTTGTACCTGAGGCAATGGAGGATAAAATGACTTGCCCAAGGTCACAAGGAGCGACAGCGGGACTCGAACCCTAACCACTAGGCTATTCCTCCTCCTTTTCCCTATATATAGGGAAAAGAAAATCTAATATGGTACACACACATGGAAGGGATTCCTTTGCATCAGAACAGCGGAATGCTATTTGAAAACGTGATGCCTGCTGAGACTGCACATTTAAATAACATACACACATGCACTTACAGCCAAAGCAAGATGGTACAACAGAGACATGGAACTGTTTATTTCAACAATGTTATTACATCTTTGCGCCTGACTCCCCATGTTATATGGCCACAGCAAGACCTGCTGGCTCCCAGAACCCAAGGGCTCAACCTGTGGAGGAGGGGACTGGTTAGGGGGAAGAATGCCTCAGTCCTGCCCAGCATCCAGCCTTGCTGTCCTGTGCCACTCCTGGGTTGATGTGCCCCCAGTCCAAAAGCCCTGGCAGTCAGAAGTCTTGCCCCATGTCCTCTGAACCCAGTTTTTGCTTCGACCTAATTTATTGGAGGTCCACTTTTTTGTAATAAATGTTGCTCTCACGAAATGTAATACACTTAATATAGTCAATCTGATGCTGTTTTTTCTCTTATTGCACATTCCGGCCATAAATTATAAATTTAAGTAATGTGTAAAGTATTGTTAATTCCAAATTGAATATCCTACAAAATGGCACAAAAATTATATTAGCTGGATAATCCAGTGCAACACACAGTACTGGTTCTACTTTAGCTCGAAGCCTGAAGGAGCAGAAGGAAACTGCTGGGTGAAAATAAAAATTAAAGCCCTGTACATTCAACAATGTCCCAGCTTGTGGTGTTATATATTGTGTTCAGGTAAGGGGTACACTTTTTCACTTGACCATAGGAGCGATGTAGCTTGGCTATGGCTCCGTCACCGGGATCTGTGAAGACAACAAGGTAAGTAATAAAGGACACTTTTGGGCCACTCTTACACGTAACTTGTTCTGACTGCGATGCTTCAGTATATGATGAGTGTTTTGGGGGGCTTACTGGCCAAATACACGTGAGAATAAAACTTGAGCAGGCTAAGCTCCTGGGCCGGACATCCTTCTCTGACAGTACGACAGCCAATCACAGGCCGCCGAGAGGCAGCGGAGGCGTGGCTCTCGGATACCCGGACTCAAGAGATAAACAAGGGCAGCTGCTCCTGCTCTACTTACTGCACAACCAAAGCTAAGCTTCCCACGGTGTCGCCGCGGCCCGGCGACCCCGCAGCCCCAGACCGCCCCCGAGCCATAAAGCGCCTTCACGCGCTCTGCACGGAACCGCGGAAATTTTTAAGCCCCATCTCGGGCGGCGCTGCGCGCAGGCGCGGCGGCCGCGGAGCCGCTCGGGAGCTGTAGTTGGTGGGGACGGCCAGCGGCTGGGCGCCGCGCCTGGCCCGGACTCGCGTTCCCAGGAAGCTGCACGGCGAGGCGGCGACTAGCGGCAGTACGGACCAAAACATCCGAAACAGAAGGCAATGCCGGGGGAGCGGGGCAGCCGACCCGCCGCCCCCTGAAGCGCCCGGCCGGCGGCGGCATGGATTACGACTTCAAGGCGAAGCTGGCGGCGGAGCGCGAGCGCGTGGAGGACCTCTTCGAGTACGAAGGCTGCAAAGTGGGCAGAGGGACGTACGGGCACGTTTACAAAGCCCGGCGCAAGGATGGGTAAGGCTGGGCTGGGTCCCGCCGAGCCGCCGGTGAGGAGGAGGAGGAGGGGCTCTGCGGGCCTGAACTTCGGAGCAGACCGGAAAGTTGTGGCTTTTTGTGTGTAAAACATCGTTCGGAGGGGGAAGCGCCTTCCCTCGCACGCTGCGTTTCCCATCCACAGTTCCCAGTCACCTTGAATGTGGAAAGGAAAACATGTTTAAGTTCTTCTGAAAGAATTAATTGTCTTGGTCCATTCTTTCCTATGTCGGCATTCTCCTATTTTTTGTAATAGGAGACCTGTCAATCAGACAGGGCCAAGCACTTCATCAGTATCACCTGCATGGACTGGTACTGGGAGTCCCGAGCAACTTTTCGGGCAGGCTGGATGGACCATTTGGGTCTTTATCTACTCTAAAGCCTCTTAGCCTAGTAACAGCGAAGCGGGAATCATGGAGCCTGCTTTCAGAAAAAATTTAGCCTGATAAGTCTGGTTTATCCGGCTAAGTTTTTTGCCAGATAACTCAGGGGGTGGGGAATGGGCGGATTGGGGAGGAGCCGAGTTAGCTGGATAATTATCCAGTATCCAGCTAACGGGCTGATACAGTAAAACCCGCGGGAGAGTGCCCAGGCCACTCTCCTCAGCACGCGATCAAGTATTTAAATGAGGGCCTACGGTAAAAGGAGGCGCTAGGGACACTAGTGCGTCCCTAGCGCCTCCTTTATGACAGAAGCGGCGGCTGTCAGAAGGTTTGACAGCCAATGCTCAATTTTTCCGGCGTCGGTTCTCGAGTCCGCTGACAGCCACGGGTTTGGAAAATGGACGCCGGCATAATTGAGCATCTGTCTTCCTACCTGCGGGCACTTTTTACAATTTTTTTTTATTTTTGGAGCCTCCGACTTAATATCACTATGATATTAAGTCGGAGGGTGTACAGAAAAGCAGTTTTTTCTGCTTTTCTGTACACTTCCCCGGTGCCGGCTGAAGTTAGCGCCTGCTTTTGGGCAGGCGTTAATTTTTGAAAGTAAAATGTGCGGCTTCGCTGCACATTTTGCTTTCTGTATCGCATGGGAATGTCTAATAGGCCCATCAACATGCATTTGCATGTTGCGGGCGCTATTACTTTCGGTGGGGGGTGTTGGCTGCGCACTTTACTGTATCGGCCCGTAAGTCTGGTCGGGCCAAAGGGCTTCCTAAAGTTAGGTGGATACACTTATTCTGCTGACTTTAAGATAGCTGGGCATGTTTGCTGCAGCTCAATATCTCCGATAAGTGTATCCGGCTAATTTGTTGAGCTGCACAGCGGCTGAATATGGACACCATCTTCTTTCTCCCTCCTTCCCCTTCCCCTCAGAACTGTGAACCCCTCCCCACTAACTTTTCAAGCATTCATCCAGTACCATTCACATTTGTGCCATGCATAGCAGAGTGCCCAGTGACTTCTGCCTCGCCCCTCTCACTTGCCATTGACACTGGGAATCATCTTTTTCTTTGCTTTAGAGAAACAGACCGGTTCAGTGAAATCTCAGGGAGGGCACAGTACCTGTGGTCGATAGTCATAACATTTAGCTAGCTGAAATTGGGTTTTTGTTCAGTAAATCTACCTGGTTAAAAATATGGCTTCTAACTGGCAAAACATATGTGGTT
This sequence comes from Rhinatrema bivittatum, assembly GCF_901001135.1. NCBI lineage: Eukaryota > Metazoa > Chordata > Amphibia > Gymnophiona > Rhinatrematidae > Rhinatrema > Rhinatrema bivittatum. The sequence goes on from NC_042617.1 coordinate 320,823,064, forward strand.
AAAACGGCAAGCCTCTCAGATGTAATGGTTGGAATTCCTGCAGCAGACTCTTGAATTTAGTTGGTTAATGCGATATTCCATCCTAACTGCCAAATTTACCTGCTGAAAATTTGAGCCAGATATTCAGCCACACAATTAGCCAGGTGTTTCTGAATATCCATTCTACCTGGTTATATTGCCCACTGCTGGTTTTTGAAAATCAACTTGCGCCTCATTTAGAATTTTGGAATAAGCTCTGCCATTGGTTGGTTAGAGTCCTGGTAAGAGAAGGAAACATAGCATCATGACAGGTTCTCCTGTCTCCTTGCTAGTTTATGGGTTAAAGCAGAAGTGCTAATACAATATATTTTAAGCAACTCCGATCCTGGAGTGCGACCGACAGACCTGGTTTTCCAGACATCCACAATGAATATGCATGAGATATATTTGCATACAGTGGAGGCAGTGCATGTTAATTTATCTCAAGCATATTCATTGTGAATATCCTGAAAACCAGGCCTGTTTGTAGCACTCAAGGACCAGAGTTGCCTACTTCTGTTCTAGATATGTTCGGCAGCCAAGGCAAATTAAATCATAAAGTATCCTGTTTTGTATCGCTTCCAGAGATGTGGGGTGGGAAATGTTCCCAGGCTTTTTTTCTCCATGGAAAAATGTCCTTTTCTAAAAATTCATTGTTCATAACCTTTATCAGTAACAATGAAATGAATGCCAGCGCAGTGTTAGGAAACCTCGGCAATTTCAAGCTTTGAATTTGTTTCAGTATTACATTTATATCACATTGTGCGTGGGTTTTTTTTTTTTTTTTGTTTTCTCTTTAATCAGATGTTTCATTTCAACTACTTGGCTACGTGAAAAACTTTGCAAAACAGTATGAGAAATTAATATGGTAGTTTTTGTTTTTATTAACTGACAAATCAGATCAATTTAGGAGATAAGAAAAATGTGCATAGTAACATTTTCAGAGAAAAATTTTATATGCAGATTTTATGCAAGTAAAGGAACATGTGCCTGGAAATTAAACATTTTTCAGAAAATTTGCATCTTTGATCACTTGGCTGGAGATGAGTGTTTAGTGTGGGTTTTTTTTTTTTTTTTAAGCTTGTCCTGTTTGGCCATCCTCAGCATTGTGGATCAGAATAAACCTTGCAGCCCTGTAAAGGCATCACACTGGAACGTATATTCATAGCCGAACAGTGAAGGAGATTAAAAATGAGCGATGGCCATAATATTAGATGCGTACTTTATATTCAGAAAAATTGTAAAAATGGATGAAAAGGAGAGCAAGGAATAAGACTGGAAAAGATAACAATAAGAGAAAGAAGTAACAGGCAAGATGCTATTACCTAGTACAGGTGCACAGTCTGGGTAGACTCCCCCACCCCCCAATGTGATGTTTAGGATATCCACAGTGAATAGTGAATACGCATGAGGTGTAGGCACTATAAGTACCCGTAGACATCCTGAAAAGCAGACTGGTTAGGGCATTCTCAAGGAACTGATGTTGATGGACAAGTAGAGAGAGGTGTGCATCTCAGTGGTGGGAAGGTCAGAGTTGAAGCTGAGTGACGAGATGAGACCACCTAGGAAGAACTTATGCAGTGAAAGGAGGGGGCTTCTTAGAACTGAGACCTGGAGGACTCCCAGGTGACAGACACAGGTCGAGCAGATAGATTAGATGAAAGGTGTTCTCATAGAGCTAAACATAACCCAAAGCGCTTGGCAGCCACATTACTTAAGAGGCGCAGGCCTGAAGTAGAAAGCTTGGCTACCATAATTTATTCCCTGGCAGCTTCTAGAAGAGTGTTAAAAGACCACATTATTGTCATTCAGGGAGAGAAAGTGGCTCGCTGACCTTGGGCCTCTGGGGCTGCAGAAAGGTTAACTTTCCTGAGTCAGAAGTTTCTCTTTGTAAGACATCTTGTGGCCAGTTGTCCATGAGTGTGTTCCCCTACCAGCTCTGTGCTTTTCTTATTTTGCTGCCAAAATATTTAGCTTCCTAAAGTCAGAAGAGTCCATTGTTTGTTTTTTGTGCTTTTATATAGTGGACAGTGGAGGACAGTTAATTGGGTTGTTTTTTTTTTTTTTACACTTAGAAATATATTTAATTATATTTGGCTTTCGACTCTTCCTCTGGCTTAGGTTTTTATCTTTGTCCCACTTGCCGACCTTTTGCGTCTGTGACTTTTTTATTCTGTTTTCTGTCACTGGGTCTCTTCTGCCACTTTTATTCCCCATCCAGTCACATTCTATCTTTGCTCCTCTCACATTTTGCTCTCCTTGCAATGCACCAGTCTTACTCTTTCTTCCTTATGGTCCATGTTAGTTTCTCTGTCTGTCCTTGAACTGGTGGTGATACGTTGATCTCTTTCCTCTGAATGGGGTCCATGTCTCTCCTGCTGACTTTCCTCTCACAGACGGTGACATGGGGTCCATGAGTCTCGCTGTCTCTCCTTCGTTGACTGATAGTGTCCATGCCTGTCTGTCCCTCTCAGCTGGCAATAGTCTGGCATCCATATCACTTCAGCTGTCTTTTTTTTCTTTTGACTAAAAGCACATTGATTCAGTGTTGACCCAGGTTTCTTTTCTCTTATGGATCTGACATGGATTGCAGTTGCTGTCTAATTTTCAGTGGGTCAGTTACAACAGTGGTCCCCAATCCTGTCCTGGGGGCCCACCAGCCAGTTGGGTTTTCGGGATATCCACAATGAATATGCATGAGAGAAAATTTGCATGATATGGAGGCAGTGCATGCAAATTTTCTTTCATGCATATTCATTGTGGATATCCTGAAAATCCAACTGACTGGTGGGCCCCCAGGACAGGGTTGGGGACCATAGAGTTACAAAATAGTCCAGGCTGGTCCTTTTTATTGGATTGACTATGCAATGTGTACTGTGCCAGCAAAGCCCACTCTCCTGAGACAGAAGGATGATGTGTGTGCCAGTATAGTGTTTCTGTCTTTTTGGGTGAAGTCAGAATGGGTCTGTGCTATTATAACCCTATTTTTTTTTTCACTTGCTTGCTTAGCTGTCCTGCTTGAGTTTGGACTAGCAGTGGGATGTAGGGTCTGCTTCATTTAAAGCAGGAGGAAGTTGGCCCAGCATCTGTGCACCTTCTTTCTTCTCCTTTCAGTAGTCTGTTTTTCAGAGGCAACCAGAAGAGAAGCTCATGGCATCTCGGGAGTATATATGTAGTGCTCTCTGGAGCCAGGTGCTGTATGGAAAAGTTATTGAACAAAACTGAAAGCAAATAGTGAATCAGCTTTGTGAAATGAAGTGTTAAAAACTGGCTTGTTCACATGCCAAAATAATCTGCCAGTTAATTGCTACAGTATAGTCATCTCTAGCACTGGATGCTGCCAGCTGGAGAAGGACAGAATGCCCACTACTTTGATACCTTTTAAAAATGGGGGGTGAATACAAAAGTCCCGAAAACCTCAGGGAATTATCTGGCATTGCCATGAGCTAATTTGATAGACCCCTAATTATGGAGAGGTGAAAAAAAAACTATTGGCTTACATGGTGATGTAAAGCAGCACCTGCGTGTTATTGTAAAGAGTATACTTGGCAAACACATGGGCCTGAATGAGAGTGGTGGTGGTTTTGGTTCTCCTGTACCAGACTGGGAATCATTTGACAAGCTAAGAGCCCGTGGGATTCATTGTTATCCCCTCAGATCGAAGATGAGCGCTAAAGCACACCTAAGCCTGCCATTGGAAAGCTTTTCTCTTGTGCGCTTTCGGGTTCATTTGCAGCCACACATACAGGTATGAAAAGGAGTCAAGGGAAGCAAATAAAAAGGGACCAAGAGCAGACATGTCCAGGGAAAAACCAGACAAGAAGTAGGGTAAAGTGTGACTGGCAAACGTCTTCCTCTCAAATTCTGGGAGGAACTGAACTGAAGCTTCTCCTTGGGACAAATCCATTCAAAAAAAGTCATCTACTCTTATGTTTGAGCCGAAGAAAAGGGACTTGTTTTAACGTGTAACATGTCCATCGTCTTTCCTTATTAATGTTCAAGGGGTGGTTTACGGTCTATAATACACAGCTAAACAGAATCCAAACAAGCCAGATACATTATTCTCCAGTCAACTAGATGTAGTCCTTCTAGCCTTCTCCGTCTTTTCATCAGATTCAGAAATTGAGCCCATCTAGCCACAAAGGTATCACATTTCCCTGCTAGGGAGCTGCTGTATTTTCTCCATTCTTGATTGAGTTGGAAAGTCAAGGGTTTTGCAGTTTTTGGCCCTGTACAAACGTAGCTAATAAAGCTTGCAATAAGTCCCCTGTGCTTCCCCAAGGTCCCTTCCTCATCCTCTGTGCAGGGAGATTACAGGACCACAACAGATTCAATCAATCCCCCCATTTTGAATTAAGATTATATTTAGTATTGGGTAATGAAGGATCCCAAGTGAGGAAATTCTGGTTACTGATAACACTTGGGTTACATAATGAATTGTTACATTTAGCAGATGCTGTTCGTTTGGTGGACACTGTGGGATGGAGTAAATACTGGGGTACCAATTATACTGTTTTTTCTCTTTTTTGACATCTACATCGGTTTTTAAAAATGTACTGTGCATCGTGATTGGCATGCTAGTTAATGACCTTTCAAAAGAATTGGAGGGCCCTTTAATGTTAGCAGTTCTAGAAACCCTATTGAAAAAACTGGAATAGATCTAGTGGATTTCTGAGTAAAACAAAGAAACATGATGGCAGAAAAAGGTCATAATGGTCTATCTCATCTTCATGTCCACAACTACTACTTCACCTTTACAATGCGTATCACTCCCTCAGAGATCCTCTGTTTCTCATGCTTTCTTGAATTCAGATACTCTCCTTGTTGCCATCACTCCACTGGGAGGCCATTCTATGCATCCACCACCCTCTCTGTAAAAAAAAATAAATTTTCCTAAGATTACTACTGAGTCTATCCCCTTTCACCCCTCATCCGATAACCCGAGGTCACTTTTCTTTGAAAGAAGCTTGTCACCTATGCATGGAAACCTTAAAAGTGTTTAAATATCTCTATCATATATCCACTAGTCCACCTTTCCTCTATGGCAGTGTTACTCAACCCAGTCATCGGGTCACACCTAGCTAGTCAGGTTTTCCACAATGAATATGAATGAGAGAGATTTTCATGTACTTGTCTCCACTGTATGAAATCTAATTCGTTCATATTCTTTGTGGATATCCTGAAAATCTGACTGGTTAGTTGTGTCCCAAGCACCAGGTTGAGAACCCCTGCTCTAGGGTATACATATTTAGATTAAGTCTGTTCCCATATGCTTTATAAGGAAGATTTTTGACTATTTAGTAGCAGCCTTCTACACTGACACAATCCAGTTTTTCCTTTGAAGGTGTGGTCTCCAGAACTGGACTCAGTATTCCAAATGATGTCCCACCAAGGACCTTTATATAGGGGTAATAGCACCTCCTTTTTTTTTTTTTTTTTCTTGCTGACCATTCTTTCTGTATGCATGTAAGCATCTTTCTGGTTTTTGCTGTTGCCTTATCTATCTGCTTGGCCACGTTGTGATCATCAGATATGATTACTCCAAATCCTGTTCTTATTTCTTGCATAGAAGAATTTCATACCTATACTCCTACTTTCTTCCTTGGGTTTTTACAGCCCAAATACATGACTGCATTTTTTATCATTAAATCTCAGCTGTCAGACTGTAGACCAGGGCTGGCCAACTCCAGTCTTCAAGAGCCACAAATAAGCCAGGTTTTCAGGATATCCACAATGAATATGCAAATGCATGCAAATCTGTCTCATGCATATTCATTGTCAGTATCCTGAGAACCTTGCCTGTTTGTGGCTCTCGAGGACCAGAGTTGACAACCTCTGCAGCAGAACAATTAAACATGCATTTCCTAGCTTAAGGCCAGATGGACTCAGGGCCAATGGCTTATATGCTCCCTGCCAGCAGATGGAGACGGAGTCAGATTTCAAAGCTGATGTTACCCTAGATACACCTGCAGTGTCCTCAGCCCTTCAGTATCTCTCAGTTTCCTAGCAGATGTTGATGTGCTTTCCCTATGGGGATCGCTGTACCCGTTAGAAGAAATTCTACTTTTAAATTGGAGAAAGATTGAGCCCCGCTCTCCTGCGGTGATACCTAAAGATCCTTCCCCAGTTGAGAATCCTGAGGTGATTTCAGAGATCCTTCAGAGGTGTGCCTTGGTCCAGTAGCCAGTTCCTGGAATGGACTTTGCTGCTTAAGCAGCTGAAAGGCAGCGGGTGCAGGAAGTGGAGCGCAGCGGTGATGGCCAAAGCCCTCTCCCCCTGCAGTCGGAGACTGTCTCTTCTACTCTGCTAGTAAGCACTGAGCCCAGGTAAGTTAAAAAAAAAAAATCCTCCTGATTCAGAGACGGAGGGGTTTCGTTAAGACTTCCTCCGGTCTCCTTGCTCAGTGCACCGTACCGACGTTCCCAATCCCATTGGGGTAAGGGGAAATGGGTTCCAAGTGGGTGAGTAGCCGCCTCCGCCTCCCCACCCCGGTGGGCTAGGCCCCGCTTTAGTTCAGTAGGCACTATCTTGCACGCATTTTTGTGTCTTGTATTGCCCGCCATAGAGCGTCTGTATGCGCGTTGCATGCCGGCACTGCACACATTGCACGCGTGCTTGTACAACTCCCTAGGCACAGAGTTTAGGTAAAGCCAGGTGCATGGACTGTGCATGTGCCTCGCCGCGACCCGCGTAGGCGCCTGAAATCTGTGCACACACTATTTTTAAGCGTGAGCAGGCTGAACATGCAGTTATCATCCCTAATGGCTCCAGCAGCAAAGAAACAAAAGCGCCATTCTCTCTGCATTGCTTGTCATTTTAGGGAACAGCTCCCCTATGAGGAAAGACTAAAGAGGTTAGGACTTTTCATCTTGGGGAAGAGACGGCTGAGGGGGGATATGATAGAGGTGTTTAAAATCATGAGAGGTCTAGAATGGTTAGATGTGAATCGGTTTTTTACTCTTTTGGATAATAAAAAGACTAGGGGGCACTCCATGACGTTAGCATGTGGCACATTTAAAACTAATTGGAGAAAGTTCTTTTTCACTCCATGCACAATTAAACTCTGGAATTTGTTGCCAGAAGATGTGGTTAGTGCAGTTAGTATAGCTGTGTTTAAAAAAGGATTGGATAAGTTCTTGGAGGAGAAGTCCATTACCTGCTATTAATTGTTGACTTAGATAATAACCACCGCTATTACTAGCAACGGTAACATGGAATAGACTTAGTTTTTGGGTACTTGCCAGGTTCTTATGGCCTGGATTGGCCATTGTTGGAAACAGGATGCTGGGCTTGATGGACCCTTGGTCTGACCCAGTATGGCATGTTCTTTTGACCTGGATTCTTACTTGTGTCAGCACTGTGAGGAGACCCAGGGAGAGTTGGCCTCCCCAGACTTTGCTAAGCCCGGCTCCTCCGATCAGAGGATGGGTCAGCCACAACCTTAACCAAAAGTACCCTGGTTCAGAGTAATTCTGGGACTGGGTCTTCCATGGGAGAGGGAAATTCAGCGGCACCTACCCCAGTACTTCCTGGCCTAAGCATGGACCTGGCTGCCTTCTCTTGGTTGGAATTTTTTCCAAGGCCTTCAAGCCTTCATACATGTGCAGTCTGCTTCACTTGCCCCTGTCCTAATGGAACCCCAGCCAATAAGGCCTCCCTCTCCCAGCCCTATCGGCAGACCTTGAGACAAGCCTCGCCTCACCAAGGGTATCCCTGGCCGGGAACCGGACAGCACAAATGAAGAAGGGGATCCAGATTCCTTGGAAGAGGGGGAAATCCCACCTGATTTAGAACCTACTGGACCATGTTACGTTTTTTCCACGGTTGATGAATTGCTGGCCCTGGTTTCCAGACCCTGAAGATGCTGGGAGTTCCTGGGGCGGACTCTGATGGAACCAAAGAAGAATCCCATTCTGGTTTCTCTACAAAAAGGCTCTTGCTATTTTCCAGTGCTGGAAGCCATCCAGGAATTGATTGACCTGGAATGGGATGCCCTTGAAGTGAGTTTTAAAGGAGGACTAGCATTAGAAGCTCTATATCTGCTGGATCCGGCACGAGAGAAAGTCTGTTTCCCTAAAGTGGATGCGCTGGTCTGCGCCATAAAGTGAACAACTATCCCAGTGGAAGGAGGAGCAGCCTTGAAGGATATGCATGATAGGCGGATGGAGTCCATCCTTAAACAGGCCTTTGACGCAATAGCAATGACCTTACAGATTGCTTCTTGTGCTCTGGTAGCTCATTCGTGCCTGCTCCTCTCTTGGGAGGTGGATGACTCAAGGGTGAATTCCAGAGACATTATGGAACCCGCCGCTGCCTCTTTAGCTGATGCGGGCTCTGACCTAGTCCATACCTCGGCCAGAGGAGTGGCCTCAAGGGTAGTGGTCAGAAGACAGCTATGGCTGCGGAATTGGTCAGCAGACACAACCTCGAAGGCAAACCTCACAAAGATGCCCTTTAAGGGATCACTCCTCTTTGGAAGTGAATTGGAAAAGATGGCCAGTAAATGGGGTGAATCTCCAGAGCCCCAGCTACCATAAGATAAGAGAAAGTAGTTACAGCGCCTCTTGCCCATGAGGGGTTGATCCAGGGGCTCCCAACACTTTTGGCCCTACAGAAACTTGACATTTGGAGTTGACAACCCAAGAGAAGGATGGGTTCAGGTTCGTCCCGAACTCCCCAGTGAAGTTTACCGACCACCTTTGGAACGAGGAAATAGGGGATCGACTGTCCCTCTTCTACCAGCGGTGGGTCGAGATCACTTTGGACAAATGGGTACTGGTGGTCATATGAAAAGGATATGCGCTGGAATTTCACAGCACTCCTCGGAACATGTTCATGATATCTCCTCGCCTCTGCCAGCACAAGGAGCAGGCAGTGGAATCTACCTTGGTAAGGCTCCTCAGGATGAGGGCTATAATTCCAGTACCTGCGCCACAGGAAAATACAGGGGTTATTCCATCTATTTCATCGTATCCAAGAAGGAGGGTTCCTTTCGCCCCATCCTGGACCGCAAGTGTGTCAACAGACATGAGTAATTCATTTCCGTATAGAAACTCTATGCTCTATGATAATGGCCATACTTCTGGGAGAATTCTTAACCTCCCTGGACCCTTTCCGAGGCCTACCTTCATATTCCAATCTGGCAAGAACATCAATGTCTCCTACACTTTGCGCGGTACTGGGCCACCATTATCGGTTCTAGGCACTGCCCTTTGGTCTGGCCACTGCCCCAGAACATTTTCCAAGATTATGTTAGTCATAGTGGCTGCACTGAGAAAAGAAGGAATCCTGGTGCACCCGTACTTGGATGATTGGTTGATCCGGGCAAACTCCGTGGAAGATAGTCTCTGGGTGATCGCCATGGTGACCTCCCTGCTTCAGGAACTCTGTTGGGTCATACACATGAACAAAAGCAGTCTCAAACCCTCCCAGTCCTTGGAGTATCTGGGAGTCCAGTTCGAAACCATGTGGATAAGGAAGTTGATGTCCCCAGTGCATCGTTGACGAACACGATACACCCGACGGTATGGAGCTATCTTCAGGTCCTCAGTTTAATGGTAGTGCCGTGGATGAGGGCACACATGCGACCACTTCAGCGTTCCCTGCTTTCATATTGGGACCCACTGTCTCGAGACTATTCGATTCGCCTCCACTTACTGATGTGGTGGCCGCAGGAAGCTCATCTGTCTAGGATGTAACCCTGTCCCTGCCAAACTGGCTGGTCCTCACAAAGGCGCGAGCCTCTGGGGCTTGGGAGCTCACTGTCAGGAACTGACAGCCCAGAGGCATTGGACCAAGGAAGAGCCTACAATTCGGCCACGTACTTCAGGGTCAAGCGGTCCACGTAATGTCGCATAATACAACAGTAGCCTACAACAACTGTCGGAGGGAACCAAGAGCCAGCAAGTGTCACAGGAGATAGATCCCCTTATGGAATGGGCGGAAATACATCTACAGCTGATCTCTGCTTCCCACATCATAGGAAAAGACCATGTCAGAGTAGACTTTCTAAGCAGGGTGAGTCTGGATCTAGGAGAGTGGGTGTTGTCAGCCAAAGCCTTTCAGCTGGTGGTAGATCAATGGGGTCTCCTGTCTATTGACTTGCTGGCTGCATCTCACATTGCAAAGGTTCTCTGATTCTTTAGTCGCAGAAGAGATCAGTGGTCCCTGAGGATAGACAATCGATTCGGACCTGGCCGGAAGACGACTTGCTATATGCCCAGCAGGGGTCACAAAGGGAAGGCAGTGTCATTCACAGAATTGAGTGCCACAGGGGATTAGTCCTACTAGTAGCTCCAGATCGACCTGGTTGTCCATTGTATGGGGACATGCGGAGACTCCTGGTGGAGACTGCCCCCCCCCCCCCCCATGCCTCCCGTTGCACAGGGACCTGCTTCAGTAGGGACAGGTCCTTCATGAGGATCGGAATAGATTCTGTCTTACGGTTTGGCCCTTGAGAGGGCTTGCCTTTTGAAGCATGGATATTTGGTGGCAGTAATTGCCAACTTACTCTGTGTGTGTAAGTTTCTATGTCCTTAGAGTATGTGCGGGTCTGGAGAGTATTTGAGGCCTGGTGTGAGGAACACTGTGTTGCCCTCAGACGGTCAAAATCCCACTAATTCCTGGAATTTTTACAGAACGTCTTGAATAAAGGGTTGACCCTTAACTCCTTGAAGGCCCAGGTCGCGGCTCTCTCCTGTTTCAGGGACAAGGTGAATGGCACCTGCCTGTTGGCTTATCTGGACATGGCCCGTTTTCTGAAAAGGGTAAAGCACCTCCGGCCACCCCTAAGGTGGCTGGTTCCCTTGTGGAATCTTAATCTAGTATTGGAGTGGGGTTTTTTTTTTTTTTACTTTCTCTTTAAATTCTTAAAGCTATTTTTGGCTAATGTAATAAAATAATTAAAAAAAAAAAAACCCTGCTGAAAGGGGAATACTGGTTATTCAGTAACCAGAAGACCGTGACAAGGTTTTGAGAAGTTCCTGGAGGAAAAGTCCATTAACAATTAATTATTAAGGTAGAGTTGCAGAAATCCGCTGCTTATTCTTGGGATAAGCAGCTTGGAATCTATCAACCCCTTGAGATCCTGCCAGGTACTTGTGACCTAGTTTGGCCACTGTTGGAAACAGGATATTGGGCTTGATGGATTCTTGGTCTGTCCCAGTATAGCAAGCCTTATGTTCTTAAAAGCATTCTGGACAGATGCCTGGTTTGTTTTGGTTAAGTTTCTGTCAGGGACATTCCTGTCATGGCGGCTGCTAGCAGGCTTCTTGGTTTGCATGGTTGGTCAGCTGTTTCACAATTTCTAAGATCATGTTAACAAGAGCTTCCTCTTAAGGGCAGCTTTTGGTTCAGGGAGGAGCCTCAGTAATGGCAAGGTTTGCTGAGAAAGTCAAAGGCAACCCTCACTCTGGCAGGACAGTGCAAAAGGCCAAATCACATTTTCTTCCCTTAAGGGTCTGCCTTTATTGGGCATAGGTCTTGAGAGGATGGTGATGGCAAATAAGAAAATGCTGGTAGTCGGCGACCCAGACCTTTTGAACAGTATCAAGTCTGGGCTTTGAGGTCTACCTTGATAGTTTTTTCTAAGAAAAAGAGGTCTTTTTGGTCATTCTGAATCTAAGCTGGATCAATACATAGAAATGACGGCAGAAGAAGACCAAATGGCCCATCCAGTCTGCCCAGCAAGCTTCACACTTTTTTTCTTCTCATTCTTATCTGTTTCTCTTGGCTCTTAGTAACCTTTTGGTTCTATTTCCCTCCACCCACACCATTATGCAGAGAGCAGTATTGGAACTGCATCTAAGCAAAATATCTAGCTTAATTAGTTTAGGGGTAGCAACTGCCGCAACAAGCAAGCCCACACCCATGCTTATTTGTTTACCCAGACTATGTAATTCAGTTCTTGTTGGTTGTTCTCTGTATATAGATCCACTTTTCTTCATTCCCCCTGCCGTTGAAGCAGAGAGCTATCCTGGATATGCATTGAAAGTGAACTATCGGTCTTCCTCTCCTGCCGTTGAAGCAGAGAGCTATGCTGGATATGCATTGAAAGTGAAGTATCTGTCTTTCTCCCCTGCCGTTGAAGCAGAGAGCTATGCTGGATATGCATTGAAAGTGAAGTATCTGTCTTTCTCCCCTGCCGTTGAAAGCAGAGGAGCTATGCTGGATATAGTATCAGACTTATTTGGTTGGGGTAGTAACCGCCGTAACAAGCAAGCTACTCCCTGCTTTTTTGTGAATGCAAATGCTTTTTTCCACATTTCCTCTTGCCGTTGAAGCTTAGAGCAATGTTTGAGTCACATTAACCGTGTGTATGTTTATTGAATAAGGTTATTATCTCCAGGTAGTAGCCATCATACCTGCGAGCCACCCACTCTTCATTCACGTCCTCTAGACTTTATGGATCCACAGTGTTTATCCCACGCCCCTTTGAAGTCCTTCACAGTTCTGGTCTTCACTTCCTCCGGCAGGGCATTCCAGACATCCACCACCCTCTCCGTGAAGAAATACTTCATGACATTGGTTCTGAGTCTTCCTCCCTGGAGCGTCAAATCATGACCTCTGGTTCTGTTGATTTTTTTTCCGATGGAAAAGGTTTGTGGTTTGTCTTTGGATCATTAAAACCTTTCAAGTATCTGAAAGTCTGTATCATATCACCTCTGCTCCTCCTTTTCCTCCAGGGTGTACATATTTAGATTCTTCAGTCTTTCCTCATAAGTCATTCGATGAAGACCCTCCACCTTTTTGGTCGCCCTTCTCTGGACCGCCTCCATCTTGTCAATGTCTCTTCGGAGATACGGTCTCCAGAACTGAACACAGTACTCCAGGTGAGGCCTCACCCAAGGACCTGTACAAGGGGATAATCACTTCCCTTTCCTTACTCGATATTCCTCTCTCTATGCAGCCCAGCATTCTTCTGGCTTTAGCTATCGCCTTGTCACATTGTTTCCCTGACTTCAGATCAGTAGACACTATCACCCAAGGTCTCTCTCTCGGGCTCCGTGCACATCAGCTTTTCTCCCCCCATCGAATACAGTTCATTCGGATTTCCACTCCCCATATGCATGACTCTGCACTTCTTGGCATTGAATCTCAACTGCCATATCTTCGACTACTCTTCCAGCTTCCTTAAATCCCGTCTCATTCTCTCCACTCCTTCCGGCGTGTCCACTCTGTTGCAGATCTTAGTGTCATCAGCAAAATAAATATTTCATTTCTACTACAAGTCCTACTCTTGGAGTTAGCAACTGCCTCATGAATCCTTCAAGGATAAGAATGATTGTTGTGGTAGTTCTGCGCTAGGCAAGGATTTTGGTTCATCCTTTTTATGGATGACTGATTAATAAAAGCAGTCATATCAGAAGTGGGCTAGCCACTGAGTGGTTCATTTGCTTGGTCTTTCTCCCGCAGTTGTCTGCACTGTCCCAGAATGTTTTTTCTGGGAGTAGAATTCAATATAGTGTTATGCCATGTATATTTCACAGAGAAAAGTAAGTGGAGGCTGAGTTGTAAAGTTCTCTGCATTTTTTGTTTTTTTGGCAAAGAATCTGTCAGTGTGGTTTAGTTTCTGTTTCTAGATTCTATGGCAGCAATATTGGGCCTGGTACCATTAGTGAGGATGCTCATATGGCCTGTTCAAGACAATAGTAAAGGAGCCTGTTCTTGAGGTGGAATCCCCAGTCGCAGAGCTGTTCTATAAGAATTCTGGTACTGGAATCAGTGCAGAAATTCCGAACTGGATCTAGAGATCCTGGTGATAGTATTGTCTGTTGCAGTCTAACACTCTGTTTGGGACAGCTGACTCGGTGGGTGATGGAGGTTCGAAGAGTTAGATCATCTTTTCAATCATTTGGGAACATCAGAACAACATAACGCAAGACTTGCCATACTGGGTCAGACCAAGGGTCCATCAAGCCCAGCATCCTGTTTCCAACAGTGGCCAATCCAGGCCATAAGAACCTGGCAAGTACCCAAAAACTAAGGAACTTGTCCAAACCATTTTTAAATGCAGCTAACGTAATAGATTTCACCACATCCTCTGGCAATGAATTCCAGAGCTTAATCATACATTGAGTAAAAAAACATTTTTCTTATTATTTTTAAATGTATTATCTAGTAACTTCACTGTGTCCCCTAGTCTTTGTAGTTTTTGAAAGAGCAAACAACTGATTGTTTACTTGTTCCATGCTACTGTATTATTTTATAAACCTCTATCATATCTCCCCTCAGCCATCTCTTCTCTAAGCTGAAGAGTCCTAACCTCTTTAGCCTTTCCTCATAGGGGAATCGTTCCATCCCCTTTTCATTTTGGTTGCCCTTCTCTGTACCTTTTCTAATTCTGCTATACCTGCTAAAGCTGGAGCGATTTTGATTTTCTCTCACACTCAGATTTTTTGGTAGATCTTTGTCTTGGCATATTGTTCAGAAGCATCAAGTATTTTAGTCCTCCACTGAGATGTCCCTTTCTGGGGCTTAAATTTGGGTTGTCCTTTTGGAAGATTTGTGATTTCAACCTGTTTAGTTTCATGCCCAAACAGGTAAAGGTACATTCCACAAGGGTTCAGGCTATTTCTTGGGCAGAACTGAGATTGGTAGGCGGGTTTTGGTCTTCCTGGCATTCCTTTGCTAAATATAAATGCTTAGATCTCCGTGTCTAGGAAGAAGTCTCCTTCACTTGAGAAGTGTTGGCAGCATCTCACGTTATTCAGGAGTAGCTTGGGTACATCCCAATTGTCTGGACTGGTCTGACTGGATGAAGACAAAAGTGAAATTACTTCTTACCTGATAGTTTCCTTTCCTTGAGTCCAGTCAGATCAGTTCAGAGCCCTTATTATGTTGCAAAACTGTCATTCTTCTTCAAGCACATACTGGAATAATGGTACAGGAATTCAATTTTCTGCATCTGTGCAGGTGAGTGAATTCACATTCGTTATGAAACTGTTTTGCTTCCTTGATCATTCTGGAAGTTTGCTGGGAATTGTTAATACTGGTTTTATTTGCATTGAACTTGTCCGCAGTTTGCTTGTTACAGACAATATTGACTGACTGAGGTCAACATGGATGCCTGCAAGGGGTGACATCAGCGAACCTGTTAATCTGTCTCCATTTACTGATATGTGAGCATAGTCTAATAGTCTGGACTGGTCTGACTGAACTCGAAGAAAGGAAATTATCAGGCAAGAAGTAACTTCACCTTACTTGGAGGTATGGTGTTTAGTATGGAAATGGTTTTCTTCATTTTTATCAGTTAGAACCCAGTCAGTTTTGTTAGGAGGTATTCTGTTTTCTCCCAGACCATTGAGTCTGTTATTTCTTCTGCCCATTTCAATGTATATCTGTGTCCATTGGCAGATGAGATGGAGAGTTTTGGTGCTGATTGCCATATATTTGGTGGTGATACTCATTTTGCATAAGGGTTGATGAGGAATTAACCATCACTAGACTAAAATTGAATCCCACAACAAAGAAACACCTATACCACTTAAGACTGCCTATTAATGCAAAGAGACAAAGCAAAAAAGACTGTCTCTACCCATAGCTCACAATTTCTGTTTTTTGTTCCTTGTTTGATATTTTGCCTGTTTTATGTTGTTTGTCTGTACTTTTGTATGTGAGATATGTCCTCATTTATTTATTTAAAGCTTTTCTAGACCGACATTCGTTGGGAACATCACATCGGTTTACAAGAAATGCAGCGAAGGTGCTTTACAATGAACTGGTAACAACAATAAATAACAAAGGGCAGGTAGTTTTAAGAAACGGGAAATTAAACTTGTGAAACTGAAACTAAAATAACAGGGTATGAGTACTAGAATAGCGGGGTATAAGAATGGGGAGAAATGGTACTACAAATGTTTACAGAGGTTAGTTGGGGAGGGTTTTGTTGTGGGTAAACCTAACTTAGTATAGAACAACTATCAAATAATTAACATTTTAGGATAAATGTATAGATGTATTTTCTCTCAATTAATATCTCTCCCACATTTCACATCTATGTTAACCGACAATATTTTTGTCATGTGTCCTTTTGTTCATTGAAACTGGATATTAATTTTAATTATTTTTTAGTTATATTTTCTGTTTGCTTTATTTTTGTTACTTCTGTTTTTATATTCTGTTTGTATTTGAATTTTATATTGGGGTAGATTTTCAAAGGAGTATACGCGCATACCCCCCGAAAACCTACCCCAAACCCCCCCTGCGTGCGCCGAGCCTATTTTGCATAGGCTCGGCGGCACATGCAAGCCCCGGGACGCGCGTGTCGGGGGCGGGCCGCGAGTGACGTGGCGTTTCGGGGGCGTGGCGTTTCGGGGGCGTGGCGCCGGCCCGGGGGCGTGGTCGAGGCCTCCGGACCAGCCCCCGGGTCGGGTGATGGCGCGCCAGCAGCCTGCTGGCGTGCGCAGATTTACGCCTGCTTTCCACAGGCGTAAATCTGCCAACAAAGGTAGGGGGAGGTTTTAGATAGGGCCGGGGGGTGGGTTAGGTGTAGGGGAAGGTGAGGGGAGGCGGAAGGAAAGTTCCCTCCGAAGCCGCTCCGATTTTGGAGCGGCCTCGCAGGGAACAGGCAGCACGCGCTGGGCTCGGCGCGCGCAGGTTGCACAAATGTGCACCCTCTTGCATGCGCCGACCCCAAATTATTTCATTATTGACGCTTAAATGTATTAGACTAAGGAATTTTACTTCCTGCTCATTCTGTTTCATTGTAAACCGGTTTGATATGCATTTTATGCAGGAAAATCGGTATAAAAAAACTTAAAATAAAATAAATAAATTTTTATAAGATACGCGCGGCTACGCGCGTATCTTATAAAATCCAGCGTACTTTTGTTCGCGCCTGGTGCACGAACAAAAGTACGCCCGTGCGTACATTTATAAAATCTACCCCATTATGTATGTGCCTGTATCTGAACCGTTTTGACCAATGTTATTTTATAAAAGCGGTATACAAACATTTTTAAATATTATATGCGAGAAAAAAAAATATGGATGAATTAATAAATATAGTGAAGATAGAAATTGTGAGCTAAGGATAGAGACTGTATTTTTTTTTTTTGCTTTGTCTCTTTGTAAAATTGAATCACACCAAATTGAAGATGTGATTATCTAATTTGGTGAGGTTACTGGTGATAAACCCCTTCAGGGAGTGAAGCTGAAACCAGCTCTCAGGTAATGTGTAGTCTAGGGCTTCTGTTGAACTCTTCACTATTTGATTTGATTTATATTTCAAAGCGGTTTGCATTCAGGTACTGCAGATATTTCCCTGTCCCCAGAAGGCTCATAATCTAAGTTTGTTCCTGAGGCAATAGAAGGTGAAATGATTTGCCAAGGTCACAAGGAGCAGCAGTGGGATTTGAGCTATGACTTCCCTGGTTCATAGCCTGCTAGGCGGCAACTCCACTCCTGGAGCAGGTTTCCTCAGTAGTTCGGTGTTGCTGTGGCAAATGTGAAAACTGCCTGCATTTGGTTATAGATAATTTGGCTACTATCATTCATCCTTCTATTACAGCATGAATAGGTTATTGTAATCTCTGTATCATGGTATAGAAAAACTCTTAAATCGAGAAATTGCTATAAGTGGATGATGATATTTTTTTCGCTCACATACCCATTGACCTCCCTGGCCGCGACGCGAGCACTATTGGAAGAGTATGGGCGCCTTTCAGGGTTTAAAGTCAACCCTGATAAATCGGAATTATTACCGGTTAATTTCTCCAAGGGATTAGAGCGGGAGGGAAAACGAGTATTTCCTTTTAAATGGACACATGGTCCCATTCACTACCTGGGGGTAAACTTGAGCCTGAACCTTGATGCGCTAGAGCAACAAAATTACCAACCTTTAGTGCGACGTCTCTTGGGCGATTTAGACAAATGGCAACGCTTGCAGCTTTCGTGGTTTGGGAGGATTAATGTTATCAAAATGAATGTCTTGCCCAGATTGGGGTACCTTTTTTCAGACTTTACCATGCTTACTTCCGACCCATGAGTTGAAACCGCAACAAAGAAAATTGCTTTTCTTTATTTGGGGTCAACAGCCACCTCTGGTTGCTCGGGCGGTGCTGTATCGGACTCGGCGAGAGGGCGGTGTGGGACTCCCTTCCCTTTTACACTACTACTGTGGCGTCCCAACTTAAGTATGTGATTGACTGCTATGATCTAGGCCTTGCTAAGCAGTGGGTCGAGATGGAGCAGGCCCTAGTGGGTGGCACTCCACTGTACACGTTGTTTTGGTCTGGAGCGATACCCCCAAGGGAGGTACGGGATTTCCCCCCACCACTGCACTGTACTTATACTATCTGGAAATGATGGCGGCCTGCGCTGGTGGGCGATAGGACATACTCTGACCTCTCGTCCATATGCTACCTATGGCCATCTGATAGTGGGATAATTTAGTCTTTCGCCACTGGGTACAATGCGGTCTCACTAATTTGGGACCGGTGTGGAACACAGGGATGCTCTCATTCTCGCAATTGCAACATGCTTATGCCCTCCCTAATACAGATTTTTTTTTTTTAAGCCTAAGCTCAGCTGCGACACTCTGTTTTTACAAGTGCGGTGGCCTCCGATCTCCACCAGAGCCCTTCGATTTTTGAAGCTTATTGCATTTTGGCTGGCAAATTGCAGAAAATAATTTCCAAAGTATATCTGTTGGTGGGAGAGGACTTTCACGCTGCCACTCATTTGGCCGCATGGGAGTCCGACCTGGGAGTCACCTGGGATAGGGGCCAATGGGAAGACTGTTTGTTTTCGGCATCTAGGACAGACCTCTATGTCGGTGGCTATGATGGAAAATTGATATAAACTCTTGTATCACTGGCACTATCCCCAGGCCCGATTGGCCCAGTGGTTTCCGGGGAGCTCGGCTATGTGTTGGCGACGATGCTCTCAGGAAGACTCCTTCCTTCATATGTGGTGGCAGTGCCCCCACATACAGGTTCTTTGGAAGGACTGTCAAACCTGGCTGGGCACTGTTTTGGGTGTCCAGCTTCCACTGTGGGTGGAGGTTTGGCTTCTAGGACACCCCTGGGCTTTGTTAACCTATGTGGTGACCTTGGCTAGACTGCTGGTGGCAGCTCGGTGGAAATCTCAAGAGGTACCCACACACACTCTTACTAACCAAATTACGACAGATATATTTGATGGAATATCTGACGGCAATCCGGAAGGATTCTGTCCCAAAGTTTTACCGGATTTGGACCTTGCTGAAACCATATATAACGTAACCAAGGGGGGAGGCTCACAAAGCTTTATGTTCTTTCTGCTATTGGGCATGGGCCCCCCCCTCTATGGCGGGGCTGCGCCTGATCGAGGTGACCTGGGGGTGGAGGGGGGGGGGTTTACATACCAAGGCCAGACAGTGCCCTGGGAGGTGGAATCGGACCATGTTATACTCCTGGTCAGTCACTGTCTTGTAGAAACTGTTCAAGATGTTATCCGACATTTGCTGTTATTCTGTTACTATAAATTTCATTGCCTGTTGCTCTGTAGCTGATATGTTTATATAAACCAATAAAATTATTAATAAAAAAAATTGAGAAATTAAAGATAATCTAGAACGTCGTAAGTAGAATACAAATGGGGAAGAAAACCAGTGATCATATAATTACACCAATTTTAAAGGAGTATCACTGACTTCCTGTCAAAAACAGAATCAAATTTGATTCTATCTCTGGTTTTTAAATGTGTAAATTTGGTAGGTTCATGGTTAACTTGTTACAGGTAATACTGGCTGGCTGAAGTCAGCACATATGCCTATAAGGGGTGACATCAGCAAACCTTTCTCCATGAAGTTCAAGCGGAAGAAAGGATTGCCAAAATGGTAAAGAGGTGACATTTTTCAGATATGTCAGAAAGAAGGGAGGGCAGAAGTGGTATAGTGAAATTGAAAGATAACTAGGAGCAATATGTGGAGAGATGAAGAAATGGCAGAAATATTAAACAAATACTTCAGTTTGGTGTTCACTAAAGATGACCCTGGAGAAGGATTGTTCCTGGTAGACAAGAATATATGGGAAGAGCTAGGCAAACTGAATGTGGACAAGGCTGTGGGGTTGGATGAGGTACATCCCAGAATATTGAGGGAGCTCAGAGATGTGCTGACAGGTCCGCTGAAGGACCTGTTCAACAGATCCCTGGAAAAGGGAGTGGTGTCATGGAATTGGAGAAGAATGGTTGTGGTGCCACCTCGGAGGCTGGAAACCACAGGCCAGTTAGCCTTACCTCAGTGATGGAAAAATTAATGGAGACACTGCTTGAAGGAAAGGATAATGAACTGTCTATAACTGGGTGTGTTGCTGGACCCGAGACCACATGGATTCATTAGGGAAACGTCTTATCAACCAAATTTGATTTTTTTTTTTTTTTTAAATTGGGTGACTAGAGAATTGGATCGAGGAAGAGCGCTTGATATGATCTACTTGGATTTCAGCAAAGCTTTTGATATGGTCCTGCATAGGAGACTTGTGAATAAAATGAGAAGCTTGGGAGTGAGTGCAAGGTGGAGGCATAGATTACAAACTTATTGACCTAAAAGGGAATGGTGTTAAGTGGAGTGCCATGGATCAGTGTTGGGACTGGTTCTGCTCAATATCTTTCTGAGCGACATTGCGGAAGGGATAGAAGGTAAAATGTCTATTTGCAGATGATACTAACATCTGCAACAGAGTGGCCAAGCCTGAAGGAGGAGAGAATGAAAAGTGATTTAAGAAAGCTTGAAGAGTGGTCTAAGATTTGGCAGCTGGGATTCAATGCCAAGAAGTGCAGAGTTGTGCATCTGGATGTGCTAATCCAAAAGAGCTGTATGTGATGGGAGTAAAAGACTGAAGTACAGGGACCAAAAGAGGGATCTTGGGGTTATAGTGTTTGGTGATCTGAAGATGGTGATGTAGTGTGACAAGGCGATAGCTAAAGCCAGAAGAATGTTGGACTGCATAGAGAAAGGAATAACCAGTAAGAAAAAGGAGGCGATAATGTCCTTGGTGAGGCTTCACCTGGAGTACTGGGTTCAGTTCTGGAGCCCAAATCTCAAAAAGGATAGAGCAGGATGGAGGCAATCCAGAGAAGGTTGACAAAAATGCTTTGGGGTCTGTATCGGAAAACTTAATAGGAGAGGCTGAAGGATCTGAATATGTACACTGTGGAAGAGAGGAGGTATAGGGGAGATATGATACAGGCCTTTAGATACCTGAAAGGTTTCAATGATGTACCAAATTCAAACCTTTTCTGTTGGAAAGGAAATGGTAGAACTAAGGGTACGACTTAGAGCCAATGTCAGGAAATATTTCTTCATGGAGAGTATGGTGGATGTGTGGAATACCCTGCCGGAGGAGGTGGTGAAGACAAAAACCGTCAAAAGAATTCAAAGGGGCATAGGATAAACACAGTCGATCCCTAAAGGCTTGAGGATGGAAATGAAGAAAAGGGTGCATGGGGGTAACTTGCTGGTGTGGCTGTTACTATCCTTAACCAATAAACCTTGATGCTTTCGATGCAACATTTCTCTCTGCTTCAGCGGCAGGGAGAAAAAGGGGAGTTGGATTTAGACAACTACTACTGAGAGCTCTGACTTTATGATCTGGGGAGCTGATAAGTATGGGTTAACTTGCACACAGCAACAGTTACTACCCTTAACAGAAAGCATGGGATTACTACCCTTAAGCAATAAGCCTTAATGTTGTTGATGCAACTGCAACGTCACGCTCCTCTTTTGACAGGGTGGTGGTGGGGGGAAGAAGACTTGGATTCAGACGACAACCAACTCGGGCCCTGACTTTTAGGGTCTGGGGTACAGATATTTATTTATTTATTTAAAAATTTTTTTCTATACCGTCGTCAAGTTAAATACCATCACAACGGTTTACAGAAGGGCACAATAAAGAGAAATATGGGTGCTATAGATTACAAATTACTCGTGTGCCATCATAGTACGGTAACAATTTAAAAATAATAAACTAGATGTGTAAGTTAAACCTGATTGTTAGGAACAAATTAGGCAGTTTGATTTTAACATTAATGTGCTTATGTAGGTTACTAAAAACTTCTAGCTTGATGCATCCTTATCGCTCAACTATTTTTCTCCTTTTCTTTATCTTTATAAAATGCTTGTTTAAAAAACCAGGTTTTCAGATTAGTTTTGAATAATTTCAGATTTGTCTGTAGTCTTATTTCAAGTGGCATGGTATTCGAGTACAGGACCAGCCAGTGACAGTGCTCTTTCCCTTACTTGCGTGAGATGTGCTGATTTGACAGAGGGGACAGTTAGTAGAGCTTTATTTGCTGATCTCAGGTTTCTTTGTGGTACATGCACGCGCAGTGCCGTGTTAAGCCAGTCGGCTTTATCATCGTGGATTAGTTTATGGATTATACAAAGATACACAGACATAAGTGATAAAGCACAGGACTGCTTCTAAGGTCACGCTCATAAGCAAAGCACGTCAAGCAGCACCGTCTGAATTTTCAAGAAGGCTCATTTGCCAGTAAAAATGTTGCTAGCAGTAAACTTTTTTTTTTTTTAATGGGTTAACATAAGGCTTGTGGATAACTGCACAGAGCTGCAATTGCTGCCCTTAAGAGAAACATGGGGATAACTTGCACAGCTGAGCAGCTACTACCAGAAGAACCTTGATTGGCAGACTAGATGTACCATTTGGTCCTTTCTAGGGATGTGCTTCGTTTTTATTTGCCGGGTCTGGTCTTTTTTTTTTCTCGACAATTTTTGCCGAACCCCCCCCCCCCCAACCCTTCAAATTTAGTTAATTACAACCTCCCCACCTTCCCTCCCCCCCCAAAAAACTTGCCTAAAGTCCCTGGTGGTCCAGCGGGAATCCTGGGAGCGATCTCCTGTTCTCGGGCTGTCAGCTGCCAGTAAACAAAATGGTGCCGTGGCCTTTGCCCTTACCATGTGACAGGGGCTGCCGGTGTCATTGGTCGGCCCCTGTCACATGGAAGGAGCAATGGATGGCCGGTGCTGTTTTCTAGGTTTTGGGGCGGGGGTCAGGAGGGGGGGGAGGTTGTAATTAACTAAATTTGAAGTGTTGGGGTGGGTTTGAGTTTTTTTGTTTTTTTTTAATAAATGTGCCCCTCCCCCAGTGCTAACCCGATTAACGAATTTTCCCTAAAGTTCGGGTCCTCCGACCCATGCCGAATTGGACAATTTCTTTGAAATTGTCCAATTCGACAAAAACGAATGCACATCCCTAGTCCTTTCTGCCATCATTACTATGTTACTATATTATACTAGCGGACCCCTGCCACGCGTTGCAGTGGCTGAGTCAGATTCTTTGCCCTCCCTGCCCCTTCCCCTTGCTCATTTAGCTCAGTCACTCATCCTCTTCCCCCTTGGTCACTCCCCACCACTTCCCTCCCCTGTCCCCACTCCAACTCTGTCCCCTCACACTCACCTCTCCCCTCATTCTTCCTCCCCTGACAGTTACCTCCCTCCTCATTCTCCCTCCCCGCACTGTCACCTCAGTGACTCCCCACCTGGTGAGGGCTGTTTTGTAACCTTTCGGAGATGGTGCACATTTTGTGTATGTGTTTGTGTGTGCCCTCCCCCTTTGTACCCCAAAGTAATCACCACAGAAACGTTGTGTTTATATAAGCCTCCCTCCCCCCCCCAGGCCAGCGAAATAGACTAACCCACAAGAGTTGCAGAATCTCGGAACTGCCCCCTGCCCCACCCCCCCCCCCGCAGGCCCGACGATACCTTTCAAAAATGGTAGTCGGTGGAGCGGGCGTTCGTTCGGGCATGGAAGTATTGGTGCCGGGCCCTGGAGGTGGAGCAATGGGAGCGGTCGTTTCGCTCAGATAGTAAGGGCGAAGGTGCGCCGGTTGCCAGTTCAGAAAATGGCGTCGACAGGCCCTCGCCCTTACTATGTCACATGGGCTACTGCCGCTATTGGTGTTCCCGAGTGTCCTAGTAAGGGAAAGAGCCGTCGGCGCCATTTTGATTGCTGGCAGCCGACAGCCGTAGTGTATGCGATGTGTCCCGGAGCGGTGTTTGCCCCCCCCCGCTGGAGGAGCCCGACTATTCTGCAGTTTTCCGTGCGTTCGGAGGTTGAGGGCAGTAAGTAGAAAAGTCATGTGCGTGAGGGGTGTGAGGAGGGTGTTTGGGTGTGAGTTTGTAGGGTGTGGGAATTGGAAACATGTGGCATGTGAGTGGCCTCCCGGTGTAGCATGCTGGTATTTAGTGGGTTTTTGTGTGTTTTTTGAGGGTGTGTGAAATAAGTACAATTGGCATGTGTGAGGAGGGTGGATTTGTGTTTGCTCGGAGGGTGTGTGAATCGCAAACATTGGTCACGTGTGTGTGGGATGTGAGCGTTTGTGCAAGGTGTAAGAGCTTCCGCTTACGTCCACCAGATGTCGCTGTTTTGTGGAACCAAATTTTAAAACTTTTTTACCAGCCCCCGATGTGACATATATGTAATGTAAGTGTAGAAGATCCTTGCCACATGTGAGGTGAAACTTGTGTCCAAATTTGAACGCAATCGGTTAAGTGGTTGCTGAGATTAGCGATTTGGTACAAACTATTTAACATTTTTATTTATATAGATTATTATGAAGGTGTGGCTGCTCAGATTGTCTTGAGTCTTTCTGCCTATTCCCATTTTTCTCCTTTTTAAATTTTTTTTTTTTCCTCAGTCTGTGGAATTTGATCTCATAATGGGCAAGATTGGAGGTGAACTATCTCTCATTTTGGAAAATAATTACCGTATTTTTCGGACTTTAAGGCGCACATAAAAACCTACGATTTTCTCAGAAATCGGAAGTGCGCCTTATAATCCGGTGCGCCTTATATATGAATTTTTCTGCTGCCACTCCTTTTATATTGTCTTTTTTTCTGTTTCTTTTCTCTCCATCTTCTTCCCTCAAACACACAGGTTCTCATTCTCACATGCATTTCTCTCTCTCACACACACACACTGGCTCTCACTGTCACATGCTGTGTCTCATACAATCATTCATACTCAGTCTCTCACTCCCACATGCTGTGTTGCTCAAGCACAGGCTCTCACTCACCTCTAGGCCTCCTCTTTGCGGGTCGCCGCAGGATGGGCTCTGCAGTGGCCCTGCTACCGGGCCTCTTCTTCTTCTCGGGCCGCTGCGTCCCTGCCGCAAGGACTCCTTCAGGGCCACCCAGGCCACAGAACAGGCCCCAGCGGTGGCGGCTCCATGCCGCTGAAGACAAGGATGAAGACTCGTGGCTAACTTGAAGCGATAGTTACTGTTCATTGTAAACCGGGGTGATATGTATATTATACAGGAACCTCCGGTATATAAATCCTTAAATAAATAAATAAATAAATAACGAGGCGGGTTCTGGCTGCCGCGGAACGCAGCTTGATGTCGGCATCTCCGGCCACATGGATGGTTGAAAGCGCTGCATGCGCTGATGCTTCCCCTCCTTCCTGCCCACGTGGCTCCGGCAACGTTTACTTCCGGGGACGCACAGGCAGGAAGGAGGAGGAACATCAGCGCCTTGCCGATCTGCCCCCGGGGGCATTGGGGGGATAATAAAAAAGTACCGTAGTTTAAAGGGCGCAACCGATTTAAAAAAAAAAAGGCTTTGAGCCGTGCAGGCATAGCCTTAGACCCGGCGCCCAGGGCGGCCGCCCACCCACTGCGTACAGTTCTTTGCGCAGGATCCCCGCGGAGTTTCTGTGCTCCAGCATTATAATCCGGTGTGCCTTATAATCCGGTGTGGCTTATATATGAACCAGGACGCATTAGCAGGCGCTTTTTGATAATGCGCCTTATAATCCGGTGCGCCTTATAGTCCGAAAAATACGGTACAGCTTTGTTATTTAACCAGTCATTTCAACAATAGTTGGAGGTTTTGTTGTGTCATTGCATTATATCTTAATTAGGCTTATTTTTTGTTAAACAGTTTTATATAAGTTTATATTGCTATGTGTAATATGGCTGCTTTTAGAGTCCATACAGCCCGGGCCTTGTGTTTTTGTTTCTGCTCAATAAAAAGTTTACTCATAATATGACCGCTTTTTATTTGTATTGAATTTACTGTTGTAATGCACTTTGAGATTAGCAGTAAATACATGTCAAATTCCAGTATATACATTTTTTTCTCAGTTTCTCTAGCTCTAGGTTACTGGAAGGGGCACTCATTCTGTGGTAGAAATTTATAGGTATTTACCTCAATAGGAAAATGCAGGTTATTTACAGTCTGTGCTTACTTTGCTGCTTCTCACCTAACTCCTTCAGAACAATGTATTGGCTTCTTTTGTGAGAGTTTTGGGGTGAGCCACAAGGGATAATCTTTTGTTTGGGACAGAAAAGATTCCCTCTGCATCTGATGGTGACAGTTGATATCTGTGGATTGCCACAGGAACAAGCATCCTAATATCTGGAGAGGCAAATCCAGGCAGATGACAGTGAAACTGGAACTGTGGGTGTCTTCTGCCTATCCTAACCACTTCCCCCTTGGGTTGAGCCCTCAGGTGCTGGTGGCAAGTGTGACATGAGAAACAGGCATCTCAACTGAGAGCAAGGTGAATGAAGCTTGGAGTCAAAACAAGAAAATGGAGCACACCAGGAGTCCAGAAAGGAGAACAGGCAGGGATGCTGAAGATAGTATCTGGAGATGAGAAGTCTTCTGGATCCAGGAATGGATCCAGAGTATAAAGATTGGAAGGAAGGACCAACTTCTGGCAACTGACTGATTTAAACTGAAACTGCCTCAGTATAAATACAGCAATATGGTCACGGGAAAAAGCAAAATGCACAGTTCTTGGAGGTCTAGCTAGATAGTCCAAGCAGCTCACAGTGCCATCTACAGGCTGGAGGATTATTTGGCAATGGATCCTCACTGACCAATGTGACTTAGATCTGGAAGTGTGCTGCTACTCTGGCCACTGTACCAGAATGGTTGGGTTCTTTCCCTTGACCCGTAAGAACATATGCAGTAGTACTCCAGGGAAAACAATGCTCAGATTTCTCCAGTATACAGTTCATTATTTTCTGTTTGCGTTCAAACTGTAGAAAAGGCTAGGCCAGAGTAGAACTGGTCAAATACATGAATCAGCTTTGTGTGGATGACTTGGGATATTGGGGATGTGGGGTCTCTTTGAATCTCTGCACATCCTCTCGCCTCTTCATGCATCTTTACATCAATGCTTTCAGTAGCAATCCTGGAAAAGATCTCATAAATCTCTTCAGGGTTCTCGTATACCTTATGCTGTGCCAAATCCTTTTTCTTCCCATGATAGGATCATACCATTTCCCTGAGCTGGGGTAATGAATTTGTATAGCTGTAGGGGAAAGGGACTTTTAGACTGTCATCGGCCTAACTCCATATTGCAGTTTGGCCTGTTTCACTTTGGCTTGGCCTTTCATACGGTTTGAACACAAATGAAAAATAATCCATATTAAACTCCTAGAGTGGACAGAATTGGAGGGAAGCCATTACTTAATCTAGAACCAAATATTGCAGTAACTAGACCAGAAGGGTTTATGTGCAGAAACTATGTATACATGGGAAACCCCATTCCAGCTGACTATCCTTAGGCTGTATGCCTACTGCTGTAGTAATGAAAGAAATAGCTTTTGGTCTAGTGTAAAATGTAATATGAATGCAAGCTATCAAATAGTACCCCTTCCTTTACTTATTCTGCACAAGACCCTATAACAAGTCAGGAAAGACTTGATATTCTGATGATTGCTGACCATTTTTGCAGAGTTTGTAGCTATATCTGTGATTGTCCTTTAGAAAGGCCAAAGGAACTTTTTTTTTTTTTTTTTTTTTGCTGCCTGAATTGCTAAAGTAAGACAAGTGGTCTGCACAAGTTATTTATGTATTTGATAACATGGTACTGACATGTGCATTGCTGCCATATCTTACAGAGAGATAAGTAGACATAAAGTTCCAGTACTGAATGCTTGTGACGTGCTTGTGCTTTGCTGGCTTTGTTTGACTGGGTGATGAGAGATTTATACATTTCTAAAGCTATGTATACTAATGCCTGTAAAGGGGAAAATAAAAGTCCTGTATCTAGAGGCAGTTATGGAAGAGGCTGACTTGAATGTAGTGACTGTCATAAAAACATGATACATGGAAAACTACTACGGGGATATAGTTATACTGGGCTGTAATCCATTTAGGAAGGAGTGAGTGCAAGATTTGTGAGATAAGGAGGAGGCACTATGGTTTAATCTGGAAAGAAGGAATAGAACATTTATACTGGTGTGATATAGATCTCTACAGGCAGAAGAAATAGAGATGTAATGGTGGATATTCACAAAATTGCAATGAAAGGAGAGGTGCAATTGTTAGGTGATGCCAGTCTATTGGATGTTGATTGGGACATCCTGGATGCATTGTCTTCTAGAACAGCGCTTCTCAACCGGTGTGTCGCCAAACACCGGCAGGTGTGTCACTTCTTCTCCTGGTGTCCCACTGCCCCATTGTACTTTCCTTCTCCCTTTTTACAGCTCTCACGGGACAATTGGAAGCCTCCTTTCTTCCTACCTCCACTGCCCAATGGGAAGCCGCCTCCATTCTGCCTGCCCCCGTGCAGGCCAATCGGAAGCCTCCTCCCTTCTAGCTGCCAGTGGGAGTAGGAAGAAGGGAGGAAGCCTTTGATTGGCCGGTGAGGCAGGCATCGCATAGCCTGGGGGTGGGAGGAATGGCAGTGTCGGACCCCGACAAAGCAAGGCCGCCAGGGAGCCCATCCCTGTGGCGGCGAAAAAAGAAGGCCCACCGGAGAAAAGCCAAGGCAGAACTGGAGCCCATCCCTGCAGTAAAGGAAGAAGAAGTTTTTGGTGAGAGTTTGTGTGTGTGTGTGGATGTGAATGAGTGCCCGGGTGAGAGCTTGTGTCTCTGGGTGCGAGAGCATTTGTGTGTGATTTGATAGAGAGACTGGTCAGGAAGATGACTGGTGTGAAAGAGACCGAGACTAGTCGTGGGGTCTAATTGGGGGTGTGTGTGTGTGTGAGTGACTGGTTGTGGGCGCTAAGGAAGAGGACTGTGAGGACAGAGCTTCAGCAGCCCTTGCTGCTTCTGGTGAGTGCTGTTGGCCTGGAAGGGAAAGGAGTAGGAGAGTTGCTGGAGAGGGTAAGTAAAGGTGGCTTTTTAAATTTATTTTTCTTGATTGACTGCCATTTTAATTATTGGGTATTATGCAATATCTGCTGTTTTGAAATATTTTATTGATATTTGGACATGTTTTAATAATTTTTATGAGTTTTTTTTAATTGTTGGATATTATTCTGTTCAGCAGCTGTTTTGTAACATTTTTAGTATAGCTTTACAATTATTTCTGTGTGGGGCTCTATAGCAGCTTGGCTTATTCTGTTTTCCCAATAGGAAATGTATTAGTGTTTAGGGCCTGGTTTAATAGTTTCATTCTTAGATAGGGTTTGTTACTGTTTGAGTGTGTTCCATAATACAGGTGTAACTTTGTGCGGGTTAGTTTGTGTGCATTATTGCAGATCCTGGGACTTTAGGTGCTATATTTCTCTTTCCATTTCTCCAGGTTCACATTGCATGCAAAGTGGCTTTTTTGGTTTTCCATTCCAGTTTCTGTCTCCATATTTATAATTTGTGTTTTTTCTGTACTTGGTGAAGGGTGTGTGACCGAGGTGAGGTATTTTACTAGCATGTAGGCATTTGTATCAATCTTATTTGTTGTGTTTTCTCAATTGGATATGCATTAGTGGTAAATTACTGTCTTTTCATAAGGAAGGCTATTGTGCCTGGTAATAAAAGGAGTTTGTTTTGCTTCTACTGAGATATCATCAGAACCAGAATATCTTTTTTGTATGGCGAGTTGTACAGGGTAATGCCCTAGATCTGCTCTGCACTCATTGCTGGGGGTTGAGGGGATTTCTCTGAATGCAGAGTGCATGTTTACATTTAGCCCTGTGATAGTCACATGTTCAGTGTGTCATGCATGTGAGAACCATCTGTCAGGTGTGTCCCGACCAAAAAAAGGTTGAGAACCACTGATCTAAGGGAGGAATTGTCCAGATTTCAATTAACCTTGAACCATCCAATATCTCTCATCCATCTCCCACAGAAGTTTAAGAAACACAGGAAATAATGGTTTATAGTGGGTTTTAGTAGAATAAGACATGTAACAGACACCTACCTTCCCCCAACTTTACAGCATCCTGTGCCTCAACCCCCATTTCCACAGAGATGTCAAAAATACAAGATTCAAAAACCCAAGAACAATTGGATATCAGTGGGCTCTGGCAGAATAAGGCCTGTGATGAAGAGATACCCACTCTCCCCACTGTTTTTCTGCTTTGGAGCATGAAGAAAACTCAGCAATAGATTTTGAAGTGACTTCAAAAATTGAAGTCTCCCAGTGCACCCAGAAGATCTTCAACAGAATCAAATGTCATTAAAAGAAAGCTGATTCTGCTGGGAGACTCGATCATCAGAAGAACCAATATGGAGCACATTTTGATGGTGATACAACAATTAAATGCCTTCCAGGATTCTCAGCTAATAGAAATTCAAACCAGATAGTCCAAGTCATTGAAGAAGAAAGTAGGAAATTTGAGATCAGTCCCATCATCCATCTGGGGATCAATGACCTCAATAGAAATGGTATCCATGAAGTACAAAATATCTAGGAAAGATAAGACACACTGCAAAAACTATTGCCTTTTCAGAAGTATTACCTGTTCATGGAAAGGGAAATGAGAAGCTATGCCCTATAAATAATTTCAACTCCTGGCTCAAAACCTGACTTACAGAAAGTGATTTTGGATACATTGGAGGCTGGGTCATGTATGGAGCAGTAAAGGCTATATGGTAAGGATGGCCTACATTTGTCTGTAGCAGGAAGGAGGATGCTAACTGAGAAATTCAGATCATATATTATCAGACATTTAAACTAAAGAATGGCAGTGGTGGGAGATGGCCAATGAAAGTGACATGTCACCCCCAAGCAATAAAAGATGTGGGAGGAGAAGATAAAATCACTCATCTTAAAAAAGCAGCATAGATGTCTAGGAAGAGCAACAAATCAAGGGAGAAAATTTAGCAAGCTATGACAACAAATGCTCACAGTTTGGGCAATAAAATCCCAGACCTGTAGGCCTTAATGGTGGAGGCGGGGTTGGACATTGTTGCTGTTACGGAAACATGGTTCACGGAGTCTCACAAATGGGATGTATCCATCCCGGGCTATAACTTTTATTAAGGAAGGACCGAAAGGACAGAAAAGGGGAGGAGTAGCTCTGTATGTTAAACACAATATCCAAGCAACTGAATTGCAATGGGCTTGGGGTAAAGAAGCTTTATGGACCGTCCTAAAAAGAGAAGATGGTGCTTTCATTTTTACTGGTGTAATCTACAGGTCTCCAACCCAAACAGATTTACTGGACAGAGACCTGACCGAGGACATCCAAAAGTTGGGAAATAAGGGAGAAGTGTTGCTTGTTGAAGATTTTAATCTACCGGATGTGGATTGGAGCATACTTTCTGTGGAATCTACAAAAAGCAGAAGATAGTGGATGCCTTTAAAAGGTGCTTTGTTCAACAAATGGTAATGGAACCCACGAGTGAGGGGTGCGATCCTTGATCTAGTGGCTCACTAATGGGGATATCATCTCTGACCTTCGGGTAGGGGCTGACCTGTTGTAGTAGTGATCATCAGACTGTATGGTTTGCGAATAAGGTACTGAGAAGTCACACAGAGGCGAATTTTGAATTTTACAAATACAGACTTTGTCAAAATGGGAATGTACCTGGAGGAATAACTGGAAGACTGAGAGAAAATGGGTGACGTAGAACAGTGGGCCAAATTAAAAGGAGCTATTACAAAGGGCATCAAATCTATATGTTAGGTTTCTTTTTCCTCTGACTCTTATCTGGTTCTCTAAGGAGCTGGCTGAAACAAATTAAGGCAAAAAGAACAGCATTCAAGTAGAATAAAGGATCTCAAAAAAAGGAACACAAGGAAGAATATCTATTAAAAATGAGGGAGATGAAAGAAATCAGGAAAGCAAAAAGTGAAGCAGAAGAAAGAATTGCCAGAGATTAAGAGAGGAGACAAAACATTTTTCAGCTACATCTGAGAAAAAAGGGAGGCCTGAGTGGTATAGTGAAACTGAAAGGTGACAAGGAGCAATGTGTAGAGAGAGATGAAGAAAGGCAAAATATTAAATCCTTCACTTACTAAAGAAGACCCTGGAGAAGGACCATAGATGGAGGTGGGGTAAATGAAACTCAGTTTACAGAAGAGAATGTATGGGAAGAGCTAGGAAAACTGAAAGTGGACAAGGCCATGGGGCTGGATGAGGTTCATCCCAGGATACTGAACATAAGAAATTGCCATGCTGGGTCAGACCAAGGGTCCATCAAGCCCAGCATCTTGTTTCAAACAGTGGCCAAACCAGGCCACAAGAACCTGGCAAGTACCCAAACACCAAGAAGATCCCATGCTACTGATGCCAGTAATAGCGGAGGCCATTCCCTAAGTCAACTTTATTAATAGCAGTTAATGGATTTCTCCTCCCAAGGACTTATCCAAACCTTTTTTGAACCCAGCTGCACTAACTGCACTAGCTTAAATGTGCTGGTGGGTCCGCTGCTGGACCTGTTCAATAGATCCCTGGAAATGGGAGTGGGGCCGAGTGATTGGAGAAGAGCAATGGTGGTCCCGCTCCACAAGAGTGGTAGCAGAGAGGAAGCTGAAAATTACAGGCTGATTAACCTCACCTTGGGAAAATTTATTGGAGATTCTGCTGAAGGGGAAAGGGTAGTGAACTATCTACAGTCAGGAGGAGAGCTGGACCCGAGACAACATGGATTCACTAGGGGAAGGTCTTGTCAGACAAATCTGACTTTTTTTGATTGGGTGACTAAAGAATTGGATCGAGGAAGAGTGCTCAATGTGGTTTACTTGGATTTTAGTAAAACTTGATACGGTCCCACATAGACTCGTGAACAAAATGAGAAGCTTGGGAGTAGGTGCCAAGGTAGTAGCTTGGATTGCAAACTGGTTGACTGACAGACCAGCACGTAATGGTAAATGGAACCTAATCTGAAGAAAGAACATTAAGAGGGGTGCCACAGGGACAGATTCATGCATCTGGGGGGAGTAGTAATCCAAAAGAAGTGTATGTGGTGATGGGTGAAGGGCTGTTGCGTATGGAGCAAGAGAGGAACCTTGGGCAGATAGTGTCCGGCGATCTGAAGATGGAGAACAAATGCGATAAGGCGATAGCTAAAACCAGAAAATTGCTGGGCTGCATAGAGAGAGGAATAACCAGGAAAAAAAAAAGGTGATAATTCACTTGTAGAGGTCCTTGGTGAGATCTCACCTGGAGTACTGTGTTCAGCTCTGGAAACCGCATCTCAAAAGGGACAAAGACAGGATGGAGGCGGTCCAGCGAAGAGCGACTAAAATGGTGAGGAGTCTCCATCAAATGACTGATGAGGAAAGGTTTGAAGGAACTAAATATGTATACCCTGGAGGAGAGGAGGTGTAGGGGGCGATATGCTATCTTCCGATACCTGAAAGGTTTACTGATGCACAATCAACAATAAACCTTTTCCGTTGGAAAGAAGTCAGTAGAACTAGGGGTCATGAAATGAAACTCCGGGGAGGAAGATTCAGAACCAATGTCAGGAAATATTTCTTCATGGAGAGGTTGGTAGATGCCTGGAATGTACTTTTGGAAGAGGTGGTGAAGACAGTAACAGTAAAAATTCAAAGGGCATGGGATAAACACTGTGGATACCTAAAGACTAGAGGATGGAAATGAGGAAAAGAGTGCATGGGGGTAACTTGCTGGTATGGTGGTTACTACCCTTAACCAATAAGCCTTCATATGTTGATGCAACTCCATCATTGCTCTCCGCTTCAACAGCAGGGAAAAAGAGGAAAAGGGGAATTAGATTCAGACAGCAACCAACAAGGACATCGAATTTTACAGTCTGAGTCAACAAATAAGCATGGGAGAGTAACTTGCTGATGTGGCTGTCACTACCTTGAAACTTTTGATGCAACTCCAACATTGCTCTCTGCTTCAATGGCAAGTGGTGACTGGGAATTGGACTCAAATAACAAGCAACAAGGTCCCTGGCTTGATGGTCTGGGAAACGGTATGGGGGTGAATTGTATGGCACGGCAGATACTCTCATAAGCTTGCTGGGCAGACTGGATGGACCGTTTTGGTCCTTTTCTGCTGTCATTTCTATGTTTCTATATAAGGTCTAAAATTCTTTACTGATGTCAATTTTACAAGGAATACCTCTTTTTCTGTAACACCAACCACCAAACTCCAACCCACCTCCCGAAAACTCACTCCGAATCAGTGCCCCCCCTTACAGTGGTCCATATATGGAGTGTCAGGTTGAGTCTTATAAAGAGTCCCTCTCCCTCTCTCCTACACCTGCTGAGGAGCTGTAGGAAAGTTACATTTTAACATTTGCGCGCTGGCTGAGGAAAATTAGGGGTTATGTGCGTCACTGCTGGCCCAGCCTCTGGAACGCCCATGCCCTGCCTCTTTTCTGCCTACTTTATGTGGGCGCACGTACATTAATGGCTATTTAAAATTTGTGTAGCTTCCGCATGGCCCACTTGCATGCGTATGAGGCCGGTTTTGCGCATGCAGGGCTTTATAATCTACCTCTAAGTTCTTGCCTAAGGTAGTGTTGGACTTCCATCTTAACTAGTCCATTTTCCTGCCAGCATTCTTTCCCAGGCCCCATTTGCACCAAGGAGAACAAGCCCTGCACAATTTGGACTGCAAAAGAGCCTCAGCCTTCTGTATAAAGTGGACAGAAGCCCAAAAACAGTCCATCCAACTTTTTTGTTTCTTTTGATGAGGAATACGTTGGGTATTGCTGTTGCTAAACAGATGCTTTCTAATTGGCTCGCAGATTGCATCTCCTTCTGTTATGTCCAGGCGGGTCTGCATCTTAGGGGTCATGACAAGACTCACTCTGTTTCAGCTATGTTAGTGTCTGTGGTAGATCTGCAGAGCTGCCACATGACGTTCTCTCCACACATTCGCATTGCTTTATTGTTTGGATAGGGATGGCCGATGAGACAGTAGGTTTGGCCAATTTGTCCTTTGGAACTTGTTTGAGGTATAGAACCCACTTCTCTTCCTGCGTAGGGCCCATTGTTTTTGTTCAGACTCTTCCCCCCCCCCCCCCCCCCCAATTACCAACAAAACTAGTTGTTGTGCCAGTTGGTACTTATTTTGGTGTTTTGTTGGTTCCCTTTTTATGTTGAGGAGCAGCCTAGACCCCTTGGGGGTTGGCTGCTTTACAGGCATTCGGGAGAGAAGTAGTTTCCTGCGTTGTCCTGCTCGGACATCCTAGCGCTAGGGATTCACCCGTGTGTGAGGATTACCATCCTGCTTGTCCTCTGAGAAAGCAGAGTTGCCTACCTGTAACAGGTGTTCTCAGAGGACAGCAGGATGTCAGTCCTCACGAAATCTGCCTGCCACCCTGCAGATTTGGGTTTCCAACATGCAGTTTTTTTCATTATTTTATTATTCTTCTGTTTTCTATAACATAAAACTTAAGGGCACACCGCATGGACGTGTGGTATAATACGGTGGTTCTCAACCTTTTTTCTTTCGGGGCACACCTGACAGATGGTTCTCACATGCATGACACACTGAACCCATGATCGTCACAGGGCTAGATGTAAAAGAACAGTTTACATCCACAGGAACCCCCCTGACCCACAATAATGGATGTAAAGCAGAATTACGACATTCCCCATACAACTCACCCTACAAAAAAGATGTTCTGGTGTCATCTCAGTAACAGCAACTCAAACTCCTTCTACTACCAGGCTCAATAGCCCTACTTATGAAAAGACAGCAGTTTATCACTATTGCATGTCCTCTTAAGAAAACACAACAAATAAGACTGATACAAATGCTTACATGCTAGTAAAATATCTCACCTCAGTAACACACACAGAACTGACCTAACATACTCCCAGGATCTGCAGTTATGCACATAAAATAATCCGCACACAGTTACACCTGTATTATGGAATATACTCAAACAGGAGCAACCCTATCTATGAAAAGGCAACACTACAAATATTAAATCAGGCCCTAAACATCAATATACCTCCTATTAGGAAAACAGAACTAGCAAGCAGCTATAGATCCCCACACAGAAATAATTGTAAAACTATACTAATAAGCAGAATAAATGTTTCAAAACAGCCTTGAACAGAATAATATCCAACAATTACAAACTCATAAAAATTATTTAAAATTCTCCAAACACCAATAAAATATTTCAAATAAACACATCACATAATATTAAATAATTAAAGTGGCAGTCAATCAAGAAAAATAAACTTAAAAAGCCACCTTTACTTACCCCCTCCAGCAGCTCTCCTACTCCTCTTCCATGCAGGCCGTAGCACACACCAGAAGCAGCAGTAGTGGCTAAGCTCTATACTCATGGTCCTCTTCCTTAGGGCCCATGACCAGTCACTCTGTCTCTCACACACACACACACACCATACCAGTCACACCCCCAATGCCAGTTTCTGTCTCTCACACAGCAATCATCTCCCGACCAGTCTTTGACACACAGTCACCTTCCTGAACAATTTCTCTCATCTTATACACACACACACAGGTTTCCCTACTCCCGTGTTCTATCTTACATATACAGGCTTCTCACCTCCCATACTGTCTCTCACACACATCCACACACACAGGTTTCTCATTCCCATGCTCGCTCTCTCCACATGCACAGGCTTCTCATTCCCTTAATCACTTTCTTTCTCTCACATACACATCAGTCTCTCTCTCCCACACCGTCACCTTACCAACCAGTCTCTCTCTCATGCACACACACACAGGCTTCTCACTCCCATGCTTTCTTTCACACACACTCCCACAACACCAGGCTTCTTACTCCCATGCTTTCTCACATACCCAGATTTCTCACTTCCATGCTTTTTCTCTCTCACACACACACACACACACACATCAATCACCTCCCTAACCAATCTCTCACTCTCTCACACACACTCCAGTCATCTTCCTGAACAGTCACTTTTATTGTCTCTCACATATACACACATCACCTCTCTGACCAGTTTCTCTCAATCACACACATGCTGTCTCTCACACTTACACACATGCTCTCACTTACACACAGACTGGCTGTCTTCTCTCTCACTCACTTCCTCCCCCCGAGCACAAATGGTAACTGCAGCAGCCTCCTTCAGCCCCTGCAGGCTAAGAAAGAAGAATCCCATCGGCCGCGGGAGGCTTATACTGCTGTCCCCTTTGCCGATTGCTCCGGGCCACGCTACTGCTCGGGGGCTGATACTGCTGCTGCTGCCGCCGCTACTTTTCCACGCAGCACGGCTCTTTCTCGCACACTGCACTGCGTATCACTTCCTGTTCCAGGGCAGGCGCGGGAAGAAGAAAAGGCCAGCTGCGGGAGCCACAGCTTCCTTTAACACCGCTGCCGTTCCCATTGGGCTTGAACATGCTGTTAGCCCGGCGGCAATGGCAGCAGGGAAGGAAGAGCAGTGGTAGAGACGGGGAGCACGCGACACACCTGCCGGTGCTTGGCGACACACCAGTTGAGAATCGCTGGTATAATGCATGCGTGAGCATGCTCAATGAGGCTCTGTCGAAGTTCTAGAAACTTTGGCATAGTTTTTTTGTGCTGGGCTTCATCCTATGATGTCACCCATATGAGGACTGACATCCTGCTGTCCTTGGAGAACACCTGTTACAGGTAAGCAACTCTGCTTTCCGTTCTTTTTAGTTTGTTTAGACAATTGTGTTGCAGTGTGAACCTTTAATATATTAGTTATTGAATATCTTGCCTGCACAAAGCAAGTCTAATTTATTTGTAAGATCTGTGTGATGATGATATTGTCCAAGACAGCAGAGAATATCTTGGTTTAACAAAGAGACAGAGATCTATATGATTTCAGATATTCCATGTCTTTCCCTGGCTTAGGTATTAAGAGTTGTTAGATTATGGTCCTTTGCAAAATCACCTATACTCCTTGCCTCTTGAAACATCTTTCAAACAAGTTAAAATAAAATCACATAAAACTTTATAGAACTCTGGACCAAATCCATCAGGTCCAGGCGATTTTGTAAACTTTAAAAGAGTAATAACCATGTCTGTTTTCATTTCTCTAAGGGTATATTCAATATCAATTGCTGATCTTCTGTTAGCGGGGGGAAACTCTTTGAAAAACTCTTCTCCTAACTTAATGCAATAGAGGTCTTTGGAGTATAGAGTCTTGTAATACTATTCAAATGACCTGGCTGCCTCCATGACTGATTCAAGCACCGACCTTGATAAAATACCTGATTTATTAAGCTTTATCTCTTAATTTTTCACCTGACTAGCCAATAATTTTCTTTCTTTACCACCCCATTGATATACTTTATATCTTAGAAATTGTAGGTTCCTTGTTGCCTTAAAAACGATTAGTCTACAGGAATTGAAGCTTGTAATGTTTAACAGGTGACATACAAAAAGAAATGACTATGATAAATCAGGAGTTAATACTTTATTAGTTCAGCTCATACTGTCATCGTCATTTTTTGTACATGAATAAGTTTCAATTTCTGTAGTCTTCTGGCTATTTTGTTATTTATAATTTATATTGATGGGCCTGATATGCAATAATTTTTCCCTTAATATTGCTTTAGCTGCATTTCAAACCTTTGTAGAGCTTATTTTAGTAGATTCATTTATGCAACTTATAATTTTTCCATGCATCTCTCAGATGCTGTACACAATTTTGATTGGTAAACAATGCTGGTTTCATTCTCCAAATTTTTTCACTGTATACCTTGTTAAATTCATTCTGGACCTTAGACATAGTTCTGCACAGAAGACTTATAAATAAATTGTGTGCCCTTGGAATGGATCCTAGAGTGACTGGGTTAGACATGGCTGAGTGAGAGGCGACAAAAGGTAATGGTAAATGGAGTTTTCTCTGAGGAGAAGGTTGTTACTAGCAATCTGTCCTTGGTATGATTCTTTTCAGCATTTTTGTGAGCAACATAATAGAAGGATTGTCTGGAAAGGTTTGTTATTGCCAATGATACCAAAATCTGTAACCGAGTGGACAGCCAGGAAGGAGTGAAAAACATGAGGAAAGGTCTAGTGAAGCTCGAGGAATGGTTTAAGGTCTGGCAGCTAAGATTTAATGCTAATACAGAGTAATGCATTTAGGATGCAAAATCCTAAGGGAAAGGTGTACAGTATAAGAGGTGAAATTCTTCTACGCACAAAGGAAGAGCGGGATCTGGGGATAATTGGGTCTGATGATCTTAAGATAGCCAAACAGGTGGATAAAGCAATGGTAAAAGCCAGAAAGCTGCCTGGCTGCATAGGGAGAGGAATGGTCAGCAGAAAAAGGAGGTGATATTGCCCCTATATAGGTTCCTGGTGAGACCTCACTTGGAATACTGTGCACAATTCTGGAGACTGCTCCTTCAAAAGGATATAAACAGAATGGAGCCGGTCCAGAGGGAGGCTACTAAAATGGTCAGTGGTCTTCGTTCTAAAGCATATGCACCATTGACAAAAGACAAGATAGGGCAGATATGATATTCAAATATCTCAAAGGTTTCCATGCACAGGAGGTGAGATTTTTCTTTGGAAAGGAGTCTCTAGATGAGGTTGAAAGGGGGTAGACTCAGGAGTAATCTTAGGAAATATTTCTTTACAGAGAGGGTGGTGGATGCATGAAACAGCCTTCCAGTTTAGATGGTGGAGACAAAAACAGTATCTAAATTCAAGAAAGTATGGGGTAAATACAGGAGATTTCTAAGGAAGTGATGAAAACTATAATGCTAAATTTAATTGGATGACTGGGCAGATTGGATGGGCCATACGTTCTCTTTCTGCTATCATATTTCTAAGCTGCATGTTCTGTATTTTGCATATCTCTATTTCAGTGAAGAATCCCTTAGTCAGGAGGATATAGTGCAACCTTGTATAAACCTAGGGCTGGACTGAGCCAGGTGGGTGCCTCGGGCAGGGCAGAATGGTACCCTAAGTGGGGAGATGTCTTGCCTCCTTCTGTGAGTTTTGGGTGTGATGCCAGTGACTACCACTACTAACTTCCCCTGTGTACAAGGGGAGGAGGAGAGCAACCAGTGTGGCAGTCTACCCTATTGGTAGACACCACGGGCAATTGCTCAGTTGACCCAGCCCTTTATTCTGCTCTGTATAAACCTTAGGTACATGAGAATAAAATATGTAATTTTTTTTCATCAAGATTTTTAAGCTTCCAGAAATCAAAAACCAGTATCTTTTTGATGGTTTACAATTTGTATGTGGATTATCTGTTATTAATGTCTCCACCTATCACAAGTTGGTACATATCCCATTGTGATATCAAAAGAGAAAATCCCAGAACAACCAACAGTTTAACTTATTCATCTTGCAAACATCAATAAACGCATCAGCAAGCCTGACAGCGTGCCCTCTCATTCAACGGGCCACCCAGACAGCTCCATCATTTGTGATAAACGTTTGTGATGCATTTCACTATGAGTTAGTCACATTTGAATTTTTAATGCATTATAAGAAAAACACAAAAAAGTTTATCGCAAATGATGGAGCTGTTTGGGTGGCCCGTTGAATGAGAGGGCACGCTGTCAGGCTTGCTGATGCGTTTCTTGATGTTTGCAAGATGAATAAGTTAAACTGTTGGTTGTTCTGGGATTTTCTCTTTTGATATCACTATCAGTGGTGTTGGAGATTCCTGGCTTTTTTTTTTTCTATTAGTGTGTTAATTATAAGACACATCCCATTGTGCCAGTTTTGCCACTGTAGAGTTGAAAAAACCTCTGGGAAATATTGATTGGGTGCATAAAACATAGTAAAATAGTAATACCAGCAGAAAAGGACCCAGGTGCCCATCCAGTCTGCCCAGCAAGCTTCTTACGGTATTATCTGCTGCTCCATGCAGTTACCCCCCCCCCACGCCTTATGATAAGATTAGTAATATTTAGTTAGTCAAAACGGTAAAGCTTTATTTACAATCAAAAGCGTAAAGATTGTTCAGCATTATTTTTTGCCCATATACAGGCCGATACAGTATAGTGCGCTCCAGCGGCACGCACTGTTGACGCGCGTTTTGGACGCGCTAGCTTTACCCCTTATTCAGTAAGGGGTAATAGCGTGTTGAAAATGCGCGGCCAACCCCCCCCCCCGAACCTAATAGCGCCCGCAACATGCAAATGCATGTTGATGGCCCTATTAGGTATTCCCGTGCGATTCAGAAAGCAAAATGTGCAGCCAAGCCGCACGTTTTACTTTCAGAAATTAGCGCCTACCCAAAGGTAGGCGTTAATTTCTCTCGGCGCCGGGAAAGTGCACAGAAAAGCAGTAAAAACTGCTTAATATCATGAGGATATTAAGTCGGAGGTCCCAAAAGTTTAAAAAAAAATACATTTGAAATCGGCTTGCGGGTTGAAAACCATACGCTCAATTTTGCTGGCGTCCGGTTTCCGAACCCATGGCTGTCAGCGGGCTTGAGAACCGACGCCAGCAAATTTGAGCGTCGGCTGTCAAACCCGCTGACAGCTGCTGGTCCTGTCCAAAAAGAGGTGCTAGGGACGCGCTAGTGTCCCTAGTGCCTCTTTTTACCGCCGGCCCTAATTTAAATATTTTAGTTTACTGAATCACGCGCATAGGACACTGGCCTGTGTGCGCGCCGGGAAAGCGGGCGCTTGCTCGCTCTCCCGCGAACTTTACTGTATCGGCCTGTTTGTGTTCCCAAAATGATGATAAACCTACCATCGTTATCTTTGGAATTGTCTTTCCATCAAATGAAGTATTAATTAAAATTGTTGCTCCTCGTTGCTTCCCAGTGAAGGAGGAATAAAAGCACTGTCGCACCCATCCCCGCTTCAGTTTACGATGTTCTTGGTCATCCACATGAGCTTCTTGAAAAAGACTGTTGGTTTTCAGCTTCCTGAATGCTCCAAGCATTTTTTTTTCTTTTATTGGAGAATATAAACCATCAATATCTAAATTAAATTGTTACACTAACCATTGTACAGTGAAAAGAAAAGTTCAGATTTCAAACAGAAAACAGTTTCACCAGGGAAGACCTCCCAGCAAGGGTCTTCCCTAAACTCTGCTGTCTCGCAGTGATTAGATTCCAGGTTGCCATGTTCACGACTGATAAATCCCCGATGTCTGCATTCA
This sequence comes from Rhinatrema bivittatum, assembly GCF_901001135.1. Lineage (NCBI taxonomy): Eukaryota > Metazoa > Chordata > Amphibia > Gymnophiona > Rhinatrematidae > Rhinatrema > Rhinatrema bivittatum. The sequence continues at coordinate 320,865,251 of NC_042617.1, forward strand.
GCTCGCCCATCACGCCTTCCCCTTAAGGAACATAAGTACCCTTTAGAACTGCAGCTGCTCCCCTCTCTTCTTTTACTTCTCCTACAATTCTGAAGGAAGCTTCTTGAGACAGTGGATGTAAATAAGATTGTCTTCAGTAAGGGAGAGAAATAAACTCTTCAAAGTTATTCTAAACCAAAATAAAACGAACTATTTCATCACATGAGACACAAGCTTCTCTGATTGCTTAGACCAGTGGACTTCTCTTGTACTTCCAAATAAGACAGGTTTTCCATCTTCGCTTAGTTAAAGTCTCGATTCATAGAATTGTTTTTAATATTATTTATGCAAAAGTAGAAATGCTGTTGTCCAATTGTAACATCATAAAACTTGTGGCTTAATATTTAGTAAGAACATAGGTGCCAGAGTATTTAGCAGCTCTTTGCATTTTTTAGAACAATTTACAATCACGATTCCCGTTGTAGATCGCTTTCAGCTTTCTTAATTCACAAAATAATTCTCAGCATTGCCAATGTAAAAACTAGAATATTATCATCCAGTTCTAGCCTATCTATTAAAACTTGCCATGTAATATTCATTATGGGGACATAATTACAAAATTATTTAGTGAAACTTTTCACTGCTGTGAACTAAGACAATGGCAATTCCCTTTACAAACTCACACAATCTCTTCAGCTTTCTGATAATTTTTTCATCCCGTTATCTTACTGCGTCACAAATCTGTTGATTAAGCAGCACATGTGTGATACCAGATTTGCTGCCTCGCTTGCTTTATATATCCATTTCCACTACTTATTTGGACAGTTCAATTTTACAACAATAGACATTAATTCAGAATTATTTTCTTATAAGTCAAAAGAAAAGAGAGATGTATATTCATTCAGTTGTGTAATTCTTGATTTCTAAAGTCTCCACAAATTTTCTCATTTTATCTGCATTCTCAAAAATCTTTAACGTTCCAGGACATTGTAAAGAAAATTTGATACCTTTATGGTACAGCTGTGTGCAGTATGGCATAGTCTCTCCACAGCTTGCCAGAACATTTGCTGAAAAGTACGTGGTTTTCATATTGCAAATTTTTCTTTTTTGAATAGGCTGATAGCAGTTCAACCTAGCCCACAGAACTCAAAACCTTAGTGGTGACTTGCCTTCGCCTCCCATTTTCTGATCGTAAAATCCCAAGCAGATGGGCCCATTCGATTACAAACTTTTTCCATTCTCAGTTATTCCCAAAGACCTCTCTCTGGTAACCATTTTCAAGGAACTGTACCAACTCTACTTCTTTCATGCTTTCAGGAAGACCAACTATTCGGATGTTATTCCTCCTACTATGATTCTGCAGATTTTCACTTTTTTCTTCCAATTGTTTTCTCTGTAATTCGAGCACGTTCACATTTTAAGATTTCCACTCAACCCTCTTCTGTATTCATTGCTGTGATTGCGGCATTTTATGTCCATTTTTTTTCATTACGTTCATCGCAGCGATGATGGAAGCTTCTGCAATTTTGCTGATTTTAGAGCCGCTGAGCTCGCTTTTTGTTAGTTGACAAAGTTTCAGAAATTCCCTCAGCTGTAGCACTTGGTTCAGGCATTATTTTGTCTTCCTGCCCTGTCAGCTTTTAACTCACAATTCTTTTCTGTTTAGACATTTCAGAGATTCTCCGAATGACAAAGTTTGTCCATAGAAAGCACCTCTGTCATGTAAAGATAAGTCCGAGGAGACATCTTTCCCCAGATAATAAATTAGGATTCTGCTTGTTCACACGGAGCTCCACTAAAGTTGTCCGCTCATCGCTGGGTTCATAAATGTCCTATGTGGGGTTTAAAGTTGTAGCCCTTGTTGGTCCTGCGTCCCCCTTTTTTGCTTGATGGAAGTAATTTTAATGCTGCATATCAGTTGCTTTCTTTTTTCCTTTCAAATTTATTGTGAAGTTTATGAAAAATCAAATGGGAAAAAAAAAAAAAAGAACCTGCCTGATTAAAGGTTGCTAACTGAATTATGAAATGTTCTGGAATGGAGTATTTAGATGAACCCTGCAGTCTTGCATAGACAATCAAAAAACAGCTTTCCTAAACTTTTCCTCAGCCATTCTAATTCTGCATCTTCTATTTCACTTGCCAAAATGAAGAATGATTTATTATTAGTATTGTTATTATTATTATTATTTTTTTTCTTGCGAAGTGGAAAAGAAATAAATGTGCTTGTCTAAAGCTTTTCCAAGTCTCGTAAGCATTCTGCCGCTGTGCAGTTGGGCTCTCGTGCTGTGTTTTGGGTCAGGAGTGTTCCGCTGGCAAGCCTGGGCTCCTTCAGTAGGGACTGGAAAGCTGAATAGTTGGTATGCATGAGCAGACTAGATAGGCTGTATAGTCTCTTTCTGCAGTCACGTTCTGTGTTAATTTCATACTGATATTTTTTTGTTCTTTATTTTCTGTGCAGAAAAGATGAGAAGGAGTATGCACTGAAGCAAATAGAAGGCACGGGAATATCCATGTCAGCCTGTCGAGAGATTGCAGTAAGTGAATTGTGCTTGGAGCCCCCTCTCTTCCTTTCTTTTTGCTGTTGAGACTAGCAGAAATATTCCCTTCCGCCCCCTCTGCTGCTTCCTATGGGTGGGAAAGGGAGCATGTTGACGCGCAGCACTTCACGCTGAGCATTGAGGCCATTTGGAGCTAAATCCTTTTTCAGCTGATTTTATAAGACGACATGTGCAGTACCCAGTCCCTGCCACAGAATTTGTGAAGGGAGTAGATTTCAGCCCAGAGCAATGTTGCTGATATCGATGGAGCCTAATCATTGCTTGTTTTCTGCTCCATCAACTGAGCAGATTCCTCTTGGGCTGGAAGGGTAAGGTGGTACATTTTCAGGCATTTGCCTCTGCTGTTTGGATAAAGCAGCTTATGTGACCATTTTTATGGTGGTTAACAGGCATGAAAAGGAGTGTGACCTAGAAAATATCCCTGCTTCCCAAAATAGAAGTTCAGATTGCTGGTTGATTTGGAAAGATATGTTAGCAATTTTTAGTGGAAGAAATGAATAGAAGGTATATTTAATGAAACTACATTGTAGCAGGGAAAATATGGACAAAGGTTTAAAAAGAATCTCTGGTACATCTCTCAATATGTGACATGGTAGAACACTAACTTTCTTCAGTAAAATTTCCCTCCGATTTGTTTTGCAATGCTAATCTGTTTTATCAGAGCTGGGAAATAGGATACATTGATGGTGTGAGTTGTCAAAAACTTGTTTGGCAGAATTGTGAGCATATAAACTTCTTTAGCAGGCTACCTAACATACATTTTTTTTGCCAAGCAATGAAATATGTGCTATTATCCCAGGACAAGCAGGATGCTAGTCCTCACATATGGGTGACCGTCACTGACTGAGCCCTAATCACGGAAAACTTTCTGTCAAAGTTTCTAGAAACTTTTGACTGGCACACTGAGGCCACTGAGCATGCCCAGCATGCCATAATTCCCTGATACACAGGGGTCTCCCTTTAGTCTTTTTTTTCCGCGCTGCTGTTAGCCTCACGGGTAAGGAGCCCTGTGTGGTAAATTCACATTCGGGGAAAAAAAGTTACAATTTTTTCGGAAAAAGTTATTCCACCTTAGGGGTCTCCCTCTGTTTCATCTCCGGTGTGAGTGAATTAATTTTTCCGAATCGATACCGTTAATAAATAAATCCAGTCAGAAGGTCGTCGACGGCTGTCCGGCCTTCAACATGGCTACCGGGTTTAAAAAATGCCCAAATTGTACTCGCACTATGTCCATAACGGACCCACACATCAAATGTGTGCTGTGTCTAGGCGAGAGACATGATGTATTGACATGCCCAAAATGCGCTGAAAATGACACCGAAGGGCAGGCGAGCACGTATGGGAAAAGATGGAGCATCGTTTTTCATCTTCAACTGCTGCCATCGGACTTCGACTTCAACACAATCGTCTCTGCTTGGAGCGGTTTTAAAAAAAAGTAGTTTTGAAAACTCGACATTGTCACCAGACCGAAGCGGGTGACCAACCATCACCAACCCCTTCCCGGTCATCTATAAAGCCTACCCTCGATAATCGAAACAAAGAGCGTCGAAGCATCGACACATCAAAGACCTCTGGATCCGGATTCAGACACCATGCCTGGAGTTCCTTCGATGCCCATCGAACCAACTCCCAAGAAACTTCGGAGAGATGAGTCATCAGTGCCCTCGAGGCCTATGATTCCCAGGTGATCCCCACCGATATCTGTGCCGGGATCCGTACCCTCCAAGGAACCTGTGGAGCGACGGTTCGCCTTCCACTGCCTCCCCCTTTAGCTGTTCTGACTTCAATCAGCTATAAGGGCGGAACTGGATGGTTATATCCGCCAGGCGATTCGAGATGCTATCTGAGAGATGCCTTCGATGCCAGCACTGGTGCCTATTCCACCTTCGATGCTGATTCCATCGCTGGCACCGATCACATCACCGATGCCAAATCCATTGTCCTCAATGATGTCGACACCCTCGCTGGTGCCAATGCCTGCACAGATGCCGGATCTGTCGTTGTTAGCACCAATACTTGCTAAATTGGACACTCTTATCTGTGCCAATCTGGCGCAGCCATTAGATACTCCGATGCCACGACCTAAAGGGGAAAAGATATCAAAAAATTTACCGATGCCTGAACCTACACCAGGTCCATCGGGAATCTCTCATCCCAAATCTTCTTTCTCTCAGTTATTCCATCGAGGCCACTGATTTTAAACCTCGATGCCCTCGATACCATCTTTCCATCCTCCATCAATTCCTCTGCGTCCACCTTCCTCGGACACTTGGGATGACGCAGACACCGATACTTTATCGGAGGATGTTCTATCGGATCCCTCACCTCTGGAGGGAAGGAGAAAGTCCCCTCCAGAGGACCTCTCTTTTTCTACTTTCATTAAAGAGATGGCTGATACCATCCCTTTCCAGTTAGTATCGGAAGAAGTTACCAGACAGAAAATGCTGGAAGTCTTGCAATTTGTGGAGCCACCAAAAGAAGTCCTTGCAATACCAGTACGTGAGGTGCTAGTGGAATTACAACACAGGTTATGGGAACACACTTGTACCATATCACCTGTCAATAAATGGACTGATGCCACCTATTTGGTACAGCACATTCCAGGCTTTCAGAAGCCCCAACTACCTCACCAATCTGTGGTAGTAGAGTCTGCCCAAAAGAAATCTAAGAGGATCAAGCCCACATTCATTTAATCCTCCTGGTAAGGAACACAGATTTTTGGATACCATTGGCCGAAAGATGTTCCAAGGCTCAATGCTGGTTTCCAGAATTGCGTCATACCAGCTTTACATGACACAGTATCAACTTAATCTGTGGAACAACTCCAAGAATTATCTGAATCTCTTCCTCAACAGTTCTAGGATTCTTTCAATAACATCATTTATAAAGGCCTGAAAGCTGGAAAACATGAAGTTAGAGCAGCCTATGACAGCTTTGAAACTTCATCCAGGGTGGCTGCTACAGGCATTAGTGCTCGCAGGTGGGCCTGGCTGAAGGCCTCAGACCTAAGATCAGAGATACAAGAAAAGCTCGCAGGCCTCCCTTGTACAGGAGATAATCTCTTTAGAGACAAGGTATGTGAGGCGGTCTCACAACTGAAAGAGCACTCAGAAACTCTACATCAGCTTTCCTCTGTTCCGCCAGAATCCCAGTCTTCTACACGTAGACCTCCCAGGAAAGATTCCAAAAGGCCATATTACAAACCACGGAGATACTATCCCCAGCAACCCGTGGTATGTCATCAAGGCCTGCGCAAAGGGCCCAAGTCCGACAACCAAGAGCACCTAGAGCACAACCTCCACCACAAACAGGCCCGGCTTCGGAGTTTTGAAATCTCACCAGAGAACAGAAGCCTGTCCGCCAATCCAACTCTACCTGTAGGTGGTCGGATAGCCTTTTTCCACCAAAATTGGTCACACATCACTACCGACCAATGGGTATTCTCAATCATATCTCACGGTTACCAGCTGGACTTTCTAACTGTACCAAATGATACTCCACCCACCTCGTCGGACAGAGAAAAATCATTCCACGCTTTTACAAAAAGAATTGTCCACCCTTCTGAGAGCCAGGGCCGTGGAACCAATTCCCCGACCTCAGCAGGGCAGAGGATTCTACTCCCGATTATTTCCTCCTTCCAAAGAAAACAGGAGGCCTACATCCCATATTAGATTTCCGAAAACTCAACAAATTTCTACGGAAAGAAAAATTCAGAATGGTATCATTAGGCACCATGTTACCTCTACTTCAAAAAGGAGATTGGTTCTGTTCTCTGGATCTTCAAAACGCTTACGCTCACATTCCAATATTCCCTCCTCTTTGCACGTATCTGCGATTCCTGGTAGGGCATCAACATTTCCAGTACCGAGTTCTACCGTTCGGGCTTGCATCAGCACCTCGAGTGTTCACAAAGTGCCTGGCGGTGGCAGCGGCCCAGTTACACAAGGAAAGTGTACACGTTTTTCCCTACCTGGACGACTGGCTCATCAGAAGCCAGACAAGACAAGGAGCTCTCAACTCTCTCAAGCTCACAGTAAATCTACTCCACTCGTTGGGATTCCTAATCAACTACCAGAAATCCCATTTCATACCGTCTCGCCTGTTAACAATTCATCGGAGCAGATTTAAACACCATAACGTCAAAAGCTTTCCTTCCAAAAGACCGTGCAGAGACACTCTCCTCATTAGCAGGATCTCTACGCACACAAACACGTGCGACAGCCCATCAATTCCTAACTCTCCTGGGTCACATGGCCTCCACAGTTCATGTCACTTCTATGGCCAGATTAGCCATGAGGACCACGCAATGGACGTTGAGAGTGCAGTGGATAAAGCCATTCAACCACTGTCATCTCCAATTCAAATAACAACTACGTTCCTCTCTCCTCTGGTGGGCAAACACGGACAACTTGCTCACAGGCCTACCTTTCCAACAACCAATTCCGCAAGTGACTTAGAGTGGGGAGCACACATAGGACATCTCCAAACTCAAGGTACTTGGACGAAGCTTGAAGCAACATTCCAAATCAATTTCCTAGAGCTTCGAGCTATGTTATGCACTGCATGCGTTCAAGGACTGCCTTTCCCACAAGACTGTTCTAATACAGACACACAACACAGTAGCCATGTGGTACCTGAACAAACAAGGAGGTACAGGCTCGTATCTCCTTTGTCAAGAAGCAGCACAAATTTGGGACTGGGCCCTAACACATTCAATGTTTCTCCGGGCCACTTATCTGGCAGGCATTCACAACGTAGTTGCAGACCGCCTCAGTCGTCCGTTCCAACCTCACGAGTGGTCCCTGGATCCCTTAGTAGTGACCAGGATATTTCAACGTTGGGGCCAACCAACAGTGGACCTCTTTGCATCCGAAATGAATCACAAAGTGAACAGATTGTGCTTCCTGCACAAGCAGAGAAACCAGTTAGCCAAGAATGCCTTTGCTCGCTCCTGGGATTCAGGTCTTCTATACGCGTATTCCCGATACCGCTCCTAACCAAGACTATAGTGAAGCTACAACAGGACAAGGGGTCCATGATACTCATAGCCCCATATTGGCCTCAACAAGTATGGTTTCCCATACTCCTTGATCTCTCGATCAGAGAACCAATTCGCCTGGGCACAGCACCCACTCTCATAACTCAGGATCAGGGCCAGTTGCGCCATCCCAACCTTCAATCCCTATCTCTTAACAGCCTGGATGTTGAAAGCTTGATCTTGCAACCACTCAATCTTTCAACTAATGTTTCTCAAATGCTTGTAGCTGCACGTAAACCTTCCACATGACAAAGCTATCGTTTTAAGTGGAAAAGATTCACCATGTGGTGTATACAAAAGGGTATTGACCCCTTTTCCTGCCCCACTTCATCTTCATTAGACTATCTATGGCATCTTTCAGACTCAGGTCTCCAGACCTCGTCAGTAAGAGTACATCTCAGTGCAATCTCAGCGTACCATAATGCGGTAGGGGATGCACCGATTTCAGTACAACCCCTTGTTTGTAGATTTATGAGAGGTTTAATTCATCTCAAACCCCCTATACGACCACCAGTCACAGAATGGGACCTTAATGTGGTGCTAACAAGGCTCATGCGTTCTCCTTTTGAACCCATGGCCTCCTGTGATTTTAAATTTCTAACATGGAAATCTCTATTCCTCATAGCCATTACATCGGCAAGAAGGGTTAGTGAGTTACAAGTACTGGTCACATACTCACCGTATACAAGGTTCCTACATGACCGAGTGGTCCTCCGTACACATCCAAAATTCCTTCCCAAGGTAGTTACAGAATTCCACTTGAATCAGTCCATAGTCTTGCCCACATTCTTTCCAAGGCCTCACTCTCACCAGGGTGAAAGTGCTTTGCACACCTTGGACTGTAAACGTGCACTTGCATATCACCTAGATCGCATTGCAGTCCATAAGAAGTCCACCCAACTCTGTTTCTTTTGATCCAGACAAACCGGGTAAAGCAGTGGGCAAGCAAACTCTTTCAAATTGGCTTGCAGATTGTATAGAGTTCTGCTATGAAAAAGCAGGCTTTCCTCTCCAAGGGCGAGTAAAGGCGCACTCAGTAAGAGCAATGTCAGCTTCAGTAGCGCACTATCATTCTGTGCCAGTAGCTGACATATGTAAAGCCGCAACATGGAGTTCTCTTCACACCTTTGCAGCTCACTACTGTTTAGACAAGGAAGGAAGACGAGATTCAGCCTGAGGACAGTCTGTCCTCAAGAACTTGTTTCCAACTTAATCCCAACTCCTTCTACATCCAACCTGCTGGGATTTCAGACTGCCTCATTTTTTCCCCAACAGTACACCAGTTGTTGTTCCTGTTGCACAGTTTGTACGCTATTGATTCACTACACAATGATTCAGCCTGTAGCTTGCTGATCACCCATATGTGAGGACTAGCATCCTGCTTGTCCTGGGATAAAGCAAAATTTAGCTTACCCTGCAGAGTTGGGTCCGATACGTTTTATTATTTTATTTTTGGCTAAAGCTTATTGCTACAAACGAGACTGAAGGGAGACCCCTGTGGATCAGGGAATTATGGCATGCTGAGCATGCTCAGTGGCCTCAGTGTGCCAGTCAAAAGTTTCTAGAAACTTTGACAGAAAGTTTTCCGTGATAGGGCTCAGTCAGTGACGTCCTGGGATAACACCTTTTACAAGGTAAGCAATTGTGCTATTACTCAAATGCATCCTTGTTGGGACTGCACAGGAGATGTATCTGTTTATAACACAAAGTGCTTCTGTAATGCAGCTATTGGCAAACTAATGTCCCAGGCCGAGGTGGGCCCAGTCCCATCATGTACTGCTGAGGTATTAACGATCGGAGGAGGCCATGGAATGGAGGAGAGGGGTTTTCTGTCTGTTAACTATGAAGAGCAGTTGAGATTGTTCCACTCTGGTTTGTTTTTTTTAAAAACCTCATTTTCCCTGCTTTTTCTATGTCCAGTAAATGCATACTGTTATAAAACTATCTACTTGTTGGGTTTAAAGAGCACTCTGTGGGATTGAGAATGATTTAGACTGTCTTCACTGAATGATGTTTTGAAGGGGGTGGGAAAGAACCTATATATATCATGTCTGGCGTGTCATTCTTTTAACTTCTAGTCCCTTCCCTCCCAATTGCAAATTTTCATATAGACTCTTCCAAGTAAGGGCCAGGCCTTTCTGTAATGTTTTCTCAAGTGAAAACGTGGTCTCTGTACGCTGCTCTAGTTTTCAAACCACTTTTAGGTCTATATTGAGAAATGCAGCAAGCGGGTAAGTTAGCCGGATATCTCCACTCGGATATCCAGTGGAGCACTGCTGTTTAAGTGCCGAATTATAGCTGGGTAAAGTGCTAGCTAGCCAGATAGTTATCCAGCTAACTTAACTCCACCCTGGAGCGCATCCGACTTATCTAACTAACTTTTACCTAGCTAACACCGTAGCTGGATAAGTCAGAGCCGTTCACTGCAGCAGTAAATGTGAAAACCACGATTTGAGAAGCCAAGTCCCTAATTTAACTGGACAACCATGTGCCTATTGTAAAGATTTGCCAACGGCCAGTTAATGAGGAAACATTTTGTAGAGCTTGTAAAATAAAAAATTCTAAACAGAACTAACAGGATGAATATCATGGGAATTGTGCAATTTTAGTCCAGAGAAATTTCTGGAGGCTTCAGTGTTGCCCTGTTTGGGTTTAGTTTTCTGAATTGAGGATGGTGGTGGCTTAGTTCAGGTTTGACCTCCTGGGCAGAGTTAAAGGTTCTTCCCTGTGTATGAGGCCTCCAACAGATCTATTGCTAGTCCTAGAGATCAGCTGTATTTCATTGGGATCTGTGAGTCAGACCCTATCAGGCTGATATAGTGTTTTTGACACGCTAGCTTTACCCCTTATTCAGTAAGGGGTAATAGCACATCAAAAAACGCGTGTCGAAAACGCACGTCCAACCCCCTCGAACCTAATAGCGCCCGCAGCATGCATGTTGATGGCCCTATTAATTATTCCCGCGCAATTCAGAAAGTAAAATGTGCAGCCAAGCCGCACATTTTACTTTAAAAAATTAGCGTAATTTCTGCCAGCACTGGGGAAGTGCACAGAAAAGCAGTAAAAACTAGAGATGTGAATCGGAACCAGAATCGGATCCGATATCAGTTCCGATTCACATCTCTATAGATGTGAATCGGAACCAGAATCGGATCCAATATCAGTTCCGATTCACATCTCTAGTAAAAACTGCTTTTCTGTGCACCCTCCGACTTAATATCATGGCGATATTAAGTTAGAGGCCCCAAAAGGTAAAAAAAAAAAAATAAAAAATTTAAAATGGGCCAGTGGCTCACGGGTTGAAAACCGGATGCTCAATTTTGCCAGCGTCCAGTTTCCGAACCCGTGGTTGTCAGCGGGTTTGAGAACCAACGCCGGCAAAATTGAGTGTCGGCTGTCAAACTCGCTGACAGCCGCCGCTCCTGACCAAAAAGAGGCGCTAGGGACGCGCTAGTGTCCCTAGCGCCTCTTTTTGCTGCGGATCCTAATTTAAATAAATTAATTTACTGTATCGCGTGCACAGGAGAGTGTCCTGTGCGCGCGATTTTTACTTTATCGGCCCGTATGTTAGGGAGCTTTATTTTCAGATTTTATTTTTACTTGGAATTTGTTTGTTATAACTAACAAAATCCGGGGGAAAAATTGAGGGAACTCGACCATTAGGGGAGCTGGATTGGCAAGAGATAAGCTGAAATGCCTACTGAAATCCTTGGCTAGCAGGATGTAAACTACATTGTTGGGATTTCTGGTGATGATGGGAGGGAAGGAGGGCTCGTGTCACAGGTCCACTTGGGCACAAATGATCTGACCAGAAGCCAAGTCAGCACAGTAACAGGAGAAGGTGTTAGGCAGCAGGCAGGGCTAGCAGGTATTACCTGTATGTCTCAGCAAGGAACCAGGATTCTGTTTTGCTCTAGTTACAGTTTTCTGAGTTGCATGTTTATATGGGTGTGTGTTATATAATTTGCATGCACTGCCTTCATTGCTTGTAAATTTGTCATGTGTATTCATTGTGGATATCCTGAAAACCCGACTGGCTGGGGGTCCCCCAGGACAGGTTTGGGAACCACTGTCCTCCTACAAAATTTCTCTGCTAAATTGTGAATATCCCTATTATTCATAATGATGAAATGTCTAACCTGGACATAGGCGAGAAGCTGTGAATTGTCAATATTAAATTTGTCTTTGAATTGCTGGAAAGACACAACTTGATTCATCCTATCCATTATATTAGAGGTATCATTGATACCCTTCTCTTTCCATATATGGAACATTTTATTTTCCATTGCATTACCAAGGAATAACATCAAAGGTGAGTATTTAGCCATCACTTTCCATGATTTGCATAAAATAGCTATTCGCTCCCCTCCCATTCCTTGGGTCATCTTAGTTTGGTAAGAACTTGTTCTGATATTAAAAAGCTCAATAAGTGTCTGAACTCTTTACCCAACATGGTAACAGTGGCATAGTATACAATATTTTTGGAAACAGTATCATTTTAAATAGTGCACCCCTATTCATGAAGGATAAAGATAAATGTTTCCATATTTCCATTTGCATTTGCACCTTATCCAGAACCATCTTAACATTGACATGATGGATATTTTGATAAATAATTCGGAATATGTAGCCTCCAATATTGTATTATCTGCCCACCAAAACGGGAAGTCACCAACCTATCCACCCCAAGGTGTGTTCCACGTAAGTAGGGAGCCTCAGAGCTCTGAAAATTTACCACCAGGCCTGCAAATGAACTGAAATTGTTGAGTACATTTTGTATCACAGGAATTGATTTTTCAATGTGCAAACAAGAGTAACTTTAATCTCTTGTTTGCCTATGTTAATTCCTTTATATTCTGGCATGTCCTGAAGCTTAATCGCTAATGATTCTAATATAAAACAAACATAATGGTGATAGGAGGACCAGACAGGAAGGTCCACTAACTAGCCTAATTTCCTCCAGTTCCCCATCGATGACTGCTCTCGCAATGGGATTAATATACAATAATTTTACAAATTCCAAGAAATCTCTTTCTATACTAAGTTTAGATAATATCCGAAATAAGTATTCCCATCCCACCTTTATAAAATGCTTTTTCAGCATCTATACTGAGGAGCATAGCATTGGCTTTCTTCCTTCCACTTCATTATAGACATGTATAGCTTCCTGATGTTAGCCACCCTCCCTGAAACAAAACCAACTTGAATCTTCATGTATCAAGGTAGGTAAATATTTTTTCAATCTATTTGCTAAAATGATCGTTAGTTTATTATCTTGATTAATTAAAGATTTTGGGTGGAGGATAGGATGTTAAACAAACCCTGTCTTTTTTTTTTTTTTTTTTTTTTTTTTTACCAGCACTGTGATAATAGGTTTTTAGTCATAGGAGTCCAATTTAGCTTTCTGCAGTAAGTACTGATTAAAGGGAAGCCAAGGGTATGACCAAATATGATTTTATATAGTTATCTAAAAATCTGGCCCCAAACAATCAAGTCCTGATGACTTTAAAGTTGATCAATTCTCAGTTTGCCTTTCTCAATCTCTACCGCCGTAATAGGTTGTTAAGAGCATTTTAATATGTCTGCATTCACTGTGAGCAGGGACAGTCCTTGAAAGACACCCTTCTTTGTCTTGTTCATTCGCTTCCCATAAAATTCCTGAAAAACTGATTTGAACTTTCCTTTTCTATTACAGATACTCGCTTTGGAGTCTTTGATCCTTATCAATAATGGGCAAGCAGTCCTATCACTAAACAATGTTGTCATCATTTTTCTCTGGTCTGTTACAAATTTGTATAATTTCGCCTTACAATATTGTATATTGAACTGAATCTTTTCTTGCAGTAAAGCATTTAATGACTACCTTTTTGTCTCCAGCTTCTGTTTGTATTAGTAGTATTTTGTTTATCATATACCCAGCATGCAGGAATTAACTCATGGGTATCCTTTAATATTATTCTTTCTGTCTTTTTAAATTTTTTTGTTTTAATATATTTTTATTAAGGCAATACACAAATTTCACAGTGATAATGAAACCACTTAAAAAAAAACAGAGAAGGCATAGTACATTACTTATAAGAAACATAAGACTGCAGCTGTAGTAACAATACTTACACTGAAAACAATACAGACAACACCATTCATCCCTCACAAGCATTCAACCTCAGAAAATGGAAAGTCATCACTGAGTGGTAAGTATTATGAATGTTGTCCAGGCTAAAGTATATAGTTCACACATTGATTTCGGTATCTAATTCCTCAATAGATCTCCAGTCTCGCATTTGATGGATCCAGGCTTAGTAAGATGGGGCAGCAGGCTTTATCCATTCCTGTAGTATAACCTGTTTTGCCAATAAAATAGCAATCTATGCACATTGTTTATAACCTAAAGACATAGTATTGGCCCAGACATCTCCCAACAATAAAATTTCCCCCAGAAAAGATGATCTAACATTTTATTACATTAAATATCATATCCAAGACTTTAGCCCAAAAGTCATACATAGTTGAACAAAGCATAAAGTTGTGTGTTAAAGATCTCATCATCTTGCATTTGTGACATTGACCAGACATCAACAAACCCATTTTATAAAGTCTTGCTGTGGTAAAATAGTTCCTGTACAAAATATGGTATTGCATCTCCTTTAATTTATTGTTAACCGTTTATTCTGCATAGATTTTTAAATAGATTATGTATTTGATCACAGGTGACTTAGGTACCAAACTCAGCAGCCCATTGATTTGCTATTCATGATAATACAGTTGTAACCAGTTTTTCGGATCTCAATTTAAACCAATATGAGATTTTATTATGAAATTTGCCAATGGCCATCAATACACAACACAAAAAGAATCAACGTGAATCAGGGAAGGTTTTAATCTTAATGGGTAAGAAACATAATATCTTGTTTGCAAATGTGCATACAAATCTGAATTGGGTAAGTCATATATCCCTTTTAATTGATCAAAGACATGGATGCAGTCATCAGCTCTTGAAAAGAAGGCAAATATCTTCTATAGGCCTTTATTCCTCCAAGACTGAAAGGCTATATTTTGTCGACCATGTTCAAAATCCGGATTCCCCACAAATGGTAAATATCCAGAGAGGTTATAATCTGTACCCCACCAAAAGCAAATAAATTGCTGTGCTCTGTGTACCTCTTGAAATAGAGGATATGTTTTAATGTCTTTTAAAAGCATCGCATTTTGTAAATGTAACTCTGCCTGTGGTGACAGGGGACTAAAACCGACTCAGTTAAATGTGGTGTATAAAATGAATAGGTATGGGTTTCCCATTCTTTCACAAATCTAAAGTGACAAGCAAAATTATAAAAATGAAAATCGGGTAACCCTGTACTCTCCCTGTTACAGTCATGTTTCAAAGTAGCATAGCTCATATGCCTAGCTTTATTCTGCCATAAAAATCCCATGGCCATGGCATGGCATGGCAACATATGAAGTTTATACAGCAATTTGGGAAACAACACCATTTTGAAGAGAGCAGCCCTTCCTGAACAACAATATAGGGAGGTCCATCCAGGACTGTAGAGTAGCCTAAATGGAATCAATTACTGGAATAATATTTAAAGTATAAATATGCTGATAACTGGATGAGAAGTTTAAGCCCAAATAGGGAAAACTAGAATGAAGCCATCTTAATGGAAAAGCCCCTGGCCATGAGCCTTTAATGCGGCTGATAATGCTAAAGCTTCTGGCTTATTAATATGTAAACCTGCATGATTACTGTCAATGACCCGATCGGATCAGAGACAAATAAAGGAATGTCATCCGCAAGCATGCATATTTTTTGTTCTGTTGGACCAAACATGATCCCATAAAAATTCATATGTGCACCGAAAGTACATATAAAAGGCGTGATAGTGGGCATCCATGACGTGTTCCACCCTCCAAGAGAAATGGGACAGACATCTCTCCATTAACCATTATCCTTGCTCTAGGATTAGCATAAAATTTATCCACTGTTTAAAAAAAAAACCAAACAAAAACCAAACAAAAAAATCCCCCTCCAAGCCATTGCGCTTAATTACCCAGAATAAGTATAACCATTGTGCTTTGTCAAACGCTTTTTCAGTTCCCATGCTAATAATCAAGCTATCTTAAGTTTTTGTGTTTTATAGGTTAGTTAATCTGCAGAATCAGAAGCAAGGGAGACTCTGAAGGGGCTCTCCTCGGGTGTATGGTGACAGAGCTTACAAGGGATGGGGTGATTACTGGACCTGGTACTTTCAAACGGAGAAGGCATTTCTAATGTCCCCTGATTTTAAATCTGAGCCAAAACAAAAAAGGGCTCCTGCAGAAGCCAAAGTGCTGGATTTCAGAAGTATTAGCTTTTGTTAAATCAGGGCTTACCTTAAGGAGATGCTGTCAGGGTAGGAAATTCTTTGTGATGTAGAAAGGAGCCATAGTAAGGGCAACAAATTTTTGTTAGGAAAGTAAATAAATATTTAAGAATTATAAGATAACACAGGTTTTCAAAAAAGGTAGCTGGAAAAATAAGATAGAAAAGATTAGCATTCAAAAGTGCAAGGGATCTTGGAAAGGGGGCGTGCATGGAAGAATATCTGGAGAGGCTGAGAGAGGCAAGGAAGGCAGTCAGGAAAGGAAAGCAAAAGCGGAAGAAGAGCGAAGGTGGAAAGCAGGGTGACCAGATCTCTCTCAAGTATGCCGGTGAAAGGAGAAGATGCAAATTAGGGCTGTAAGACACAGAGGAGAAAAGGAGGAGAGTGAGATGGAAGCAAATACTGGGTACGGTTTACTTGGATTTGAGCAAAGCTTTTCATACTGTCCACATAGGAGGCTCCTAGATGGTCCCAGGGTGGTGGACTGGATTAAAAACTGGTTCATTGATAGACAATAGAGGCTGGTAGTGAAAGGAATTCACTCTGAGAAAACAAAGGTGATTAGTGATGTGCCTCTGGGATTGGTTCTGGGGCCGGTTTTCTTTGCAGAAGGTTTTAAAAGAGAAAGATCTACAAAAAGGACAAAGACATGTAGATCTGCAAAAGAGTGGACATCCCATGGAATAGACAAAAAAGTGATGAAAGAAATCTTAAGGAGCGGTTGAGAGCTTGGCAGTCCAAGATGCAATGCAAAACAGTGCAGAAATCCAAGGGAGCAGTACAGGATGGTGGGTGAGAAACTGTGTACCAACCAGTAGAGAAACCTCATGATGATGGTGTTTGATGATTTCAAGGTAGTAAAAGAGAGCCAGAGGGATGCTGGAGTGCCCAGGGAGAGGAGGAACCAACAGAAAACAGGAGATAATTCCTTTGTTCACATTGCTGGTGAGGCCAGATCCAGAGGCTGTATGCCTGAAAGGATACAGCATGCTGAAGGCGGTACCAAAATGGTATAGGGTCTAAACCTAAAATATTATCCTTTGAGACTTAAGGGTTTAAACACGTATATTCTCCTGGAGAGGCGACATGGGGCTAGGGGCAGGGGAGATATGATAGAGACATTCAAATACCCCTGTTAGAAATCAAGAACAAGAAGTCACTGTATGAGGCTCCAAGGGGTAGACATTTATCTTCACAGAAAGGCTGGTGGATGCATGCCATGATCTTCCAGTGGAGGAAGTTGAGTCAAAACCAGTAATGGAATTCAAGAAAGTTGGACAAGCCTAGAGGATCCCTAGTCATGAAGTGAGGGGAAAGGCAGAGACCGCCCGGGGTCTGCGGCACTGCAGCAAGAATGAAATTTCATTTCTTCAAACTTATTCCCACCTTTTGTTCTGATGCAAAGAATGTAACAGAAATCAAGTAAACTTTACAGCAGGAAAAGCATAAAAATATGGTACATGAGCATGGATGAAACAGAAAATGTAATGATAGTTACCTGTCTACCTTCATATTCTCTGTTTCTCTGTTGTCTGGTAGGCAAGTGGCAGAGACCCTTTTATCATATCCTGTTAACTCCTCCTCTTTAGCTATTTTGGTGAAAGAATATATTCTTGCCTTCTCTGTTTTAGTCCATCTGTGTTGCCTGCTTTAGCTGAGAAAACAGAGGGGAGCAGCTCTGGTGGCCCGCACTGGGGGATATGGCTCTATTGCATTCTTTGAACAGAGAGGAAATGGTTTTTCAGTGAGTAGAAGGAAAATTTACTACTACTTACCATTTCTATAGTGCTGCTAGGTGTATGCAGCGCTGTTCAGATACATAAGAAACAGTCCCTGCTCCCTGGAGCTTATTGTTCAGTTGAGCCATACAGACGACAAAGCAAAACATCTGTTATTCCTGAGTTTGCTTTCTTCCAGCTTCATACCTGTAACCTCCTTTCCACTGAAAACAGCTTGCCTCCAGTACTGGAACTGTTAAAACTTCCTTTGTAACTTGCCTTGAGGCTGCTGGTGGAAAAAGGTGTAATATCAAATGTCTATAAATCAGTGGTCCCCAACCCTGTCCTGGGGGCCCACCAGCCAGTCAGGTTTTCAGGATATCCACAATGAATATGCATGAGAGAGAAGTTGCAGTTATGGAGGCAGTGCATGCACGTTTTCTCTCATGCATATTCACTGGGGATATCCTGAAAACCCGACTGGCTGGTGGGTTCCCAGGACAGGGTTGAGGACCACTGCTATAAATAAAATAAACATTATGCATGCTGCTTCATGTATTTTGAATGTTTATCATATCTCGCCTCACCTCTAGCATACGCATTTACGTTTTTCTGTATCCCTGCTCATAGGGAGCAATAATCCTAATTACAGGTACACCGTGCCAGGTTCCGCTTTAGGAGACTCCATCCGGGAAACAGATCTTGGAGTCATTGTGGTCGGTACTTTGAAATACTCAATTCAATGTGTGGCAGCGGTCAGAAAAGCACACAGGACAGGAATGGAGAATAAAACTGAAAATGTCATCATTCCTCTGTCTTGATTCATGGTGGAACTGCACCTTGAATATTGTGTTAATTTCTAGTCACCCACATCTAAAAAAAAAAAAGTAAAAATAAATATTATATATATATATATTTTAACAACGCCCTCCTTGTGTAAGACGTAATGATAAAATGCTAAGTATTTCTCAACAATTTTGAATTTAAAATGCCTATAGATAAACCAGCCCAGACAAAAACATTTTTCAGGCTGTTATATATATATATATATATATATATATATATAACAGAGCTAGAACAGGTACCGAGAAGGATAATAGAAATGATAAAATGGGATGGAAAGACTCTCCTGTGAGGAAAGGCTAAACAGTTTAGGGCTCTTGAGATTTGTCAGAGGTTTATAACTCCATGACTGGGATATTAGTGATGTGTATATGTATATATGTATGTATGTGTATATATATATATATATATATATATGTGTATATACACATCACTAATATCCCAGTCATGGAGTTATAAACCTCTGACAAATCTCAAGAGCCCTAAACTGTTTAGCCTTTCCTCATAGGAGAGTCTTTCCATCCCATTTTATCATTTCTATTATCCTTCTCGGTACCTGTTCTAGCTCTGTTATATATATATATATATATATATATATATATATATATATATATATATATATATATATATATATATATATACACAAGGAGGGCGTTGTTAAAACTGTTTTTAAGGTAGTACTGTGTTTCCTTATTGTATACGATGTTCTGAGTTATGTAGTTGCACCTGGTATCTTATTTTTATGTTTGTCATATTTGATTTTATATTGTGAATGTTTATTTTGTACATTGCTTAGTGCTATGACTTTAAGTGATTCATAAGTTCAAACAAAGATAAGGTAGCAGATTTAAAACAAATTGGAGGAAGTATTTTTAGTGCACAATCAAATACTGGAATTTGTTGGTGGAGTATGTGATCAGACATCTCGTATAGAGGGGGTTAAAAGAAGTTTGAACAAGTTCTGGAAAGAAAAGGCCATGAAAAATTATTAGCTAGGTGGACTTGGGTAAAGCCAGCACTTAACCCTGGGAGTGGGCAAAGGATCTGCCTGGTATTTCCTAGAGATCTGGACTGGCCACTGTCAGACAGAATGCTGGGCTGGGTGGCCTTCGTCTGACCCAGCATGGCATGGCATGGCTCTTAAATTTCCCCTGAAGCAGGCCTTAGATACCGAAACAGGGCCATGTTTTAACTCCTTGAATTGATTTTTTTTTTCATTTTTATAGTTGAATTGTGTTTTGGATATTGGTCATTATATCCTTACTTTTTATGTATTACATACCATTTATTATACGTATTACTAGCAAATTTGTTTGTTTGACCTACATCTGTTGTTTGACATCCTTAAATCTTATTTCAGAAATGTATCCCCCGCACTATTGGGATTCTTAGGTGGTTTTCAATTAAAAAAATAAATAAATAAATCTATACTTATCCAAGTAAAAAATTATTCCACCAATTTATATGTGATGGTTAGTCAGCATGGCAGGCCCAAAGTGCTATCTGTAGACACCTGGTTAATTGTATCTCAGTCTCTTTACTACCACTTGGTGTGATACTGCCTGAAGCATAATGATGAGCTGTGTTCCTCTCAGCTTCTTGTTTATCACCCTCTTTCACTCGGGAGTGGCCTTGCTGTTCTAGCATCCTAGACATGCCCCTGGAGCAAAAGCAGAAGGTATTTGCCTTGAACAGACAGCTTTCCCAACACTCACACAAAGCTCTCCTGTTGGCTGGAAAAGGACCTGCTTTGGGTTTTGATTTAAGCCTATACTGCCCTGTGCTCATAGCTGTGAGAATGTAATGTTTCTTCATCATCACAGGAAAGCCTTTCCAAGGGAAAGGAGCCGCAAATCAGAACGTAGAAAAGGTAGGGTCTGGTACCTCTAGATGGTTACAATTCAGTGGGTCTCTTCCTGACACCTGATATGGAAAAGATCCAACTTGGAGTAAGAATGCACTGGTACAGTAAAAATTAAACCTACCAGAGTAATTCCAGGACTTTTATTTCAGGAATACGTCATAATTTTATTTCTTTAAAAAAAAAAAAATGGATAGCCCCCCTTCTATGTGCATCTGTGGACTGATTTGAATGACATTTAGAAGCTCTTAACACATTTCATCCAGATCTGCACACAGAAGAGTAGTCCTGATATGGACATATGAATGGCAGCATCTGCGGCAGACAGCTGGTGTCTGGAGGAGTCCCAGAAGTGGCAGCAGAAAGCTTGCACCTCTGCCACGCTCTGCATGCGCCCTTCCCTAACTTGCTAGGTAGCCTAACTGTATGTATACAGTGCTGGATTTACCACTGCGGAGAAAGATCTTGGCATCACTGTGAGCTCCTCTGCTCAGTGTGCAGCAGCAGCCAGGACAGCAAATAGCATGCAAGAGATTATTAGAAAAGGAATGGAGAATAAAACAGAGAATATCATAATGCCTCTGTATCACTCCATGGGGGCGACCTCATCTTGAGAATTGGGTGCAGTTCTGCTCACCGCATCTCAGTGAAACTAGCAAAGGTACAGAGAAGGGGGATGGAAAGGCTCCTTTCTGAAGAAAGACTGAACAGGTTAGGGCTCTTCATTTGGGAAAAGAGACGGCTGAGTTGTGGGGACATGATAGACGTTTTATAAAAACGTGAGTGGGGTGGAACAGGTAAATGGAGAACGGTTACTTACCTTTTCAGATACTATTAGGACTCGGGAACACTCCATGGAAGTAACTAGTAGCAGATTTAAAACACATTTAGGGAGGTATTGTTTTCAGTCAATGCACAGTTGTGGTGTTTGTTGCTGTTTTAAGCAAGGTTTGGCCCAGTTTTTCTTAGCCAGGTGGACTGGGAATATGAGCTGGAGGAAATGGTATCTCCCCGTTTAGATCGGCAGGGCACTTCCAAGTGACCCGTGTTGGCTACTGATTGAGACTAGGGCTGTGCAGGGAAACCAATTAAGTTTCTTCTTTTGCTTCAGGTTTCTTTTTGTTTTTATGTTTCTGTTTAGCAGGTGCTAAATGAAACGGAACAAAGCACATTCCTGTTGGAGACAGGATGCTGGGCTCGGCGGGCCTTGGTTTGAGCCAGCTTGACACAGGGCTCTGTTCAGTGAAGGGTTTTTCTCTTTTGTATTAGCTGTCACATTTCCTGTAGATTAAAAAAAAAAAACCCAACCCTTGTTTAAAAAATTAGTTGATCAGGGATGTTAATGACTTTAAAAGAAGATCTTGTATGCGTGCTCTGTGTATCGCACAGCAGCAGTATATACAAGCAGCCAAACCTTTTTCTCTTGGCGTAGTTGGTGGATTTCTTCAAGTAGCTGCTTGACTGTTCCTCTGCATACCTGAGACATAAATTACCTTACGCTCACTTCATCTGATGTCTGATATATCACAAATGACATTCTTCTGAGTAAATTAATAAATCAAAATTCATTCTCTGTGAGTTATTTGCAACTTGTTACAATGGTTGCTGCTTGAGGTTCAGGGACTTTGGAGGGGAGGGCATTAGATAATTTTTAAAGAGTGATTTTTGCAATTTAATTGATATATGAGTATTGCTGTTTGCTCTTGCACAGTACGCAAAAAGCACAGCTTTTATTTCACACTAAAATCTCATCCTCTCATTGCTCTTTTTTGGAAGTGGATTTGTCCTTCACTGCAGGCAGGGGGCAAGAAACTCTCTGGATTCATGGAGGGTTGCATTGCTCCCGCTAGATTCTTTTAAGCAGCAGGATGCTAACAGATTAGATCTGGATTCCTGCCCTCCAAGGCACTAGTGAAAGGTACAAATGTGAATGGAGTAGGACCTGCAATTTCTAACCTAGGCTGTGGCGAAATGATCCAGTCTGAAGCATTAGCCATGCTCAGCGCTTTGTTCTTTTCTTCAGGTTTCATTTTATTGTCTGCTCTTGCATAACTAGCAGTTGCAGAAGCTAAATCAGAGTTCTGCAGAATGAATCCATGCTAGTGCATATCCCAAGACAGTGCTAGCACTTGACAACAAGAGCCAGAAATAGAATTGCCGATTCGTAAAAATTTCACCTACGTAATAAGCTACTTAACTGTTTCACTGCTGATAATATTGCAGATGGCAAAGCTTTTCTTTAGCACACATTGGCAGACCTCTTACGCAACTATAATTTACAGGAGCTTGGGCTTCATTTGCATTCTAAATGAATATCTCATGTCCGCAGCCTTGCATTGGGGTGTAGTAGTGTTCTCTTTCTTTCCTCTCTTCCCCATGGGCTTCCATTGTCTGAATTTAGAGTCAGATTTTTGGCTGTCTTGTGTACTCTACTGACTTTATTCTTCTACTTCCTTTCATTTATATCCAGATATATTTTCTTACTTGCTTGACCCTAAAGGTCTGTGGTCCTTGTTAAGCTTATGCCACCTGTTTAAAAAAAAAAAAATGCTTGTACTGCACATTGAAGTCACTCAGAACAGTTTTTATAATGATCCAATACACTACAAGCTATGTCACAGCTTACAGAGGCGAGGATCTTTAACAACTTTGTAAGATGTGCGAGCTTGTATTATATTGGAATATCATAAGACTGTTCAGAATGTGGCTGTCCCTACACTTCAGTTTGTAGTGCACGCGTGGCCTCTTTCAGCAACTATGGGCAGAACCATTAGCTGGGCCATCTGAAATGCTAAGATGGATCGTGAGTAACATGCAATTCTTTTCAAGAAGTACCTAAAGGGAAGAGGTTGTGTGTGTGGGGGGAGGGAGTCCCCCCAACCTTGCCTTCACCACCATACTTCGGAGCTTCTTAGTTTTGCCAACACCATCGGAATCACGCTGAGGAGTGGAAACAAAAGACGGCACAGATGGAGATGACTGAGCTTGGAGAAAAGGGAGCACTCATTGTCCTACAGCTGGACTCTTTCCCCATACTACAAGGAGGTGAGCAGGTTACAAACGAGTTTGAATTATATCACATTATATCAGCCTCCTAGGTAGCAGGAACCACATACAGGCTAATCTGCACAAAGGAAACTATGGGGCTTGTGATCAACCTACATAAGGCCACCTGCATTATGGGGTGGCAGACTGACAGGCAACAGAGTCAATGCATGGATGGTTGTGTAGGGCATTCTTGTAGGTGAGAGGACTCAGCAGGTGTATTGCATTGGTTGCTAGGATTTAAGTAAATCACCCCAGGAGTGATGCAGGACTGCAAGGCAGGACACTGGACTAGGCAAGAGCTGGTCTTCCGCCTAGCCAGCCCCCTCCCTCACAGGTGTTGTGTCTTTGGGTTCTGGGGGGCCAGTAAGTTGTTTTTTGTTTTTTTTTTCCAGCAGCAGTACATCATAGTGAGTCTGGCAGCATGGAGCAGGTTAAACTGGATACTGGAGCTGGACACAGGACACGGGTTGGGGCTCAGTACAGACACAGACTGAGCAAGAACTGGGGCTGGGGTAAGGCAAGTCTGGACTGGACATGACAAGACCAAACAAAGCCAGGACTGGACAAGGCAGACAGGACCGGACAAGAACAACAGAGAACCTAAAAGCCTGAAGGCCACTAGGTGATAGGCCCAAAGGATCCTAGGTATAGAGAGAGCTGGAAGGCCACAAGGCAGGATACAAGAGTGGAGCATGCCCAGAGGCCACAAGACAAGGTACAAGATGAAAATGGCCAGGTCAGAGAGCCAAGAGTGACTCCATGAAGAGACAAAGTGGTTAAGGCTGGTTTACATAGGGCTGAGATTTGGATGTGGCGAGGGCAGCAAGGAGGAGCTTAGTAAGGCTGGTAGTGAGGCTCGCTGAAGGTCTCTGCAGGCGAGGAGGAGTCATGGCAGACAGACCATGGCACAGAGAGGTTGCGTAGCAGGCAAATCTGTGACATATATGTACTGCCTGAGATGTTGCACAGCAGAAAAAATGATCCTTCGCCTGTTTTGGGATTTCCCTTTTGCACAGAAATTACGGAATTTACAATGAATTTGGAGACCGTATCCCACACAGATGGGGATTCTTCCAAGATCAAGCATATTGGATGCCATTGCCTCATGCTTCTTTTGAAGACTATGTCCATCCAGGCCTTCTGCAAGCTGGTCCAGAGCTTGCTCTGTGATTATACTGCCATTGAAGGATCTGAGAAGGAAGATGAAGAATGAAGCCAACAATGAGAGACACATTTTAATCCTGTTGACTCCACAGATCATGTGGTTGGTACCGAGGTTATAACTCCCCAGAAACCAACCAGGTTAGTCCTGGGAGGTTGATGGTATTTGAGTACCATCTGTGTTACTATGTTATATTAATCTAATTAATGTAAATACTTTCTATAATCTGCCATACAAAACATATACATTTTTTAATTTTTTTCTAACTGCCAAATATCACTGATATTGTGATATTTAATGCTGATAATTGCTTAACTTTTTTTAAATTATTTCAGTGTGGAAATATTTATGCATTCTGCAGATCTAACAATGATATAAGTAATCACATTTTTATTTGCAACATATGCAGAGTTTTAATGATCACTACTATAAAGTTTTTGTTGAAACCCCCCCTAAAAACATGTTGCACTAGCTGAGCTCCAGATCAAGATGGGACCCAAGAGGTCTCAGTACTGCTGAGTACTTCTAGGTGACCTGGACTGGCCATTGTTGGAGACAAGATGCTGGCATCTATGGACTGTGGTCTGACCAGCAAGGTGCTTTATGTTTGTATGTATTGTAACAGTTTTTTATGATGGTCCTACCAGACCAAAATGGCTGCTAGAGCTGTGTGTGTGTGTTTTGTGTAACATAGTAAGTGCCATTCAGAGTTGCCACAAGAATGTCCTTGATTAGAGATTTCCTGTGGTAGATAAATTGTCAGACTTTTCAGATTTGTTGAAATAAAATTGGGAAGGTCAATAAAAATGTTGCTTCTTGAAATAGCATGAAGACTGTACAAGCCATTTTACTTGGGCATTCCAACATTTTAGTGCTTCTGTCATGGGCCTCAGATTTTTCTAATACCATACCTGGGCTCTGTAAGAGATTTTAATATTACATGGTTTATCTGACATTTAAATTCAGATAAAATAAGGTCCAAAAGGTCATATGTATAGAGTAGAAAGCCTATATCTTTCTTGAGGTTGCAAATAATTTTTTATTGTACCAGCATAAAGTATACAGTGGTTTTATATATGGTAGTATTTAGGTTTCTCTTTTAACAGAGCAAATCACTCTTGTTACAAAGGTTATGAAAATCACTGCATTTAACTCACTTGCACTTTATTTATTTTTTTATTTAAAATCTTTTCTATACCATTGCAAAGTAGTCTACCATCACAACAGTTACATGATGGCACATTAATGTAGGGAAAGTGTACTATCGTACATTCTAACAGGTGCCGTCAAAGGTTCGGTTACAATAAATCATTAAAGATAAGAAAAAAAAATTGTTTAGTGAAATAGGTTTAGTGAAATAGGTGAAATAGGTCATGTAGTGCCAATCAAATAGGTCATGTAGTGCCAATTAAACTACCCTAGCTTAAAATAGTAATTTAGCAAATTTATTTTACACTGTCTGAATGTGCATAAAGATGTCTTGGGCATGGTCTTGGGCTCGGGTCATTCTTCTGGAGAATCCGGGTCCTGTCTCAGCATGGAGGGCAGGCAAAGGACAGCTTAACATCACAGTTTCAGGGCAGCAGAACCAGAACTTTCAGAAGCCTTGAAAGTTATGCAGGCAAAGATGGGGTGAAGATAGCTTGGCTTGCCACAGCTTTAGGCAAGGATGATGTTGGCAAGCTCTCCACAGTTAATTAAGCAAGGCTTAGCTTGAGCTATGAGAAAAGCTTCTGGTGCCAGATTTACAGGTGTGGAGATTGCGTGAACTGTAGCAAGCAGTGCAGTACTGTAGTATGGTCCAGAATCTGAGTCCAAAGTCCTTTTCTTTCCTCTCTGGTATTAAAGCCACTCAAGCTCCTGTCTTGCAGCATGCTCAAATATATGATTTTTGGACAGTACTAGACATTCATTTTTTCTCTATTCTGATGCTAAAGAGCAGTATCATCTGCTCAGTTAAATGTGGTTTGTTTGTTTGTTTGTTTACATAGATCTGGTAATTTTATTCTATAGCAGAATGATCTCCTAGTACATTTTGGTGACTTGTGAGATGGCTCCTGTAGCTTGACTCTCATCAGTTACAGCATTTAACGATGACGTCTGCCTTTGTGTGTATGGTAATTATGCTGTTAGACATGAGGGTGGTTTATAGATGTGGCGAAGAGCACATGCCTCAGGGTTAAGCGCTGGCATGTCTTTGGTATGTACTCTAATATCAGAAGGCCATCCCACCCACCAATTATGCCTTGATTGTAAGATTTTTCTTTTCCCATGTTTAAGGTGTGTGTGTGTTTTGTGTTTGTTTTTTTTTTAAATGGGTGTTGTATGCTTATCTAAGCAAAGTGGAAAACTCTCAACTGGTTAGACTGGATGGGTGAATGTATTCTTTTTTTTTTTTTTCTTCTGACATTTACTATGTCACTATGTTTTTAGGTCTCTCTGTTAACCACAAGTGGCTCTAGTTACCTGTGGCGCTTATAACCTTGTGGTGAGAATCCTTTATCGTTGCTTATTTCTGAATGTAAGATTAAAGAGGTTTTTCTTTCTTAAAACCTGGGAAAGCACTATAAGAGGTGACTCTATGGTGATCACGGTAATAGGTTTAGAAATAAAATAACAGTATGCAGGATGGCAGAGATACATGACTTCAAGTGCTTGGACAGACTGCATGTCAACTATGTAGTTATTTCCTCAAACCAAAAAGTTAGTTTAGTCAGACGCACATTTTCTTTGTTGATAAGCAGAGCTGAATTAGCCATGATGTGGGGTGACGTCATCAGATGACATGGAACAGATCCATCTTTCTAAGCTCATAGAGCTTTTGCTCTGCTGATAATGTGCAGGATTCCTGTGCAGGTATTGCCTCATGATCCCCCTCGGTCTTTTTTTTTTTTTTTTATGGGCTTCAGCACAGATGTGTACCCAATCTTTCTTGAAAATGTATCCTATTAATCATCTTTTATATTTTTTTCATTGCCTATCTGCCTCAGCAGCTCTCCAAAAAGCACTTTTCAGTGCTAAATTAAAAAAAAAAAAATTCTCCACAGAATGTCTACATCCAACAAGCCCACAGTGAGTGGTTTCAAAGACTGTATATGTGATAGAAAGATTTCCATTACTGACAGACTTGATCTCTGTTATTGGGTCACATGTCTCTATGGTCACAGAAGTCCAGGTCCTGGAAAATAGAGGAACTATATAAGACTGAGGAGCCAAAATCAATCCTTCTCCTAGAGTGGGACCTTTCATGCTCCCTGGGTGTAGAGTTGAGCAGAAATTCTTCTGAAATCTCCCCAATTAATAGAGCAGGCCAAGTCCTCTGGGTCAAGCAATCCTAAAACTAAGAAAAAGAAACTTTCTGCGGAGTTGATGGTGCATATGGTGTTAAAAAAGCATCGATTGGTGGCTTTGATGTAGCAGATACACCTTCCCCTGGATCCCAGTGCCTTTGATGCCTCAGGACTTGTTGATACACAGGACTCTAGTGCTGCTGATGCATTTGATCACTGGTGACATTGATGCACAGGGCTTCATCAAAGCACGAAGCATCTGCACCATTTATGCATAAAACCATGATGCATAAATCCTTGAGCATGCAGTGCATTGAGCCTTGATGCCAGTAATGCTCCATGTGTCAGAACAGACTGCTTCATTGTTGATGCACTGTGCTGCAGTGCTGTTGACTAAGCAGAAGGTGACGTAATTACCCTTGCCATTCACCAGAGCAATGCCACTATCGAGATTGTTGAAACAGTCTTTGGCTAGACATGCTGGATCCCATTTGTTTAATAGTCCCCTTAATTTTGATCTGGCCTGTGGTGCACATCTTGCAAAGTTCAGAGTAGGTGCAAGGGGATTCCAACCTGGTATCAAAAGATGATGATCCACCTCTAACGCCTGGCCAAAGAGCATGTCAGCTTTTGGACCAAGTGGCAGAATTAGTGAAAAATGTCTTTACCTCTCAGACTTCTAAGGATAAGGAGGGAACTCTCCTACCTATAGATATCAAATTTACTTCTGTGAGGATTTGTCCCAGCTTCCCTACTTAGATTGGATATGGTTCTAGTCCCTGACACTTGCTTGCAGAAGAGACTAACCAGTCTGAGGAAGTTCACCAGGAGTACACCCCTCAGAGGTGACCAAGGTGCCCTCTTCAGTCGCCAAATTCATTACTTCGATCCTGGATTAGTGTTCTCTCCCACCTTGGATCTGAAGAGGATTTAAGGGGGATATCCTCCGGAATATTCATCTTCAGTGGAGGACCTCTCTTACTCCATATTTCTGGACAAGTTGGGTCAATGTTTGTTAAAAACAAGGATCACTGCGTAAAAGTCTTTGGCTTTCTCCAGATTCTAGAGACCCCATCTGAACTAGCAGACCTTTCAATCCATGATATTCTTCAGGAATTATAAAGAAGAATGTAGGAGAACTTGATTTCTTGTACCCCAGTAGCAAGGAAACTAGACTTCAAGTATAGAGTACAAAAATCTCTGGGATACGGAATAATACAACTATCTCAATAATCAGTAGTGGTAGAATTGGCTCTTAAAAGCCAAGAAAACAAGAATGTTTTTCAACACTCTACCAGGAAAGGATCCTAGGTTACTAGACAATTCTGGTAAGAAAGTATTCCAGAGCTCCATGCTCAAAGCACAAATTTCTGCTCACCATTTTTTACATGGTTCATTACTTACATGATTGCTTGCAAAAACAGAAGCAATTCTTTCCATCAGGTGATACCACCTTGATAAAGTCTCAACCATTTCAGGTTGCGGAAGAGTGCATACACTATCTGATTCGGTCAATTTACAAAGTATTTGATATTTCTGTCTGCTCTTCATCTGGCTTGATAGGAACACATGGGATGGCTTGGTTATGTGCCAGCAGCTTTTGGAACGATGTCCATAAGACCACATTTTCAAGGATAAGCTAGGGAAACAGTTGCTCAAATGAAAGAGAGCAACATGTGGCAGTCTGCCTTTCAACTGGCTCATAGCAGCATTCTACTTTACAGTGGCCATACTGTGCTTTTAAAAGGCTCAAAAATGCCCTTTCTGGCAGTTTCAAAGGTACCAGATCTTGCCTCTGCTTTCACAGCCACAACAGCTTCTGACCCGAAATAGCAAGACGCCACCAATGAAAAGTGACACAATAGGCCAAACCTAAGCCTGGGTCAAGTTTTTTGACCATCCTCCAAAACCCACTATCATCCTCCCTGGTAGGGGGGAGGATCTAGATCTACCTGGTAAAATGGTACAACATTACCAAAGGCTGTTGGGTAGTCAAAATTGTGGAGTCTGGATACTACTTGCATTTCTCCCAACTTCCCACACTTCCTCCTTTCTCCACCTTCGGTTCGGATCTGTTTTGCTCAGCACAAATCTGCCAGGAGGTGGAGTTACTTCTCAGTCAACGAGCTATAGAATCTGTTCCACCCCATCAACATGGCCAGGAGTTCTACATCTGCTACTTCCTTATCCTCAAGAAAACTGGACCATTTTATTTAGAAAATTTATATTCCACTGATCCGCAAATCCCAGTGGATTACACAAAAACGTTCACAAAATAAACAGGGAACACAAACAAAACTAACATCAAATGACTAACTGTTCATAATTTGGGCTTAGATGTCAATAAGCCTAGTAATGGACTGTAGCTGTTATGTTGGGGTTTTTTGTGTGCCCTTGGGCCTCGGCCCGACCCCAGACGACCAGGACCAAACTGAGGGTTGGCGGCGTGTCCCAGCATGGTGGAGGCAAAGTCTCATCCTGTGCTGGGCCTGCATGCTCCCGGAGCCAACAAGAAGATGTTGGTAATATGAACAGTCCTCCGACCGTTCCCAGCCCTTTCGGACCTGCCGCATAGGATCGGCATGGAGCAGCAGGCTGGACACGAGACGAGGGCGGACAAGGGCTGAAGCTTGGCAGATGGAAGCTCCGGTCATAGAAGACATCTGGGACTAGTGAAAAGGAAGTCACCAGGCAAGAGAAATGTCCGAGGCAAGGATGACTCTTACGGACCTTGGGAAATCCAGATGAGACTAAAAGGACTTGGAATACTTAGACGAGACAGGTGAGCAATGTTGCTCAGGGCGCCCTACACAGCCCACTACTCAGGGCGGATCCAATGGGCTGGTCACGGACCACCCTGTCCTCTACGCGCCCTACTCAGCCTAAGGAGGCTGGTCACGGACCACGCGGGAGTGGGGCAGGCTCAGGAACAGAATCCAGCTGGCAGGGGCTCCAGTGACCGGAAACAGGAACCGGATGGAACGGATTTACCCTCTGAGAGGCCACCTGGAGGACTCAGAGAGCTGGAACGTTGCAGGAACAGACATCAGGAAGATCAGGTACGTCAAGGACCTCTAGCCATCGAGGACATCAGGACTTCAGGAACATCCGGAGAGCAGAGATGGAGGATGTTAGGAACATCAAAGACCTGGACGAGGACCTCAGGAGACGAAGACAGGGAACAAGAACTGACGAGACATGGAGCTCCTACGAAGAACATGAAAGACCTAACGGAGCGCTGGAAGATAGGGACTTCCAGGAGTGAAGTAACTCCGATGCAAGGCAAAGGTGGAATGCAGGAGCAGCCCTTAAATAGGGCTGGCACAGGAAACAGTCTTTAGGTGGGGCCCAGGGCATATCCGGCCGTGGGCCCTTTAAATCTTGAAGAGAGGCACGGCCACGCCCCTAAGGACAGAAGCAGGAAGCTGTGCAGGACCGAGGACAGCGGCCCTGCACCGACGTCGGCGTGGAGAAGCAGGGCTGGGCCGAGGAGTAGGCCCCAACGTCAGCAGCGGCTCCTGCTGCTGCAGGAGGATCTGAGGGCGGCTTCGGCCGCCAGACAAGCTCGAGGACTGTGGCCTCCGGCCGCGAAGATGACTGGGACATCGGCGGCGGCTCCAGCCGCAAAGAGGCACGGTGGCAGGCCCGCCGTGCCAAGGAGGCAGGCCGAAGTCCGCGGCTCCTGCTGCGGTGAAGAAGACACGATGTGTGGCCTCCGGGCCGCAAGAGGTAACCAGAGTCTACGGCCCCGGCCACGGGGGAGGCCCAATGGCGGCGTCCAGTCGCATCGGGGGAGCAATGAAGGTGAGGAGCCTGCTCGCGGGGGGAGCCCGTGGGCAGGAACCATAACAGTAGCTTATCAAAAGGTAAAAAAAAAAAATAGCTCAAGCCCCAAGTTTAGGAAAAACAATCGTAGAAAGCCAAAGTGCAAAAGTGAGATTTAAGCAGTTTCTTGAAACAGAGCAGGTCCGTCTCAGATCTGATCTCTTCAGGGAGACCATTCCAGAGGGCGAGGCCCACTGTATAGAAAATATGCTTTCTAGATTCAGCCAGCCATACCAGTTTTAAGGGGGGGATTTCGAGCAGGTGTTGTGAGGAAGAGCGAAAACAATGATCCAGTTGGCATTTCCAGACTGAAGAGGTCAAACAGGGCAGAGAAAACTCATGAAGGGGCCTTAAAGATCTACGTCCATGCTTTGAACTTCATACACCAACTGATAAGTAATTAATGCAAATTGTGATTTCACAAAGGGGATCCAGAGATAAGGTGAGCAGTAGAATTTTGTATAAGCTGGAGTGCCTGTAGATAGAACTTAAGTAGGCCCAGAAACAGAACATTGCAGTGGTCCATTGATGAGAAAACAGGGGATTGGGTGATGGTACAAAAATCAGAGTAGCTGAGACATGACCTATCCTGGATTTAAGAAGCCTGAACAAGAATTTGCTCTGGGAGAAATTCAAAATGAACTTCCTTCACACAATTCTCCCCTTCTGTTACGATTTGGAGAGTGGACCCCTGTTCCGAAGTAGAGTCGGCACTGCCGAGAGGGGAGTTAACCCTTGTCGGTCTCTATCGTCGGATGGCAAGGCCTGTTGGAGAGGTAGAGCTGAAGACTTCACCCTGGAAGCTCGTGACCCCCCCAGGAGGAGCCCGTAGGGGCATGGCCGCTGGGACTTAGGAGACTCCCTGAAGATTGAAGATGGTCTGGATGCAGGCGCCTCCTGCAGGTCGTGGTTTCCAGACGGCTGGCGCCTCCAGCAGGTCGTAAGAGATCGGGGAGTATGTTTGAAGAATAGTCCCAGTCCAATCCAAGGGTCGAAGTCCGGAGAGAGGTCGAGAGCCGGTCCAGGAGCAGACGGGAGAATGGTCCGAAGCCAATCCAGGAACAAGAGGGAGAAGGGTCCAGAGCCAGTCCATGTTGAAGCCGGAAAAGTCACCACCACCAGTCCAAAGATCAGGAGCCAAAGAATCAATCCAAAGGGGAGAAGAGCAGAAGCGGGACGAGAAGCGGATCCAGAACACCAAACAGGAAACCAGGAACTGAGCCTCAATACCAAGGCAAGGTCTGAGAGGCAGACCTTGCCTTAAATACCAGAAAAGAGGAAGCAGCTTCAGAAGGGAGCCACGACATTTCCTGTCGTGGCCCCTTTAAATCTATTCTTCAGCTGTGCGCGCGGCTCTAAGCAGCCAGGAAGGAGGAGGAGTCATCTCAGCCCCGCTGGGCTCCACGGCTGGCCCGGGCAGCGGCTGAGGCCGCGAGAAGAACGTCGGAGGAGGCGCCCTGCTCCAGCAGGAGCCTCCGGGTTCCCCCAATGTCGCGGGTGAGTCACTGGCCCCGGTCACGGTTTGCCGCAGCCGGTGGCCATAACACCTTCAGCCTGAAGGGGGAATGGATGTGTCCCCTGGATTTGAAGGATTTATGCTCTTACATCTTTATCTTTAATCTTTTTTATTTTTTTTTTATCTTTTTATTAAGGATTTTCTTTATCTGTGCTTTGTAGTGGATTCCTCTCATTAGCCAGTACCAAATATTCCCCTTTGGACTATCAGTTACATTGATGGTCTTCACCAAATGCCTAGCTCTAGTAGCAGCACTCCTTCATCATGAAAGCATCCAGGTCTTCCCTTACCTAGATTTCTGGCTAGTGAAGGTGACTACTTGGGAAGGTGTTCTCACAGGACAAGCAGGATGGTTGTCCTCACAAATGGGTGACATCGAGGATGGAGCCCAACCACGGAAAACTTCTGTCAAAGTTTCTGGAACTTTGACTGGCCCCTACTGGGCATGCCCAGCACGGCACTAACCCTGCAGCCAGCAGGGGTCTCCCTTCAGTCTTCTTTTTTCCGCGCAGCAGTAGCCACGCGGTCAGTAGCAACAGCAGTTCATATAGTTCTGCTGTCCCATTTTCTTGTGTGACTCCTACAGTGGGGCTTCCATGCCCAATGGGATCAATTAACTCCAGCCCTTGATGATTTTGGTGGCTGTCTTGACATGAAATTAAATAGGAGCTCTGCTAGTGGTTACAACTCTTCATCCTCCAAAAGGAGGTGTCACATCATTTATTTCCTCACCAAGTATCATTGGGGACTTGACGCATCCACAAAAAGATGGGAGGGATCTTCCAGACTCAGTGGACTTAGTCGTTAATAGGAAGAACATTTCAGATCAATCTCCTAGAACTATGAGCAATCAGATACCCTTTGATACCTTTCATGCATCTCCTCCTGGGGAAGAGCATTCTCATTCAAACCGACAACCAGGTAGCCATGTTCTACGTGAACATATAAGGTGGCATAGGACCATGGACCCTCTGCCAGGATGTAATAAAGATATGGGAATGGGCATACAAACATCAAGGTGTCCTGCAACACATTTGCAGATCACCTCGGAGTGTTTCATCCACATGAATGGTCTCACCAAAAATCAACTGCAGACAGACTGTTCAGTCTATGGAGACTTTCAGCAATTGACTTGTTTGTATCAGAGGAAAACAAAAGTGGAAAGATTCTGCTTTGTTCTTCTAAGCAAATTCAGATCCTCTCAGGATGTTTTTCTATTTACTAGAATGCAAATTTTATGAATGCTTTTCAACAGATTCCATTGAAAGCCAGGATGATGCAGAAAGTTCTTGAGGACTGGGCCCAGCTGTTTCTCATTGCTCCTGCATGGCCTAGACAAGTTTAGTTTGCATACCTGGTTCAGTTGCCCAGTGCACCAATAATACATCTTGAAGAAAATCCATTGTTCATAATTCAAGAGGAAGGATGGTCTTGCCTAACAAATCTGCTTCATTTTTTTTGAAGGGGTTAATAAACATGTGGATAAAGGTGAACTAGTAGATGTATATTTGGATTTTCAGAAGGCATCTGTCAAAGTCCCTCATGCGAGGCTTCTAAGAAAACTTAAAAAGTCATGGGATAGGAGGCGATGTCCTTTTGTGGATTACAAACTGGTTAAAAGACAGGAAACAGTAGGATTAAATGGTCTATTTTCTCAGTGGAAAAGGGTAAACAGTGGAGTGCCTCAGGGATCTGTACTTAGACTTTTGCTTTTCAATATATTTATAAATGATCTGGAAAGGAATATGATGAGTGAGGTTATCAAATTTGCGGATGATACAAAATTATTCAGCGTAGTTAATTCACAAGTGGATTGTGATACATTACAGGAGGACCTTGCAAGGCTGGAAGATTGGGCATCCAAATGGCAGATGAAATTTAATGTGAACAAGTGCAAGGTGTTGTATATAGGGAAAAACAACCCTTGCTGTAGTTACACGATGTTAGGTTCCATATTAGGAGCTACCACCCAGGAAAAAGATCTAGGCATCATAGTGGATAATACTTTGAAATCATCGGCTCAGTGTGCTGCAGCAGTCAAAAAAGCAAACAGAACATTAGGAATTATTAGGAAAGGAATGGTTAATAAAACGGAAAATGTCATAATGCCTCTGTATCGCTCCATGGTGAGACCGCACTTTAAATACTGTGTACAATTTTGGTCACTGCATCTCAAAAAAGATATAATTGTGATGGAGAAGGTACAGAGAAGGACAACCAAAATGATAAAGGGAATAGAACAGCTCCCCTATGAGGAAAGGCTGAAGAGGTTAGGGCTGTTAAGCTTTTGGAGAAGAGACAGCTGAGGGGGGATATGATAGAGGTCTTTAAGATCATGAGAGGTCTTGAACAAGTAGATGTGAATCGGTTATTTACACTTTCAGATAATAGAAGGACCAGGGGGCATTCCATGAAGTTAGCAAGTAGCACATTTAAGACTAATCAGAGAAAATTCTTTTTCACTCAATGCACAATTGAGCTCTGGAATTTGTTGCCAGAGGATGTGGTTAGTGCAGTTAGTGTAGCTGGGTTCAAAAAAGGTTTGGATAAGTTTTGGAAGAGAAGTCCAGTAACTGCTATTAATCAAGTTTACTTAGGTAATAGCCACTGCTATTAATTGCATCAGTAGCATGGGATCTTCTTGGTATTTGGGTACTTGCCTGGTTCTTATGGCCTGGTTTGGCCTCTGTTGGAAACAGGATGCTGGGCTTGATGGACCCTTGGTCTGACGCATCATGGCAATTTCTTATGTTCTTATATCTGAACCTTCCCTCTTTCAACCTGACTGCATGGAGGTTGAACACCTGCTGATTGCATACTTTTTCTTTACTCAGAGGTTGAGGATATAGTAGTGTCTGCCAGGAAGCTGTCTACTAGAAGAGATTATGGTTTTAAATGGAAACTGGTCCTTATCTTGGTGTGTACAGACTTCATTGAACTCATTCTCATGCATACCAAAAGGCCTACTTAAGTACTTGCTCTCTCTTTCTCAGGTCTCAGTACTTCTTCATCCGTGAGAATTTATCAATGTGTCATAGCAGCCTACCATTTTCAAATTGAAGGTAGGCCAGTCTCCATTCATCCCAGTTCATGAAAGCATACCGAACAGCTAGTTGTCAAACCTCTTCTGTGGGACCTGAATATGGTTCTGACACAACTAATGAAGTCACCTTTTGAACCATTGGACTCTACTTCTCTCAAATTTCTCACATGGAAAGTAATTATTCCTAGTCATAACCATGTTACAGATTATGTGATCTCCAGGCTTTAGTTCATTACTCTCCTTATATGCAATTCTTCCACAATAAGGTGATGCTTAACATGCACCCAAAGTTTTAACCAAATGTGGTATTGACTTTTCATATTAATCAAGCCATCGTCTTACCTATGTTTTTTCTGAGACCACTTGAACATGAAGGAAAGGCCCTTCATTCCTTGGCCTATAAAAGAGCCTTTGGCTTACTAAAGGAAAAAGATTTGGCCACTTCATCAGGTCTAACATCTATTTGTCTCTTAGAATTCTAACTGACTGAGCATATCAGTGGCCAAACGAACATTGTACATTTGACTAGCAGACTATATTGCACATTGTTATTCCCTTGCAGTTATCCAGATCACACTCTCTATCAAGGCTCATTAAATGAGAGTCATGGCCACATCAATGGCTTAGCTGAGAGCAGTACCTATTGAAGACATCTGCAAAGCTGCAGCTGAGCTGTCATTGCAAATGTTCACATCCCATTACTGTCTTAGCAATTTATCAAAAAGTGACAAATTTGGATAAGCAGTTTTGTGTAGCCTGTTCACCTATTAGTCTACTCTCCATGGTGGGGTCCAGGTTGCTTATTCAGTAAAAGCTCCACTGCAGCCCTCAGCTTGGGAGTCTCCTCGTGTCATGGCTATGTTAGTGTTGTTTGACAGAGAAAGCAAGTTTTCTTACCATAAATGGAGTTCTCTGTAGACAGCAGAATGAATTAGCCATGCTAAATACCAGTCCGCCTCCATGGAGAATTAACTGCTTAACTAGACTTAGCTCTAAAATCGACTGAGGGAGCTCACAAGGCAACTCCTGCGCAGGAATTCCCATACATGCTCAGAACAGCAAAAACTCTATGAGCTTAGAGAGAAGGGTTTGTTTGGTGCTTCCAGATGTCACCCCCATATCATGGCTAACTCATCCTGCTGTCTATGAAGAACATTGTTTACGGTAAGCAAACTTGCTTTACCGTTTCCTGCTGCTGTTGAGATATGGGAAAATGAGCATTAACCAAGCCCATGTGGCTTTTATGATTGGGTATTTAAAGGCAAATAAGGAATAGGGATAAATTTCAGTGACATGCAGTACTAGAGACAAACTATTAGTAGAGAGATGAATGGTGAGGTTGTGTTGCATTTTTATGTATTTATTAGCTGAGACTTGCAGAGAGAGGAGTATTATTGTCTAATGCAGATTCTTTCTGACCCCCTTGCCCCTCTCTCTCTCTTGTTCCCCAACCTGTCTCTGCCCCAGTCTCTTCGTCCGAGCCTTTCTGCACTATTCTCTCACTTCTTCTCGTTTCTTCCTCCACTTTCTCTTCAGTCCTTTCAGTCTCCTTTACTCACCCAACTCCTGCTGCATTGGGAGATGGGGTGGGCAGTACTGTGGCCCAACCCAGGGCACATATACTCAACATAGCATAGATTTTGATGGTATTTACAACACTGATGTGGTCTATCCTTTACCACTGCTGCAGCTCATTGTGACTTGGTGTATTTCCCTGAACCTCTTCCAGTCCAGGGCATTAAAACTACACATGCAGCCATTTGTGGTGCTTTCCCTCTTGGGATAAGACTTGAAGCCACATCCCATCTTCCCTTTCACTTTTTCGGCAGTTTTGATTTCAGCCTCACATGGCTGATATTAGAGCTCCCATGGCACTAACACCACGTTTCTGCTTCTACTTTCTCATAGCTTCATGAGGGCCTGATTATGAAGGCCCTTCTGGTACTGTGTGTGATTCCAAAACTTGCCACCTGATACTTCTCTGTGCCACTTGGGAGATTCACTGGGGATGCTAGCTACAGTTCCTGCTTGCTTTGGTTGGGGCAATGTTGCATCAGTCATTTTCCCCAGTGATTCATGTAGAGGCGAATGCCACATCCATATGGAAAATTCCTGGAACAGGAACTTCATGAACTATAAAATGTTTATAGACATAAAACTGTAAACCCTTCTATTATGCCCAATTTAGCACTACCACGCAGCCAGAAGAATGCTGGGCTGCATAGAGAGAGGAATATCTAGTAAGAGAAAGGAAGTGATGATCCCCTTGTACAGGGCTATTGTGAGGCCTCACCTGGAGTACTGTGTTCAGTTCTGGAGACCGTATCGCCAAAGGGATAGTGTTATGGTTCTGAGGTGTTTGGGTGGATTCTCAGGTACTGTGGAAGATGACCACGCCCATGGGGAGGAGCCCCGTGGGGAGCCACAGTACTGAGCTAGACTCAGGACGTAAAACACAGTTTTGTCTTTTATTGTACAGCTTATGTGTACCACCAGAGATGGCAGTAGTGAGGTGATCCAGAGGTAGTAGTCCAGGGACCGTCGGCAGAGGGAACCCATCTCACCACGATGGTATTGTAAGATCCAGTGAAGGTTTCCCAGCACGGCAAGCTGTAGATGAGACAGACTGAGAATTAGATTACTCACTAGATGGTAGCTGTAAGGTTGGCGATTCCAGCAGGCAGAAGTAGATGGTAACAGGCACCGAGGCAGGGAGAGCAGGCCCTCGAAGAACGAGTACCTGATCCCAGTAAGGCACCTGAAAGAAAGCGGGAGGAGTGGGTACCCAGGTTAGAGAATACCCCGAAGAGCAGAGAGAGGGCTTCCAGTGGCAGCTAGGAAGCGGCAGAGTAGCGTAGACCGGAGGCCAATCCAATCCTTGCTAACTCAACATGCTAGCAAACATGGGCAGGCTAAATATCCGGATGGCGTGATGTCACTTGAAGGGGACGCCCCCGAGGTTCGCGCCATAACTGGAATAAAGATGTGGGTAGCGCGCGTGCACGCACCCTAGAGGCCCTTAGGAGAAACATGGCGTGAGGCAACGCCATAGCTGTTTCGGGGACGCCGGAGAGAGCAGCTTGCAGACGCGGCGGTGGCCATCTTCCCAAGGCTAGCGGATAGAGCAGAGAAAAAGGTGAGGCACAAGGGTTGAAGCTATCTGAGACCGACAGATGCAACAGACAGAGACAGGATGGAGGTAGTCCAGAAAAGGGTGACCAAAAATGTGTATGGTCTTCATAAAATGACTGAGGAGAGATTGAAGAACCTAAATGTGTACACCCTGGAGGAGAGGAGGAGCAGGGGTGATATGATACAGACTTTCAGATACTTGAAAGGTTTTAATGATCCATGGTCAACAACAAACCTTTTAAGTTTGAAAATATTCAGTAGAACAAGGGGTCATGATTTGAATCTCCAGGGAGGAAGACTCAGAACCAATGTCAGGAAGTATTTCTTCACGGAGAGGGTGGCGGTTGTCTGGAATGGCCTTCCGAAGGAAGTCTTGAAGACTAAAACTATGAAGGATTTCAAAGGGGCATGGGATAAACACTGTGGATCCATAAAGGCTAGAGAATGTGAATGAAGAGAAGAGCCATGGGGGTGGAGTACTGGAGTGGAGGCTACTACCTGATGATTACTACCCTTACTCAATAAGCCTTCACATGGTTAATGCAACTCCAACATTGCTCTCTGCTTCAACGGCAAGGGGAAATGTGGAAAAGAGGATTTGCATTCAGATAACAACCAACAAGGACTGAACTTCACAATCTGGGTAAGCAAATAAGCATAGGGGTAGTTTGCTTATTATGGCGGTTACTACCCTAAACCAATTAAGTCTGATACATCACTTGAAATGCATATATAGAGTTGCTCTCTGCTTCTATGGCAGGGGGAAATTTGGAAAACAGGATTTACATTCAGACAACATCCAACAAGGCATTGATCTGTGCAGTCTGGATAACCAAGCATCGGGGTAACTTGCTTGATGCGGTGGTTACTACCCTTAACCATTAAGCCTTATGCTCACCTTTGATGTAACTCCAACATTACTCTCTGCATCAATGACAGGGGATGGCAGGAAATTTGAATCAAACAGTTACCAACAAGGGCCCTGAACTTGGTTGATGAAACAGATAAGTATGGGAAAATAAGTGTGGGAGTTTGCTGAGCAGACTGGATGGGCTGATTGGTCTTTTTCTGCAGTCAGTTCTATGTTTCTATGTAGATATAGGTTCTGCATATAATACCCTGAATCACAAGATATTCCTGGTTCAGTTAGCAGATTTGGGTATTCAGGCATTGCCTTAAAATAGTTCAGTATCAGCACAATAGTCCAAAATGGAAGGGCTAAGAATACAATGGTACAACTAAGAAACAGCTGTCCCTTCTGCCATCGATCATATATGCCAATAAAGTTAAACCCACCAAAGGTTAAAGAGAATTACCTTCATACCAGGACTACAGCGGTGTGCCACTGAGTTTAGCATTGTTGATATATACGATCGGCATAAGGGATGGCTGTTTTTTAAATGATTCATTAAAATAGTTCAGGTCGTATTTGATAGGATGGATTCAACAAGACAGGATGGGACAAGCTTTGTCCTCTTTGATTAATGGGTATGCCACATGAATCTGTGCTATCTGCAGAATTGTTTAATTTATTTGAAACCACTATATAGACTGTTGGCAGATTTGGATGTTGTGTACCATCTTTATGTGGATGATATACAATTTTCAGTCCCTATTACCTCAGTTGTTCCTGAAGTTTTGAAGAGGGTGGCTGACTGTATTATAACCATAAAGCACTGATTATTGGCTGACAATCTGATGCTGAAAGTCAGAAACATTGATTTAATAGTGTGAGAGATTCTTGCACCATGAGGTTCCCCCAACTTTGCAAGTGGCTAAATAGACAATTTTAATTTCTTTACAGGTGAGGAACCAGGTATTATCCTAGATTCTGCTCTATCATTTATTTTATTTTACTTTAAATTACTTATATCCTGCACACTCCGAGGTTTGGGGCAGATTACAAAGCTAACATTCATAATATCAAGACATACACAACATGAAATAAAAACAAAGCTGCTGTATAGAGTGTGTTGTTTTTGTTAATGCAGAGGACTTTAGATCAGTTT
The DNA here is from genome assembly GCF_901001135.1 of Rhinatrema bivittatum. Taxonomy (NCBI): domain Eukaryota; kingdom Metazoa; phylum Chordata; class Amphibia; order Gymnophiona; family Rhinatrematidae; genus Rhinatrema; species Rhinatrema bivittatum. The sequence continues at coordinate 320,906,633 of NC_042617.1, forward strand.
TACAGGCACTTGAGGTCTCTGGGTTGAATGACTGCCTGCTCAGCTCTGAAGCCATTATAAGCAGTTCAAAATGCAGCTGTGTAAAGAAAAGTGGGAAGGGGGTAAAATAGCCATTTGTTAGCTGTGCTCTGCAGTTGCTGATTGATTTCTTGCAAAATTTGTTAAAATGATAGAGGAAATGGAAGTTGGAAGCTCTTGGTTTCAAGGACTGCCACCACGAACTGGGGTGTTTCCGTATAACTTGACAGGGAGGATGCAGGCGAAATCGGAGAGAGTATACTTATAAGTTTGGCTAACGTTTCTCTTTGTTCCATTGTCTTCTGTGAGATTGAAGGCTCTACCTTGAGGTATATCAGTACAAGGGGGTGGGTTGGGAGATTAAAATGGGGGTAAAATGTGTAATGGCTGATATTGACACATACAAATGGACCAGTGGTTATTGATAATATGTATTGATGATTATTCTTATGTTATGGTTTTGATGCTTTTAGCCAATAAAAATCTTAATTAAAAAAAATTTAAGAATTCTCAATGTGTTGTTTTGAACTCTCTCAATTGACCCTTGTTTTGAGTGATAAGCTGGCCCCGTTTTCAGTAGGAGAGGGGTGATGGATATCATGTCCAGTAGGAGTAGTTAGCTGACATTTTGTCTTTTTTCCTTTTGGTTTTCTTAATCCTTAATTTAATGTTTGCACTGTCCCTCTATTTGGTGGAATTTTGTTTGCAATTATTATTTTTTTTTTAGTGCTTATTGCATTCTATAGCTTTTTTTTTTCCAGTGTTATAAATTTTCTATACAAGAATTCTTGGTTTATATTTTAAACATAAATTAACAAAATATATATATATATATCTAAAAAAGCACCGTTGCATCTCCTAGTAGGAGCCCACTGAAGTGACCACATCTCTCCAATACTTTATATTCTGCATTGGCTGCCAATTGTTTGACATATTAGGTTTAAAATTTTAACTTTGGCATATAAGTCACTCAGTGAAAAAGTGCCATACAGTTTGAGTTCAGCTTTAAAGATCTCTGCATCACCGTGGCTACTGAGGTCTCCAGGAAGAAATCTATTGGATGTCCTTTGCTGGGAGAATAATGCACTCATGTGAGATGAGAGTGAGGACATTTTACACTTGCAGGTCTGATAATTAGGAACTCCCAGGAAATGTAAGGGCTGAATCCTGTTTGAGTTCCTTTAAGAAAAAATTAAAAACATTTGTTTGCCCAGGTGTTCACGATCATGACACTTAGAATGCCCTTGAGAGAATGCAGAATTGTTTTTAGATATCCAATGTAATAATGTGCAGGATGTTTTTGTTATTTATGATGCTTGTGGTTTACTTTTTATGAATATTTGCCTAGCATTTTAAGATCAAGTAAGACATGTTTTGTTTTTTTTCCCAAAATAATTTTTTTATTGGGGTGAAACATGAACAGACTAGAACTCCTGCAGTGAGCAAGTACAACCAAGATAGTGAACAACCAATACAGTACAAATTGTATATAACAGGAACAGCTCCAAAATCGCCCTCATGTCTGCGTCCCATCTTATCTTCCATTTTCTCCCCCAACCCCTTCCCCCCAGTCTGTCCACTCTAACACCACACTCCATTCACACCACCCCTCGCGTCCCTTCTCCCCCCCTTCTGAGACCCAGTTAGGCACCATTCAGGCTCATAGCCACCTGCCCGCAGCCCTTCCTGAACAACTGTCAGCATCAGGGAAACACAAGCTTGCCAGCAGGCCCGGTATACTTTGTCCAGTTTCCGCTTGCCCAGTACAAAGTCCAAATGTTCCAACTGGAGAAGCAAGGCCATTCGCTGAAACCAGGCCAGTCGGACAGTACGGCATCCGGAGCCGCCCAGGCAGAGAGGATCGTGCGGCTTGCCAGAAGGGTGACCACTCTACTAAATTTGTCTTTAGAACGGCATATGATGGGAGAACAGGCCTGCGGACTGGACAGAAGAAATTGGCCAGTGGCTGGCACCGGGACGGCAGTACAGTGCAAGATGACATCCGCTACCAAGTCCCAAAAACTGGTCAGAGTCTGGCAATGAAAGAGACGGTGTGTGAGCGTGCCCTCAGCGGCCCTACACTTTATACAAAGAGGAAAGTCCGTGTATCCCATCAGGAAGCGCCGGATGTCAGTGCAATAAATGCGGTGCAGGATTTTAAACTGAACCTCATGAAGGCCAATGTCTGGGAGTGGAGTAATAGGCAGGGCAAGTTCCGTAGACCATTTGGCCGCCAGGTGGTCTAGGCGACTCTCCTTTCACAAAGTCCGTCCGAGCTTGGCCCAGCCGGAGATGGTATTAGTAAGAAGGGCCATGTGAAACACTTTGGTAGTGAATGCAGACTCTGCTAGCCGGACCTCTGATGTACACTGAAAGGAGGTCAAATAATATCTTACTTGCAAGTAAGCGAAGAAATGCTTGTTAGATAACTGATAGTTAGCAGCCAAGGTAGCATAATCAAGCAGTACATGTGTATCGTGATCATAACAGTGCAAAGCATACATCACCCCTTTGCGGGCCCAACACTGGAATAGGGCACTGCAGTCCCTCCCCGGAACAAATCCCACATTACCCAAAAAGGGCATCAGCATCGAGGTCAATCCAGCCAGACCTCCCTGCAACTGTAACCAGCACCATGCGCGAAGGCAGGGATTTATTTATTTATTTATTTAACATTTTTTTCTATACCGACCTTCAAGGTTGAATACCATATCAGGTCGGTTTACATCGAACAGGGGTAGAACAGTATAACATAACGTAACATGAGGAACAACTTTTTTATAATTAGCGGAGACAAAAGCAGAGAAGCAAAAGTTACATAATAACAAGGACCTTGAACTTGGAAGCTGGATCAGCTGGAAAAGAGAAGCCTTAAGAGTGTATTAAATTAAATACAATGTGAAATGTCCGAGCCTGGTCTATAGCTAGTTAGCTTATTAGGGTAGCAAACTAGTGAATGAGGTGAGTATTGGAGTGGCGAAGTTCGGAATTCATATTCATTTAGCAGAACATATTCATACATTTAGCAGAACCTTGGGGAATGTTAGCACCCTCCGCGCTCTCTCGTTCATCTGGAGAAGGCTCAAGGGTGACCAAGGGGCAGTCATACAGGATAATAAACCTAGTTCACAGTATCGATAAGTGTCAGTGAGCCATTCCCCCATGAAACTCAACTGGCAAGCAGCATTATAGAACCTGAAATCCAGCAAGCCATATCCTCCTCGCTCCCTGGAACATGCCAGTGAGGCATAACTGAGTCGTGCCCTCCTTCCCTTCCATAAGAATTTGAAATGGTTTTAAATAAATAAATGGAACAGTGGTTAAACCCCAAACCATATTTAAACGATTGTATTGTGCTTCCAGGAAAGTCAGGTAATCTGTATAGAGCTGTAGTACAACCCTCAACAGAATACACCAGGCTAATTAAAATCCTAAACAAAAGGTTATAACCTTAGTCTCCAACAATAATTGTGGCTTTTAACCTACATGTAGACAGCATACCTAAAAAGATCATACATGATATTTTCCTTGATACGATGGAAGCAATAAGTGGTCACAATTTATAACCAACCCTACTCATAAAGCAGGACACATCCTTGACCTAAAATTCGCCAGCCACAAGAACTGCAAAATCAATTCATCCCACTACATACTACCCTGGTTTGACCACCAATTAATAAAAGCAGAAATATCTTCTCAACACACAGAAAACAATTTCACATATTAATCAATCATTCACATACAGAAAAAAGATAAAACCGAAAATACTTGAAAAGACTATTAAGAATAAGATAACTGATCTTAAATATGATAATGCCTCCTCATTGATGAGATAGCAGATACCCCAGTAGAGAAAACATTTTTCCAAAATGAACGCAATACCTCTAAAATTAAGAAGCACCAAACAAACCCTGAGAAAATCTGAAAAGCTATGGCAGAAATGCCAATCTACAGAATCCCTAGAAAAACACAAATCCCTATTAACAAAATACCGTGAAGAAATCAGTAAAGCAAAAAAAGACTATTCTCTCAGGACAAGCAGGATGGTAGTCCTCACATACGGGTGACATCATCAGGCGGAGCCCAATAAGGAACACTTCTGTCAAAGTTTCTAGACACTTTGGCACACTGAGCATGCCCAGCATACCATGATCCCTGTGTCCACAGGGGTCTCCCTTCAGTCTCTTTTATTCCACGCTGCAGTTTGCCTCGCGTTTTGGAGCTCTTGTGAGATTTTTCTCACAACTTTTCCTCAGGGAAACATTTGAAGTTTTACTTCACAAATAATTTACCTACACGGGTCTCCCTTCGCGTACATTTCATCGACACTTGGTGAGTACTATGCCCTGTTCTCCGATCGGTTCCCCCGGGTTACCAACTGAATTGCGGCCCTCTTTTCGCCCTATGTCTATCACCCTCGGTCCGCCCCACGATGCCCGTGAGTGTCCTTGCTGCGATCTTCCACTGGGTCCATCGGGGCTAGAGGGATTGGGACGTCCACGCCAGGGCCACCGTCTTTGCCCCCGTCGATGCCCTCGACTAAAGAAAATGCTCCATACTTTGGGTTCTCAACCAGAGCCCTGTGCAATCCTTGGGCGAGAAACAATGCTAGGAGCAGCAGAGGCATGGTGACCGACCTTCACAGACGCCATCCATGACATCGGTGGCAGCTTCCTCTGTGCTGGAGAATGACCGGGCCGAGCACCAGATGTGGTTCCATGTTCGGTGCTGGCACGGATACCGCACTGGCATCAATGTCCATTGAACCAGTTGTGAAGCGGGCCCTGTGTACAAGAGTCTCCATGCTCTTCTGCACCCGAGGCACCAAGGCGTTCTTCCACTGACACCGGGTACTGAGCCACCAGAGATTCATGTGGAAGTGCTAGTAACGCCTAGCCTGTCTTCCCCCTGTAGCTGCGCTACCTATACCAGCTTCCAGGGAGTTGCTGGACATCCTTGTCCGTCAGGCTGTCTTTGATGCCTTCGGAATCTACTAACACCAGAGCCATCGATATTCACACCATTGTGGCACCTACCAATGACAGCCTAAGTCATCGACGCCGACTCGTCCTTCTGAGCCTCCACGGACCCCTATACCTATCCCGGGATCCTCGAAGGGCAATGGGCACTCTAATCCCGCTTCGGCACCAATCTCTTCGAGACTTAAGTAAAGGATGTGTCTGAAACCATCCCTTTTGACCTGGTCACTAAAAAGGACCAGACGTTTTCGGGAGGGTCTAGATCATAACTTCTTTCAAGAACCATATTGGTATCACATATTGCTATTTACCAGCTCCTCTCCTCCATCCACATAAAATTTGAGCAACATGTGACTGCTTCGAAATGTCCTCCCATTGCCAGCAACTGGACTCCGTACTAGATGGTAACCTGGCATGCACCACAGATAATCTCTTCGTGCACAAGGTCCAGCAGACAGTGGCTCAATTGCAAGACCACCGCGAGACCCTGCGACAGCGCTCTACGTTTCTTGCACAGCAAAGAGGGATGCTAGAAGGACCTTTTACCGCTCTCGCTCCCGTGTGAGACCAACTGATATCCAGATCACACCAGCTCCGCCAGTCGGGCAGGCTCCTGGATTTTTCAACCTTGCCAGAGAACAGAATGGTCCATCCCACTGAGGACCAGGGCTCAGGATACCGTTCCCCGGATGCAACAAGGCAGAGGATTTTAATCCCGCTATTTCCTACTTTAAAAGAAAACAGGCGACCTCCGCCCATCCTGGACCTCAGAAATCTCAACAAATTTCTTCAGAAAGAAGAATTCAGAATGGTGTCTCTTGGCACCATGTTTCCCTTAGTACAAAAGGGGGTTGCCTCTATTCTCTGGGCTTTCTATGTGCTTCAAATTGAGTCAGGACTACTAAAACCACTACAGTTACTACAAAATGCCTCAGCCAGACTTTTACTAGGGACAAGGAAATTTGACCACATCACCCCTCTCACTGATAGCACTGCACTGGCTTCCTGTACAATCCAGAATTCACTATAAAGTATTATCTCTAATTTTTAATGTCATCCACAACATTAACCCATGTTTAATAGGAGTGACTCTTTCAACCATACACCTCGCAGAGAGCCCTAAGATCGCAAAACAAAGGGCTTTTAAAGGTGCCTACAGTACGGAACATACACCTAACACAAATAAGAGACAGAATGTTTTCCATAGCGGGCCCTAGACTATGGAACTCTCTTCCAGAGTTGCTATGCCAAATAAAAGAAAGAAAGAGTTTTCAAATGAGAACTAAAAACATGGCTCTTTATAAATGCATATGAACTAACGTAAAACTCCAATATGCTAATAACATAACTGTCAGAACATTAGATCATGCTAACAGACAGACCGATACAGTAAGGAGCGGTAGGAAGAGGTGCGTTACGGCCGGACGCACCCGCGTTTGCCGCACACACAGTTCGGATCACCTACCGCACGATACTGTATTTAAATAGCTTGCAAATGCAAGCCATGTCCAAGAAGCGTCCGTGAAGCGTTAGGCCCGCACAATCCATTTTACTGTATAGAGCGCTATACAGTGCCTATACAGTATCCTGGGTGCGTTGGTACCTGTCATTTCAAATGACGTTTGAAATGACAGGTACCAGGGGGGATTGCGAGTCCTCTCCCCCCCTCCCGAAGCAAGGCAGCGCGAAAATTAAAACAAAAGTGAATAAAGTGTAATAAGAGTAATAAAAGTAAACTTACTGCATGTGAATTTTCTTTGAACAGTCCTCTCTCTCTCTCCTCCTCCCGAGGCGCGCACTGCGGCTCCCCTGCCTCCCGGGGGCAGCTGGCGGCGAAAGCGTACGGGTGAAAGCGGCGGGCGAAAGTGAATGAATGCACGCCCTTATGCGGCGGGAGCCAGCGGGCGTGCATTCATTCACTCACCTTCGCTGGCGGGCGTGCATTCATCCAGCGGAGGGAGCCGGCGGCGAAAGCAGCTTCCAGCAGCCCCCGCCGGCAGTGAATGAATGCACGCCTGTGCGTGCAATTTGGGAGCTCAAGGCGTGACGTCACGACGTTTGACGTCACGGCGTGTGACGTCGGCGTTCGCTAATGCACTGCCTTGAGTGCCCAAATTGCACACACAGGCGTGCATTCATTCACCTTCGCCGGTGGGGGCAGGGGAGCCAAAGCGGCTTCCAGCAGCCCCCGCCGGCGAAGGTGAATGAATGCAATTTGGGCGCTCAAGGCAGTGCAATAGCGAACGCAGACGTCACACGCCGTGACGTCAAACGTCGTGACGTCACGCCTTGAGCTCCCAAATTGCACGCATAGGCGCGCATTCATTCACCTTCGCCGGAAGCCGATTTTGCTGCCGGCTCCCTCCGCCTGGATGAATGCACGCCCGCCGGCGAAGGTGAGTGAATGAATGCACGCCCGCCGGCTCTCACTGCGTACGGGCGTACATTCATTCACTTTCGCCCGCCGCTTTCGCCGCCGGCTGCCCCCAGGAGGCAGGGGAGCCGCAGTGCGCGCCTCAGGAGGAGGGGAGAGAGGACTGTTCAAAGAAAATTCACATACAGTAAGTTTACTTTTATTATACTTTATTTACTTTTGTTTAATGACATGTCGAGCCGATTTTCGCCCTGCGCCTTGCTTTGGGAGGGGGAGATTTTGACCGGAGCCTGCCTATTGCTATCACACCACACTAACGCCAGGGTAAGGGTCCCGGGGGGTGAGGGGGTCGTTTGCCCATGAAATTTCATCTCTCTGACCTGACGCTCCACACTAACGCAGGGGTAACGGTAGGCGGTAAGTTAGGTTAAATGCGTGGCAAAACTACAGGTTAAAAAGGAGATAATTGGGGCGCACGTTGCTGTATGAGAGGGAATAGCTAATCGGAGCGTTTACATCTCATATACATGCTGCAGGCGGAAAGGGTTACCAGTTGATTTAAAGAAGCGGTAAGGATGAGTTTAAAGGGGTAGAGAATCGCGGGTTGGACTTACGTGGCCAAATTGTGAGTTAGAAGCGGGTTAGAAGCAGGGTAACTGCGGCCGCGCTTTACTGTATCGGCCTGAGACTGAGCAATAAATATTGAGTGATGTATATTGAAAATAACATGGAAGATAATGTAATGGAAATCTTACATTAAGAACATAAAAAATTGCCATACTGGGTCAGACCAAGGATCCATCAAGCCCAGCATCCTGTTTCCAACAGTGGCCAATCCAGGCTACAAGTACCTGGCAATTACCCAAACACTAAGAATATCCCACACTACCGATGCTAGTAATAGCAGTGGCTATTTTCTAAGTCAACTTGATTAATAGCAGTTAATGGACTTCTCCTCCAAGAACTTAGCCAAACCTTTTTTAAACCTAGCTACACTAACTGCACTAACCATATCCCTTGGCAACAAATTCCAGAGTTTAATTGTGCTTTGAGTGAAAAAGAATTTTCTCCGATTAGTTTCAAATGCGCTACATGCTAACTTCATGGAGTGCCCCCTAGTCCTTATCCGAAAGAGTAAACAACAGATTCACATTTACCCGTTCTAGACCACTCATGATTTTAAACACCTCTATCATATCCCCCCTCAGCCGTCTCTTCTCCAAGCTGAACAGCCCTAACCTCTTTAGTCTTTCCTCATAGAGGAGCATTTCTATCCCCTTTATCGTTTTGGTAGCCCTTCTCTGTACCTTCTCCATCGCAACTATATCTTTCTTGAGATTCGGTGACCAGAATTGTACACAGTATTCAAGGTGCGGTCTCACCATGGAGCGATACAGAGGCATTATGACATCATCTGTTTTATTCACCATTCCCTTCCGAATGCTTTTTTGACTGCCACAGCACACTGAGCCGACGATTTCAAAGTATTAACCAGTATGATGCCTAGATCTCTTTCCTGGGCGGTAGCTCCTAATATGGAACCTAACATTGTGTAACTACAGCATGGGTTATTTTTCCCTATATGCATCTATATGCATCACCTTGCACTTATCCACATTAAATATCATCTGCCATTTGGATGCCCAATTTTCCAGTCTTACAAGGTCCTCTTGGCAATTTATCACAATCCGCTTGTGATTTAACTACTCTGAATAATTTTGTATCATCTGCAAATTTGATTACCTCACTCGTATTCCTTTCCAGATCATTTATAAATATATTGAAAAGCACAGGTCCCCGTACAGATCCCTGAGGCAGGGCACTGCCCACCCCCTCCACTGAGAAAATTGTCCATTTAATCCTACTCTCTGTTTCCTGTCATTTAACCAGTTTGTAATCCATGAAATGACATCTCCACCTATCCCATGACTTTTTACTTTTCCCAGAAGCCTCTCATGAGGAACCTTATCAAATGCCATCTGAAAATCCAAATATCCTACATCTACCGGTTCACCTTTATCTACATGTTTATTATTTATTTATTTAAGATTTTTATACCGCTAATCAGTCAAGCCCTCAAAGCGGTTTACATCTTATTTAAAGGATTACAGAGTACATACAGAAATATAACAAATAGCGTAAAATACAGCATCCTACATAGAATAGAGTAAAATAGTATACTAAAAATTTAAAGAAAATTAAAATAAAGTACAATAAAAGGATTGAATAAAAGAGTTCTTTGCCTATTTTCCTTCCAGATTCTTAAAAGCAATACCAAACAGCCATTAACTCCTTCAAAAACGTGATGCAGATTTGTGAGGCAAGACTTGCCTAGGGTAAAGCCATGCTGACTTTCTTCCATTAAAACATGTCTTTCTATATGTTCTCTGATTTTGATCTTTAGAACGGTTTCCACTATTTTTCCTGGCACTGAAGTCAGGCTAACTGGCCTGTAGTTTCCTGGATCGCCGCTGGAGCCCTTTTTAAATATTGGGTTACATTAGTCACTTTCCAGTCTTTCAGGTTCAATGGATGATTTTAATGATAGGTTAAAAATATTTACTAATAGATCTGAAATTACATTTTTTAGTTCCTTCAGAACCCTGGGGTGTATACCATCCGGTCCAGGTGATTTACTACTCTTCAGTTTGTCAATCAGGCCTACCACATCTTCTAGGTTCATCGAGATTTGGTTCAGTCCACCTGAATCATTACCCATGAAAACCTTCTCAGGAATAGGTATCTCCCCAACATCCTCTTCAGTAAACACTGAAGCAAAGAAATCGTTTAATCTTTCTGTGATGGTCTTATCTTCTCTAAGTGCCCATATAACCCCTCGATCATCTAACAGTCCAACTGACTCCCTTGCAGGATTTCTGCTTTGGATATATTTAAAAAAGTTTTTACTGTGAGTTTTCCCTCTATGGCCAACTTCTTTTCAAATTCTCTCTTAGCCTGTCTTATCAGTGTCTTACATTTTAACTTTCCAACGCTTATGCATTACATGTAGCTACATATTTGCTCATGTGTGAGGACTACCATCCTGTTTGCCCTTGAAGAAAGCAGAGTTGCTCACCTGTAACAGATGTTCTCCAAGGACAGCAGGATGTTAAGTCCTCAGGAAACCTGCCCGCCAACCTGCGGAGTTGAGTTTCTTTCGGTTTGATACTTTATTTTTGCAAACTCTGAAGAGGGACTCCGCATGGATAGTGGCATGCTGGGCATGCTCAGTGTGTCAGTCAAAGTTTCTAGAAACGTTGACAAAATGTTTCCATGCTGGGCTCCATCTGATGATGTAACCCATGTATCAGGACTAACATCCTGGTGTCCTTGGAGAAACACCTCTTACAGATAAGCAGTTCTGCTTGACCCAGCAGCCGTAGGCTGATATTGTAAACTGTTGTGATCTGATGTTGGAATGACAGTATATAAAATGCCTAGATAAATAAATAAATAGATGGCATGGGTTTAACCAGCTTGGAGTGGCAGTTGCTCCCTAAGTACGTTGCTGGGCAGACCAGATGGGCCATTTCAACTTTTTTTGCATTTCTGTTTACTTTGTTACTATGAAGGCTTCAGGTTGTTTGTACCTAAAATAGGAGGAGTAATAACTGTTTAGATCTTAGCAGATGTCTCCTAGATTATTTATCACAAGCAGATTGTGATAAATTGCAGGAAGACCTTGTGAGACTGGAAAAATTGGGCATCAAAATGGCAGATGAAATTTAATGTGGATAAGTGCAAGGTGATGCATATAGGGAAAATAACCCATGCTATAGTTACACAATGTTAGGTTCCATATTAGGTGCTACAACCCAAGAAAGAGATCTAGGTGTCATAGTGGATAACACATTGAAATTGTCTGTTCAGTGTGCTGTGGCAGTCAAAAAAGCAAACAATGTTGGGAATTATTAGAAAGGGAATGGTGAATAAAATGGAAAATGTCATAATGCCTCTGTATCACTCCATGGTGAGACCGCACCTTGAATACTGTGTACAATTCTGGTCGCCGCATCTCACAAAAGATATAATTGCGATGGAGAAGGTAGAGAGAAGGGCTACCAAAATAAGGGGAATGGAACAGCTCCCCTATGAGGAAAGACTAAAGAGGTTAGGACTTTTCAGCTTGGAGAAATGGCTGAGGGGGGATATGATAGAGGTGTTTAAAATCATGAGAGGTCTAGAACGGGTAGATGTGAATCGGTTATTTACTCTTTCGGATAATAGAAAGACTAGGGCCACTCCATGAAGTTAGCATGTGGCACATTTAAAACTAATCGGAGAAAGTTCTTTTTTACTCAACACACAATTAAACTCTGGAATTTGTTGCCAGAGGATGTGGTTAGTGCAGTTAGTATATCTGTGTTTAAAAAAGGATTGGATAATTTCTTGGAGGAGAAGTTCATTACCTGCTATTAATTAAGTTGACTTAGAAAATAGCTACTGCTATTACTAGCAACGGTAACATGGAATAGACTTAGTTTTTGGATACTTGCCAGGTTCTTATGGCCTGGATTGGCCACTGTTGGAAACAGGATGCTGGGCTTGATGGACCCTTGGTCTGACCCAGTATGGCATGTTCTTTTTTTTTTTTTTTTTTAATTTATACTTTATTAGGTTTTTTAAACAATTTAACATTGTAAAAAACACAAGAAAATATTTTGTTTGAGAAAATAGCAACATTTTCTCAAGATCCGCCCCCACCTTTTCCCACATTCTTGCCTTCAGTGTTTGATCTAAAGATTAAGCCATTGTCAAAGCTTGCTACATTCGTTCCTTTTGTTAAACTTTGTTATGTTAAACTTTGTTATGTTAAATCTTATTCTAATCTTTTTGCTCTCATTTCTCCCACTCTGTAAATCCCTGTTCATTGTAACTTTATCTTTCTAGTTAATTGGTTACCCCTTGTTTCGCTGTAAACCGGTACGATAAGACCCTAGTCTTGAGTATCGGTATATCAAAAGAACCTAAATAAAAACATAAATATTAGACAATTGCCTTTTTACCATAAACAATCAAACAATAATATTTAGTCCACATTATGGGAGGTTTCTCAAAAAAGAATTATAGGAAAACTGTAATCTCACCTTACAGAAAATAGGAGAATATTACATTTTATTGCAGTTTCATTTCTCAACTTAATTCTTTATCTGCTAGGATGGACTCTAAGTGCGATGGATCTTGGAAAATAAATTTATTCTTCTGATAAACGACAGAGCATTTACATGAAAATTTTAAATAGAATGTTGCCCCTAGTGCTAACACTGTAGATTTTAAAGTCAGGAATTGTTTCTGCCTTAATTGTGTTGCTCTGGCTACAACAGGGAATATTTGGATCCTTTGTCCACAAAAATTAAAATCCTTATTTGCAAAATATTTTTGTAAGACCTGGTTCTTATCTCTCTCTCTCTCTGCAAAAGGTAACTAACAATGTTGACCTTTGTGATAAATCATCCAAAAATGAAGTTAAATTAGGAGAATGCTGAACAAGGTCCATTTCCTCTTGACCCACTTGTGTCCTTAATCTAGATTTTGGGATGTAATATAACTTTGATATAGATGTCTCATCAATTGATGTAATAGATAACACCTTGACCAAATATTTATTTAGCAGTTCTATGGCAGATATCAATCTGGTTTCAGGAAAATTCAATAATCTTAAATTTCTAATACGATTCAAGTTTTCCAAATTTTCCATCTGTCTATGAATTACTAAATTCATCCTTTATAAAGGGATTATTTACATCCTTAAGTACATTTATCTGAGTAGACAAAGTTTTGCCTTGTTGTTCTAGTTGTATCAAGCGATTATTGTGTCTCTCCATTACATTTTTAAATTCACATGTGGTTATTCTGTTCTGCTCAATTGAATTTGACATAATTTTCCGAAGATTATCTAGAGCCTTCCATACATCTCGCAAAGTAATATTCTGGGGTACTATGGGCTCGACGACCATTTCTTGAGGTCCTGAGCCCGGTTGCACCCCAGCAGTTCCTATATTACTAATTACATTAATCAATTCACTATTTACATTCTCCGAATCTCTTAATCCAAGGAAATTGATCTTGGTTGTAGGACTAGGCTCTTCCATGTTAGGTTGAGACACCTGCTGTGGCCCTTGAGCTTCTGGGGATCCAGAAGAAAAGGATATATCAGGAATTGTTCTTCGAATAGAATGACTTACCCCTCTTTGCGACGTGTGAGTCCATAGTTCCCCTCACAGGCACCCCTGAAGAGGAAGTCCAAACTTTTACTTTTCTCTTCCTGCCCATATAGATATAATAAAATGAACAGAGAACATTTTTCAGAAGGGGCGCGCGGCTTAGGCAGCGCGCCAACGGCTGCGCACCGTAGCAGGCTCAATTTTAAAGGTAAAACAGTCCGTCCCCCGCTGATGACCTCACAGGGGCGGGGCTACAGGCAGGTCCGAGTTGTTGCTCCGACTCCGGCCCCGGAGGGGTAGGAGCCCCGAACTCAGTCTTGGCCAAAACTCCTCTCAGCCGAGAGGTCTCTCCTGGAAATGCCTCCCTATGGCATGTTCTTATGTTCTTATTATTACTCCTCCCACTTTGCGGATGACACACAGATCTTCAATAGAATGGACATTCTTGAGGGACCAGCCAGATTGAGAAGTGATCTAAAGAAATATGTGGCATAGTTGATTGCTTTGCAGCTAAGGTTCATGGTAAAAATGTGTAGAGTCATGTATTTGAGGTTCAGAAATCCAAGGGAGTGATATGCGATGAAAGCTGAAAGACCTTGGGGTGATCGTGTTTGATTTCAAGATAGCAAAATAGTGTGATAAGGCAGTGGGCAGAGCTAGAGGGATACTAAGGTGCATAGGGTAAGTTAAACCAGTAGAAAAAAAAATTCTTCTGTGCAGGTCATTTGTGAAACCTCACCTAAAATAATATTATTCAGTTCTGGAGGCTATTTCGTGGAAAAGATATACATAGGCTAGAGGCTGTCCAGAGAGAGGCTACCAAAATGGTATAGTTTCTTCACCAAAATCCATATAAGAGGAGACTTAAGAACCTAAATATGTACACCCTAGAAGAGATCAGTAGGGGGGGGGGGGGGGCAGAAACATGATATAGAAATTTAAATATCTTAAAGGTATTAATGCTTTAGAAGGAAACCTGTTTCAGTGGCTCTGGGAGAGAGGGTAAAGTAGATAGGTGCATAAGTGGTATTCTCTACCCTCCCAGTCATGAATAAAGAGCTGGGCAGGGAAACTCGCATTCTGGAGATTAATGAATGGCTGCAGAGATGGTGCTCATGAGAACGTTTAGGCTGCAAAAACCCATGGGAGAGGAAATTCTTCTAAGCATGAAATATGAGTGGGATATGGGAATGATTATATCTGATCTTAAGATGATCAAACAGGTGGGTGAAGTCAAGAGATTCTTGGGTGAATAGGGAGAGGGAATCTTTGGCAATAAAAAGGATGTGATATTGTCCTTTTAGATGTCCCTGTGAAACCTCATTTAGAATACTGTGTACAGTTCTGGAGATCACACCTTCAAAGAGATATAAACTGATTGGAGTTGGTCCAGAGAGTGGCTACTAAAATGGTCTTCTTTCTAAAGTATATCAATGGAAACGAGGGGTCATGGAATGAGGGTGATCTAAGGAAACATTTCTTCACAGAGAAGGGTAGTGGATGCATGGAATAGCCTCCCTGTAGAGATGATAGACAAGGACAGTATCTGAATTCAGGAAAGAATGGCATAAGCTCAGAGGATCTCGGAGGTAGTGATAAGAATTGTAAGCTGCATTAGTTGGTGTCTATGAACACATTAGATGGGCCATAATGGTCTTTTTCTACAGTCACATTTTTAGATTTCTATGTTTTAATGAAAGGAAGTTGTGGAACTAGGGCATCATGATGTGATGCTCCAAACGTGTCTTAGGATCAACATCAGAAAACCCTTTTTCACAGCATGGGTGGTGCATGCCTGGAATGTCTTCCCGGATGACGTTTTAGAGATTAAAATGGTAACAGAATTAAAAAAAAAACAAAAACCCATGGGATATACACAGAGGATTACTGGTTGCAAGATGATGGGAATGAAGCACTGGGGTAACTTGTACAGAGTGGTGGGTACTGCCCACAACATTGTACTTCCAAGAAGGCATTAGAGATAACTGGCATGGAGCAGCAATTACAGTCCAAAAACAGCATTGCCAATACCTTGGGCTTACTAGAAATCATTCAGGTTATCTCCATGGAGCTGTGGTTACAATCCTAAACAAAAGTGGTATAATGGGACTGGGCCTCCAGGAAGGCAGGGGGATGTGCATGGAGGGATCATGACTAATCCCAAACTTTAATTGATATTAACATGGAAGGGGCCTACTAGCAGAGATGGTAGAGACCAGCACTATAGCAGATTTTGGACAATCTTGGGAGGATGTGGAGTAGTAGGAAAAGGGGAGATCATTTAAAAGTTGTGGAGAGAGGGAGTTGATGTTAGGTTGCATGTGGGAACTGATATGCGCATCTGCCCAAATGCGCAAACCTCATTTGGACAGACTGGATGGGCCGTTTTGGTCTTTCTCTGCTGTCATTCACTATGATCCTGTGTTACGAACTGTAACAGAGATGATGGCAGAAAAAGAACAATTGACTCATCCAGTCTACTCAGTAAGCAAGTTTATAATACTGCTACCTCTTGTTCCATGCTTTTTAGTGGATATTGTGCCATCAGCATGCTTGTGGGGGTGTCATTTTGAGTCATTTTGGGAAGTGGTACATTCAAAAGGAATTGGGCTTCCAAATTGAAGGTCCCAGCACTATTCAGAGAGGTGTTATTGTGTGGAGGGACAAGTTGGTGCTCCTGTTATAATCCAGATTGATTTATATTTTTGGAATGTTTTGGCAGAGTTTTACCAAGTGATTTTTGCTGCCTGAATCATGAGTTGTTAGCTGGTTCTTTTTGCTTGCTTGGAACAAAGGTGTAAAACTGGGGAACCTGTCCAGAATTACTCATTTATTAGACTACATGGCACCTGCTCTAATAAATACAACCAATCTTTGCCAGGTCCTCCTATATGCGTTGTCTACAACATACACTGGCTGTTGGCTGTGTTGGGATGATCTTTTCCAGCTACAAAATTGGATTTTTGCTAGTCAACAAAACTGCTGAGTATTAAATTGCTGAAATGATTTCAGAGAGCCAGATGTAGATTAGGATGGTGGCACTCAAAGTAGGTACGGCAGTACTATTTGGTACTTAAATCTGTATTTTATTTATTTTTGAATAGCGATAATAGACTCCAGAGCTGTGTGTTTTTAAATGACTATTGCACTGCAGACATCTTTACCCAACAATAGGTATGGTTACTCCTTCGTCCACCTTGTTGAATGCTAGCTGGATAATTTGATTGGATCCCCCTCGCTGGTAAAATCACTTCATTGGCTCCCAATCTCCTATTGCACCACTTTCAAATGCCTGCTCCTGATATATAAGGCACTGAAGGGTCTCGCGCCCCCTACCTCTGCAGTTGATGCTCTGTATACACGGTCTCCTACTCTCTGCCTAGCCCTCGCCCCCAGGGAAAGGCAGCAGGAGAGAGAGAGGACATTTGCTGCCTGTGTCCTTCCCTCTGGACCTCTTGAAACCTGGCTCTTTACAGAAACCTTCAGCCCGTGAGCATGGCCCGCTGGTTCTTCCTTCCCCTCACTTGTTTTTCCTTGTTTTCCTCCAGAGCGCCTCTCCCTCCTTTCCGTACCATTGCTTTCTGACCTTTTTCTCGTAGGTTATGATCTTTACTGCTGCCCTGTTTGTTCTTCCTCGAGCGCTTTGTAATTCCCTGGCAGGGAAGAGTGAAATAAATGATGATAATGTTGACCTGCACTCCCCTGACTGTACAGGCTTCACTATTGCTCTTACTCCTGTAAAAACAGACCTAGCACCTGAAAACGTCATTTATTCAGCTTCAGAGCAATGAGGTATCCGGAAACAAATGAACTGGAGGCTGTGAGCAGTGTTGGTAACTAAAATCCAGCTGAGTATGCTCCGTGAAGGTAGCACGGCTGCCTCTGAGTGAGTGAGTACCCTGGCATCTTGGGAATTAATTTTTAAAGCATTTAGCATATTATATGGCAGGGGCTTTCAGTACTTAAAGCTCCAGTTACACTGCCAGAGTTACACTGCCAGAGTCTTTAAGAATACCATTTCTTACTCTGATTTGACTCTCCATTACCGATGAGAGATTAGTATGCATTAATTTTATCTGTGAATGTTGTCATTTGAGCTGCTTAGAAGTGTGGTTAATGGAGCATAAACATCTTTCAAAAGAAGTAAGCAAGCCCAAGGATAGGTCCGTTTTGTGTTATAGCGCTTATATCTCTTTCATCAGAATGACTACAAATCTTTCTCCTAATCCTATCGCATCACTCTGGGTACTACGTGTACTGCGGGTACTTCGTGGTGCAGATGTGCCCTGCTGCTTTCTGATGAGGCACCAGACAAACCTTTCTCTTCTCTCTTCCCACCTATGCATCCTTTCTCCTTCCAGAGTCCCTTCTTTGTAGAATGAGACCTGACATTGGAGCACACTGAAGGAGTTAACCCCTGGCTTTTTAGCAGTCCACCAAAATGCCAGTTATTTATGTTGCTATACTGTGTTCTTTTTGTTAACCCAAGGTCTTGACAAACAATTGGCATTGTGTTATTTCAATAAAACCTAATGCTTTCCGAGTAAATGTGACCTTCTTTTGTTTTGGAAGAATGCCTCTGCTTGATGCCAGGCAGTTCTCAGACCCAGCATCCAAGGTATTTATAGACTGTCTCATGTTAGGGCTTTCTGTGTACAAGATTTCATTATTTGTTTTTACTTAGGTTGAAACAATGAAATAAAGCAGTGCCTTGGTGTACTGCTTACCATTGTTTTACACTTTTGGTTTTGTTCCTCTGTCTAAATGAAAGTTACTTACATTTCCATCCTGCTGTATTAATATTCCAGTACTGGCTTCTGACTTGCTGGGCGAGGATCTTTTTTGAAATAAACTTGCATTTGTGGGGCCTTAAGCACCTCTTCTAACCAATTGTGAGGGTCGGTCGGGGAAGAACTGAGCACTCCTGATCTAATCCTTTGCAAGCTCTGGGCTTTAGCACCAGGTTGTAGCTCCAACCACCTGACCTATTCGATCTGCACAGCCAGTCCTTGCTGCACTGTTAAGGATACATCTCGGCTGCTAGTGGTAGAGTCTGACTGCTTGGAAGATGTCGCTTCTTATCCAGGATTGTATTTATCTTCCATCTTGAGTATATGGACATACAAGATTTCCTATTCAGCTCATACCCAGCACCCATGTTGAACCCCAAAGCTGGTGCCCACAAACATGGCCTCCCTGTGTGGCCTCCCAGACAAAGCCAGCTATCAGGCTGATACAGTACAGTGCACTCTGGTGGAGCGCACTGTTAGCCCGCGATTGGCCGCGCGTTTTCGACGCTCTATTTTTACCCCTTATACAGTAAGGGGTAATAGCGCGTCGAAAACGCGCGGCCAACCCCCCTGAAACTAATAGCGCCCTGCAACATGCAAATGCATTTTGATGGGCCTGTTAGTTATTCCCGCGCCATACAGAAAGTAAAATGTGCAGCCAAGCTGCACATTTTACTTTCAGAAATTAATGCCTGCCGGCACCGGGAAAGTGCACAGAAAAGCAGAAAAAAAACTGCTTTTCTGTACACCCTCCGACTTAATATCATAGCGATATTAAGTCAGAGGCCCTAAAATTAAAAAAAAAATAAATTCAAAATCGGCCCGCGGGTCAGAAGACGGATGCTCAGTTTAGCCGGCGTCCGTTTTCCGAACCCGTGGCTGTCAGTGGGTTTGAGAACCGACACCGGTAAAATTGAGCGTCGGCTGTCAAACCCGCTGACAGCCGCTGCTTCTGTCAGAAAGGAGGCGCTAGGGACGCGCTAGTGTCCCTAGCGCCTCCTTTTACCGCGGGCCCTCATTTAAATACTTGATTGCGCACCCAGAAGAGTGGCCTGGGCGCGCGTTGAGAGAGCGGGTGCTGGCTCTCCCGCGGGATTTACTGTATCGGCCTGTATGTGAGCATGTGCATGAGAGCTTGCAGCCTGCCAAATAGATGGCAGCTGTTGGTTTAATTCTGTTGTTGCAGGCTAAATCCGTGTCTTGCTAAACGAATTTAGATAGGTCTCGATTTACCCGTTTTCCTCTGGACACCATCTCTTTCATGTTCATTTTGTTTTTCCCTGTTGCCTCAGGATGATGGCCAAACGGGCAAGCCAGGAAGGAACAGAGTGCAAAAAAACCCACAAGTCTATATGTTCTGTACAATTTCGAAATTGCCCATTTTTTGCCCAAGGCTTTAATTTCCTGTGACTTTTGTAAAGGGGAAAAAAAAATATCTGCAAACCTTCATCCCTTAAATTTAGCCCTGAAGTGTAAAAGTCTTGCAGTGCGTTCTACTTGCTTGGCATTTAATGTGGAATTTTTTTTCCCTTACAGAATTTGCAGGAAATTAAAGCCTTGGACAAAAGCTGTGGTGTATCAAAACTGTGATTGCCAACTGCCCAGAAATGCTTTGTTTTTCTCTTTTGCCTGATTTATAAATCTGGTACTTAGATCCTTGGCCCACCTTCCTTCTTTGCTGCCTGGTTGAAAGCCTCCCTTCCTTATTACGTCTGGCAGGTGATGTTAAAGTTTGAGGAGTTTAAATTTTATTTTAAATACAAGTATAGAAAGTGTACTCCTACTAAGCGTACACATGTGGGAGCGACATTCTTGTAAAGGGCACCTAACTGGTGAATAAGCCCTAATACGGGCAGAATGCAGAAAAAAAATTCCAGAAGGTAATATATCTGACACTGTTTCTGCATTCCTTACAGTCAAGTCTTATATGAACTCAAGTGCTAAACTATACATTATCAGTTCATTCTTGCCCCAAAGTAATAAGTTGAACTGGGCTGCGTGCACATTGTTTGTGCATAAAGCTTCATTCCTGATGCAACAAGTTCAGCACACGGAACTAGGAGCAAAACTGTGCACACAACCAAGTGTGCTTCTATGCCAATCCCATGTTAATCATGACATTAGCTATTACTCCTCAGTGCAGGGAGGTGCCTGGGCTTAACTTCTGTCGTCTTAACACTGGAAATTTTAAATCCTGGTCAGAGTAATGTTCCTGGGACCAGTTTTAGTGAATGGAGTTGAAACTAGAGTTAGTAGTGCGGGGGCCCTGCACTTGGCTTTTATGTGCAGAAAACACAGTTTGTGCATAAATCCTGTTTCTATGCACATTATGAGGGCAACCTTCAAACCTGCTTATGTCAGCTCATTTATACTTGTATATGAGTACACAGAGTTGCTACTGTATTTTATAACCAGCATGGAAAGGTTATAAAATACGAGTACATATGCTTCGGTATGTCTAAACCACAAGCTGCGTAAGTTTGGAAACAGAGAGAAGAATTAAATGGACAATTTTCTCAGTGGAAATGTGTATAAAGTGACGTGCCTGAAGGATCTGTACTAGGAGCTGTGCTTTTCAATACATTTATAAATGATCTGGAAAGGAATACGAGTGAGGTAATCAAATTTGCAGATGATACAAAATTATTCAGAGTAGTTAAATCACAAGCGGATTGTGATAAATTGCAAGAGGACCTTGTAAGACTGGAAAATTGGGTATCCAGTTGAAATTTAATGTGGATAAGTGCAAGGTGATGCATATAGGGAAAAATAACCCATGCTGTAGTTACATAATGTTAGGCTCCATGTTAGGTTCCATATTAGGAGCTAGGGAGCACTCCATGAAGTTAGCATGTAGCACATTTAAAACTAATCGGAGAAAATTCTTTTTCACACAATGCACAATTAAACTGTGGAATTTGTTGCAGGGGATATGGTTAGTGTAGTTATTGTAGCTGGTTTGGATAAGTTCTTGGAAGAGAAGTCCATTATCTGCTATTAATCAAGTTGACTTAGAAAATAGCCACTGCTATTACTAGCATCAGTAGGGATATACTTCGTTTTTGGTTATTTGCCAGGTACCTGTAGCCTGGATTGGCCACTGTTGGAAACAGGATGCTGGGCTTGATGGACCCTTGATCTGACCCAGTATGGCAATTTCTTATGTTCTTAAGGACTTATCCGACTAACTAGTGGCACATAGCCGAATAAGTCCGAAAAGTGCTATTTAGATGGACAAGTGGTGTTTTTCAGGCTATGTACGCCTGCTGCTACTCAGCCGGATAAATCGGAATATAGCCAGATAAGTGTTGCTACTTATCTGAATAAGTTCAAATTTGTCCGTCTAAATAGGGGAAAAGGTGCTGCTTAGCCAGATAAGTTGGAAATTAGCCAGATAAGTATGTGCAACTCATATAAGTATGAATATGAACTATATATATATATATATATATAGTAGCTACTGTGGTATCCTAGAATATATATGATTATGCAATAGAATAAGTACTCGCTATAGTGTTGATCTAGAACATAAGATATGTCATACTGTGTCAGACCAAGGGTCTATCAAGCCCAGTATCCTGTTTCCAACAGTGGCCAATCCAGGCTACAAGTATCTGGCATGAACCCAAACATTAGATAAATCACAAGCTACTGTTGCTTATTAATTACCATAATAGCAGTTTATGGCTTTTTCTTCTAGGAACTTTTCCAAACCTTTTTTTAACTCAGTTACACTAACTGATGTAACCACATCCTCTGGAAATGAATTCTAGAGCTTAACTAGGCTCAGAGTGAAAAAGAATTTTCTTCGATTTGTTTTAAATGAGGAATTTGTTAACTTCATGGAGTGCCCCCTGGTCTTTGTATTATCTGAGAGAGTAAATAACCAATTTACATTAACTTGTTCAAGTGCTTTCATGATTTTGTAGACTTCTATCATATCCTACCTCAGTCGTCTCTTCTCCAAACTGAACAGCCGTAACTTCTTTAGCCTTTCCTCATAGGGCAGTCGTTCCATGCCTCTTATCATTTTGGTCACCCTTCCTGCACTTTTTCCAGTGCAGTTATATCCTTTTGGAGATGCGGTGACCAGAATTGCACTCAGTATTCAAGGTGAGGTCTCGCCATGGAGCGATACAGAGGCATTATGAAAACCTCCATTTCCTGGCGTGTAGCCAGATGGACTCAGAACGAATGGGTATAGTATGCTCGTGCTAGCAGTTGGAGACGGATCTGACGTCAGCACGGGTATATATACCCCCACAGGAAGCGTAGCAACTCAGTAATTTCCGTCTCCAAAGCAGTTTGGAGAGCCTGCACGCTCGCTGAGCGTGTTTCCAATCTACTTTCTACTTTCTTCTTACTAAATTTCTACTGCGACATCGAGCCCCGCACTCCTGCGGTGATACCCTTGGGGTCCCTCCCCCAGTCGAGTTTCCCGGGGTGATTTCCGCGATCCCCCGGAGGTTTAAGACCTCGGTCCGGTGGCCGAATCGCGGCAGGGACGTAGCCCCCGGGCGATGCTCGGGCGTGGCGAGCGAGGTGCCTCGGTCCCGGCGTGGACGAGGCAGCGGGTGCATATCCTCAAACGCGGCAGTGAAGGTACTTGCCCTCTTCCCCCGCAGCCGGAGACCGCCCAGGTTCCAGCCAGGAAGTGCCGAGGATCAGGTAAGGCGTACATCTCTTACTTTTGGTCTCCAAGGATCGAGGATCGGCGGCGTGGCCTGTACGCGGCACGCCATGGAGGGCGCCATTTTGTTGGCCTTGTTCAGGTATTGAGCGCCCATGATAGGCGCCTGTCTATGACTAAGCGCATATTATATACATCATTGTGCATATATTGCTGACCGCTTATTGCTGAGAGCATATTGCATACCATTGTGTGTATATGGCTGCCGCTTATTGCTGAGAGCATATTGAATACCATTGAGCGTGTATTGCTAACAGCATATTGCTGAGAGCATATTGAATTCCATTGAGCGTATATCGCTGACCGCATATTGCTGAGAGCATATTGGATATCATTGAGCGTATATTACTGCCGCATATTATTAAGCGCCTGGTGTATTAAGCGCCTGGTGTATTAAGCGCCTGTTCTGTTCAGCGTATATTGCTATTGCATAGTATTAAGCGCCTATTCTATTGAGCGCCTGTTGTATTAAGCGTATATTGCTGCCGCATATTATTGTGCGCCTGTTATATTAAGCGTATATTGCTGCCGCATATTATTGTGCGCCTTCCTGTATCATCTTGTCAGTAAAACTTTAAATGAATATGCTCTTTCCTGGAATGATATGGCAGCAATGAATAGTGACTCAGCTTCCTACTGCTCAAAGTTCACACAGGATATAATTTCATGCTGAAAAGCTAGAAAACCTTTCTTCCTAACTTGAGTTGCTTGAGCAAGATCAGGGAAAATCCTCACTGATTGACCATAAAACAAAGAAGGAAACTTTCTAAAGTAATTACGCATCACAAATTTGTGAAGTTTTCAAGCATTCCAGTAAAACAAAAACCTCTTATATCATTTGTGAAGAGATCATGTTTGAATGCAGCATTCCAATTCCTGTTATACCAGCAAGATTGTTTAGTTTGTTTTTGGCTGCACAAAGTATGCAAAAAGCACAGCGGGTCTTAATATGTCTTTTAGATCGCAAACAGTTCAACAGTGGAAAAGCCAAAAAACTGAAATGCAAGCAACTAACAAGAAGCTAGGCAAAACCTTTGTACAAAACTTGAATTTCTGATTGAAACACTTCAATCATTGTATGAAGCACAGAAAAAACTGGAATACTGCTGTTCTGAGCAAGCTGCTTTCTCTAATACTGATAGCCAAACCATTCAACGCTTATCACTAAAGAACTTACTTGCACATGTACATCCGGAGAGATTCCAGAAAAAAAGCAACCCACATCTTTTCACGTCCGTGTTGCGATTGGTGAGTAGGAGACATATACAAATTCTTCTCAAATTTTTCATAAAGAGCTATAACAGGAATGGGTACTCTGTCCCCTGAAGCTTTTCAACGCAATGCATCATTCTGGAAAGCAACCATGCTGTTGACCATCATCACAAAAGTGCAGCTTCAAAGGTTAAATTTCAAGACTATTATCGTGTTATGTCACCTTTTGTGGCTTCAAATGAAGAAAGTGATAAACTGGAAAGTGAGTTCCATGTATACATGTGATGCCTATTCCAGACAGCAGCATCATCGCTCCTCTTGAATTCTGGAAATCCACCGCAGCGACTTTCCAATTTTGAGCTGTGTCCCATCTGGCTCAGCTGATGTGGCGTTTTTCCTCTATCCAAGACTCAGAGACTAAGAAAAGGCAGAAATATTAAATACTTCAGTTTGGTGTTCACTAAAGAAGACCCTGGAGAAGGACCATTGCTGATAGACAAGATTGTAGATGGAGATGGGGTAGATGAAACTCCATTTATGGAACAATGTAGGGGAAGAGCTAGGCAAACTGAAAATGGGCAAGACCATGGGGCCAGATGAGGTACATCCTAGGATACCAAGGGGGTTCAGAGATGTGCTGTCGGGTCCGCTGAAGGACCTTTTCAATAGATCCCTGGAACAGGAGTGGTGCCATGGGATTGGAGTAGAGTGGTGGTGGGCATGCTTCACAAGAGTGGTAACAGAGAGGAAGATGGAAACTACAGGCTAGTTAGCCTTACATTGATGGTGGGAAAATTAATGGAGACACTGCTGAAGGAAAAGGATAGTGGACCATCTACAAACTGGTGGGTTGCTGGACCCGAGGCAGCATGGATTCACCAGGGGAAGAACCCGTCAGCAAATCTGATTTTTTTGATTGGTTAGCTAAAGAATTGAATTGAGCGAGCACTTGATGTGATCTACTTGAATTTCAGCAAAGTTTTTGATACAGGCCTGCATAGGAGGCTTGTGAATAAAATGAGAAGCTTGGGAGTGAGCATCTGTGATGGTGTGGATTACAAACTGGTTGACTGATAGGAAGCAGTGAATAATGGTAAATGGGACCTACTCTGAAGAGAGAGCCATGTTAGGCAGAGTGCCACAGGGATCAGTGTTAGGATCGGTTCTGTTCAATATTTTTGTAGCGACATTGCAGAAATGATAGAAGGTAAAGTATGTCTATTTGCGGATGATATTAAGATCTGCAATAGAGTGGACATGCCTGAAGGCATAGATAGAATGAAAAGAGACTTAAGAAAGCTTGAAGAGTGGTTGAAGATCTGGCAGCTGGGATTCAATTTCAAGAAGGGCAGAGTTATGCATCTGGGATACAGTAATCCAAAAGAGCTGTTTGTGATGGGGGGTGAAGACTGATATGTACGGACCAAGAGAGAGATCTTGGGGTGATAGTGCCTGGGGATCTGAAGATGGCGACGCAATGTGACAAGGCGATAGCTAAAGCCAGAAGAATGCTGGGCGGCGTAGAGAGAGGAATAACCAGTAAGAAAAAGGAGGTGAGTGGAGTGGTAGCCTAGTGGTCAGAGCAATGGGCCCTGAACCAGGGAAGCAAAATTACCTCTCCCTCTGACAAAAATAAATGTGGTGAATAACTTTTGCTCTCTATAGAGGTTAGAGCAGTGGGCTGCAAACTAGGGAAGCCAGCGTCCAAATCTCACTGCAGCCACTTGTGACCTTGGACAAGTCACTTCACCCTCCATTGCCCCAGGTATGAAGTTAGATAGCAAGCGTTCTTGGATAGGGAAACATCTACAGTAACTGAATGTAATCAGCTTTATTTTGGCAGTTGACGAGGTCCGAAAGGCTTATCTGCATACTGTTCCCAGCATCCCCTGGGAGAGGACACCATAGGTCACAGTGAGCAATCCAGGCTTTGAACTCCACAGCCCCAGCTTCCAGAGGCCTTGCACCCTTTGTAGTAGAAGAGGACTGGAAGCACATTTAAAACTAATCAGAGAAATTTGTTTTTTCACTCAGTGCACAATTAAACTCTGGAATTTGTGGCCAGGGGATATGGTTAGTGCAGTTAGTGTAGCTGGGTTTAAAAAAGGTTTGGATAAGTTCATGGAGGAGAAGTACATTCACTGCTATTAATCAAGTTGACTTACGGAATAGCCACTGCTATTACTGGCATCAGTAGCATGGGATCTACTTAGTGTTTTTGGGTACTTGCCAGGTACTTGTAGCCTGGATTGGCCACTTTTGGAAGCGAGATACTGGGCTTGATTTTATTTATTTGAAAGTTCTTATATACCACCTCCGAAGTTCGGAGTGATTTACAAAGAAAACGTACATAATATTCTGAAAGATGATAAAATAGAATAAACCAATAAAAATATATAAAATTTAGAGAGAATAAAATAAAAATATATAAAACTAGAAACAATACTGGCTAAATAGCAATGGGCAGGGAGTTGACAGAGAAAATGAAGAAGTGAAAAAATCCAGGCCCTTGGTCTGACCCAGTATGGCAATTTATTATGTTCTTATGCCCTTGTAGAGGCCTCATCTGGAATATTGTGTTCAATTCTGGAGCCTGTATCTAAAAAATAATAGAGACAGGATGGAGGCGGTCCAGAGAAGAACAACAAAAATGGTTTAGGGTCTGCATTGGAAGACCTATGAGGAGAGGCTCAAGGATCTCAATATGTATACCCTGGAAGAGAAGGAGGTACAGGGGAGATATGACACAGACCTTCAGAAACATAAAAGGTTTGAATGATTTATGGTCTTTGAACCTTTTCCATTGGAAAGAAAACAATAGAACTAGGAGTCATGAAATGAAACTCCAGGGGGGATGATGATAACATAAGAACATGCCACACTGGGTTAGACCAAGGGTCCATCAAGCCCAGCATCCTGCTTCCAACAGTGGCCAATCCAGGCTATAAGTACCTGGCAAGTACCCAAAAACTAAGTCTATCCCATTCTACTGATGCCAGTAATAGCAGTTGCTATTTTCTAAGTCAACTTGATTAATAGCAGGTAATGGACTTTCTCCTCCAAGAACTTATCCAAACCTTTTTTAAACCCAGCTTCACTAACTGCACTAACCACATCCTTTGGCAACAAATTCCAGAGTTTAATTGTGTGTTGAGTGAAAAAGAACTTTCTCCGATTAGTTTTAAATGTGCTACATGCTAAGTTCATGGAATGCCTCCTAGTTCTTCTATTATTCGAAAGAGTAAATAACCGATTCACATTTACCCATTCTAGACCTCTCATGATTTTAAACACATCTATCATATCCCCCCTCAGCCGTCTCTTCTCCAAGCTGAACAGTTCTAACCTCTTTAATCTTTCTTCATAGGGGAGCTGTTCCATCCACTTTATTATTTTGGTCGCCCTTCTCTGTACCTTCTCCAACTATATGTCAAGCCTGGAATGCCCTTCCAGAGTAGGTGTGAAGAAGAAAACAAAGAATTCAAAAGTCCATAGGATAAACACTATGGATCTCTAAAGGCTAGAGGACAGAAATGAGATAAGTGTGCAGGAGGGTAATCTTGCTGGCACGGTGGTTACTACCCTTAGCAGAAGGCATAGAGATTACTACCCTTAACCAATATGCTTTGAAGCTTTTAATGCAACTGCAACATTGCTTCCTGCTTAGAGGAAAAGAGGAATTGGATTCAGAGAACAGAGGGCCCCGAGTTCCATGAATGGGAATACTGATACGCAGACATAAGAGAAAAATCACAGGACTGTTTCTATGGCTAAGTCCTAAAGGAAATGAAGAAAGCATGCATGGGGGTAACTTGCTGGTACAGCGGTTAACACTCTTAACCAATAAGCCTTCATACTTTTTGATTTAACTTCAACATTGATGTCTGTTTCAACGGCAGGAGGAAAAGGAGTATTGGATTCAGACAGCAATCAATGAGAGCCCTGACTTTTATGGTCTGGGAAACTGCTAAGCATGGGGGTAACCTGCACGGAGAGGCAGTTACTACCCTTAACACAGCGGTTCTCAACAGGTGTGTCGCAGCACACTAGTGTGTTGCGAAGCACCAGCAGGTGTGTCTGCACCCAATGCCCTTCCCCCTCCTTTCACCTCAGCGAGACAAGTACTGCTGCCATTCCTGCTCGGGCTATCAGCACATTCAAGCCTCGAGGGGGAATGGCAGCAGTGTTTGTGGAGGCCGGCAATAGGAACATGACCTTTTCTTCTTCCCGCCCCTGTGGCCTGGAAAAGGAAGTGATGTTTACTGGGCACTCAGGAAGAAGAAAAGGCCATGCATACATGCTGCTGCTGCAGAAATTGCATCCCAAGGCTCTCCCGGGCCCCGGTACACTCAGCAGTTTGCCTGTGCTGCGATCATGGTGGCACAGAGCAGTCAGCTGAAAATGTGGCTGCCGGGATTTCCTGCCGCGCAGCTGTTGGGGAAATCTCATCCATTAGCTGCCTGGACATGGAGATGAAGATCAATGCTGGCTGGCCACTTTGCCAGGGGCTGCAGGAGTACGGTGTTGCTGCCCCCCCCCCCCCCCCCCCCCCCCCCCCCCCGCCTGGCTCTGACCTCCCCTTCTCTCGCCAGTGCAACACCAGCAAGAAAACATAAAAATAATAATCAAATTGCAAAAAATAAAAAACTGGGGTGGGGAGAAGAAAAAGCATAGAATTACATTTTAGGCTGACTGCTCTGTGCTGTGATACCAGCACAAGCAATTAGCCGAGTGCTGCCTTCTTACCACTGCGGGGCAGGGAGGTAATTCCTGCTGCAGTTTCTAGCCTGTCAGGACTGTGCTTTTAATAGCAGCATACCGGCTACCTTGTGCTATAGCTGCCATGTGTGCTGTGGGTGGGGGTGGGTGTGAGTGAGTGAGACAGAGAGAATGAGCCAGAATGTGTGTGTGTGTGTGTGTCTGTGTGTGTAAATAAGAGAGAAAACGTGTGAGAGCAAGATACTACCAGGAAAGTCACTGGTGTGTGTTAGAGAAAGAGATTGGTCAGGGACGTGACTGGTGTGTGAGAGAGAGAGACATTGGTCAGGGAGGTGACTGGTGTGTGTGTGTGAGAGAGAGACATTGGTCAGGGAGGTTACTCTGAGTGTGTGAATGTGTGTGTGTGAGAGAGAAAGACATTGGTCAGGGAGATGACGTGTGTGTGAGAGAAATAGATTGGTCAGGGAGGTGACGTTTGTGTGTGAGACGAAGAGATTAGTCAAGGAGGTGATGTGGTGTGAGAGAAAGTTTGGTGTGTTTGAGGGAAAGAAAGATATTGGTCAGGGAGATGACTGGTGTGTGAGAGAGAGAAAAAGTGTGTTTGTGTGTGTGAGACAGACTAGTCATGGGCCCTAAAGAAAAAGAACATGAGGACAGAGCTTCAGCAGCCCTTGCTGCTTCTGGTGAGTGCTATTGGCCTACAAGTAGGAGTAGGAGAGTTACTGGAGAGGGTAAGTAAAGGTGGCTTTTTAAGTTTATCTTTCTTGATTGACTGCCATTTTAATTATTGGATATTATGTGATGTCTGCTGTTAGAAATATTGTATTGGTGTTTAGATAATTTTTAATAATTTTGAAAATTTTTAATGATTGGATGATGTTCCATTTATCAGTTGTTTTGAAACATTTATTATATTCTAGTTTTAGAATTATTTTATATGTCTTGAGGAATGTATAAATAGAAATGTGGAGACAAAAACTGAACTGGAAACAGCAAGAAGCCAAACTCTGTATGCCGTGCAATAACGCAAAAACAAAAACATTAGCTTTATGGTCACTTTATTCTGTTTTTGGTGAGGGTCTGTCTGTGATCTGCGTGTGTGACTCAGCTAAGGGTGTTCTGCAAGCTTGTAGTTTCTTGGTAGGGATCTATAGCAGCTTGGCTTGTTCTGTTTTCCAAATAGGAGATGTATTGGTGTTTAGGGTCTGGTGTAACTTTTTCAGTGCTGCCTTTTCATAGGTAGGGTTATTACTGTTTGAGCACCATAAAGCAGGTGTATCTTTGTGCACATTAGTTTGTGTACATTATTGCAGATCCTGGAAGTCTGTTAGGTGCTATATTTCTGTTTTGCACAGAATGCATAGTGGTGTTTCTGGGTTTCCATTCCAGTTTCTGTTTCCGTATTTGTAATTTGTGGTCTTTGGGTACTTGTTGAAGGTCAATTCTATGTGTGTGACAGAGGTGAAGTATTTTACCAGCATGTAGGCATTTGTATTAATATTATTTGTTGTGTTTTCTCAATAGAACATGCATTGGTGGTAAATTACTGTTTTTTCATAAGGAGGGCTATTGCACCTGGTAGGAGAGAGTGTTTATGTTGCTGTTACTGAGATGACACCAGAAATATCTCATTTGTATGGTAAATTGAACGGAGAATGTCCTAGTTCTGTTCTGTAGCCATTGTTGGGGGGGTCAGGGTGGATCCTGTAGATACAGAGTATATGGTTTCATTTAGCCCTGTGATGGTCACGTGTTCAGTGTGTCACGCATGTGAGAACCATCTGTCAGGTATGTCCCAACAGAAAAAAGGTTGAGAACTACTGCCTTAACAGCAGAAACTATCTTGGGAAGCTTGCTGGGCAGACTGGATGGACCACTGGTTCTTTTCTGCTGTCATTTCTTTGTTTCAGTGTAGAAGAACTAAAAAAGATAACCAATGAGGAAAAATAATTCTAATACACTAAAGTAGGGGAAATTAGTATCAGAAAAATTGTGCTCTATATCAAATAATCCACAGGCTCTTGCCTGCAGTGGGCTTCAACCAGTATCATACAAGAGCACCCAGTTCATGTCATATACTTTTTCCCATATGTACAAAAACTAACCAAAAAACTTTTATTAGTCACTTTTTTAAAATTGTGTTAAGGTTAGAAATTTACTAAAACTTTTTTTTGATACATACCTTTTATCGAGCAAATTTACTTTTTCAATTTCCAACCTCACAAGCGGGTGCTTAAAACTTAATCCCACAAATCTCCCAACATTGACATTGTTTCAGTGGTAATCATGTCTGATTCAGGGGAACCAAATTTATCTATGAAAAAGGCACAAAACATTGTTCATTAGCACAATTTCTGTATCTTTCCCATTTCCAATATCTGCTAAAAAGCTACCCCAATGAAACATACTCTCTATATTGACCATTCAGGCTCTAATACAACCTCAAAAAATGGCGGAAAACGCTCACCAAACACATTCATTTTTAAACTCAGATTACTGAAAATGCACTAGTCACAACTTTTTCAGTCTGTTTCATAAGAAAATGGACCAATCCACATCTTTATTCAGACCCTCCGGGTGTACTGTTTTTAAAGTGAAAATCCACTGTTGCTCAATTTGTAATATCTGGCGATTACAATCACCACCCCTTCCATCAATCCTCAACAATGACTGTAAAAGAACAGATCTTCAAACTTGTGGTCTAAATCAAGACAATGTCGCACTAGAGGAACCTCTACATTTTTACACTTAATTGCACTCTGATGTTCAATCATACGGGTTTTAAGCTGGTGCATTGTCCTTAGGTTTGCAAACCTAAGGTAAAAACTTTGCTCTTTGAGTAAACATATATATTATTTGGTGCCCTTGCCAATTATATGTAGGGAAGACAATGTGGCAGCTTAAAACCTGTATGATTGAACATCGGAGTGCAATTAATCAACAGATTATTATATCAGCCCCTCTGGTGATTTGTCTCCTGACACTAGGACACAAACAGATGGATAGTCAGAATCTCAGCTGACAGACAGATCTCTGAAGAAAGATGCAATGCAGGAAGATGGAATGAGGAGAGAATTAAGGTGATTCCCTTCTGCCAACCCAAAACAAATCAGGAATCTGCTGGGTTCTTATGGCCTACATTGACCACTGTCCCAGAGAGGATGCTGGGATTTATGGACCTTAGGTCTGTCCTAACATGGCATTTCTTATACTCTTATACTCTTAGGTAACCATATGTGTTACAGTAAAGACTGGAGACCATTTCAGCAGCTACCTTCTGGACTAGCTCCATCCTGTTTATATACTTTAGAAGGTGAGTCTCCAGAATTATGCAAATTAGGTCTCACTAGAGTTTTTTGCAGGACAATGTCACCTCCTTTTTTCTGTTGACCATTCCTCTTCCTATGCACCCAAGCATTTTTTGGCTTTTACCCTCATCTATCTGTCTGGCCACCTTGAGATCACCCCCAGATATCCCGGTCTTGTTTCACACATAGAAGAATTTTACCCCTTATACTGTAACACTCTTTTAGGGTTTGTAAGCCCAAATGTATGACCCTGTATTTTTTAAGCATTACATCTTAGCTGCCAGTCTCTGGACCATTTCTCAAGCTTCGCTAGATCCCTCCTCATGTTTTCCAAGTGTCTACCCTTGTACAGTTTTTTGTATCATCCGTAAAAAGATAAACATTAACAGATAATCCTCCTGACATATCACTTTCAAAAAATATCGAATTATTTAATATTCTGCACTTTCAGGTATTTCAAGTAGATTAAAGTGTTTCTCTGTCCCCAGAGGGCTCACAATCTAAGTTTGTACCTGAGGCAATGGTGGGTGAAGTGACTTATCCAAGGTCACAAGAAGCAATGTGTGGAGAGTGACAAAGAAATGGCAGAAATATTAAACAAATACTTCAGTTCGGTGTTCACTAAAGACGACCCTGGAGAAGGATCGTTGCTGGTTAACAAGACTGTAGAGTGGATGGAGCAGACAAAACTCCTTTTATAGAAGAGAATGTATGGGAGGAGCTAGGCAAACAAAGTGGACAAGGCCATGAGACAGGATGAGATACACCCTGGGATACTGAGAAAGCTCAGCTCAGATGTGCTGGCAGGTCAGCTGAACGACATGTTCAATAGGTCCCTGGAAATGAGAGTGGTGCCATGTAATAGGAGAAAAGCGGTGGTGGTCTCACTTCACAAGAGTGGGAGCAGAGAGGAGGCTGGAAACTACAGGCCGGCTAACCTCACCTTAGTGGTGGAAAAATTAATGAAGATGCTGCTGAAAGAAAGTATAGTGAGCTATCTACAATCCGGTTGGTTGCTGGACACGAGGCAGCATGGATTCACCAGGGGAATGTCGTGTCAAACAAATCTGATTTTTTTTTTTGATTGGGTGACTAGAAAATTGGATCAAGGAAGAGCGCTTGATGTGATCTACATGTGAGCGAGCACTAAGATAGTGGAGTGGATTTCAAACTGTTTGACTGATACCCTGTTTCCCCGAAAATAAGACAGTGTCTTATATTAATTTTTGCTACCAAAGATGCACTAGGCCTTATTTTCAGGGGATGCCTAATACCGTTGAGCTCCTGGCTGCCCCTGCGTCAGCCATGCCCCACCAGTGTGCTGTCAGAGAGAGGTAAGAGTGTGCAGCATTCATGGTAGTCAGCTTGGGCTGACTCTGCTGCTTTTGAACCTCTGCACACTGCTTGGAAGGGGTCCCCCGATGGTACTGCCACCATCCCCAGATGTCAGTAATCTTGCTGCCACTGTCACTGCTGCCGCATGGCTATTGGGGAGGTGCCGATTGCTGCTACTGACACTGAAGCCCATTCTGCTGCCTCCTCTGTGCAGGCCCCGTGGGCTTCCACTTCCTCCATGCTGATCTCGTACATTGTGAGATCTGCATAGAGAAAGTGCTATTCTTGCACATTCCCAAAGATTACATGTGCCAATCACTAAAAAGTAATTTATTTTTTTTTACCTTTGCTGGCTGATGTTAGTTTTGTAATCGGTTGGTCACAGGCTTTTTTTTTTTCCACCTTCCCTTTCTTATTTTTTTGCCAATTCCTTTTATATTGTCCTTTTTTCTTCCGTATTTCTTTTCTCTCCATCTTCTTCCCTCAAACACAGTCAGGTTCTCATTCTCACATGCATTTCTCTCTCTCACACACACACAGACTCTCACTGTCACATGCTGTCTCTCATACAATCATTCATACACACAGTCTCTCACTGGCACATGCTGTTTGACGCTCACACACACAGGCTCTCTCTCATTCCCACATGCTGTCTTGCTCAAGCATAGGCTCTCACCGTCACACGCTGTCTCTCTCACACACACAGAGGCTCTCACATGCTGCCTCTGCAAACATTCAGATCCTCACTCCCACATACAATCTCTCAACTCATCTCATACACGCACACACACACCCTCTACAGACCCTCAGCCTCTCTCTCTCACCTCTGGGCCTCCTCTTCGCGGGTCGCCGCAGGATGGGCTCTGCAGCGGCCCTGAACTTCTCGGGCCTCTTCCTCGGCCCTGCTACCGGGCCTCTTCCTCTTCTTGGGCCGCTGCGACTTGGGATTCGCAGCAGCCCGCGGCGGCTCCTCTTCTGCACGCGCTGATGCTCTTTCTCCTTCCTGCCCATGCGGCTCCGGCAACGTTTACTTCCGGGCCGCACAGGCAGGAAGGAGGAAGAGCATCAGCGCATTCGATTGCGCAATCTTTTTCTTCGGGCAAGGAGGCTCAGCGGCCGCATGAGCCTCCTTGCGCCCGGGCGCATCGGCTCCCCTCTGGATACCACTGCAGGCCTCCTCTTCGCGGGTCGCCGCAGGATGGGCTCTGCAGCGGCCCTGAACTTCTTGGGCCTCTTCCTCGCTACCGGGCCTCTTCCTCTTCTTGGGCCGCTGCGACTTGGGATTCGCAGCAGCCCGCGGCGGCTCCTCTTCTGCACGCGCTGATGCTCTTTCTCCTTCCTGCCCATGCGGCTCCGGCAACGTTTACTTCCGGGGCCGCACAGGCAGGAAGGAGGAAGAGCATCAACGCATTTGAACGCGATCTTTTTCTTCGGGCAAGGAGGCTCAGCGGCCGCATGAGCCTCCTTGCGCCCGGGCGCATCGGCTCCCCTCGGGATACCACTGCTCGCGTCTGCCCCTAATACTTTGGAAACTTTATTTTAAAAAAAATGACGTCACAGGATTGACCGGCCCCCCCGGGGGAAGCCCGATCCCCCGATAGGTCAATCCGCCCCTGTTTACAAGGGATGCCTTACTTTCGGGGGAGGTCTTATATTTAAGAATTCAGCAAAATCCCTACTAGGTCTTATTTTTGGGGGATGTCTTATTTTCGGGGAAACACGGTAGGAGAAAGCATGTGATGGTAAATGGAGCCTTCTCTGAAGAGAGATATTGGTGTAAAGTGGTGTGCCACAGGGATCGATGTTGAGACCTGTTCTATTCAGTATCTTTGTGAGTGACATTGCGGAAGGGATAGAAATTAAAGTTTGTCTGTTTTGCGAATGATACTAAGATCTTCAACCATGGTCACGCCTGAAGGATTAGAAAGAATGAAGAATGATTTAAGAAACCTTGAAGAGTGGTTGAAACTTTGACAGCTGGGATTCATTGCCAAGAAGTGCGGTCATGCATCTGGGGTATGGTAATCCAAAAAACCTGTATGTGATGGGGGGTGAAAGATTGATGTTCATGGACCAAAAGAGGAATCTTGGGGTAATAGTGTCTGGTGATCTGAAGATGATGAAACAATGTGACAAGGCGATAGCTAAAGCAAGAAGAATGCTGGGCTGCATAGAGAGAGGAATAAACAGTAAGAAAAAGGAGGTGATAATGCCCTTGTAAAGGTCCTTGGTGAGTCCTCACCTGGAGTACTGTGTTCAATTCTGGAGACTGTTTCATAAGAATAGAGACAGGATGGAGGTGTTCCAGACAAGGGATAGCCAAAATGGTGTGGGTTCTGTATCGGAAGACATATGCGGGGAGGCTGAAGCATCTGAATATGTATACTCTGGAAGAGAGGAGGTGCAGGGGAGATATAAAACAGACCTTCAGATACCTCATAGTTTTTAATGTTGCATGAACTTCAATTTTTCTGTTGGAAAGAAAACCAATAAAACTAGGGGTCACAAAATGAAACTCCAGGGTGGACGACTCAGAACCAACATCAGGAAATATTTTTTCACAGAAAGGTGGAAGATGCCTGGAATGCTCTTCTGGAGGAGGTGGTGAAGATGAAAACAGTTAAAGAATTCAAAGGAGCATGGGCTAAACACTGAATCTCTAAAGGCAAGAGGACAGAAATGAGAAAAGCATGCAAGGGACTTGCTAGTGCGGCAGTTTCTATCCTTAGCGGAAAGCATGGAGATTACTATCCTTAACTAATAAGCCTTGATGCTTTTAAAACATCTGCAACATTGCTCCCCGCTTAGACGGTTAAGAGATGGAATTGAAGGATAGCATGCAGGGGGGTAACTTGCTGGTGCAATAGTTAGTTACTACCCTTAACAGATGCTCCCTACTCAGACTGTGTTGCAACCGTCGCTGCCCAACAGCTTCACTCCGCCAACCTTTCTTTTTCTGCGGCGACTCCTGCTCCTTGTGGACGTCTGGCTACTGCGGCGTTTGCCCACCGTCCTCTCCGGTGTCCCTGGACTGGCTTGGGCGCTGCCTCCCGCCATGCTCCTCAGGTACCTTAGGGCACGCGCGTGCGCCGCGCGGCCCTCATTCTTATTTCCTCTATGGCGCGAACCTCAGAGGTGTCCCCCTGTGATGACGTCACACTGCCCGGATATTTAAGCCTACTGTTTATTGCTAGCCGTTGAGTTAGCAAGGGATTTCCTACGGATGGGATTCGCTCTCCGTACCCAGCTACTTTGCCGCCAACTTCTATTGGACTCTTTTCTGCTAATGGGGTACCCGCTCCTCGGGGGCCTCTCTGCTTCTTTCAGGTCACTCTCAGGAACTGGTACTCGCTCCTCGAGGACCCATGTTCCCTGACTCGCTGCTTGTGTCCATCTCCTCTTCTACTTGGAAGAATTCGCTACAGACACCATCTGTGAGTACTACTACCATCTACTCCTTAGAGCTGTTTCCCTGGAACCAGGTACTCGCTCCTCGAGGGCCTGCCTACGTTCTAGCGCCAGGGCCATCTCCTATGTGGAACTGCTGTGTGAGTACTTGCCAACGAGTCTCTGCTCCCAGGGATCTGGTACTCGCTCCTCGAGGGCCAGCTCTTCCTATCTTGGGGCTTCTCCATACTGTGGACTCTGTGAATGTCTTATTGTACTCATTCTCTCAGTTCTTTTCACTACAGCACTGCTACTGGAGAAACTGCTGTTCCAGCGCCCTGAGGAATACTAACCCAGCCGGGCTCCATCTTCTACTCACTACCGCCACCTCTGGTGGCTTCACAAACTGTCTAAATAAAGATATAATCTGTGTTTGTATGTCCAGAGCTAAGCCTGACCTGTGGCTCCTCACGGGACTTCCCCCCGTGGGCGTGATCAGCTGCCACAGTGTCCAAGGGTCCACCCAAACCTTACAAAACACAACAGACTGCAGGTGGGAAAAGAGGAATTGGATTCAGACAACAACCAAGGGACCAGACTTCTACGGTGTGGGAGTTTGATACACAAGTCCTAAAGGCAGTGAAGAAAGCGTGCATGGGGGTAACTTGCTGGTATAGTTGTTATTACCCTTAGCAAAAAGGATGGAGATTACTACCCTTAACCCATAAGCCTTGATGATCTAAATGCCACTGAAACATTGCTCCCTGCTTCAACAGCAGGGGAAAAGGGAAATTGGATTCAGACAACAACCAAGAGGGCCCCAATTTCTACATCCTGGGGTACTGATACACAGATATAAGGGAAAAAGTACAGGACTGCTTCTGCAGTTAAATCTATAAGAAAAGCATGTAAAGAAGCACTGTCTGAATTTTCAAGAAAGCTCATCATCCAGTAAAAAATGTTGCTAGCTGAAATTTTTATGGGTATCATAAGGTTTGAGGATAGCTGCACAAAGCAACAGTTACTACCCTTAAGAGAAATATGGGAGTAACCTGCACAGCATGGCGGATACTACCTTAAGGTTACTGGGCAGACTTGATGGACCATTTGTCCTTTTCTGCTGACGCTACTAATTACTGTATATATGTCACCATCAAACCCATATCAAAATTACTGCTATCAACATTTTTACAGGGTGAGTAGCCTTCTGATAATTCAGACAATACTGCTTGAATGTGCTATGCTTTTGGACTTGGCTGTAGAAGCAGTCTTGCACTTTCGTTAATGTCTGCATATCAGTACCCCGGACCGTTAAAGTCTGTGCCCTGACTTCTTCCCCCTCCCTGCCATCAAAGTGGAGAGCGATATTGCAGTCGCATCAAAATCAATACTACAACGTGTTCCCTTCTGTTATATCCTAATCGCCGATCTGCCAGTTTTCTTGTTTATATTGTTATATTTAACCATATTATACCTTGTTAAATCTCGTCCTATACTATATCGTCATATATAACTCCCGGCTCTGCCAGTTTACCGTTTTGCGTTTCTATGATTTCTTCAAATGTATTGCGTTGTTCCAAATGTAAACCGGAGTGAAGGCATCTAGCTAAACTTCGGTATATAAAAATGATTAAATTAAAAAAAAAAAATCATGAAACCTCATTGGTTAAGAGTAGTAATCTCTCTATGCCTTTGATTAGGGGTGGTAGCTGCCACTCCATACAGGTTTACCCATATATCGTGCTTTCTTCATTTCCACCTCTAGCCTTTAGGGATCCACAGTGTTTATCCTATACCTTTTTTAATTTATTTACTGTTGTTTTTTTTATCTTCACCACCTCTTCTAGAAGGGAATTCCAGGCATCCACCACTCTCTCTGAGAAGAAATATTCCTGATGTTGGTTTTGAGTATTCCTCCCTGTGCTTTAATTTCATGATCCCTAGTTCTACTGCTTGCTTTCCAAGTGAAAAGGTTTGAGGATGGTGCCTCATTAAAACCTTTCAAGTATCTGAAGCTCTGTATCATATCTCCCTGCATCTTCTCTCTTCCAGGGTATACATATTCAGATCCTTTAGTCTCTCTTCATGAGCCTTCCGATACAGACCCCAACCATTTTGGTCGCCCTTCTTTGGACTACCTCCTTCCTATCTCTGTCCTTTTTGAGATGCAGTCTCCAGAACTGAACACAATACTCCAGATGAAGCCTCATGAAAGACCTGTACAAGGGCATTATCACCTCCTTTTTCTTACTGTTTATTCCTCTTTTTATGCAGGTCAGCATTTTTATGGCTTTAGATATATCCTTGTCACATTGCTTTGCCACCTTCAGATTGCCAGATGCTATCACCCCAAGGTCCCTCTCCCAGTCTGTGCACATTAGTCTTCAACCCAATACATACCGCTCTTTTGGTTTACCGCATCCCAGATGCATGATTCTACACATTTTGCCGTTGAATCACAGCTGCCAAACATTAGACCACTCTTCAAGCTTTCTTATCTCAGCTGAAAGGAATACAATTTCTTACCCTCTGGCTTAGGTTTTCTCTCTCAGATTTTAATATGTTAAGAACAACGAAATGGGAAAAGTAGAATATCCATCTTGGATTCTTTTATTTATTTATTTATTTATTTATTTATAATTTTTCACATTTTACAGACAGCAAATAGCATGCCCCAGAAAATATCAGGTATATCATGGAAGGAAATCATTTACCATTTAAAATAATTTAAAAATAAATACATGTTCCCATATCCTGAAGTTACAATAAATTGGGGGGGAGTATCCTTCAATAGAGCAAATTACAATATACAGATAGTAAAAAGGAACATCTGAGACTTGAGCTACTCCTTGAATCTGTTGAGGAGAGTCCAGAAACAACTCTAACTGGGAAGGATCTAACTGGTTTGGCCTCTATTGGAAGCAGGACGCTGGGCTTGATGGACCCTTGGTATGACCCAACATGGCAAGTTCTTATGTTCTTATGATCATAAAAAATATATCTGGCACCATTCATCTTCATGACACATTTACACGGAAGTCAAATAACTATATAGGCTCCCATCTGTCGTGCACGCATACAGAATGCTAAAAATTTCTTCTGTCGCTGCTGTGTTGCTTTAGATACATCTGGGTACATCCAGACCTTTTGGCCCAAATAGAGGGTATTCCTATTATGAAGAAATATTTTCAGAATATTGTCCCGGTCAGAAGACAATACAAAATTTACTAGCAATGTACCTCTTTTCTCTATCTGAACCTCTAAAGAGGTTTCCAAAAACTCTGTTAAATTCAGAGATACTGGCCCAGTAATTTGTTGA
Source organism: Rhinatrema bivittatum (assembly GCF_901001135.1). NCBI lineage: Eukaryota > Metazoa > Chordata > Amphibia > Gymnophiona > Rhinatrematidae > Rhinatrema > Rhinatrema bivittatum. Next base: position 320,946,928 of record NC_042617.1, read on the forward strand.
TTTTCTTCTTCCAATTTAGTTTCTGGAAGAAAATACACTGTGGGGCGGATTTTAAGAGCCCTGCTCACCTAAATCCGCCCAAATCCGGGCGGATTTAGGCGAGCAGGGCCCTGCGCGCCGCTGAGCCTATTTTACATAGGCCTACCGGCGCGCGCAAAGCCCCGGGACTCGCGTAAGTCCCGGGGTTTTCGGAGGGGGGCGTGTCGGGGGCGGGACCGAGCGCAGCGGCGTTTCCGGGGCGTGTCGGGAGCGTTCCGGGGGCGGGCCCGGGGGCGTGGCCGCGCCCTCCGGACCCGCCCCCAGGTTGCGTCCCGGCGCGCTAGCGGCCCGCTGGCGCGCGGGGATTTACTTCTCCCTCCGGGAGGCGTAAATCCCCCGACAAAGGTAAGTGAGAGGTTTAGACAGGGCCGGGCGGGTGGGTTAGGTAGGGGAACAGAGGTAGGCTGCGCGGCTCGGCGCGCGCCGGCTATACGGAATCGATAGCCTTGCGCGCGCCGATCCCGGATTTTAGCGGATACGCGCGGCTACGCGCGTATCTACTAAAATCCAGCGTACTTTTGTTGGCGCCTGGAGCGCCAACAAAAGTACGCCTATTCGCGGTATTTGAAAATCTACCCCTTTAGATATTGGTGGTAGTTCATCTGTTGAAATTTGCAATATTTCTTGTAGGTAACTTCTAAATTGTTCCCTTGGTGAAACCATCTTACACTTTGGGAAGTTTAAGACTCTTAAATTTAATTATCTCGCAGCATTCTCTACATTTTCCATTCTTCTAATTAAGGCTGTTTCACCTTGTATCAGTCCATTCTGCACAGAAATTTTTTTTTAATTCTTTATTTATATGATTTTAATGATATACAGAATAATTGCAGATATACAATCATTAATGAAAATCATTAAAGAAAAAATTCAGGAAAAATATCATTCAAACAATTATTTCCATCTTTCTCCCACTATCATATTTAACTGTTAAGCGGAAATGTGGGAGATCCAAGATATTTATTTATTTATTTAAAATGTATTTATTTAAAATTTTTTGTATACCGACATTCGTTAAGCAAACATCACATAAAGGAACATTATCTTTACATTGATTTCAATTTAAGGAATTTGAAGGAGGATACTATACATTCTATCTAGCTCGAGACCTTTAGGCCTCACTACCCTCATTCTTATGGCTATCCAAAAATACACGTAATTGGTCAGGTTCAAAGAAAATGTAGCGAGCATTATTCCAATTTAGAACACATTTGCAGGGGTATCTTATAGTTATCTTAGCACCCATCAACCTTGCTTCCTGGCACATGTCAAGCATCTTTTTTTCTCCGAATTTGTGTTGCTTTGGTAATGTCTGGAAACATCCAAATCTTTTGCCCGTAGAACATCTTTTCCCTGTTTCGCAGAAATAATTTTAAAATCATATCTCTGTCCGTAATAAAAACAAAGAAAATCGAGACTGTTCTACGAGACTCAATTTGCTCCTCCATAGATGTTTCAAGAAAAGAAGTTAAGTTATTACCAACATTCAAGGGTGGGTTAGCCACTATTGACTTTGTTGTGTAGTATATATTTGCAATTGGGGGAATCGCTTCTGGAGAAACTTGCAAAATTTCAATTAGGTATTTCTTAAATTGATCCCTTAATGGGATCAACCTCACTTGGGGAAAGTTTAAAACCCTTAGGTTCAGATATCTTTGAGAGTTCTCCAGATTTTCAATCTTTCTAGTTGTATCCAAATCAGATTTCACAAGATTTATTTGTACTTCTTGCATCGCTTCAATTTTAGTATCCATATCTTTAATCTTGGCTTCATGCTGAGCTACCAAAGGTTCAATCTTTTTAATGCTCTCCTGGTTATTTATTAGCGCCTGAGTTAACGAGGCTATTGATTTTTCTAGAATTACCAGGGCACTCCATACCGTCTCTAAAGTTATTTTGGGTGGCTTAACCAATTTTTGAATGAGGTTAGTGCCTACCTTATCCCCTCGATAAACTTCTGAAATTCTTACAATTTCGTTGGTTGAGTCTTCTTCCCCCATTTGGTTAGAAAAGGTAGCATGGTTTCTTATTGGCCCATTCCTCCATCAGGGCCTTCAATTCCAGTTGTTCCTCCATTGCCGCAGTGCTATCTGCAATTGCACACGCAGCAGACAGACCTCTTCCTGCCTCCGTTGCTGCACCCATCTCCAACGCCATCTGGCAGGTAGGCCAGCCCGGGTCCTGGTTGTTGCTGCGGGTTGGAGGAGAAGGCGTCTCGGGTGCTCCGGGGCTCAATGACGTTTGTATGTCCTGGAGTGTCTCTGCGTGTTCCCTGCCCGGCATCCCTGCGGACTTCTCTCCCAGAGTAGAAGCCATATTTGGAGCATAGAAGCCCAATATCGTGGGATGAGAGGGAGTCATCACGGCAGGTACAGAGGAATCCTGTCGGATCCTGCCTTTCCTCTTGGTATGTGGCATAAAAATCGCGGTAGAAATACAAACTAGCGGAGCCAACTTTGCTGCGACCTCTCCTTAGGATGCCATCTTGGATCTGATTCTGCACAGATTTTATTTGAGTAATTTTTAAATCCATTTCTTCAATCTTTTCTGTGTGCAAAGATACAACAGGATTTAAATTAGTAAATTGAACTTTAATATCTTTAATAGCTGTGGTCAAAGTTATTATTGAATTTTCTAAAAGAGAGATAGTTTGCCACAATGAATCCAGAGTCACTACACTTCGTTTCACAAATAATGATTGAGAGGTAAAAGTTACCGATTGAAGTGTTTGAGGAAGTTGTTCATCTTGGATCCAGGCCATTTGCACCGTCGCTTTCTGTTCTGCAGTGGCCCAAATGCCACCACCATCTCACTCAAAATCGAGAATTAGTCCTTCCATCCGTGGGGTGGAGGACATCATTCCACCCTCAATAACAGGCACCGCTTTAACCCCTGCAAGGCCCTCCTAGGAGGCACTCGCCCCTAAGGATGCCTTCCGTCCATGAGCCGCGTCCGGACCTACAGTCGCAGTACGCAGCAGCGGGAAGGGCGTCGTTGGAGCTCTGGGACTCAGCGATATCTCTCCCATGAGCGATATCTCTCCCAAACGCTCCAGAGGTTCCCGCGAGAGCAGAGGGAAACCTCTGCTCTCGCGGGAACCTCTGGAGCGTTTGCATCTGCAGGTGGGTAGAATCCAGCAATGCTCGTCTGAACAAGAGCAGGTTCTAGAGAAGCTTAGGCTCCTTCTCTGACCCGTCCTTTTCTTTTCGTGTGTGGCATTGTATAGGAAATTATTACAATAATGAGCAACTCAGGAGCTTCTGCTTCCACGTCCTCTCCTCACAATGCCATCTTGGAACTCCCCCATCCATCTTGGATTCTAGGTTCCTCCGGCTTCCGTGATGTATCTGTGCTCTGCTAATGGAGGTGTCACTGTGTGGCTGGTACAGGAAATAAGTGTTGCATGACAGTAAATACTTGGATGAAATTGCTGAAATCTTTGATGACTTTTTCAGAAGAAAACAAACTGCAAAGCTGAAGAATATAGCAATATCTCAGGAGATTGACAGAATTCCTCTATGCTGCCATTGATGACAGGAAAAACTGCATCTATCTGATGATGCAATCTTTTTAACATGTTTCAAAACATTTTAAAAGTGCTTAATTTTGAGTTTGAGTTTCAGGGTGCTTAACAGCAGTATAGCTCATGCTGATGAGGAGGTGGAGGGGGTATCAAAGGAAGGTTGGAAGCGTGCAGATCAGACTGAGGAGGTGAAAGGATAATATGAAATACAGCAGTATAGAATCAAGTGTACAACTTCACAATAGGTAAATGTCAAGCAACTCTGTAAAAATAATAAAGACAAAATTGCATATTAAACTGCAATCAACACCAAAGAAGAGCCAAGGAATCCCAGTATGATGAATCATTCCTGGCCAGGGTTATCCTAAATTGTGTGTACGTAAAGCATATCTGAGAGCTAAATATAATCATTGTACTGGCTGTTCCTTCCTTGCAAACACAGACATATAATGTATTACATGCATGTTACCTTTTTCTTCTCAAGCCTGAGAAGTTCGGGCTTCTAGCATGAGAAACTGGCTGATTCTACAAGTCCATGATATTTTTGGAGAGACTCCTTGCATTGCATATACACGGGGAAGCAGTTTGAGAGATCATTAGGTTCAATCTGATTTTTCCACAAGAAATTTTAATAGACACATCACCATCGGAAAGCACAACCATGCGGCAGCTGTACTGTTTGTCATGTTTCTGTGGACATTTCGTCGCTTTTTGTCCCTTCAACTAATTACACAATTACATTTAGAATTTTATCTTGTGTACATCGGCTGGAGCTATTTATGTCATTGAATGTCCATGTAAGAAAATCCGTGTTGGCAAAACCAAAAGAATAGTAAAAACAAGAATGATCGAGCATCTGTCCAGCTTGTCCTTTCATCGGGCGAATGCACCATTGGTCTTGCACTGTGAGGAGTTTGATCACTCTTTCGATGACCTGCATTTTTGTGTGATTGATTAGTTCAATGCCAACTGGAGTGGAAGTGATTTACATCTTAAATTACTACGTTTAGAACAACGGTGAATCTATAAACTGAAGACTATCATGCCAAGGGGTCTCAACTTCAAATTAGATCTGACCGTTTTCTTGGGCTGATGTCATCATCATGCGTTATCAGTTATTTGTCATTGCAGGTGCAGTCCTGGCAGACATTTGGATGTGGTTACGTCAGTGTTGACGTTCTTCTGACTTTTTAAGAAAACTTCTTTCCCTGCGGTTCTCCATCTTGACAGCTTTGAGACTTTCCAGTCCGGACAAAGAATGGTATAGCTTGATCACTAGATAAGTATTTGGATATATCCTTTTATTGATACATGTTGAACTCTTTGTGTCATGTTTTATATTTCAGACAACAGTCTTTTGAGTCCCTGAGGAAGCATGAGATGTGAAACACCGGCTGAACTGGGCTTGCGTTTAGTTTGCACTCAAGACTGTTGATTGCTTTTTTTCAATATGCAATTACAAAAAAACTTTAAAAGATAAGACTGCTTTCAAGGGAAATGATCGTGTTGACTTGGAGGTCTATGTATGCATGACATACTTTCGAACACCTTGCATCAATTTTGTACTTTTATGTTGTGGAAGATCTTTTTTTTCTAAATTTATTAGGCTTCTGTGCTTGTTTGAATGTAATATTAAACTGCACCTGTCATCTGAGATCCCACAACTGAAAATTATTGACCAATATAAAACTGATATCTCGGAGGCCATCCAGAGAGACCACGCTCCCGAAAAGGAGACCGGCTAGAGGACTGCAAGTTGGAGGATTTTGGGCTTGTTTCACCTGAACCCTTTTGTGCTGCGAAGTTGTTCCTGCCCCCCAATGATGTCATCAATCGGGGCCTGAGGACCCAATATAACGTTATAATATAGATATTAAGGGGCACGCCCCTTATCGCAAATTTTTTTCTTGTTCTCTTCTCTTTGATTTAGCCTCATTCCTCAAGGTTTATGGGCAGGAAGAAAAAAACTAAAATTTTGACATTGTTTCCTGATCCTTCAGCTGTGAGAAGCTGTGGATTCACATGTGGTGCGAAGGGTGAATCAGGCAATGAGAAATTCTATTCCTGAAATTTCATTTTCTTCAGGGTCCCCAGAGTGTCCAAGCCAACAACCATTAACCCATATTGCTACGGGTCCTTTTGAGGATAATATTCAAATATTGGCAAACATTCCTGAATTGGTGACTGTTATTTCACAGTCTAATATGGAAAGGGCTACTGGGCAACAGGGAGCTTTAGGGGAGCCTGGGTCTCATGAGCTAAGTGTTACTTCTCAGATTGTAAGTTTTGGCTCTGAGCTTTTTGGCCCCCAGAAAGTAACTTTGACTGATGTCTGGACTGTGCTTATAAATATGGAAAAATCATTATCTTTTTCAATATCTCAGTTTGGTAAATTTTCTAGTGAAATTAAGAACACTTTGGAAGATCATGGAACACGTTTAAATAACTTAGAAGTTACTTCTAGGTCATCTAGTACTTCCTTCATTAAAGATAGTTTAATGTCACAAAAACAACTGGAAAATTTGGAGAATGAGATTCAAATAAGGAATCTTCATTTTCTAAATTTCCCAGCCTCAAGATTGTCTGCTACTGAATTGTTTAAAAAATATATAGGTAAAGTATTATCTATTTCATTAGTGAAAGAAATGGCTATATCAAAAATATATTATATTCCTCGGTTTAAGGCGAGCTTAGTAGGGCGGGAAAAGGAGATGAACATTTTGCAGGGGGATAGTCCTAATTTGACCTCCTTTTTGGAGGCTTCTATTGATGATTTCCCCACAAGGGCTACACTCTTGGTATCCTTTTGCAGTGAGCAGGATAAAAATGTGGTGTTTCAAAAATATTTAAAAAATAAAGAGGTTTCTTTTTGTGGTCAAAAAATACAAATATTTCCTGATATTTCTAGAAACACTCCATCGAGGAGGAAACAATTTCTTCTGTTAAAACCAAGAGTTTTATCCCTGGGGGCAGTTTTCTTTTTAAAATTCCCCCGTGTCTGGTTATCTATCAGAAGAATAAGTTTATATTTCAAGTTCCTACCCATCTAGAGACATTTTTAGTGGATAAGTAGATCTGATATGTGGCTATAATTTGACATGTGTGGGCTATTTATGGTTCTATATTTTTTAATTCTCTCCTTATGCTGTAATTGTTACAGTTTTTTCTGGATTTTGTTTTCTTTTTGGCCTCCCATAATTTGGGGACTTGTCTATTGGAATTATATATATATATATATATCTGCCTAATATGAGTAATGTGTTAATCATGCTTTAGATTCCAATATGTTTGCTTTGGATACTATCAATGTATTTTGTTAAAAATCCAATAAAATTTAAATTAAAAAAACCCAAAACTGATATCTGCCCCTGATTTTATCATCCATTGCAATGTTGTTCTCTAATGCAAATGTTAATTTCTCTATTAAGGCAATTTCATGCACTTGTTTGTACCAGTGCACCAACAGTGAAGTCAATTTGCAGAAAATGGCAGTTGTAAACTTCACTGCATATATTAATTGACTACATAATTTGCATTGGTAAATGTTCACCGTTACATCTTCCTATAACCTTAGTAGACATAATGCTGACAGGAATCACCTTTATCCCAAGGATATCTCCCACTTTAGCTTCTGTCTGGTTCCTGAAGTCTTTAACTAAGGCACATGTTCACCATATATGTATGTAGGAACTCACTTTGCCATAGTCTAGAGGAGGAAGGAGAAATCTGCAAAAAAACCAGCCGGTCTCTATATGTCCTGTGCTGTAATTTTATATATTAATTCTACCTTGTGACTATAGATCGATACTTTGTGCGCTGCCTTACATATTTTTTTCTGTCCATAAATAATCTGAATTAGCCATGCTGAATGGGTGACATCATCAAGCGGTACTAGGCGGAACTGTCTCTCAAGGCTTGTAGAGCATTTTGGGCATGTGCATTAATTCCTGCATAATCGAGTATTCCAGAAGTCTGCTCAGTCTTCTTTTGTCCACGCTTCACACGGACAGTGGAATCCTGTCTCTTGGATTGCTCTCCTCCTATTTCTCTTTTTTCACTTTAGCAATCCTCAAAACAGCACTTTTCAGTGTTGTTATGGCCCAGAGAAAAACCTCTGCTTGTGTGGTGACATAATGTCAATCACAGACAAGCACAACTACTGCTATTTGTGCCTTGGGCCCGACCAAATTGCTGCGATTGTGGCCCCATGTCACCTAGGGCTCAGAGGCAAAGAGCAGACAAAATCTTTCCCTGATTTGGGAATTAGTGTAATCAATGCATCTAAGAAATTATTAGTGGTAGCATTTGGAATGCCTAAAAAATATTAGTTGACACAAAAGTGGCACAAACTCTTCCTGGAAATGTCTGTAATAATCTAACTAATACTATATATGTGAACATTGTAAGGCAATTAACTTGTTCCTTGCCAGTTGAAGTGCCCTATAAGCCTAACAGAACAATCTAATTTATGTTGGGCCTCCAGGTTCTAAATAAGCTTCACAAGATCTATCTGTAATTCTAATTGCTGTTGGATTTTATAGTTAGTATAGGAAAAAATTCTGCCCCCTCAAGACTATTTTGAAAGTTTCCCACCTTAAGAGGAGGAACTCTACAGGATGATGAGCCTGTAAATCCCTAATTCCCTCCCAAATCATATATGTAAAATCCTTATTTTTAAGGAAAGTTAGATTGAGATACCAACTCTTCCTGGATCCACTTCTATCCAGCAGCTGGAGGGGAAAAAGGATGATCTGAGAGATAAGAGGGCAGAATATCACATTCTAGTTAGCACACTATATGGACCAAATTTCTGCTACATAAAAAAGAAATTGATTCTAATATAAGTGTGATGACTAGGGGAATAAAAAGTATAATCTCAGTTGCTGAGGAACCATTCTCTCTAGACATCTACAAAATCATATCTGCAAAGCATTGCAGGTTGCACCAGGAAGAGCCAATTGTGCTTATTGAGAATAAGATCTATCAATTAGCTTATCTGGGTTTAAAAAAGGTTTGGACAAGTTGCTGGAGGAGAAGTTCATAAACTGCTATTAGTTAAGTTGACTTAGGAAATAGCCACTGCTTATTACTGGCATTAGTAGTATTTAATATTTGGGTACTTGCTGGGTACTTGCCAGGTACTTGTATCCCAGTTTGGACACTGTTGGAAACAGAATGCTAGGCTTGATGGACCCTCTGTCGTACCCAGTATGGCAACATTCTTAAGTTTTATGATTTAAACAAATATTCCAGTGCCTACCATTAGCCTAGTGGTTAGAGTAGTGGGCTACAAACCAGGAGACCAGGGTTCGAGTCCTGCTGTCACTCCTTGTGACCTTGGGCAAGTCACTTTACCCTCCATTGCCTCAGGTACAAAACTTAGATTGTAAGCCCTCTGGGGTTAGGGAAATATCTACAGTACCTGAATGTAAACTGATGTGATATCTCAGATCAAATGTTGGTATATAAAAATAATAAATAAATGAATTAAGGATGATATTTTAAACAATTGAAGTTTAGCAAAGAAAGAAGAGTAAAATTCACCCTGATTATTAGGGCCAAAGACATTAAACACAGTCAGATCCATACCAAATAGGATTCTCTCTAAAATGACACATCCGCCATCAGGGTCCCTGTAAGATCCAGCGATTGTTAAAGGACAAGACCTTGTGTATCAATGTATGTACACCTCTACTGTTAGAGATATAGGAGGTATATATATCCTGTCCCAACCAATCCCAAACAAACTTTTCATGTTCTTCCTTCGTCATATGTTTTCTGGAGAAACGCCAGGTGTACTTTCTGTTTCTTTAAAAAATTATAAAATTCTAGGGCTAGAAAGATCCCTCACATTTAGGGAAACAACTTTCAAGTTAGGTTGCGCCATAAGCACAGACAATCACAAAGAAAACATCTTGGAGAAGAAAAATGGTAGAAAATACAATTCCTTCCTCCCATCAGACTGAAAGATTTCTATCCATTATCCAAATATCTACAGAATCAAATAAGAAGTGCCTATGTCTTTGTTTTAACCTTTTCCCCACCAAAATCCATAAAGTTGCTTCCTGCTACTAAACCTTACTCAACATCCCACCTCAACTCTACTTGCCAACGTATACCATTCACCTCCACTTCCCTTACAGAATTCCCATACAAATTCACTTCCCCAGTGGCAGTAACACAAATAGTTCCCAACTGCACCTCTTGCAAATCTGAGCAGGTTCCAAGTCTAGGCTTAGAACATGTGCAACAACTGTCCCCAGCCCAACCCCAAAACACTAATCACCAAGAGAAAATATAAAAAGAAAAAATCTTGTCTTTAAAAAGTCCCAACTAATCTGCTCTATGTACCAGTCTCACTCAGAGCAAAAGGCCAAAATAGAAGACTGCAAACTCAAGTCCAAAAAGCAGCATTACAAAATAAAGAAAAATGGAAGATACCATACTTAGGCTGCAAATAAACTATTTGTTGTAAGATCCATGCAGAAATTTTCTCAAAGAGAGCCCAGTTGGTTTGCAAATAGGACTGTCTAGAAAGGGCATTAATAGTCCAACTCTGAAGAGTTCACTGCATAAAAAAAGGTAATGAAAAAGAAGCAAACAGAGAAGAGAGAAGTCATAAGAGAACAAAAATATCAACAACGCAAAATCTATTTGGCTTTAGTTCCGCCTGGCCATAAAAAGGTCAGCAATCACCAAACATACAAAAATCAAGTAGCAACTTTACCGTGAGCAGAATGTTTGTCCTGCAGATACCTCCTGCAGATGCTTGTCCATGATGTTGAGTAGATGTACCATGCTATGGTTGGCCATTTGGCCTCTGTTGTGGCATGAACGCTCTATGGGCCCTGTCCACCTTAATGTGGCCTCCCTTCACCTCAATATCCAGTAACTCCAGCAGCCATTTTGCAACAAATTTAACTGCATTATCGCACCTCCATGGAATTTGGTAGGCCTATAATACGAATGTTATTTCGCCAGCTTCTATTTTCCAGGTCCTCGTACTTCTCTAGTGATTTAGTTTGCCTCTCCAATGTGTCAATTTTGGCTCCATAAGATGCTAAAGCAGGGCTTCCCAAACCTGGCCTGGGGATCCCACAGCCAATCAGGTTTTCAGGATCTCCACAAGGAATATGCATGAGATGAATTTGCATATACCAAGGCTCTGTGATATGCAGATTTATTCTCTGAATATTCCTTGTGGAGCTCCTGAAAACCTGACTGACTGTAGGGTACCCAGGACAGGTTTGGGAAGCTGTGTGCTAAAGCAAGCTCTGGATCAGTAACAAGTTTTTCATTTGCCATCAGTCTTTGCACTTTTTCCTCAACCAATTGAAATTTTGTCAGAGAATTCATCAAATATTTCATAATAGTCTTTGCCGACACAGATAATACCCGTATCTCTCTGTATATTCTCCCTCATCTGAGGATGAGTCCACCTCCTTGTCTGTGAGCGGTTTTCACTTAATTTCTTTTTCTTACTGGCCTGGTCAGTACACATGCGGGTTATAGATTTAGATAAATCCTTAGTAGACATACTGTCACAATCCACTACTGAAAAATATATGAAAAAATCTGAAATAATGCAGGCCAGGCGGGACCCCTACAAACTAGCTGTTTCCAGCCTCAAAACATGATGTGACCCCTTTTTGTCAAGTTTTGGTGTGGATACCTACCCTTTGGAAACTGGACCGAGATCATCAATAAAGACCACCTGCTAGCTTTATAATACAGTTCCTCTATTTTGCTGTGAAACAATACAATTTCCTTGTTCTCAGTGACCTCATGAAATACAATTAGCTACCCTAATTGCTCTGGAGGGACCATGGAATCACTGTCTGGAATGGAGCCAAACCTTGTTCAGGCGACAGCCTGATGAAATCATAGTGACAAAATAGTAGGTATGTCAGGAAAAAACAGATGCTGTATGGACTAGAAAGCTTCCCTTTAAGTGTAGACCTGTTCGGAAGTGGAAGGCTAAGTAAAAGTGTGATTGGGACTCTTCACTTGCTTTGAGCAAAGCCATGATAAGATTCTATTAAATGTCGTCTTTCCTCTTTCCAAATAATCAGAGAAGAAAGTGCCATGGTGACAAAAATGAATGTCTGAGATGCATGTTTGTTTTCATTCAGATTACCAGCTTTTTAAGGGTTGACCTAAGCACAAAACCCATTTCCCTGAGATAATTCTTGTTTAATTATATGAGGAAACGATACTAAGCATTGAAAATTATGGACATTTGACATCTTAATTATATTGAAAGATTAACAAGTTGTCATCAGTGGCACCTTTAATTCAACCTGGCATGCTAGGCATTGCGGCACTAATCATCTGAAGACAGAAAATCAAAGAAAGCTGAACTCGATTGAATGAGGTCTGTGGTGAAGACTGACCAAGCTGATGCCCTATTAGAAGTGCACTCTTTATGCAGTAACCAGTGCTTCCAGTTGCGATATATAAAATTTATCATAAGAATCTTTGCAGATGGGCTACCTTTGAAAGGTTCAGTAAAAAAATAATTTCCCCTTTGACATCTGAAGAAGGGAGTGTTTGCTTTTAAGGTTCCAGAATCACAACCTGCAAAGAATGCAGTTTTCTCCATGGCCAACAGGGGTTACTAGAATGTGGCACTACTTGTCACACATTAAGATGGATACATAATGCAAGATCTTCATCTTCCCACAAGGTTGTGCTCCACGGTTTCCAAACACACAGTTCTGAGACTTTAATTCTCCAGCTCTTAGAGATCAGTAAAAGTCTTTCTTATTGCGCATGCTCGAGAATTCCTGCATACTGCCTCATGAGCCCCTCAAGTTTCTCTTCTGCATGGATGTATTGCCAATCTCTTAAAATCTTTTCATATTTGGCTTTGTTATTGGCCTTGTTTTCTGCCTCAAGTTTGTGTTTGCAACTCATCTTTGTTTTGTCTATCGCTGTCTCAGCAGCTTCACAACAGAAAATTTCAGTTCCCAAAAAAAAAAAATTCATACTGGAGAAATCCAAGACCAAGAAGCTTGCTATTAGCAGGTTTAAGGCCTACATTTATTAGGACTACAAACTACAGAACCTCAATTCCCCATCCTAAAATAATCAACTATCAACTACTTCGGGGAAATTTTTTCGATGTGCAGTAGCTCTATATATGTAATAACCACGTGATGGTTATACCCTTTTATGGCATACCATCTTTATTCTCAAAAGTGAAAAAAATTAAAAACAAAGGGGTAGATTTTATAAACTTATGTGCACCAGGCGCGAACAAAAGTATGCCGGATTTTATAAGATACGCGTGTAGCCATGCGTAACTTATAAAATCCGGGGTCGGCGTGCGCAAGGGGGTGCACATTTGTGCACCTTGCGTGTGCCGAGCCCTACACGTGCTGCCCGTTCCCTCCGAGGCTGCTCCAAAATCGGCCTCGTAGGGAACTTTCTCTCCAGCCCCCCACACCTTCCCCTCCCTTCCCCTACCTAACCCAATCCCCCCGGCCCTATCTAAAACCCCCCCTACCATTGTCGGCAGAGTTACGCCTGCCCGAAGCAGGTGTAACTCTGCGCGCGCCAGCGGGCTGCTGGCGCGCCATTACCCGACCTGGGGGCTGGTCCGGAGGCCTCGACTACGCCCCCGGCCTGGCGTCACGCCCCAGACACGCCTCCCACCCCGCCCCGAAATTCACGCCACCCATCCGGCACTCCCCCGACACGCCCCCCCTTGCGAAGCCCCGGGACCTACGCGCGCCGCCGAGCCTATGCAAAATAGGCTCTGTGCGCGCAGGGGGCTTTTAAAAGGGTTATGCGCATAACTTATGTGCGTAGCCCTTTTAAAATCCGGCCCAAATTGTCTTGTTTCTTATCTGCTTTATCTTATGTTTTTGATTTTTTTAAAAATTTTGTACAGTTATCAAATCGTGCCTTAATCTTGGCTCCTTACTTCACAGTGCTTAGTCTCCCTAACGGTCAACCCGACTCACATTCGTTGTAAGTGCCTGTTAATTCTGTGCTTATCTTCATCAATGATTACTGGTGTTTTCCTATGTGAGTCGGGGCCACCTGCCCGATATTGGCTGTGTTTCGACATCAATTGTCTGCTTTAGGGACTTTGGAGAGCATTAATCGCATTCAAAAGAATTTTCCAGTATGACATAAAAGAGTATAACCATCAAGTGTTATTACATATATAGAGCTACCGCACATCAGAACACATAAAAAAAATCCCCCCGAAGTAGTTGATAGTTGATGCTACATTTATGAGGGCCATGTGTCCATCAGAGACGTCCATTTTGTCTGCTACTGCTGTCTGGACGAGGATCATGATGCTTTCAGCTATTATAGTTGTGGTTTGATGTCCCCGATGGTGAGGCAATACTGTGCCTGGAAGATGGGATGTCCTATGGAAGGCACTGTCGGATAGGTCCTTGAAGCCTTGGTGTGAGGTCGGGCACTGGGAGCTCCTCTTCAGTATCACAAAAGGCTGAAACAGGATTTGTCTCCCTTCCTCTCTTGTCCTGGATGCTGGCTCTGCCAAAAGTCAGGGGTTGAGCAAGATGCAGAAGATGATGCTGGATGAGGTGTTCAGAATAGCGCATAAGCAGCATGAAGGATCCCCTTCAAGGACCTCTCAGCACCGAAGAAACTGGCGTTGTCTGTGTGAGGATCTGTAGGAATGCAAGGCAGGAGGTAGCTCCCTTGACACAGGCGCCCTTCTCATATATGGCACAGAGGGTTTCTATGGTGCCAGCCCGGGCACAGTCTCTCATCTACTGGAGCATACGTTCTAGGACGCAGACAGCCCCCTTGGTGCAGGATGCTAAGGCTCCTTTGATCTCATCAGAGCAAAGTGACTTAGCTGATAGTGCATGAGTCACTCCTCCATGGAAGCATAGCTATAGCGCAGAAAGTGGATTTACCAGTTCCAAGCTGCTTATCCCAAGAATAAGCAGTGGATTTCTGCAACTCCACTTTAATAATGGTTTATGGACTTTTCTTCCAGGAACTTGTCCAAACCTTTTATAAACACTGCCACACTAATAGCTTTCACCACATCCTCTGACAATGAATTCCAGAGCTTAATTATGCATTGAGTAAAAAAAAATATTTCTCTTATTTGTCTTAAATGTATTGCCCAGTAAGTTCATTGTGTGTCCCCTGGTGTTACAAAATATTTCAGACATGCCGAATACTTTACAACATTATTGGCTAGAGTATTTCAGGATGACTATTTCTTTCGTGGCTTAGGCTTTTCTGTTGCTTCTTGTTAGGTGTAATTTGTTTTATGTTCCACTATATTTTAGTTTATTTCAGAAATTTTGCCCTTTGCTGGGAATAGGAAGCGTGCTCCATTGTATTATGAACATGTATCTTGCTTGTAGAAATCTCCTTTCCTCAAGTTGTACTTGGGTTGAGCAGCTGTGTTCAGACTTGATATGTGTTGTGCTGTTGCCTTTAGTGGCTTCAGCTCATCCGTCAGCACCAGAGGATATAAGCATTGATCGTTTTAAGGGTGACAGTGTAGGAGAGAATAATTTTGAAATTCTCTGGAATAATAGGAAATGAGAATGAAATATAGGACAAGTGTTTTGTTTTTCTACTAGTAACTAAGGAGCCAATGTACTAAAGCACAACAATTGTGATGCAGGAATTAATATGCATTAAACACTTGTGTTGTCTATCGCAGCAAATAATGGGCATCAACGCTACGTGAGTGAGGTGTGCAAAATATGGATTAGCGCAGCAAGACAGTGCGCATGTTAAAACGCAGAAAAGTAGGGCAAACCCATTAACATCCACATTAACGTGTCTCATTTCACACACGTGCTTTACAGTTTGCGGTGATGTGTGCCTCATTTGCATCTCATTAATAAAAACCACTCTTAAGCACATTAAATGATTCATTTTTTTCCACTAATGCTGCTGTTACTTTCTTATAAATTTAAGGAGCAGAATAGCTTTATACTTCGAATCACGTCTTAAGAAGCCATCCAGAAAGAGAGAGAATCATTTAAAATACACTAAGATTTTAAAGAATAAAAAGATCTCTCCCAAAGGGCACAGCTTGAAAGGCCTGTGGTTATGGTTAGCATGGCAAAGCTTGGGGCTGTTTCAGATTGGGACTTGGCATAGATTTTTGCAAATCTGCAGGGTATTGCGTACTAAGAAAACACATTATCCTGCCATTACTAACAATTTAGTGCTTTTTTTCCGTGTAGGACTTTCTTTCTTTATTTTTCAACTGCTTTAGACAGTGGCCTTCAATATGTAACTTTCTTTGCTGAACTTACCTCTTAGTTTTGTGCGATCTGCAGAGATATTTGTTTCCTCACATTCTTTACCAAAACTGAAGAAAGTAACTGTGCAGTACACTAAAAATCCTAAAGGGATGGAACCAGTTTACACGGGCCTCCAGCTGAGCAAAGGATGACTTTTAAGGTTTTCACTTTGATCTATGAATCACTTAATGGTTTAGCACCTCAATGCTTTAATACAATTGTAAAAATTAACCCTCCTGATAAGAGTCCCGTCCCCCCCCCACCTTCTCTTTCTGAAATTGGCTGGATGTTCCTTCCATTAAGTAGATCCTGTGAATATAATGTTTGTAGTGGCTGGGCCAATATCTTGGAATGGGTTGCCAGAAGAGATTAAAAGTGAATCTTCCTGCGGAGCAGTAGGAAAAGTTTGAAGGCCTATTTATTTACACAGGCCTTTGATGGTCAATAAGAATATCTTGAGCTTCTGCAGACATTGTGCAATAATATGGCGGGAGCAGGTAGAAGGCCGTCTTATTGAGTATCTGGGTAGGGTGATGTTTGCTTTATGTCTGGATTTTATAGGTTTTTGTAATTTGATATAACATGTATATTTGTTTTAAGGGTGGTGATTTGTAATTTGTTTTATGGATTTTATTGTGTTTTGATGTACAAATATTTAATTATTAATGTATATTGCAAACTGCTTAGAACTCTGGAGTGAGCAGGTCTAAATTTTTTAAATAATTGACATGACTGACATTCTTAACATAGGTTAAAAGATTAAAACCCATCCCAAGTCAAATCCCTATCTCACACTCATAAAAACCCAGAAAATATAGCAAGATTATTTTAGATAAATCATTTGTAAATGTCCTAAGGATCTAAATAGATATATCCTGGGAGGGACGAAGATATGATGAACGCATTCAAATCCCTTGAATGTATAAAGAAAGCACAATAAATAAACCTTTCTCAGAGGGAGGAGGTCATAACCTGGAAATTAAAGGGTCCAGGGTTAGGGATAACGCTGGAAAATGGTTCTTCTTGGAAAGAGCAGTTATGAAACCCTCTCCCACTGGAGATGTTGCAAGCAAAAACAGTAACAGTAAATAACGGTAGAAAGACCAAATTGATGAGTTAATTTCAAGCCCGGACTATTGGAAAACCCAAGTTTGAAATATTGCAGATATTGAAAAACTTAGATAAGACTTAAACAATGAATGATTTAAGTACAATAAAATATGGGGCATATATTATCAGTTTTATGGCCTTCCACTGCCTGTGCCTGTTTGATTACAAGGAGGAAGCTTCAGTGCTTGTTTCTCTTCATTGGAATTATCCATACTTGTGAACTTCTCTGCTTTTGTTTGTAATGTGGCGGGGTCACCCTGGATGGCTGTCCCAACCCCCTGGAGCTTACCTGAAGCTAAGTTGCCGGTTGACTGTGCACTTTTTCTGAGTGTTGGAGCACTGCCAAGGGTGCCACAGATGGCCTGGCATGTGCTGTTTTCAGAGAATGCTGTTTCATATAATCCCCTGCACCCCAATGTGCTGATAGCATCCCAGTACAAGACCCCGGCAGCTGCGAGAGCTGTTACTGAGGAGGAGGAACATCGGAGGTTGTGGTGCTCACGAGAATTTTGGTTACTGTTCTCATTTCCTTTTCCTGCCTTTGGACAGAGCACATTCTGGGGGGTTTGTGGGGTGTACCCTCAGTTTTAGCAGAAGGGTAGAACTGAGAGGTGGGGATAAGTGTTCTTTGGAGATCACAGGAGCCAGGCTGTTTCCTGCAGCAGTCTCAGAAAGCAGAGTCTGGAGAGAAATTCACAAGCGAAAGACAGAAGCCTTCAGAAATCCCACGGCCTGGATCCTCTGCTGCCAGGCTGTGTGCTAAGTACTTTGACTGTCTGATTAGCCTTTCTGCTGGCTGGCTTTGAGCATGTATCTCAGCCAGACTTAGTGAGGCGCAGCCCTCCAGACAATAGGGAGCAGTGTCCTCTGATTTATCTTCCCACTGACCTTGTTGCATCTCCCCAGGTATAAGAAACAATCTCTTTCTGGACCTTACTCAGTCCCAGGACCAACACTGCAACTTCATCAATCACTACAAGGGCCACAGCCAAACATAATGCTCTCTCTTAATTTACATGGGACATTTTTTCTCCTTTGTGTAACTTGGGCAGGCTTGGCTGGGGAAACAGCTAGTAGGATAAAGGAAGCAAGCACTGGCTGTTTCCTTATATACAATTTATTTACAAAGCAAAAATAAAAAAAACCCAAAGTTACTGCTCTCCTTTCAGTGCTGGTAACAAAGTCAACCGCAACTGGTCTTGGTGTATTCTGGCTTCCTGCCTGCTCCCCAGGGCTGTTTAACCCTTCTAGGCCCTGAGTTCTTGTACTCTGGTGAGGGGCTTCCTCCCTTCACCCAGGATTCCCTGTGTGCCCGGATCTTAAGGAGGACCGGCTGAGACAGCTGTGCCCGGTCCCTTAAGGGAGTCTGAGGGAGTTTCCTATAGGCTCCCTCGCATCTTTCTTGAATTCCCTATTGGAGTGCACCCTTGGGTCAAGTGACTGTTTAGATATTGAGGAGAAACCTAGGTTTGGGATTGGGGTTCTTGTTGGAACTATTCCGGCTAATGATAATCATAGCAAGTGATGAAATTATTGCAACCATCTGTATTTTCTCTGTATAACATTGTTATGACTCTTACTGCCCCATTGATATGGATAGATTTATTGGTCAAGCTTATGTTGTACTATACTGAGATGCGTATTGCTGAGTTCCCGTGTTCTGCCAGAATTACTTCTTGTATCTAAGGAAACAGGGTTGCTCTGATCTTATGGGTTTTACAAGTACTAAAATAAGTAAGTAGCCACAAAGATCAATATTGGTGTGGTAAGGGGTGATAGGGAAATTGTCGCCACCCTTGTCAGGTAACAGAGATAATTCATATTGGTATTTGTATCTCTCATGTGGTACCCCCTTCCCTATACATAGGGATAATATATATTCTGGACGGGGAGGGGGCCTGTAGTAACCTTTGGCTGTCTTTGACATGTAGTTCTTCTGCTCACTGGAAAATCTCTCTAAATTACATTAAAAAAAAAAAAAAAAAGAAGACCAAATTGGTTTATCAAGTCTGCCCAGTTGCGATTCTTCCTCTTTGGATAGATGACCATATTAATTCCAATATTAAGCTTCCCACTCCATGTATTATACCATAACTTTCAACCCCTTTTCTATTACTGCCCTCCGTATCGGTCCCAAGCATGCCCAGCATCTGTAAAAGTACTGCCCTCCACCTCCTCCACTGATGGGCCTGTATGATTCTTAAAAGACCCTCGCCATATGCAGCACCCAGGACCCCGTCAGTGTCGTCTTAATCAGGTTTTCGAATGTATGTAGCTCCCAAAACTAAGAAAGCCATTGTCCAAAACATCTGGCCTCTCCATGCTGATTGAAATTTAGGTTTTAAGTATGGACATGCCTTCTTGGAAGTCCGATGCAGCCATACCACTGCTGGTGGGGCTGTAACCACTGCTCTGTTTAGGTTACTCTGCTGCACTTTTGGTTGGAACTACCATTCTGTTAAAGGCTGCTTGGTTGCAAAGAAGTGAAGTGAAAGCTAGAGATCAACTATACTCTATGGCATTGCAGGGTGAAGCAAGTTGGGCAGATAGGGTGAGCCTCATAGTGCTTATCTGCTATGATATTCTCTGTTTGTTAAAGCTAGCAATGAACTTAGTACTGCCCCTCCCAAGCCCTTTATGTGTTACCTATGTCCAGTTAGATACATGTCCATTTATAATTACTGGCTGTGTTTGCCTAATTTTTATTCCACTTGCCTAAAACAGTACTCTAGGTGATGTACAATTAAATCAAACAGATAACAATCACAAGAATAGATAAATTCAAATCATGAAATTCACAGGAGTACCACAGCAATCCATAATCAGGAGCATGAATAAAGATAGCAATTATTCAAAGTCCCAAGCAGGCTAATAATATGACTGTTTTAATACCCAAGTTTTCAACAAAGTTTTGAAAGCTTTGACTCCATCAGCCAGGCGCAATGCCCCTGGAAAGGCGTTCCAGTGAATAGGTGCCGCAACGGAGAAGGCACAGCCTCTAGAACTGCTCAGTCTGGTGTGGTGCGAAGATGGTACATCCAAAAGTCCTATTTGTGATGATTGCAATTGACGTGTTGGACACTACATATGCAGCAAGGCATTGCACCATGATGTAACAGAGGAAGAGATCAATTTAAATACAATGACTGCTGTTTTGTACTGGATGCGTTCGGTAGTTGGAAGCCAATGGTATTCCTATGTTTCTAAACATGTTCACCAAACTTCTCTGTAGTACAGTACTAAATACCAGAATCTAAGTATATCATATCAGTACTATTTTAAATTCCTATTAGTTAGTAGCATAATACAGTGAACATTAAGGAATTTTGCCAGATAGCAATGGTTATAAATGGAGATATAAGATATTTAGCATAAAAAGGCCTGAATAAAAGGAATATATGGGGTATGTAGTAGGAGTGGCCATTATAAACACTCCATTATAACTTCCACTTAGGTTACAGGCATGCCCACAAAAACCTAATTAGCTAAATATATATATATCTTTATTTCACTTCTGGCATTGTTAGTCACAAATTTCTCTTCTCCTGCTCCAGGCTGGCCTAGGTCCTAAAGGAGCAACCTGCACCCAAGCAGCTCTTGCTCATATCTATGGGAGTGATCTTAAGAAAATAGAAAGTTGCCATACTGGGTCAGACCGAGGATCTAACAAGCTCAGCATCCTGTTTCCAACAATGGCCAATCCAGATTACAAGTACCTGGCAAATACACAAGCAGTAAATAAGATCCCATGCTAATAATGCTGGTAAGAAGTAGTGACTTCAGCAGAGTGGAGAGGGGTGGATTCAGAGACAACCAACATGAGCCCTGACTTTTTTACAGTCTGGGGTACTGATGCGCAGACATAAGGAAAAAAACCAAGTCTGCTTCTCCTGCCAAGTCCATAAGCAAAGCATGACAAGCAGCATTGTCTGTCTGAATTTTCAAGAAGGCTCATCACCCGGTGAGAGTGTTGCTAGCAGTAAATTTTGTGTGGGATATGGGGCTTGGGGATGGCTGCACGGAGCAGCAGTTGCTGCCCTTGGGAGAAATATGGGGGTAAACCTGCATGTCAGATACTACCATCAGAAGCTTGTTGGGCAGACTGGATGGACCATTTGGTCCTTTTCTTCTGTCATTTCTATGTTATGTTTTTGATTAATATCAGTTTAAGGACTTCTCCTCTAGGAACTTGTCCAAACTTTTTTTTAAACCCAGCTACACTAACACCCTTAACCACATCCTCTGGCAATGAATTCCAGAGCTTAATTGTATGCTGAGTGAAAAAATAATTTTCTCCGATTTGTTTTAAATTAGCTACTTGCTAACTTCATGGAGTGCACCCTAGTCCTTGTCTTATCTGAAAGTGTAAATAACTGATTCACATTTACCCATTCAAGTCCTTTCATGATTTTATAGACTTCTATCGTTTCCCCCCTCAGCCGTCTTTTCTCCTAGCTGAACAGCCCTAACTATTTTGATACTTCTAAAACATTTTCCTTTTCTGGGAAAAGGGACACTATCTAGACAAAACACTCTTCTTTTACTTTATCATGTACCTTAAAAGTTGAAAAATAACAGCCTTCTCATTTTTGCAGATACTTGCAAAACTTTCTACTGCTAAAACTACTTTTATAGGAGTAGAGATGCTTCAGCCACTGGGAATATCTCTTACCTGGTAAAATGTACTTTGCTGTAACACAATAGCTAGATTCTCATATACAGTATATCCACCATCTCTTCAATACTAGAGAATTTGAAAAGAAGTTGGCCATAGAGGCAAAAATTCACAATAAAAACTTTTTATAATATTTCCGAAGGAAGCCTGTAAGGAAGTTGTTTGGACCGTTAGATAATTGAGGGTTTAAAGGGGCAATTAGGGAAGTTAACGCCATTGTGGAAGGACTAAATGAATACTTTGCTTCGGTGTTTATGGATGAGAATGTTCCGGAGATGATTTCAAGGGTGATTATTTTGATGAACTGAACCAAATCATGGTGTACCTGGAAGATATAGTAGGCCAGATTGCCAAACTGAAGAGAAGTAAATCACATGGAATTCAAAAATGAAATTTCAGACCTATTACAAGTAATTTGTAAGATAACATTAAAATCATCCATTGTACCTGAAGACTAGAAGGTGGCCAGTATAACCCTGATATGTAAAAAGGTAATCCAGGAAACTATAGACAGGTGAGCTTGGCTTCAGTGCCGAGAAAAATCATGGAAACTGTTATAAAGAATAAAATCACAAAACATTTAGATAGACATGATTTAATTGGACACAGACAGCATGGACACAGACCCAAGGGAAGTCTTGCCTCACAAAACGCCTACTTTTTTTTTGAAGGGGTGAATAAACATGTGGACAAAGGTGAACCCGGTAGATGTGGTGTATTTGGAATTTCAGAAGGCATTCGACAAAGTTCCTCATGAGAGGCTTCTAAGAAAACTAAAAAGTCATCGGATGGGGGAGATGTCTGAATGGGGATAATGTGCTGAACAGACTGGATTGGATCTTTGGGTCTTTATCTGATGTCATATGTTGTGTTACTACGCAGTAATTAATATGTGGTCCTGTGTCCTTGTCACTCTGTTCTGCTATTATTCGTTGCTAAGTATAGTGCTGTGAAAAGCTGATACATGAAGATGAACTGAATGGAGTCTGATGTTTGATAATTGGAAATGCTGAAACGTGTAGTTGAAAAGCTGGACTTTCTTGCTAAATGCACAGTTTGTGCTATTCTTATGTTCTTCCCTTTGTACTTCAATATATATTTGCCAGTACTCGAACTACATGTTACATTTACAAAACAATTACCTTTTACTTCCCCCATGGTTTGCATGGATAGTTAGGTGAGGCAGGCAGGTGATTAAAGTGTGGGCAAGCACTTTGGATCATCTGCCCTTAGTTTGAGCTGATATCAGTGTTGGAGCATTCTTTGATGTTGGTGACATTAAGGAGAGAGTCGCCTGTATAATGAGATTGTTCGTAGTTTAGTCTATGATGAAATATGCAGGCCACCCTGTGGTAAACAAGTTTGGCTTCTTTGAGAGAAGTGTTCTTCTAAAATTGGATTTGATTGTTTTATTTGGTGACTCAATCTCCATAGCTTTATCAATAATCAGGGAGCATGTAAATGGAAGAGTTTGTAGGTAGCTGCTGCAGATTGCCCATGGAGGAATTAGGCATTCTAGTGGTTTGCACCTCATCACCTGTCACCATAAGAATCTTGTGATCAGCTTGTTTGTGCCCTGGCTTGCTCCTATTTTAAAGGATCTTGTCATAGATGTGATGTTTGTTCTGCCTGTTTAATACAGCATTGTTGTTTGCTGACTGTTTCCTGCTCTCAGATTTCTGCGGTGTTTGCTTACTCGGTGTATGATTTGCATTCTTTGTTTACACTTAGTCTCTTTAGCAAATATTTTTCCATAGTACCCATGCATCCTTCTGAAAGTAAATGAATCCCATTAGACTAATTAGCTACCTATAGGAAAACATGTTCATTTGAAAGTTTGTTCCAGTAAATAAATTGCTTTGATGTATCACACCATCTTCTAAGACAGACTGGCATGCAACATCTAACATTACTGGAATCTTTCAGGCTATGATCCCTATGGGACCAACGCAAGAATTTCAGGAGGTTTATCCCTTGGTGATAGTTTAACTCGGCTCCTATATGTTTCACCTGTCTAAATTATAGGCTGTTTACTTTCAGAGCTTAAAATTATTCTTGTTTTGTCATTTTAAAGAATATGTTTAATGAATGTATATATTTTATTTTGATGTTATATGTAAATATTACTGCCTTTATCATAAGGCTTGGGGATAACTGCACAGAGCAGCATTTACTATCCTTGAGAGAAACATGGGGATATGCTGCACGGAGCATCAGATACTACCATAAGAAGCTTGCTGGCAGACTGGATGGGCATCTCCTTCTTTTCTGCTGTCATTACTATTTTACTGTATTATTTGTAATCTGCCTACATATATTTGCTAAAGATGGATTAGAAAAAATGTTAAATTAAACAAAGACATTGTATGTGTGGGTTTGCTACAACACGAGTGCTTGAATCTGAAGAAGGGATCTTGTGATCTCAGAAGCTCATATACAGTGTTTTGGGGTAATTCTTTGTTGAATCGAGTGAAAAATATTGCAACCTGTAAGGAATTCAGGCTAATTCAGCTACTGTATTCCTGCACTGCCTAGTGCAGAACTGCATTATGAAGGTGGACAGCTGCTGTTTTTGTTCTGCTAGTTAGAAATATCATTTTGCAAGTAATTCCTGTTTTTTTTGTTTGTTCACTTTTTAAAAATATGTTTTCTTATTGTCCTGCCAGACCAGTCTAGACATGTAGGTGTGCGCTATCTTTTAGATGGAGGCAGAGATCAAGACTTCTACTGACTTCAGGCCCTACAGTAAGGGCTAGTGCAGGTAGGAAGTCTATCCTTTCTTTTCTTCAGATGGGTATGGACAGGAGCCTGACTCTTAATTTTCTTAAAGTTCAGATAGTAGCCCTGGCTTACTATAGGCTGCGAGTTCAGGGAAGTCTTTAGCAGCTCTCCTGGATCTGGTTTGTTTCCTCTGGGGAATTAATCATGTGCAACTTGCTGTTGGTGAGGTGATTCCTTCCTGGAGCCTCAGCTTGCTCCTTAGAGCATTGGTCATTTCTGTCTCTCAGCCCTTGAAGCAGTGTTGCTCTTATATATTTGATACTGAAGATGGATTTTCTAGTGGCCATTTGTTCGTCCATGCATATTTCAGAGACACAGGCTCTTTTGTGCAGGGAGCTTTATCTTGTTTTGTCAAAAGAAAAGGTGTCTTTGTCCAGTACCTTCCTTGCTTCCTATAGTCCTCGCTCCTTTTCATCTAAATAAAACCATTTCTTTTCTAACTTTTTTGAAGTCTGGTTGGAAGGTGAGAGAGAACTACATTGCTTGAATGTTCAGAGGATGGTGCTATGTTATTTGAAAGTCCCAAACTCATTTGGGTTATCTTTACAGGCTTTTTGTTCTGTTTAGTGGTCCACAGAAAGGTGAGGCAGCCTCAAAATTCTCTTTATCCAGATGGCTCAAGGAGATGATCAGCTCCAATGCATATCATCCATGGCTTGCAGGGCCTGAGGACATACTCCATTAGGGCAGTGGTTCTCAACCTTATTCCCCATTGTGACATCCCTGAAGGACAGTGCTCACATGTGACACCATGGCGGAAATAAAATAAAGCCCAAGTATTTTTTATTGTTAAGAATTATACAAGGGAAATATAAGAATACGGTCTGTGAACAGGAATTACTTAATTTTTGTGCAAGCTGTTGTAATGTTCTGTAAGGGGAGGTACATCCCATTACTCAGATTAAAGGGGAGTGAAGGGAAAGAGGAAGCCAGTATAGGCAGAACTAGGGGTGGGAGAGAGGATAACTACATCTTCCAGAGGGCCACAGGGCTGAGGGAAAAGGAGATTGCACAAGACCAGAAACCAGGTGGAGACCTGATTAAAAAGGAGCTACCAGATATCAAAAGCTGGTGGGGAAACCAAATGGAGGAGACCAGCAGGGGGAAAGAAGGAGGTGAAACTGCTGGCATCTAACAGCAGAGAAAGTCCCCAACTGGATTGCAGCAGGAGGAGTAGGAAATGCGAAAATCCTTGGCATTGAAAAGTGAGTAATTCAGCTTGTGGGTTTCCTACAAAAGGGGAGGTGGCAATCCTCCCCAGCCGGTGACTAAGTTACCAGGCTGGGGGCAGGGCATTCGGCTTTGAACTGCCTTATATACAAGTCCTTGTGCTGGGGACAAAACAGACAACACTGAACTACCACACAGTGAAGTACTTGGGCTGGGGACAAACTAGACAGCAGAGAACTGCTGTCTATAAGTGACAGTACTGGAGGGGAGAACCAGAGCTATTCCAGACTCAGATGTGCTTTTAGCTCATATTCCAGCTCCATTGGTCATAGGATCCTGCAGTGGGAACTGGCCTGGGGAAGCTCAAGTAGTGGAATTCTACCTGGTGGGTCTCTACTGTTCCTGTGGGTCAGAAAATTCCCACTAAGTGATGAGTGGCATTATACAGAAAACTCTGCACAAAAAAGTAAAAATACAAAAAAAACCACAGACACTTAAAACCATTATGGTATTAGACCTATTATAACACATTTTAAGTGTGGCTTGGCCCACAGAAAGCCATGAATAAACAAAATACAATTACAATATAGTAAACCTCCCCTATCAAAACAGCACTAAATGCCAGCACTGAAACAGTAACAACCTATGAAAAGGCAACACTACAAATATTACAGCAGGCCCTAAAACATCACTACACCTCCTATTAGGAAAACAGAACAAGTTAGGCTGTTATATATTCCTACACAGACACTAAATGCTAGCAGAATACCTCACTTCAGTCACACGTGTATAATAAAGACAGGCCTTTACTTAACACAGAATAAAGAGACCATAAAGTATAAATAGAAATGTGTTGACAAAAACTGAACTAGACACCACAGCAAGCCAAACTCTGGATATAGTGCAGCAATACAAAACAGAAATATTGCCATGCCTCATAATATACATAAAATAAAGAATAGTAAAACTATATTATAAAAAGAACAAATATTTCAAAAAGGCTGATGAAAATAACATCCAACAATTAAAAGCTCATATAAAAATTTCCAGATGCTCATAAAATATCTCAAAATAGCATACACAAAAAATCAACAATTAAAACTAATAAGGATAAAAAAAAATCCTCTGCTTTCTATACTGGGAACCTTTGATTTCCAGGTGGTGGTAAATCACAAGTAGATTGTGATACATTGCAGGAGGACCTTGTGAGACTGGAAGATTGGGCATCCAAATGGCAGGTAAAATTTAATGTGAACAAGTGCAAGGTGATGCACATGGGGAAAAGTAACCCATACTGTAGTTATACGATGTTAGGTTCCATATTAGGAGTTAACTCCCAGGAACAAGACCTGGGTATCATAGTGCACAATACTTTGAAATCCTCGGTTCAGTGTGCGATGGCAGTCAAAAAGCAAATAATGATAGGAATTATTAGGAAAGGAATGGTGAATGTCATAATGCCCCTGTATTGCTCCATGGTGTGGCTGCACTTAGAGTACTGTGTGCAGTTCTGGTCACTGCATCTCAAAAAGGATATAGCTGCACTGGAAAAGGTACAGAGAAGGGTGACCAAAGGGGATGGAACAGCTCCCATATGAGGAAAGGTTAAAGAGGTTGGGTTTGCTCAGCTTGAAGAAGAGATATCTGAGAGGGGGGATATGACAGAGGTCTATAAAATCATGATTGGATCAGAGTGGGTAAATGTAAATTAGTTATTTACTCTTTCAGGTAATATCAAGACCAAGGGGGCACTCCATGAATTAGTAAGTAGCACATTCAAAACAAATAGGAGAAAATTCTTTTTCACTCAATGTACAGTTAAGCTCTGGAATTCATTAGCGTAATATGTAGTAAAGGCAGTTAGTGTAGCTGGGTTTAAAATTCCTGGAGAAGTCAATAAAATAATATTAACCAAGTAAACTTAAGAAATAGCCTCTACTTTGACTGCGCAGTAACAGCATGGGATCTATTTACTCTTTGGGATCTTGCCAAGTATTTGTGACCTGGATTGGCCACTATTGGAAATAGGATACTGGGCTTGATGGCCCTCAGTCTGACCCAGTATGGCAAGTTCTTATGTGGAGTTTTTATTTATCAGATTTATAATATATGAATAAGCCAAGCAAGCTTATACAAAGAAACAAATAAAATTTGCAACTTACCAAAATATCCCCACTAATACAATCCAATAGCCTAGGCCACAAACAGAAGAAAGGGGGAAGACAAAGAATAAAGGGAGAATCACCAAGAAAAATATTTAAGGAAAGGCTAATAGCATGTAATTTCCTGCACTACTTAAATGTTAACCCAGATTCGAACTATGGGACGACAACAACAATTTCTTGGAAACCACAAAAGATTTAGTTGTTCTGGAAGGAAAAAGAAATATGATTCATTCTGAAATTCTACAAAACACTTGTATGAATAACGAAGGAGGAAAGTTATACCCACAGCCATAACCTCTTGGCACAGGCCAAAAATCCTTTCCTTCTCTTCTGTTCCCTTGCAAACTCAGGAAATATTCTGACCACTTGGCCCATAAAAAGATTATTGAAATTTTAAGTAACACTTTATATCATAACTAAGGTCGTGATCAGAAAAAAAAGAAACTAACAAGGTTGTCTTCTCCGATATTTCCAGAGCAGAAGAGTCTAGAAAGCCATCAAGTTCATATATTCCATAATAGGTTGACCAGAATTCTGCCTGGATGGCAGGAAATATACTTTATTAAAGGCTGGAATATTTTCAGTGGTATATTTACATTTTCAGCCAGATATCTTCTTAGACTCAATTTGAGTAATTCTCCCACTACTCTTAGAAAATTAAGAAACCATAAATTAAGTCCTCTGAAAATTTTCAATATATTCCAGCTGATGATTTACAAAACCTCAATCTTTAATTAAGGCAGAATTGACAACTTGAACAGCATTACACTTTTCTTCCAGTGTAGAAACTTTGGAAGATAGATCTTAAAAATTGGAAACTTGAACCTTTTCTAAAGAGTCTAACCTTGACTAAATTGAACTCAACTTAGTAGAATTCTCGATGAAAGCAGTCCCAAACATGTGGATCATTTCCCAAAGTGAATCTAGAGTTACAACGTCTAGTTTAGGAATAGCGATTAAGGCAGACTTGGGGAGTAAAACGCACTTCCTGGTTATTCATCCTGGTCCAAGTTCTCAGTAGATGTTGCTGGATCCAAATGTTGTGCCAACTCCAAAGCCGAGACTCTCTCTAATGTGGGTTCAGCGATCGCCTCGACAGCCTGCATCCCTGCAGTACCCGGATGAGGAGGAATGCGATCAGCTGGTGGTAATTGCTCATCTAAGGGCCTGAGGGAAACCTCGTCCCTAGCAGCAGGAGATGCTCCCTCGCCAACCGCCACATCAGGGCCTGACCTTTCCAAAGCAGGAATCACAAATGCAAAGTCGAGAATGGAATATTGAACCGGGGTGAGTTGGGTTTCAGAGGGATATACCCTTACTCTCCCCTTCCTTTTAAAGAGCATCTTGAATGAAGAAACTTGAAAATCAAAGGACAAACCGGAGCTCAGGGAACCAGCGTCTATATCTTGCTGCCATCTTGTCTTCAGTTCTTATGGTTTTAAGTGTCCTGAGATTGTCATGAATTTGCAAGAGAGGAAGAGGATGGTGGTGGTGGGGGGGGGGGGTGTTTGCTTGCAAACTTTTGCCTTCTGCTCCTGACCACTGGCTGTGCTACCTCTTGATATGGGTCCACACTCCCGATCCTGCTGATTAATCGGGCCTGGAGCCAATGCTGCTCCTGCTTCTGATAGCAGCATGGCCTTTCCTTCCTGTGTGCAGGCCCACCGTATACCACTTCCCCTTTTGGGCTGTGTGGGAAGGAGGATAGGTCATGCCACTCCTGCTGCTGCCCCCCTCTCCAAGTGTTTCCACTAGCTCTGCTGTTGCATTCCGCCTGGGCTTTCAGCATTTTAAAGCTTGGGTGACAGAAGAGTTCTCTGTGTCTTGCTGGGGGAGAGAAGAGCAGTCAGGCCAGCGGTAGACCAGGAAGTACTGTATCCTGCCGATGGCAATACGCTGGTGTGTCTCAACACTCAGATTAAGAACCACTGCACTAGGGCATAGGTATCCTCCTGGGTGGGGTGTAAGTCTTTTTCTCCAGTGGACATTTGCAGGGTGACTCCCTGGTCTTCCTTGCATTCCTTCTCAAGATACCATCGTTTGGATGTGCAGACCAGAAGGCACGATGTCTTTCAAGTGGGAACTCTGAGTCTAGTCTTGGTTTTCTCCCATGCATCCGGTCTAGTCTGGAAGGACAATAAGGAGAAATTTAATGTTACTTGTTAACTTCCTTTCCTTGAGTCCTGCCAGACCAGTTCAGGACCCACCCTAGAAGGCCTCAATAATCTTCAAAGATTGTTCTGCGGACAGTTCAGAGGAAGAGCTGAGAGTTCTATTTTCTGGTTCATCATCTTTATTGGTTTTCCATTTTCAACAAGCACAAAAATTGACAGGTCTAGTATTGCCACCACCCAGCAGGTACTATTAAAAGAAATGCAATGGTCTAACATTCTACATTAACGAAAGACAGAGAAACTTATTGTAAACCGTAGTGAAGGTTTTACTGATACTACACTATATAAAAAACTAATAAACTAGAAACTAAACATTTAATTATTAACATGAGAA
This sequence comes from Rhinatrema bivittatum, assembly GCF_901001135.1. Taxonomy (NCBI): domain Eukaryota; kingdom Metazoa; phylum Chordata; class Amphibia; order Gymnophiona; family Rhinatrematidae; genus Rhinatrema; species Rhinatrema bivittatum. The sequence continues at coordinate 320,977,162 of NC_042617.1, forward strand.
TGTTATACTTACGTCACTAAAGTATAATTATCGTGCAAAAACCCACATACAATGTTTTTCATATTTACCAGGCAAACAAATCTCACTTCCCCTCCCACACAACCTTTCAATAGAACGAATTGAAAATCGTTGGATGGGATGTATGACAAACATAAGTATATTACAGATAAGATTATTTGCCTTTTATATAAGTTTGACTCTTATATCCACCAGGAGTAAAGAAAATAAAGGTCTTCAAACAGCTCAGAAACCATTTAGTGAGTTAGGGTGTGTGTGATCCACTGATTGGTATTCCAACAAAATTGTCTATCATTGCCAGTTTCCAAACGTCCAATAGAGGGCCTGAGCATCTAGCCAACTCTTCAAAATACCCTTCTTAGCTACTAAACAACATTTAGAGAGAAATATTTTGTGATGTTTCTTGACAATAACAGTTTTTGGAAGGTAACCTAGAATACAAAAGGATTCAGAGCAAGTATGAATGGGAGCACCCAAATTAGTCAAAGTGTTTTTGAACTCCCAAAAAGCTTGAATAGACGGGCAGCTCCAAGGGCAATGTAAAAAGGTTGCTGCCTCTACTTTACAGAGTTCTGTTTTCCTTTTTGTTCCAGATTCTGGTTCGTTGGATATGGTCTCCTACACTCCCAATAGCAGATCTCCAGAAAGCGAGGCCAGTCAGATAGCCTCTGAGTTGGAAGCCTTAGTGACACTGCGTTACAGAGAGGCTTCCTGGTTGCTCCAGCCATTAGGTAGTGGGTAGGATCAGTGAAAATATTGAACTCTATGGAAGTGATGGAAATTATAAAATAAAATTAATTGGGTGGATGGGCAGATTAGAAGTGCCATATGGTCTTTTTCTGCTGCCAAGTTTCTGTTTCTCTAAAGATTTGCTGCCTTTACAGTGGCTTCTTTTTTGGTTAGCCTGCTGATTATGTCACAAAGATCTTCCTATCCCACTACTGTCTCTCTGAGGTACTTTGGAAGTATAGGGCTCTGATCTTTGTGTGAACCATCTCTTCCTTTGCTGTTATATGAAGTTGCCTGGTGACCATCTACAGGCACATTAGAAATGCTTACCCCATTTATAAGAAACCATTTCAGTACTACTGATCCTTCCGTTGAAAGCCACCTGCCTTGTGCATTGATACCTTGGATGTACTTAAACATTTCTATCCTATCTCCCTTATCTCACCTTTCAGAGGATCGTATTTTGTAAACGTGGTTAGAGGAGAAAGCATGACTAATGGCACTTGATTAAATCTTCATAGCTCCTTACTCACTAGGTACAACACCAAGTGTTGGGGCTATCAGAATGTATGACAGAGTATCTGTGTGGCTTGGTTTATCTGGCAGGTGTCTTTCAACAGAAGGGGACAGACTCAAAAGTACTCTAAGGAAAAATTTCTTTAATGATAGGGTGGCGGATTCATGCAACAGCCTCTCCATGGAGGTGGTGAAGACCAGGATAGCATCAATTCAAGAAAGCATGGAACAAGCACAGGAGATTGCAGGAGGAGTGGTAGGGAGTGTAGAGTTGAGCCGTTGGTATAGATGGGCAGACTAGGTAGGCCGAATGGTCCTATTCTGCCATCATGTTTCTGTTTCTATTATCCATGCCTTCTGAAACATTTTTGTTGTTTAAGCTATCATCCCTTACCTGAGGAGGGTTTAGATTGTAAGCCCTCTGGAGATAGGGGAATATCTGAAAAAGTGCAAAAAGCAGAATATAAATCTAAATAAATAAATCTGACAGGCAGTGATAGCAGAATTGACCAGTGGCTGGATCTATCTAGCAGGCTGCAAAGTTCCATAATTAAATTCCTACAGTATTTGAATGTAATCCGCTTTGTAGTGCCACGAAAAGCGGAATATAAATGGAAAAAAAAACCCCTCCACTAGAAGCGCTGGTGAAAACACAGGTGCTCATGAAGCCAGGTCTTTCTGGCAGGCTGTGCAGGAGGCCTAGGAGGCCAAATGTTTGAGCAAGAATCGCACATGTATTGCAGGCTGTTTAGATGGTTAGAGAGCTTTGGGGTTAGGCACAGGAAAAGAGGATGATGGAGTACAAAGGAGGAAGACAAGGGAAATCTAACAGGTGGCTGGGGGGTGACCTTATCAATGTGGACAGGATCATGTCTGGGAACTCTGGAGTTGTGGTCACCTGGGATAGCTTTTGACCAATGGGGGGAGAAATGAATGCGTATCAGCTTTCTCTTCCATCCCCTAAGTAATCCACTTCTCCTTCCTCTGCGGATGACCGCCAGCATTCTTCCCCCTCCTCTCTCCCTGATCCTATCTCTCTTTGCTCTCGCTCCCCCTGACTTGTGCACTCTCATGCTACCCTCGAGTGAGTCCCAAGTCCTGGACTGTCGCAGGAAGATGCTGCCTGCTCCAGAATGACTTCTTTCCTCCTGTTCCATGCTGCTTACAGGGGGAGTGGCTGGAGTGTTAACAGAGGTCCAGGCTCTTTAATGTTTACCCTCAGATCTGGTAATTATTGTAAATCCCCTGAGTGAGACTTCCCGGGCACGGGGAGGATGACTGGGTGGGCTGGATGGTCTGTTTTTTTTCTGCCATCATTTGCTGTGCTATTGTGTATACAGGCATAGTTCAGTTTCACGTCATCTGTAATAAGCTGTGTTTACATTTGCACTTTAAAGCATTCACATGCTTTGCTTTTAGATTGCAGTTCTGTTTTAATATTTTTGGATTTAGATTTTATTTGCTTTTCCAAACTTGTGCTTAGGGCAAGTTACATTTCCCTCCCCCAGAGGGCTTGCAGTCTAACTTGGTATCTGAGGCGTTGGAGGGTGAAGTGACGCACAAGAAGTGTCAGTGGGAGAAGCAGGATTTGAACCCTGGTTTCCCTGCGTTGCTTGTAAGGCTTCAGTGCTGAATGTATGTTTGCAGTTGAGTAGGAGTCGGAGCCCTACATACCTCCCTGCTAGCATTAAGCCCTAGCTAAGAGCTGCCATTGGAGAGCAGGGCACAGTTCGCCAGTGAGCACCGTACAGCCCTTTCTATGTTCTGCTGATGGCTTCATAGAGGCACTGGGAGCGCAGAAGCATGACAAGACGCTAAAGGACAAGAAAGGCACCAAGGCTTCCCCATCCAGCCCTCAGCCAGTGAGAGAGACTGAGTACGCCTGACTCAGCCATCTGAGAGCGAGGGGAAAATATTAAATCTGTATTCTATTCACACGATTTGACTGTTCAAGAAATGTCCCTAAAATAGAATAAAAATACAGAGTAGGTGAAGTCTTTTATTTTCTTGTAGTGTAGAGAGAATATAGATGGCTGTATCTGAGAGCAAGGAGGGGATATGCAGCAGCTGTGGTGAGAAACCCCTGCAGTACAGCTCTGATAAATAAGCAGGTAGTGATACGCCACCATTGCTTATTTATTTCCCAATCGACTTCCACAGAAGATCAGGTCCTTTTCGAATGTCCAGTCAATTCCATTGCTTAGCAAGGTCTGGATGAATACGCTACTAAAGTCAGAAAATGGTGTGTGAAACAGTGCATTGAAGGTTCTCATTATACCAGAAATTAGAATCTCTGTTTTGCCAAGACTGAGCCTTTTGGATCGGCTTTGTTGCTTTCTGATTATTTTACTCATGTTTACTTAGTTTATTGGAGAAACCTCAAAACTTTTTTATTTAGCATATGCTGTTATTTTTCTGTGAAAATTGTTTGACCTTTGCCTAGGCACTCTCTGTGCCTGACATCAAACAGTCCTGTTCTTTATCGGATGATGTCATGAGCAGGGAGAACATGGCCTGAAAGGAATAAATAAAACCACTTTTGGTGATCAGACTCTAGGAATGTGAAAGAAGTGATTCATGGCTTGCAAACTAAGCAGGCATGACTCAGATCAGGGAGCAGATGTATTCAGACAATAGTTTTTCTTATTACGAAATTGTTTAGTAATAGGAAGGTCCAGGTAGGGACTTAGATCTTTTTCTAAGTATCTTGGATCTTATGTGATCCAGGACAGTGACCCAGAAAACCCTGCCAGTTCAATAATACATGAATTATGGGTAGAGCTTTTGCTTATTGTCCCAAATTGCAATACTTTGGCAACTGTTTATAAAAATTGTGTTGTGGTAGTGTCATATGATACAGCTGAGAGGATGCGTGCAAACTCAGTTCCTGGCACCAGGAACTGAGTTTGCACGCATCCTCTCAGCTGTTGAGGTTCTATACACCAATATCGCCATCAAAGATGGATTACAAACCATCAGCAATATCATCCCAAATGCTGCTACAGCCAAACTAGCTACCAAACTTAAGCATTTTATCATCACATATAAGTATTTCAATTTTGAAGAGGACTTATGTACAGGCCAGCGGCATTGCCATTGAGACTTCATGGCCCCCACAATACGATAGCATTTTCATGGCTGATTTAGACCGTTTTCTCAACTTATAGACCCAGAAGTCCCACTCTGCCTGAGATACATTGACAACATCTTAATATCTGGACCCATGGATAAGAAACCCTGGAGAAAGTTTGCCAAGACTTTAATAATCTGCACCCCACCATTAACCTGACTCCAGAATAGTCAACTTTGTATGCTCACTTTCTGATACCACTGTCTCAGTATGATGGTCACATAAGAACCATATTTTACTAGGAACTCACCTACCACCACACATTTCTTTATGCTTCCAGCTTTCACCTACTACCAGGTCCATTGTCTATAGTCAAATCCTATGGTACAGCCTCTCTGAGAGTTCTATATTGAACCTCTTTCAGTGCAAACTCAAAAAAGTGGAGCTGGAAGAGTGGCCTAGTGGTTAGAGCAGCGGACAGAGAGGCAGGGCAGCCAGGATTTAAATCCCACTTCTCCCACTGACACTCCCTCTCATGTCACCTTCTGTTGCCCCTCTGATTAAAGGGCATACCATACTTAAATGTAACTTGCCTTAAGCTCAGGTTTGGAAAGGCAAGTAATTAAATCTATAAATACAAATCCAAAAAACAATATTCATGGCTTTTAAGCACACTAAACATGGCAGGTGGTTTTTGTTATCCGAGATTCCAAGTACTTGTATTGTTTGTAGACTTCTTTCTTGATATTACCTCTTTTATCTTCAACTGATGTGTTTATCCAGTTTGTAATAGCAACTGCATAATTGTTGGGGTTATAGAGGCAGTGGATACATTAAAAATATTTTACTCTCTGCATAAGTGTGGTGGTATGGAGATATAATTATCACCCTGGCATGCTGCAGGAAGATCTGTGCTGTGCTGTGGTAGTCTCCCTTCCCCCTCCTTCTTTCTCCACCGTAGTGTTACACTGCAGGAGGGGCATAGTTAGCACCAGGCACAGAGAGCCTGTGCCCTGAGTCTCAGCGAACCCACTATTTTTTTCAATCCCATCTAGACCCAGCCCAAAGAAAGAAGGCAGGTGAATGGGCCTGGGCTGCACGGCTGAAGAAAGAAGGTTCCCAGTCTCATCTGGGTTGTGCGGCCAAAAAGAAGGTCGATCCACAAAGTGGAAGAGAGGTGACTGCAGCAGGGCCAAAGAGAAGAGACTGCTGCCTTTGGCAAAATGCACATTCAAGAGGGAGAAAGAAAAGTGTGTGTGAGTGTGAGAAATAGCGTATGTGAGAGGTTGTGTGTGTGCAATGCGTGTGCAAGAGGTGTGTTTGTGAGCAATAGCATATGTGAGAACTTGAGTGTGTGCATGTGAGTGATGCTGCATGGTCCAAGGAGGTAGCTGCTGCTGCCTGTCCATCCCAGGGGGAGAGAGAGAAAGCATGCAAGAACATATAAGGGAGAGAGAGTGTATGAGAGAGAGGGATTTGAGAGCCTGCTTATGTGTGCCTGTGAGAGAGAGATACTGGGACTCGTGCTTGTGTACCTGTGTGAGCGTGCATGGCTGTGAAAGCCTGTGTCACATACAGGCTCACAAGCACACACACACGCACACACAATGTGTGTATGAGGGAGAAAGAGCCTGTTTTATGTGAAAGAGAAGGGGATATGTGTGAGAGCATAGGCATGTATAAGAGAAGGGAGTATGTGAGAGGATGAATGTGTTATGTGTGTGTGTAAGAAAGAGAAGTTAGTTAGTGCAACTCTTTCTCCCCCAATCCATGACAATCTCAGGCTGACTGGAAATCAAAAGATCCTAGGTATGGAGAGCAGAAGTTTAAAAATAATTATTTTAATTATTGGGTGATGTTTGATGTTTCTGCTCGTTTGAAATATTTTGTTGGTGTTTTGAGAAATGTATAACAAGTTATTTTAAATTATTGGATGTTTGACTGTTTTAACATTTATTTATTTTTTTTTATTATTGTGGTTTTAATATTATGAATGCTATATGTTTTGATTTTATTGCTTGATGTTTTGTGAGGAATGATGTTTCCGTTTTTCTATTGTTGTACTGCATAATGCAGTTGGACTTGTGGTTTCCAGTTCAGTTTTTGTTGGCGCATTTCAATTTATATTTTTTGGCCTTTCTATTTTGCTTTGGTGAGGCTCTGTCTTGTGTAACGTAAATTCTTGCTGTGAAAATGATGGTAATTATCATCATTGGCTTTTACAGCATTATGATCATCATTCCTTCTTCATTTCTATTTTAACAAAGGTTTGCTCTTTATTAATTTCGTCTGCATGCAGAAAGCGGATTTGAATGTTTTTTTGCTGAAAATATTTTTTCAAACACATTTTGGGGCAGATTTTAAAAGCCCTGAGCGCGTAAATCCTGCTGGATTCATGCACGCAGGGAACTTGCGCGCCGGAGCGCCTATGTTCATAGGCCGCCGGCGCGCGCAAAGCCCTAGGACAGGCGTAAGTCCCGGGGCGTGTCGGGGGCGGCGTTGCATTCAGGGGCGTTCCGGGGGCGGGGCCGTGGGCTTGGTGCCGGCCCGGGGGCGTGGCCGAGGCCTCCAAACCAGGCCCCGGGTCAGGGAATGGCGCGCCGGCAGCTGGCCGGCACTCGCTAGTTACGCTGCCTCGGGAGGATTGTTAGGGCTGGGGGGTGGGTTAGGTATGGGAGGGAGGGGAAGGTGGGGGAGGGAATGGAGGCAGGCTGCTCGGCTCGGAGCGCGCAGGTAGCACAATTGTGCACCCCCCTGCGTGCGCCGACCCTGGATTTTATAACATGCAGCGCCGCATGTTATAAAATCGGGCATAGATTTGTTCGCGCCAGGTTCCGTGAACAAATCTACGCCCACGCATAACTTTAAAAATCTACCTCTTTATTTTCACTGCTGTTAGTAGATATTAGGTGATCAGTTTAAGCAAGGGATGGACTGGGGCGCTGTGAGCAGAAAAGTGATAGGCGTTTCTGTATCAAAAAAGTAGTGATCACAAGTTAATGTAACCAAACATTTCTGCACACAGCAGACCAATCCTTAAAGGGAACACTGAGCGTTGGGGAGGAGATCGGGTTTGGATCTTGAGGGGGATTGGGTTTAGAGAGTGCTGTTTGGGTTGACCCTTGGGCAGAAATGGTAGTGCTGTTCAATTTAGTTAAGAGCATTTTCTGCCATTTTCCGGGGGCGGCACCACGCCCACGGCCCTGCCCCCGGAACGCCCCTGAATATTCATACTCACACTGTAAATTTGGTTCAGTGCGCCACAAGGATCAAGCAAACTTGAAAGTGTGCCCCAATTATTAGAAGAAGAAAAAAGGTTGAGAAGTTCTGCCCTGTATGATATTGACATGAAACAGTAAATCCATCATGGGCTGGCCTGTTGGCTCAGTGGCAGTGCAGTATGCTGCAATGCAGAAGGTTCCCGGCCCAATCTTTGAGTTGGGTCTTCTGCTGTGGAGGCAGCATTCATAGTTCCTGGGTGAGTAGAGAGTTGTGCTCATTGGGTATGGCCAGATGTAGGGCCTGTGATGGCAGAGCTCTGGAATGAGCCCTGGTGTAAGGTCTTTGGCTATAGTGACAAGATTAGGTAGGGTGGGAGGGGTTCTGATTGAGTTGCAGGTACAAAGGAGCAAAGGAAACTGCCGGATGAAAAGAAAAGTCATGCCAGTGTATCTATCTGCGTGTCCCTCCCCTCCTAAAATCTTGCAAACTGTTTAATTTTGTTCAAATTTCGGGCCCTTTTGATAGAACCCATGAGCTTTGGTGCTCACTTGATCCCTTTCTTTTTATTTCCTATAGGGAAATGGGCCAGGCAGTTCAGTGGGAATTTCAGGGAGATCAGACTCCATTCTGGTGTCATTGCTTGATTAAAGAAGGAAACTTGGTATCATGAAATGTTCACATACCATCTTTGCTTTCTGTTTTTAGTATGTGTAACCCTTTTGTAAACAATAAACATAGAAATACAAGGCCCGTAAAGACCCATGCAGTCTGCCCATCCATATCTCCTGTGACAAGTAAGTATAAAGGAGAAATGAATTCAGGAGGGCTCGCTATTCCTTAATAAGAAAACCAAGGAAAATAGGAAGGATAAAAAAAAAAAGCCAAATGAGTGGATTATCAGTGGCATGAAACTCAAAGAAATCTTACAAAGAATGATGACGATAAAGGACTAGTGTGACCTTATGGGAGGTAACCTTAGGAAAGCCAAGTTAGAAAATGAGGTGCAGCTAGTAAGGTACACAAGGGTAGATTTTCAAAAACGGCGCGTTGGCGTACTTTTGTTGGCGCTCCAGGCGCAAACAAAAGTACGCGGGATTTTAGTAGATATGCGCGTAGCCGCTAAAATCCTGGATCGGCGCGCGCAAGGCTACCGATTTCGTGTAGCCGGCGTGCGCCGAGCCGCGCAGCCTACCTCCGTTCCCTCCAAGGCCGCTCCGAAATCGGAGCAGCCTCGGAGGGAATTTGCTAACGCCCTCCCCTCACCTTCCCCTCCCTTCCTCTACCTAACCCACCCCCCCGGCCCTGTCTAAACCCCCCCCTACCTTTGTTGGGGGATTTACGCCTCCCAGAGGGAGAAGTAAATCCCTGCGCGCCAGCGGGCCGCTGGCGCGCCTAGACGCAACCCGGGGGCAGTTCCGGAGGGCGCGGCCACGCCCCCGAAACGCCACGTCCCGCCCCGAAAACGGCACACCGCTCGGCCACGCCCCCGACACGCCCCCTCGGAAAACCCCGGGACTTAGGCGAGTCCCGGGGCTCTGTGCGCGCCAGTAGGCCTATTGAACATAAGCGCACCGGCGCGCAGGGCCCTGCTCGCGTAAATCCGGGCGGATTTACGCGAGCAGGGCTCTTAAAATCTGCCCCACAATGCAGTAGAAAACCATTCTATAAATACAGATACTGAAGGAAGGTCCGTTACTGAATAACAAATGCCTTTTCCACTCTGGTTTTTCAACAGTGATCAGGTAATGCTCTTTGCATTGATGATGGGTTGGAACTCATGTTAGAATAAAGAGAGAACAAATGCAAGACTGTTTAGAAAAGCTAGATTTTTTCCTGTCCGCAGTGAATTACGGTGTATTTAAAGAAGGGACTGGCGCAACTGTTGAGCCATTAGCATTTATCTATCCGAACCTGTGGAGGATGAGTGGAGTCCCAGAAGGTCGGAAACAGACAAATGGAGTTCATATCCTTAAAAGGAACAAAGGAGGACCCTGTAAACTTTAGACCACTGAACTTGAGTTCGGTACCTGGAAATAGGAGTCAGTCATTAATGAGTTTAATAATGAGATGTTAAGAAACAACCAGTGAGGACCAAATCTTGCTAAGCCAACATAATTTTCTTCAATGAGAGATAGACTGACAAACCTTAGAGATGAGGTTTGTAAGGATTTTGATGCTCACATGATGTAATCATAAACTAGGAGAATACTTCTAGTTCAGACTGCCACATTCTAGTTTGATCCTGTACCTGAGCACAGAAGCAGATGTGTGTGTTTTTCTAGTCCAGTACTAAATAAAGTTCATATATGTTCTTTCAACAGTCAGTGTGTTGTCTCAAGGCAACATTGGCATGAAAAAACATCTGTTTTGCTGGTTTAGGTAGAGTGGATCCTAACTGGAAGCATTAGGATGAACTAGATCCGGGACTGTTAATATCTTAGGAGCCAGAAAAAAATATAAAGAAAAAGATGCAAAACCAGTCTAGAAACCTATCTCTGTGTGACTTCCTACGGGACTCTCGTCTCCAGCCCTGTTTTTAGACTCATTATCAGATCATACCGATGTCTGTATGTGTTCACCTTACAACTTTTGAATGGCTGGATTTAGCTCAGCCAAGCTTGACCTAGGTTGTTGGGGGGCCATTAGACAGTTTCAGTTTTCAAACTTTGGGAATGCTGTAAGGGAGCATAGAAGGGATGGAAATGTGGGAATTTCACAATAAGAAATGCATTGGAACTAGAACCGAGGTTAGATTGAATGTTGTGCCTTCTGATTGTTTTCTCTCTGTTTATGAAGGTAAAATAAAGTGCTCAATTTGGCAAACAAATCACTTTGACAGGGTTGATTTTCTCGTTCTGCATTGGAATGTGCCTGTAAATCATTAGGGTTGCTACAGAGGAGAGAAGTAGAAAAAGGGTTAGGTTCATGCTTTATCCCTTTATTTTGCATATTGTCAGACGTCAAATTACTATTTTTCATGGATTCTCTGCAGAAGAGATATGTGTGATTTGGAAAGCTCATTTACATCCTCCTCTTTGAATACTTCTGCTGCTGGTGCAATAAGAGAGAGATTTATTTATTTAAAAGTGCTTATAGCCTGCAACTTCCAATACATCTTGTTCTGTGTGGGTAATAGACTCAACATATATAATAAATAATATAAATTCAAAACAATAATCAAATTAAAAAAAAAAAAAGAAGAAAACATACTGTATATTAAATCAGCTTAAAAAGTTAAGCTGCCATACTGGGTCAGACCAAGGGTCCATCAAGCTCAGTATCCTGTTTCCAACCGTGGCCAAGCCAGGTCACAAGTACTTAGCAGGATCCCAAGGGTAGATAGATTCCACGCTGCTTTTCCCAAGATTAAGCAGAGGATTTCTGCAACTCTCCCTTAATAATGATTAATGGACTTTTCCTCCAGGAACTTGTCAAAACCTTTTTTAAACAGAGCTACACTAAGAGCTTTCACCACATCCTCTGGCAATGAATTCCAGAGCTCAATTATGCACTGAGTAAAATAAAATTTTTCTCTTATTAGTTTTAAATGTACTTTACCCAGTAACTACATTGTGTGTCCCCTGGTCTTTGTACTTTTCAAAAGAGTAAACAACTGATTAACATTTACTCGTTTCATTCCACTCATTTTATATACCTCTATCATATCTCCCCTCAGCAGTCTCTTCTCCAAGCTGAAGACTCCTAACCTCTTTAGCCTTTCGTCATAGGAATTGTTCCATCTGTTATGCATGCTTGCCATGGCAGACCCGCAGCTTGGTCCCCTCACCTCTCTCAAATGAACCCAGCAACTGGTGCCTCATCTGGCGGTGGTAGGCCGCTGACTCTGTCCTCGGGCCACCCCTGGTGCCTCCGGCTCAGCTACAGCCCTTGATACCTCCGGTTCAGCTACAGCTCCTGGTGCTCCGCGTTGGGCCTCTCTGCGTTGCCTGCGAAGAGATGCTGCTACTTGGCACCGCACCCCTCCCTAGGCGCACACACATCGCTGTGACTTAAGTAGGGCCCGCAGCAGGAACCGAGCCGTGGCCTGGATGATGACATCAGCAGAGCTCCGGTATATAAGCCCGAGCTTCGCTTCCTAGCTTTGCCTCTGCAACAGGTCTCCTCACTGGTCGAGTACTCGTTGCCTCCTTTGGGATTCTCCTCGTTCCTGTGTTCCTGATCCTTGCTGACTCCTGTTCCTGGTTTCCTCGTTCCTGTGTTCCTGCTCTCCATCCTACCCTCAGATTGCCTTCTTGGATCTCGACCTCTGCTTTGCCTGACCACGCCGTTGACTCTCTCTAAGCCTGGACCTCTGCTCTGCCTGACCATGCCGTTGACTCTCTCCCAGCCCGGACCTCTGCTTTGCCTGACCACGCTGTTGACTCTCTCTAAGCCCGGACCTCTGCTTTGCTTGACCACGCCGTTGACTGTCTCCAAGCCCGGACCTCTGCTTTGCCTGACCACTCCGTTTACCTCTCTCCAGACCCAGACCTCTGCATCACCTGACTACTCCGTTTGCCTCTCTCCAGACCCAGACCTCTGCATCGCCTGATTACGTTTGACTATCTCCTCGCTCAGACCTCAGCCTTACTTGCCACTGCTTCCAGATTGCCGCCAGCCCTGACTCCAGCTTGCCTTACGACGCCTCTTCAGTCTACGTCCTGGACTTGGCCTATTCAGGTTTCGGCCTGCTCTTGCTCGGGTGCCCCCTGTCTGACTTTGTTCCTTTGGCGCCCGGGTCTCCGGAACTCTACCTCGTCCAGTACAGACTGTACCATTCCTCTGTTGCTGTCTCTGGGCTGACCTCTATCCTCCCATCGACGACAACACAGGGAGGCCCACCTAAGTCCAGCTGGTCCCGGTACCCAAAGGCTCAACCCGCGGGGAACAAGGGCTGGTATTGGTAAAGTACCAGTCGGCCTCTGTCCATCAGCCCACTTCGCCTGCCGATGGTGGGGACCCTTCCTATGGGTTGCGTCAACCCCACCTTGGCCCGAGGGTCCACCTCCAGCGCAACACCATCCTCTTTATCCTCTTGGTCTCCCTTCTCTGTACCTTTTCTAATTCTGCGATATCTTTTTTGAGATGTGGTGAGCAGAACTGAACACAATACTCAAGATGAGGTTGCACCATGGAATGATACAGAGGCATTATGATATTCTCTGTTTTATTCTCCATTCCTTTCCTAATAATCCCTAGCATTCTATTTGCTTTCTTGGCTGCTGGTGCACACTGAGCAGAAGATTTCAATGATGACATCTAGATCTTTTTCTGGAACGGTGACTCCTAATGTGGAACCTTGTATTTTGTAGCTGTAATTTACATAAGAACATGCCATACTGGGTCAGACCAAGGGTCCATCAAGCCCAGCATCCTGTTTCCAACAGTGGCCAATCCAGGCCATAAGAACCTGGCAAGTACCCAAAAACTAAGTCTATTCCATGTTACCGTTGCTAGTAATAGCAGTGGCTATTTTCTAAGTCAACTCAATTAATAGCAGGTAATGGACTTCTCCTCCAAGAACTTATCCAATCCTTTTTTAAACACAGCTATACTAACTGCACTAACTACATCCTCTGGCAACAAATTCCAGAGTTTAATTGTGCGTTGAGTGAAAAAGAACTTTCTCTGATTAGTTTTAAATGTGCCACATGCTAACTTCATGGAGTGCCCCCTAGTCTTTCTATTATCCGAAAGCGTAAATAACCGATTCACATCTACCCATTCTAGTCCTCTCATGATTTTAAACACCTCTATCATATCCCCCCTCAGCTGTCTCTTCTCCAAGCTGAAAAGTCCTAACCTCTTTAGTCTTTCCTCATGGGGGAGCTGTTCCATTCCTCTTATCATTTTGGTAGCCCTTCTCTGTACCTTCTCCATCACAATTATATCTTCTCTGAGATGCGGCGACCAGAATTGTACACAGTATTCAAGATGCGGTCTCACCATGGAGCAATACATGGCATTATGACATTTTCCATTTTATTCACCATTCCCTTTCTAATAATTCCCAACATTCTGTTTGCTTTTTTTGACAGCCGCAGCACACTGAACCGACAATTTCAATGTGTTATCCACTATGACGCCTAGAACTCTTTCTTGGGTAGTAGCACCTAATATGGAACCTAACATTGTGTAACTATGGCATGGGTTATTTTTCCCTATATGCATCACCTTGCACTTATCCACATTAAATTTCATCTGCCATTTTGATGCCCAATTTTCCAGTCTCACAAGGTCTTCCTGCAATTTATCACAATCTGCTTGTGATTTAACTACTCTGAACAATTTTGTATCATCTGCAAATTTGATTACCTCACTTGTCGTATTTCTTTCCAGATCATTTATAAATATATTGAAAAGTAAGGGCCCCCATACAGATCCCTGGGGCACTCCACTGCCCACTTCCTTCCACTGAGAAAATTGTCCATTTAATCCTACTCTCTGTTTCCTGTCTTTTAGCCAGTTTGTAATCCACGAAAGGACATCGCCACCTATCCCATGACTTTTTACTTTTCCTAGAAACCTCTCATGAGGAACTTTGTCAAATGCCTTCTGAAAATCCAAGTACACTACATCTACCGGTTCACCTTTATCCACATGTTGTTATGGATCAGAAGGTGGACCCTTGTTCCGAGGTAGAGTCAGTGCTACCTAAAAGGAAAATGATCCCCCTAGGTCTCTACCGTCGAAGGGCGAGGCCGAATGCAGGAGCTGTTGAATGAAGACGTCACCCTGGAAGCTTGAGATCCCCCCCCAGGAGAAGCCCATAGGGATCCGGCCGCTGGGACTTAGGACACTCTCTTGAAGACTGAAGAAAGGTCTGAATGCAGGCGCCTCTTGCGGGTCGTGGGTTCCAGACGGCTGGTGCCTCCAGCAGGTCGTAGTAGTCTTGAGGATGGAGTCACAGAGTAGTCCAAAGCCAGTCCGAGGGTTCGGTACACTAGAAGGGTCGACGTCCAGTCAAGATCAAAGCAGGAGAAGGATCCGAAGCCAGTCCAGGAGAAATCAGGAGAAGGGTTGCAAGCCGTACCAGGATCAAGCCAGGGAAACACGAATGCCAGTCCAGAGGTCAGAAGCCAAGAATCAATCCACGGAGCAGGGAAGCAGAGCGGGACGAAGAACCAAGATCAAGAGCTCAGGAACAAACTCAGTCAGGAACCTTGATACCAAGGCAAGGTCTGAGGATTAGACCTTGCCTTAAGTACAGGAAGTCAGAGGAGAGGAGTCTCAGGTGGAGCCATGACTATTTCCTGTCATGGCTCCTTTAAGAATAATCCTCAGCCGCGCGCGGCTCTAATGAAGGCAGAGGGGGAGGAGCCGAATCATCTGCGGAGCCACGCTGCCGAACCTGGTTGCGGCAGCGGCCACAGGAGAACACTGAAGAGGGCTGCCTGCCATCGCAGGAGCCCTCGACGATGCCTCAGGTAGTTATTTGTTTCGCGGCCGCCACGACCAGGGCCGAGTGTCATGGCGGCCATGACACTCGGCCCTGGTCGTGGCTTGCCGCGGCTGGCGGTGCTAACACATGTTTATTAACTCCTTCAAAAAAGTGAAGCAGATTTGTGAGGCAAGACTTGCCTTGGGTAAAGCCATGCTGACTTTGTTCCATTAAACCATGTCTTTCTATATGTTCTGTGATTTTGATGTTTAGAACACTTTCCACTATTTTTCCTGGCACTGGAATCAGGCTAATCGGTCTGTAGTTTCCCGGATTGCCCCTGGAGCCCTTTTTAAAAATTGGGCTTACATTAGCTATCCTCCAGTCTTCAGGTACAATGGATGATTTTAATGATAGGTTACAAATTTTTACTAATAGGTCTAAAATTTCATTTTTTGGGGTTTTTTTGGATTACTGTTCCCTAAGTGCATCTCTTTAAAATTGTCTACATTAAACTTAACTTGCCATTTGCATGCCCAGTCTCCCAGTTTTACGTCTTCTTATAATTTCTTACAATCCTCTTGTGATTTGACAACTTTGAATAATTTTATGTCATCGGCAAATTTGATCCCCTCATTTGTTGTTCCCATTTCCAGGTAATTTATAAATATACAAGCCGTTAAGCCCGTTAAAACGGGCTACATCCCTCTGTCTCTCACCTCCCCCTCATTCTCTCTCCCCTACCTCCCTCCCACCCACTCACCCACTCCTCCCCAGCCTCCCTCTCCTCTCACTCAGTCCCTCCCTCCCACTCAGTCTCACTCACTCCCTCCCCCTCTCTCCCTCTCACTCACACTCAGTCCCACTCACTCTCCCTCAGTCCCACTCCCTCCCTCCCTCTCCCTCAGTCCCACTCACTCCCTCCCTCTCCCTCAGTCCCGCTCACTCCCCCTCACTCAGTCCCTCCCCCTCACTCAATCCCTCCCCTCTCACTCAGTCACTCCCTCCCACTCTCTCTCTTCGTCCCTCCCACTTAGTCCGTCCCTCCCTCCCTCTCTCTCTCTCTCCTCCCTCCCTCGCTACTGGCCGCTGCCGCTGCCCCTACCGCCGCCGCCCGCTACCGCCGCCACTGCCGCCCGCCGCTACCGCCCTCCGCTGCCGCCCCGCTACCGCCGCCGCCGCCCGCCCCCCGCTGCCGCTACCGCCGCCGCCGCTACCGCTACCGCCACCGCCCACCACCGCTGCCGCTACCGCCGCCGCCGCTGCCGCCCGCTACCGCCGCCGCTACCGCCCGCTACCGCTGCCCGCTGCCGCTGCTACCACCGCTGCCGCCATGTTTTTTGGTTTTTTTTGACGCTGCCTAAGACTGACGTGCTCGCCCGCACATGCGCAGTAGAGCTGCTCTCTACTGCGCATTTGCGGGCACGTCGGTCAAGCTTCATTTATCTAGTTAGATTAAAAAGCATCAGTCCCAGCACAGATCCTTGGGGCACTCCACTATTCACCTTTTTCCATTGAGAACATTTACCATTTAGCCCTACTCTCTGTTTTATATCTTTCACCAGTTGGCAATACACAATAGGACACTATGACATATCCCATGACTTTCTAATTTCCTAAGAAGTCTCTCATGACCGACTTTGCCAAATGCTTTCTGGAAATCCATATACACTATATCAACTGGCTCACCTTTATCCACATTTGTTTATGCCCTCAAAAATATGTAGCAAATTTGTGAGGGAGGACTTCCCTTGGCTAAATCCATGTTGACTTTGTCCTATTAAACTATGCTTATCTATATGTTCTGCAGTTTTGTTCTTTATGATAGTTTATACCTTTTTGCCTGGCAGAGACGTCAGACTCACTGGTCTGTAACTTCCTGGATCATCCCTTGATCCTTTTTAAAAATTGGCATAACATCGGCAACCCTCCAGTCTTTAGGTACCATAGATGATGATTTTGATAGTTTACAAATTTCTAATAGCAGGTCCACAATTTCATTTCTCAGTTCTTTCAGCACTCTGGGATGTATGCCTGATACATTTAAAATAGCGAAGACTCACTTTTGATAACTACATTAAAAGCCTGTTGAAATAAACAACTTTGACTTGCTTCCTAAAATTTTTGTAATTAGAAATTTCCCGCACACAGTTTGGGAGTAAATTCCATAAAGTTGGATCAATGATGGAAGACATTCTATTTCTTGACTCTCTGAGGCTGACTTGCTTTACATTCGAGACAGACAAATAATGCTTGTACTGTGAGTACAAGGCATGCTGAGGGACATTTTAAAAAATCAGGTTAGTTAAGTAGCTGAGTACATCTTCATGTGACACTTTGAATACAAGAGAAACCAGCTTGAATTTAAGCCGAAAGGCCATACGTAGTGAGTGAAGCTTCTGAAGTTTGGGTGAAATATGATCTCATAAAAAACAACCTGTTATTAAACGTGTCGCAGTGTTGCACAGTCTGTAGTATTTTTAACCATTTTTTGGGCAAGCCAAAGCATTGCAATAATCTAGTGAGCTAAGAATGAGTGATTACACAATAATCCTAAAATACCCTATATCAACTAAATACCTAACCTGGCGGATAAACCTCATTTTAGAAAAAGTTGTTTAAAGCAAAGCATTAATTTGTAGACTCATAGAAAAAGTAGACTCGACAATAATTCCAAGGTCCTGCACCTTTCAGAAAAGGGGATCAACGATCCTTCAAGTTGAAGCTGATATGATGAGGTAACGGGAACAGAACAGCAGATCCAGCACATCTCAGTCTTTTGCATATTAAGCATTAGCATGCTTTGACATCCATGAGTTAACAGCTTTAATGCAAGATGCTAAATGAACAAGAGTAGATGACAAATCAGGATGAACAGTTGCAATAAGTGCACATCATCTGCATAAATTTGATATTTTATATCAAAGGTAGAAACTAGCTACTAGGGTAGATCGCTGTGGCACACCACAATTCTAGTATGTTCCAGTTTGCAACATATTGCCCAGTCGTAACTTGAAAGAATCTTCCAGTATGATATGACCTGAACCATTGAATGACTTTTTGTCTTATATCATAGGAAACTAATGGTTGAATAGCTTCATGTGAAACATCGAAAGTGGAAGAAATCTCTAATAACACTATTATAACAGATTTACCATTATCAGCATCAGAAAGAATAACATTCTGAATAGCAACGTTTCAATATATTATGTGTTTTCCTGAACCCACATTGATAGGTGTGAAGAGTGTCAAATTCAACAAGAAAATCCTTCAGCTGGAATAGAGCACATTTTTCTAGCAGTGTAGCTGAAAAAGGTAATTTTGAAATGTGATGAAAACTAAAAGGCTCAAAGGGCGGTAATGCTGCTTCTTGATAATTGGCCATACTAAGGCACACTTAAGGATTTCAGGAAATACCCTTCTGTAAAAGATGCATTAATACATTTAATTCAAATATCTACAAACAAATGTTTCTAACTATGTAATATCCAGGATAGGTATTCATCAAGGGGATAAGCATAAGGTTTTAAATTCATCATTAGGTCAGAATCCTCGTCTCTAGACATATAACGGAACTTGAACCACCTTTCTGATGAATGCAGTGTTCTAATCTTGTTCAAATAGTATAATGCAAAAGACTCAGGGATCTTCAATCAGGTTATTAAGTTTTTAAAATAGCTCTGAAGTGATCATAGTAGAAAGATTTCTTAGCAATATCAAAGACAATCTGATAAGAGTGCATAGCTGCCTTAAAAATGGACTTTGCTTCACCAAATATGTTCATACTGACACATGGCGTGCTTTAAAGTAACCAACTCTGTGGTATACCAGGGAAGTCTAGGAGCCAACCCTACATGTTTTTGAATGTTTCAGTGGCCCCATAGTATCAAGACATCTCAACAGATTTGAAGAAAAGGAGTCAAATAGAACAGAAGTATCACTATAATTTAAAGAATCTTGAACCAATCTCCAGTGAGATTCAACAATTCAGTATTTATGGTACACCTATACAGTTTGTAGGGTCAGTCCAACCAACCTGTTCAAGAGTAAAATCAAAACAACTATTAGAAAATACATGTCATCTGATATTAACGAGATCAAGCATGTGATCTTCTTCTTGAGTGAGACTATTAAAAGTTGTTGCAAACCAAGAGCATCTAAGAAATCAGGTATTAATTTTGAAGAACATTCATTGGCATACAGATTAAAATCACCAGTAATCAAGATACTTTTTTTTTTTTACAGCTCAAAGCAGTAAACATTAGTCACTTAAAAAAAAAACAACAACCCCCCCTCCCCCCCCAAACCCTCAAGCCCAGGTGGACAATAGATTATACAGAAAATACAAGAATCAAACTGAACAGCAGCATCTTCACAGTTCCAAACTTGTAAGGGAATCTGAGTGAATTAAAATTTTTTCCTTAAACTTAACATGCCCCACCTCTTTTGTGAGCCCTTGACTGCTGAATATATAAATAGCCAGGTGGACCCAGCTGGTTCTAAGTCCTCGGGATGCCAGAAAGGGCTCAGCTGAAGGACTGGTTCTCTTGTGACTTCCATTGCACTACACATTTTACCCTCTCTCATACCTCTGCTGCTGTAAGACAGAGCTGGGAAACTCCACCCGCTACCCTGATGGTCACTGCTGCAATGTTCTTGGCCCACCATAAAAGTGGCCCACGGGCAGTCTCTTTAGCAAAGGGCTCTGTCCTTTTACTGGTCCGTATGCCGGGACTTTTGGTGGGAATTTTGTTGTACTTTCTATTTGTAATTTTTGGTATCACCACAATGAATGCTTCTCCACAAGATATTTCTGTGGCGCATAGGAAGGGTTGTTATAACTTTGGTATTAAACCTAGGATATTCAGAGTTGATCGGTCTTCTCATGTGTTTATGGTTCCTCCTTGTTTGTCTTTAGATTCTACTCTGGTTTAGTCTTCAGCTGCTTTGCCCCTTTTGGTGGCATATATTAATATTAAGCCCAAAATCTGTAATTTTTTAGCTACTTTTGGATGAGAACATAGATGTTTTGTTCTTAACTGAAACTTGGCATTTGAATGCAGACATTTCCTTATTTTAATGAACCTGTCCAAATGGTTACCAGTTTTTGCATGGAGCCAGGCAGGATAGAAAGGGAAGGGAGATGGTAATAATGTATAAGACCTGCGCACCTCTGAAGCCTCTTTCTTTAGGTTTAGGCTGTAGCACTGAAAATTTGACTATGAAATTGAATCATTGGATTCTTATCCTGCTTTAGGTTCTCATTTTCTAAAGTATCGCAGGCCTGCGATACTTTAGAAGATGAGGGGCGGGGGGACGAAACGGGGGGCGGGCCTGCGCTAGCCGGCAGCGATCGCACCGTCGCGGTGCGATCACTGCCGGTTTCGCAACCAATAGCGCCACCATAGGAGGTGTAGCTATTGGGAGCGAAATAGGCAGCGAAAAGGCACTTACCTTTTCACTGTGCGCGCCGTCTCCGATTAAGTCTCCGATTACTAGAATATTAGAAGAACCTGAGCTGTTCGTAAAAAGCCTGCAAACATCAAAAGATTTTTACTAAGTACCCCTGGAGGACACTAAGGGCCTCATTTTCCAAACGTATCGCACGCGGTAAGGGACGTTTCACACGCAAAATGTCCCTTTTCGCGTGCGATACCAAAATGGGGGTGGAGTCGGCCCCGGAAGAGGAGGAGTCGGGGTGTTGAACCTTTAAAAAATCTATTTATTATTTGTAGAGATGGCAAAGTCCCCTGGTTTACTTAGTTCAAAAAAAATATAAGGAGAACTGAGCATAAATGGAGAAAGTACCCTCACAAGAAAATCCTGATTATTTTTTAAGCATTAGAGTTTTATTTAATATTTTTTATTAAAATTTTTCATAACATACAAATTAAATAAAAATAATTAATTTCCCAACTACTAATCCCCCCAACTACTTTTCCCTATATTTATAATAAAGAGTTGATTTTAAACAAATAATATCAATATAATTTACTATTTTAAACATTCTTCTTTAAATATTTTTAAGTAATATGTAGTATAATATTTTTCCATAATTGGAAATATTTTTTGTTTTAATTTTTGATACGGATTTTGAATATATTTTCTTCTTTG
This sequence comes from Rhinatrema bivittatum, assembly GCF_901001135.1. Taxonomy (NCBI): domain Eukaryota; kingdom Metazoa; phylum Chordata; class Amphibia; order Gymnophiona; family Rhinatrematidae; genus Rhinatrema; species Rhinatrema bivittatum. The sequence goes on from NC_042617.1 coordinate 320,998,212, forward strand.
AATCTCATATAATGCTGTTTGATGCATTAATCTGATCCATGTTTCATATAATGCTGCTGCTTCTTCCTTTCCTTTCCTTTCAAGATAATAATATATTTTTTAGCCAGTAAAAGCGATAAACACAAAAATTGTTTTTCTCCGCTTGACATTGTACTTATCTTTTCAAATAAGTGTAAATATAATAATTTACCTGACCATTCTATGTTGGAATTTAAAATTTTTTCTAATAAACATTGTACTTTACTCCAATAAATTTGTAATTTAGAACATCCTGTAAACATATGACAAAAAGTACCATTTTGTATTTTACATTTTAAACATAAATTATTCCACAATTTCATATGAAAGCCTGCTGTTCTAGTAATATAGCTTCTATGAATAATTTTAAACTGAATTTCTCTTAAATTAGCTATCATTAAATACTTATAGATCAAAGAAAATGCTAAAATAATTTCTTTTTCAGTAACTACTATTTCTAAATCCCTTCCCCATAAAGTTAATTTATTTAAATGAGATAATTGTAATTCTTGTTTTAAAGTAATAACCCATATTGAAATTTTTTTAAACTTGCAGCATTAAAGTTAATTTTATTACTGTTAGGAAACTTGTATTTCACCTCTAAATTGACAAATAATTTGAGTCCAATTAGCCTGATATTAATCAAAGTATTTCCCCACAAATATTTGCTGATTACTATAAGAGTAAGGCTAATTCTCTAATTGTTAAAAGTTGTCCTCATTAGGGATGTGAATTTGTTAAGCCATTCATTTAATTCATTGTGTCCATATGTGCATACCTAGTGGATTTATGGTACGTGCATAAGAACAGTTGGTACGTGTGTAACTCATGGTACATGCGTTTTTTTTGTTTTTTTTTAATACACTTGTACCATAAATCCAATAGGTACATACGTACGGATGCAACAAATGAAACAGATGGCTCAACGAATGCAAATCCCTAGTCTTCATGACCTAAATGTTATGATCCCCAACAATATTTCTTCCATACCAGTTTGGGACACCTTTTGAATCTGTTTCTACTGTTCAGGTTGATAGTTTATCTATGCTGAAAACTCTCATTCTGCTCTGGACCCATGTCCTGCTTGGTTTTTACCATTTTGAAGATGATTTTATTGAAACTCTGACCAAACTAATTCATCTATAATTGACTAAGGGTGGTGGTGCTGACAACAGTTATTAATTTATCCCTTAGGGAAAAAAAAAGGGTGCCTTACCAATAGATTAGCCAGTTAACTTTAAACCAATATTAAATCTATTAACCTTGTGAAAAATGCTTGGAAAGGTTGTATTCGTGCAGTTGAATGATTTTTTTACTATCCCTCAAATCCTTGCATCAAAATCAGTGCACCGGTTCTTTAAGTCAGAATCACAGTACTAAAACACTACTTGTATCTCTGAATGATTATTTTTTTGTGAGTTTTAGATTCAGTTTTAGATTCAGTTTATTTAGATGTTACTTCAGCAGTTTATTTAGATGTTACTTCAGCCTCTGATTCAGTTAAATCATTCTGTATTACTAACTAGATTAAGGAGGCTTGGAATAGGAAGTAAGATTCTCCAATGGTTTGAATCTTATTTGTCTTTTAGCCATTAACAAGTTAAGATTGGGTCTTCGTGCTCTATCTGGTTTTCTACAGGTGTGGGCATGCCTCAAGGCTCAGTACTATTGTCCATTCTTTTCAATATTTATTTATTGCTATTGTGTAATCTTTTGGAATTTCTTAATATTAGTTTTAGATTTTATGTTGATGATATGCATTTCCCTGTATTGGTTGATGTTTCTTCTACAATGTTCCAAATAAGGTCCTGTTTGAATGCTGTGTCTGAGTGTATGACCTTTATTGCTTTAATTTTTAATTATGAAAAAACCAAAGCTCGTTGGATTTCAAGAACATTGGAGTTTCCAAATCCATCTGAGCTTTTGTTCAAAGAAAAGTGCATTCAATTTTCAGAACATGTATGTAACCTTGGCTTTTATTTCTATATTAAATTGAACTATTCTTGCCAACTACACTCATTATTGGCTGAGTATTTTAATCTCTGATTGTTGTCATTTATGGCCATTTTTAGAAATTTCAGATTTTTGTACTTTGGTTCAGGCATTTGTATTCACTGCAATGGATTATTGTAATTGCCTTTATATAGGGCTCCCTAAATATTGATTATAAGCTTTGTAACCTTTGCAGAATTCGGCTGCATGCCTGGTTTTGAGCGCCCCTATGCGGTATCACATGACTCCTCTATTGAAGCATTTTTACTGGTTGCTAGTCCAGTAGCATATCAAATTTAAGATACTTGTACTGGTTTATGTATCATTGCAGGAAGAAGCTCCTTGTTTATCTAGGCTTTTTAATAAGCATCATCCAACAAGAACCATGAGGTCTGCAAGTCATCGTTTGCTGGAAGTACCTGGTAATAAAAAAGCTCATCTACAAGGGACTTGCAGTCTAGCACTATCATGAAATACAATGCCGGAAGAGCTTTAATCTTTGCAGGACCTTAAATTGTTTAGAAAGAAACTCAAAGATTTTTTATTTCATGAGACTTTTTCAGTTGGTATTTATTAAGCTTACATTGCTTATGATTTTATTTGTACTAGTTTTAAATGTTTTTGTCTGTAATGTTTGTCATTTTATATTGTATTTTATATTGATGGATCTACTTTATTTGATGCTGTGCCTTTTATATTAAATTTGAATTTGTAAATCATTTTTCTTATTGTAGAAAAGCGATTAAAAAATGTAATAAACTAAAACTAATCTGCTTAGCATAACTTTGTTATTATAGGGCGGCATATATATATATATATATATATATATTTTAAATAAATAAATAACAGAATCTGCATCAGAATGCTATGATATTGTAATCCCAACAAAGTCCAGGTTAATATCCTTGATTAAAGTAAAAATAATTGGTTCCTTATTATGCACTGAATGTGCATTAATATAATGATTTTTAAGATAAATCAGATTAAACAAGGAGTAATAAAATTCTACAAAAACTACTACATCATATGCTTTTCCCAGTAAGACAGAATCATAAATTTACTTCTTCTAATTTAATTTACAAAAATTTGTGAGCATCATACATGGTAAAAAGAGCAAAAACTCTTTATAAAATGCAACTGCATCATGAATTAGCAGTACTTTTCGATGGGAGAGCATCACGCCAAAGTTAGCTGAGTTGCATTGGTTGCCAATTCAGCAAAGGATTTTATTGAAGGTAATATACTGTGAGGATACTCATTGTCTGAATAAACTGGTTAAGAAATATATGCCATCCTGTTTGCTGCGATTTGCTGATAAATACCTGTAGATAGTTTCCACAGGCAAGGAAATTGAGCCTTTTCTGTTGCAGCTCCTCTACTGTGTAATACAATACCTGAGAAATTATATTTGGAGTCTGATCATATTCAGAAAGTCTGTTATGGCAATGCTATTTTGGTAAGCTTTTTCATTTTTTTAATTTAGTCAAGATTTGGTTTTTAGAAAGGAAGGTGTTAGATTTTTTTTTACGTTTTTTATTTTTATTTTGTCAATTTTATGTATGTAAATTTGTAATCTGCCTTGGACATGATTTATGGAATTTGCAGAATATAAATACTTTTAAATAAATAAATGTTTGCTTAATCCCATAATTGCTGTGGTTTGATCATATGCCAACTTAGCTTTTCTCAAGTTTTTGCAATAGTGCGTTCTCATAGTGTATAACTCGTTACTTATCTTGTAAAATCAGGTGTCTATCTTCTCAAACTGTACCCAATATTCCAGCCTGTGTGCTTCTGTTTCTGGGGGTAGTCTCTGTGGACTATCAACATCTACTACATTACTTCTTTAATGGACTTTTTACAAGATTTTCAAACCCAGATGTTTGTATGACTTGACTCAACAAACACATGTATATCTTATACCTCATTGGAGAGCTTGCATTCAGGCCACCTGATAATTAAAAACAAAAAATGCAGTGCCTCAAAGGCAAAGTTTTAAATGATTGAAGCACAGATATTTAGACCAGTGGTATTGGGTAAAGATGACTATTCTATTTCTAAATTCAAATTCAATTGCGTCACTCTTTGAAGAAAAAAAAATCCATCCCTGCTCTATTAAAATAGATGGTGATCAAAATCGCCACCTCAGATAGAAGGTGTGATACTATCCAGCATTGTAAATTATAATTGTTTAAATGCCACACATTGAGCTATTTAAAGACATTTCCATGCAGCCATTACATATGCAACTTTAATGTTAGATCATCTATCCGCATCATTCTTTTGGTCTAACAGATATATCTGTCTGTGTGTGTGTGTGTGTATCTATCTATCTCTCTGCCCCCTAATTTGTGCATAATTACATGCACACAGGGCTAGATTTTAAAAACCCTACCGGATTTACGCGCGCAGGGCACTTGCACGCCGGCGCGCCTATTTTGCATAGGCCACCGGCGCGCCTAAAGCCCCGGGACGCATGTAAAAGGGGTGGGAGTGGGCGTGTCCGGGGGTCAGGGGGCGGTCTGGGGCGGGTCCGGGGGCATGGCGACGATTGGGGGGCGGGCCAGGAGGGCGGTCCCGAGTCCCCCGGCACTGCGGCCTCTACCGGGGGATGCCGAGGCAGTGCGCGCAAGTTACGCCTGCTTCAAGCAGGCGTAACTTGCACAACAAAGGTAGGGGGGGATTTAGGTAGGGCTGGGGGGTGGGGTAGATAGGGGAAGGGAGGGGAAGGTGGGGGGACGCGGAAGGAAAGTTCCCTCCGAGGCCGCTCCGATTTCGGAGCGGCCTCGGAGGGAACGGAGGCAGGCTGCGCGGCTTGGCGCGCGCAGGCTGCCGATTTTACGCAGCCTTGCACGCGCCGACCCCGGATTTTATAAGATACGCGTGGCTACGCGCGTATCTTATACAAATCCGGCGTACTTATTTAAGATCTACCTCAGCGTTTGTATACTTATTTTTGGCAGTGTGCATAATATGTTCTGTTGTCATGACAGCTTCTGGGAATGTGCTGAGATTGAGAAAAATGGCACTGTGGACTTACAAACCAAATTTTGTCCCTTGGGATGTGCAACTGCTGACTTGGCTTATTGTGGCCAAATTGAGCCACCTGTTCCCCCATCCCAATGTGAGGAGGAACCAGGGAGGATGGACAGACCCTGGCCAACCACTGGGCATCCTACAACCGAGAGGTAAGTGCCTTCAAGAAGGTAGACTCAGGAGCAATGTCTGTAAATGTCAGCAAGGGAAGAGTAGTCAATGCATGGAATGGGCTCCCAGGGAAGTTCTAGAGACAGAACCAGAAACAGACAGAATAAAGCTTGGCAGAAGCACAGAGGATCCATAGATAACAGTGAAGGCGATCCAGGCAACATCTAGGGTGTATGGTTATGCCACAAGAAGGAAATTGGGCAGACTAGACAAGCCTTAGTTGTTTTCTGAATTCCTTTTATAGGTTTCTAGGTAGACAACTTAAAAGGAAAGCCTGCCACCTGTACTTTTATGAGGGAGTGGTTTCAGCAGGTGCATGCAGATCTGGAGGAAGCTTCAGGTAAGTTCACTAAAGGCACATCTACAAAGTTTCACATTTGTTTGCCTAACTTCAGCTTTTATGATATTGCTGTTTATCTGTGACCGACTTTGCAGGAGGCTGTCTCTCTAGATCTCATTCTGCACATTGGTATAATATTGACATCTCATCTAAAGACTGGCATAGTAGGGGATTGATGGTAAAACAGAAATTGATGTTTAATTGAGCTTGAAACATGCATTGCCAAAACTATTGGCACTGTGTAAGTTATTGCTTACTAAAGCTATGTTCTTGCACTCTCAAAGGTGGCATCTTTCTGATATGTTTTTGCCACTGCCACAAGGTCAGATTACTAAGTGAGTTAATAATTGCTAAGGAACTGGAACCATCTTTCCAAAGCGTTCCCTCCACATGGCCATGCAACATTGATCTCTTACTGTGAACCGACCATGCTACTCTCCCCAGCATTTTAGAACCCTCCATGCTCTTGTATCACTCAAATAGGGCTGGACCCACTACCTCCTTGCCAGCCGCTTGCCACAAGCTTTCCGCTGTGTCAGTCCCACACATGGGTGAAGCCAGTGATATCGTTCCCCAATGTGTTACTGACAGCGACTTTCCATGTTATCTAGTCACCTAAGCTCCACATCTTTCTTTTTTCAGAGATACCTCCAGCTAGAAAGAAGTGGAAGAGAAGGGAATACTTTGTCCACCACCACCAGAGCAGAAGGCAGCAGCCCCCTGCTGAGGAGCCAGTGCTTATCCAGCCTGATTGCTATCCTTCCTGTGTTCCTCTCCCTTTAAGCCCATTTTTCATTTCGTTGCTGAGAGTGAAGGATGAAGGTCCTTGAGTATTCCTGTCTGTCATTTGTTGTGTGTAATGTGTGCATAAAGATTGTTTTACATTGATTAACTTTGAAAGACTTTTGTTATATTATTTATTGTGTGTTTATTATTGGAAACCACCCTGGCGACTATGGCTGATTTGTATGGTATAAAAATTTTAAAATAAATAACTAAAACGGGTCCCCCACCCGATGTTTATATCAGTCCATATCTTTTCTCTTGCAGCTCACAGCAGAACTGGCTGGATCTCAAGGAGGAGCTGTTGCTCCTCCAGCTGGGTCCAGCTCTGAATATGCTGTGGCTGAACCAGATGGCATCCATCATACAGGTGGATCTAGGGGGGAATGATGGTTCAGGGTTTCAACTCTAAATGGAAGGCATGGAGGTAACCTGCATAGGGTTGCAACCCGAAACACCTTGCTGGGTAGACTGAATGGGTCATTTTGGTCTCTTTCTGCCATCATGTGCTATCTGTATCGACCTAGAGATGTTGCCTGTTTCTGTTCATCGCCTCTTTCCTTTGATGGCAGCATCATGTGTAGGGCCTCTCCTCAGCTCCCTGGTGACCTTGGATTTTATCCCTTTTTGCTCTCTAGTTCTTTCTCCCCCACCCCCTTGTTATATATATTAAGGCTTTATATTTTTCTCTATCCTCTGGTGTAATGTCTTTTTATTTTGGTACATGGGGCCATGTAACCCCTCTCTTAAGCTAGGAACAGGACATTTTATAAATCTATAGAAAGATGCCCAGAGAAAGGAGGGAGAACTGTAAAGCAAGTGATGGCATAAAAGGTAGGGGCCTGCTTCTTCCCAAGGGTGTGCTTAGCTACACAGAGAGCCATGAATAACATCTGAACCAGCAAGATCATTCAAATGCTCTCTGTGGGCAGAAGTTTGTTCATCTCTTGAATGTGCTCATTCATGCAGTCACTGTAAGACTCAGCAGAAAATACTCCTGTCTTCTTCAATCCCCCATCTCACTGCATTTCACTTTCTGGAAATAAGACAAGCTCTTTGGGTGATAAAAATATGAAAACTTTATTAAGGACAATCAAATGCAAAGCTTGGTAGATAAGCAGGTCACATGCCTCCATTCCTCTCATAATTTAGTGCCCAGTACTATCAGCATGAAATGCTGTTCACTCAAAGTCATATTCTGCTAAATCCAGCTGCAGAGTTCATCATGGAGAGAATGTCAGCATGATTCAGAGATCTAGAAAAGAGACTGCAAGCAAGTATGGTTTTTTTTTCTCACTAAACATAGAAAACACAGATTGATGGCAGAAAAGGACCAAACTGTCCATCCAGTCTACCCCGCAAGCTCATGTCATGGCAGCATCTACCGCACCATACAATTCCCCCCATACCTGACAGCCTCCCAGACCATCAAGGCAAGGGTCTTGTTGATTGCTGTTTGAGTCCAATTTCCCGTCACCTCTTGCCGGTGAAGCAGAGAGAATGGAGTTGCATCAACAGTATGAAGGCTTATTGGTTAAGGGTAGTAACTGCCATACAAATGACAAAGTTGAATGACTCACGGCTGCCTTACATTTTCATACCCCTCAAAGAACCACAAGATAAGCAAGTAATGGGATATTACCGATTCCATCTCCTAATTCCTAACTTTGTTAGAGAAAGAGCTCTATCCATCGCTGGGCCCCCATTGTGGAACTCTTTACCGCAAACCTTAAGACTTGAACCTAACACTAGAACATTTAAGAAGGGAGTCAAAACTTGGCTCTTTCAACAAGCATTTTCTTAAACTCTATAGTTCAAGTTTCTGGATTTAGTAATTTATTTTTTGTTTTTTGATGTTATTTTAAAGAATTTTATGCATTTTTATAGTTTTTAGATGTTTGTTTATTAAGAATTTTATGTACTTTACGATTTTAAGATTATAATTTTGTAATTCATTGTATTTTAAATGTGCATTGATATTTACTGTAAACCGATATGTTTCCTACGAATGTCTGTATATAAAAATGAATAAATAAATACCAGCATTACCCCCATGCACTCTTTTCTTCGTTTCCATCTTTTCTTCTTTCCTCCCTGCCGTTGAAGCAGAGAGCAATGTTGGAGTTGCATCAGAAGTAATAGGCTTATTGGTTAAGGGTAGTAACTGCCATGCCAGCAAGTTGTCCCATGCACTCTTTTCTTCATTTCCATCCTCTAGCCTTTAGGGATCCAGTGTTTATCCCATGCCCTTTTGAAATCCTTCTCTGATTTAGTCTTCTCCTCCTCCTCCGGAAGGGCATTCCAGGCATCCACCACCCTCTCTGTGAAGAAATATTGCCTGACAATGGTTCTGAGTCATCCTCCCTGGAGTTTCATTACATTCCCCATAGTTCTATTGATTTCTTTCCAACGGAAAATGTTTGTCAATTGTGCATTATTAAAACCTTTCAGTTATCTGAAGGTCTGTATCATATCCTCCTACACCTCCTCTCTTCCAGGGTATACATATTTAAGATCTTCAATCTCTCCTCATAAGTCAATTGATCTAGACGCCCCCACCATTTTTGACTCCCTTCTCTGGACTGCCTCCATCATGTATCTGTCCCTTTTGAGATACGGTCTCCAGAAGTGAACATAGAACTCCAGGAGATGCCTCACCAAGGACCTGTACAAGGGAATTATCACTTCCTTTTTCTTACTGGTTATTCCTCTCTATGCAGCCCAGCATTCGTCTGGCTTTAGCTATCGCCTTGTTACATTGCTTTGCCATCTTCAGATCGCTAGCCACTATCACCCCAAGGTCCCTCTCTTGGTCCGTGCATATCAGTCTTCACCCCCCCATCACATACATCTCTTTTGGATTAGCTATTGCTGTCCCAGGCTGGGCTGGAGAGATGAGGTGCAGGAGAAGCAGCAACTTGCATTACACAGGAAGGTAGGTGACCTGTTGCTGAAGCAAAGGAATGAGTTCTGAGAAGCCCTATATGGGACTGGGGTCCTGACGTCACTGGGAGATGCCATGGGAAAGTTCCTGTCGCAGGTCCTTTAAATATTGCAGCATTGGGGGTACATGCACCTAGAGGAGGGAAGTGATGGTAGTGGCGTCCCGGCAGCATGCTGCCATAGGGAATGGAGAGCCACTAGTCAGCAGCATTGGCTGAGTGCTGCATTTGCAGGTAGGCCTCGCAAGCTGTGAAACATAACATGTACTAGAAAAGTATGGTATTCCCTCTGTTTATTACTTGGGTTAAAGCCTTGTATGTGTGCCTGAGAGCTTGGATAGGCATGAATGTAAATCTCTCAGATTTCTTTCCTATACAGAAGGGCATGAGGTAGGGATGTCCACTATTCCCTCTACTTTTTGATTTAGCAATAGAGGTGTTAGCACAGAAAGGGCTGTGATAAACATCGTGGATCCCTAAAGACTAAAGGATGTAAATGAAGAAAAGTGTGCATGGGGGTAACTTGCTGCTGTGGCGGTTTCTACCCTTAACCAATAAGCCTTCATACCATTGATACAACTCCATTGTGGCTCTCTACTTTAACAGCAGGGGGAAAAGGGGAATTTGATTTAAACAGCAACCAATGAGAGCCCTGATGTTTATGGTCTAGGAAACTGATAAGCATGGGGGTAACCTACATGGCACAACAGGTACTACCATAAGCTTGCTGGGTAGACTGGATGGACCATCTGGTCCTTTTCTTTCATCATTTCTATGTTTCTGTAATACGATCTGACTTGTCTATGGAGCCCTCTTCTCAAGTGGAAGAGCATTGGAATAGAGAGACAGGGCTATATATAGATTTAAAAGGATGGCAGAAAATATGACTAGATGTGCACAAGACCTCACTATATGCTCATAGGGCGGAACTGATGGCTAAATTCTTGCTGTGCAGTTACAGATACCCCCTCTTTTTTTCATAAGCTCTCTCCTTCTTCTTCTCCACTTTGTTGGAAGGGCTGTGGGCAGGTGCATACCTACTTACATGTTTGGCGGGATTGTCCATTTGTGCAGGTCTTCTGGCTGAGGGTGAACAGACTAGTTAATCAAATGTTACAATATACTGCTAAGGCTATACTTTGTAAAGGATACAAAATTATATCTCCAAAACCCTTAGAGTAACTTCATACACTTGCTCCCAGAAAGGTAGCTACTGGGTCAGACCAAGGGGGTCCATCAAGCACAGCATCCTGTCTCCAAGCTACAACTACCTGGCAAGTACCCAAAAACTAAGCATATCCCATGCTACTGATGCTAGTAATAGCAGTGGCTATTTTCTAAATCAACTTGATTAATAGCAGGTAATGGACTTCTCCAGGAACTTATCCAAACCTTTTTTAAACACAGCTACACTAACTGCACTAACCACATCCCCTGGCAACAGATTCCACAGTTTAATTGTGCGTTGAGTGAAAAATAATTTTCTTTGATTAGTTTTAAATGTGCTACTTGCTAACTTCATGGAGTGCCCCCTAGTTCTTCTATTATCCGAAAGAATAAATAACCGATTCACGTCTACTCGTTCAAAACTTCTCATTATTTTAAACACCTCTATTGTATTCCCCCTCAGCCGCCTCTTCTCCAAGCTGAACAGCCCTAACCTCTTTAGTCTTTATGTGCACACAAAAAGTGAAAATAGAAATATATGTATCTGGGATACTGATAGGCAGACATATGGGAAAAAGCACAGGACTGTTCCTATAGCCAAGACCTAAAGGAATTGAAGAAAGCATGCATGGAGGTAAATTGCTAGTGCAGTGGTTACTACCCTTAACCAATAAGCCTTGATATTTTTGATACAAGTCCAACATTGCTCTCTGCTTCAATGGCAGAGGAAAAGGGGAATTGGATTCAGACAGAACCCAACGAGGACCCTGACTTTTACAGTCTGGGGAACTGATACTCATAGGGGTAACCTGCACAGAGTAGCGTTTACTACCCTTAACAGAATGCATGGGGGTAACCTGCTTGGAGAGGCAGTTACTACCCTTAGCAGAAGGCATGGGGTTACTACCCTTAACCAATAAGCCTTGATGCTTTTGATGCAGCTGCAACATCGTTCTCTGCTTCAAAGGAAGGGAGAATTTGGAGAGAGAGAGGAATTTTGGATTCAGACACAACCAATAAAAGCCATGACTTTTTACAGTCTGGGGTACTGATGCGTAGACATTAAGGAAAAAAACCACTGCACTGCTTCTGCGGCCAAGTCCATATATATATATATATATATATATATATATATATATATATATATATATATATATATATATTAGCAACTGTACCCGTTCTACGTCCGGGCGGTGAGCCTTTTTATTGGCACATATGCTCTTGTATGGAACTGTTACCTGAAAAGGAAAAACTAAATTGTTTTCACCTAGGGCAAGGGACGTGGAGGCACATTTGCTAAAGCCAGGGCTGGCAAAGTTTATTTACCAAGCTGTCTCTTGCACTCCCCCACACCCCTCTCCTCTCTCACACACACATTCTCTCTCACCGGCATCCCCCTCCCCTCATATAGGCTCCCTCTCTCTGAAACCCACACTCAAGCATCCCCCCATCCACCCTCTCTTACCTCCCATGCTCTCTCTCACACCCTCTCCACCCCCCTCTTACCAACCATGATCTCTGTCACCCTCCTCTCTCTCACACACATTCTCTCTCACCGGCATCCCCCCCCCCATGCTCTCTCTCACACCCTCCTGCTCTCACTCACCCTCTCCTCCCCGACACACATTCTCTCTCACTGGCATGCTGTGGGACCAGCGCCGTTCGTGGCGAAGATGAAGGCCTGGCACGCCGTTCGTGGCACATGGGGGCCTTCCATTTTCGCCTTGAGCAGAAAGTAGCGGAGACCCCGGCATGCTGCGAACGGAGCCCATCCTGTGGCACATGCTCCGTTCGTGGTGAAGATGAAGGCCCGGAGTGCCATTCTCGGCGAAAAGGGAAGGCCCCCGTGTGCCGCGATTGGCGCGCCCAGGCCTTCATCTTCACTGCGAACGGAGCGTATGCTGCGGGACGCGCTCCGTTCGCAGCATGCCGAGGTCTCCTCTGCTATTTTCTGCCTGTCCTGCAATGGCCACTGTCCTTCCAGTTTTGAATAGTCTTCCAGCGAGGGAGGAAATCTACGGGAAGGAGGAATTCTGCACAAAATCTGCATTCCGCAGTAGCGCTGAATTCCCCCAGGAGTACCTCTTGTAGCTGGTGTTGTGACATGGCCGCTGTACGGCGTGTTTGAGCCTCCATGGCGGCCAGGGAGCCACCTGCGCCATCTATCGGCGGGCTGGGGAACATGCGCGAGCACTGACGGACACACTATCAAGCCTGATATATTATAGCGCCATCTATCGGCGGACTGGGGAACATGTGCGAGCACTGACGGACACACTATCAAGCCTGATATATTATAGCGCCATCTATCGGCGGACTGGGGAACATGCGCGAGCACTGACGGACAAACTACCAAGCCTGATATATTATGGATATATATATATAGTATAAAAGTTGGGCCCCATGCATTTTGGTGCAGACAGTTGATTAACCTGGTGGAAAACTCCAGTCCCATAAATGTTCCGCTTGCACCAATAAGTTGGAGCTCCAGCCTGTAGTGGATTCTTGCACCCCAGGACTGGTTTGATTTCTGTCTGGGAAGACCAAAAATGTATATCTGGCAAATTAGCTGGTGAGACAGTGTAAACAATTATTGTAGCTGTATAGATACTATATCCTGGCCCCCCCAAAGTTACTCAAACCCAACCCCGATCCTCCTGGACTTTACTCCAGTCTCATGACTGGGGCAAGGTCAGGTCGGTGCCATTTTGGAAGATGGCGCCAACCGGGATGAGTGCACTGTTTGGCTGAAGCACAAAAGAGCGCTCCATACAGCTGGAATGCATTTTTGGGGAAGGGGCCCCATATTGTGGAGACACCCTGCCCCTCGATAGTGGGACCCCTCCTGTGTAAAAACATTGCGGCTTGATGAATCTAGGGGTTAGACTGTGAGTCCTTTGGGAACAGAGAAATAACCTATAGTACCTGAATGTAATCCACCTTGAAGTGCCTGAAAAAATGGAATATAAATCAAATTAATTAAATCTAATGTGTCTAGTGTATAATATTTGTATACAAAGCTGAAATATCAGCCATTACCATAAGAAGATTAGATGGCAAATCTTGAAGTTCCTGTCGTATCCTTATAACTTGTATGGTGGTGTCAGTGGTAGGATTGTATGGACAACTGTTCTAAGCTTGAACTATTTGCTGAAATAGTTGGTCAGTCTGAAGGATTATGGATATCCTTGTGAATTTTAGAAAGAATATAGATAATGGTGTTACTGGTGTTTTAAATATAAGAAAATCCCTTTCTTTTTGTGTAGCATTATGTGCAAGTGAATCTGTCATCTGAAGTCTATGAGTGGGATTTTCTGAACATTTGTTTTATTTATGGTAAACTTGTACTACTTTTCCCTATCGCAAAAAAATAATGCCTAGAACAAGGTACAAAAATTCTTCAGTAACATAATTTATACCCAGCAGAAGTCAGAATACCCAAGTGCATTAGAACATAACCCAAATAAAGTAAAAAGATAAAAGAATAATAATAAAATAGCAGCAGAATAAAAAATATACAAAAAATGCAGGGAAATAATCATTGAAAGTTGAGGGAGTTAATTGAAAAACCCTAAATATATACTATAAATCATAAACAGTTTGGAATAACCAAGTCTTAAGCTACCTCCAAAAAAGATTTGTAGGGTAGAGTGTTGCAGGTGAGTGGCACCGTACAAGATAAAGCCATGCTAGGACTGGAGGTATGCCTGATCTCCCTGACCGAAGGAACTTCCAACACAGAGGGTTATTTTCCAAGCTGCATTATGGGCTTTTTGCATGCGTTAAGGCGTTTTTCGCATGCGAAAAGCACCATAACACATGGTGCGATGCTAATTTAGAAAAAGGGTGGAGTTTGGGGCGGGATTTCTGGCCAAGTGGGCTGGCTTCGCAAGTTGCGAAGCCATATCACAGTTTTAATGCAGTTAATAACTACACCTCTTTCATTTGCGTTAAGCTGTGCATACAATGATGTGTCCATCAAGCTAGGTTGAGAGAATATTGTATAAATCTCATTTTTGGGTGAGTTTTCTCACTCCGAAGGACATCAAATCATCATAAGAGTGCACTGTTCTGTTCATACGTCTCACTCTGAATGTCAAAGTGGCCCCTAACCTCTACACTAATACCTAAACCTCACCTCGAGTAACTAGGTGGGCCTCATATAGACGTATAAATACCTACCTAGTATGAGGGCCTTATAGCTAGTCAGTCTATCTCTCTCTCTCTCTCTCTCATATGGTTATAGGTAGGAATTACAGCAGTTGTGGCACTTACTGCAAAGTGCGAAAAGGTATTGCACTCTGCAGTAATACTTATGCGAAGTGCTACGATAGTGCACTTTGCAATAAATAAACTATTACCATAAAACATGCCCCTCTTCCTATCGCATGCGATAGTTTGATGAATCTAGGCCAAAGAGGTTTTCTGAGATTGCAGTGGGTGAGCAGGCAGAGAGGATGCACACGCAAGTTGGTGAGAAACGTCAGCTGAATATTTTACCTGATCTATCATCAGAATTGCACCTCTTTCTTCTGCTAACATAATTAAATTGCTTTTAGGAACATAAAGCTTCCCATGCAGACGTGGGAAGCTTGAATACTGCTTGGATGCCTCTAGGGAGTCTAATTCATGATTAACCAATCTTTGAAATTCTTGAATGCTTGCTTGAGAGGGCCCTGGAGGGATCCCACATTTAAGAATTTCTTTACTATTGATTTATCTGAAGTATCATTTGTGAAAGTGGTAGAAAAAAATTCTTTAGAAAGGAACCGATTAGAATCTAGCCAATTAAAAAAAAAAAAAAAAGGTTTAGATTTAATTATTTGCCTTTCCAAATCTGAGCTCAAGGTGAGTTAGTCAGATACAGTAGGAAGATCCTGCCCGAGAGTGCTTACAAATGAAATTTAGACTTGAGGCAATGGAAGATTAAATGACTTGCCCAAGATCACAAGGAGCATTGTTGGAAGAAATGGGATTTGAACCTTGACTTCCCTGGTTCTCAGCCTGCTTTAATCACTAAGCTTCTCCTCCACTCCAAAAAAAAAGTCTGAAATAACACAAAATGTTGTGATGCCACAAATCTTACGTCATTAATATTCTCTGTTGTGCTGATGTAAGACTAAGGTTTTGAAATATTAATTATGTGTAGTCTATTCAGCCACCATTTCATCAGTAGTCTCTTGAATTGGCTCCAAATGTTCTTCCAAATAATGGCACCAACTCCTTCTCCTGGGGCTCATAGGTTTCATCCCTACAAAAAACCCCCAGAAGGTGCTTGTGAAACCCACTTCCCCTGAAGATTCATCTGAGATTTGTTCAAGAGACCTCTTTTCTTTGCAGTTATTTTATATTGGTATCATCCAAGGATAGATATATACAGTGAGCAATTATTTAACACATTGTTCCATCATGTAACAAATGAAAGACCTTCACTAAACACGAAGAGGCAAATATTTAGTCGCTGAGCGGCTTGGCTAGTTAGCTGGCTAGCTTTAGAGCAGCCCTAAGATGTGACCAGAGTTAATCGCATAAGTTAAGCGGCTAACCCCGAATATCAGATTTAGCTGCATAACTTATGCGGCTAACTCTTCACCTCCCTGAAATGCCTTCCGCCAGCCCCTGACTTATGCGGCTAAATTCTAGCTGCGTAACTTGTTATGCGGCTAGAATTTAGCCGCATACAGCTTTTAATATCACCAGTTAGCCATTTAGATGGATAACTGACTTTTGAATATCAACTTCATTAACTTGGAAAATAGGAAGCAGATGCTGGGTCTTATTCTGTCACTACCCTCCAATTAGGCATTTGCTAGTAGGAACTGCGTGACTCTTGAGTTGTGTGGGCCCCCCGTGTCCCTAGAAACCACTAGGGGATAGGTTGCCCAGAAGCAAGCAGGAACCCAGATGACAGGTGGGAGGCTGCCAGTCCAGGGGCATGGGCACAAATGCAGGCAGGCCTCTGCAGTGCTTGACAGGACACTTCAATAAAACATATTTAAAACAACCAGATAAGTTCTATCAAATAAAAATGGCAGCTCCTCATTGCTTCCTCACAGATCCTTTAAAATCCAGAATTCACCTGCCTTAAAGCACTATTTAAAAAAATCAAACAGCAAAATATCTCATTTATTCTTTACTCATCACCAAATTAAGAATGAAAATGAAAAATTGAACAAAATAAACTAATCGCACTCAACAAAGAAAATATTTAACTTTGTTTTGCTGGGCACATGTCAATATAATCCAGAATTTCAGAAGTTGTGCTGCATGATTTTCTACCTCTAACCCACCACTGGAAATTGGGGGCTGTGCCTAGAAGGGTACAGGTGGTAAATTTATCTTTCAGCCATGAAAATAACTTTAATTACTCGTTATCTCCAACTTCGTTCTCAAAGTGTGATATGACATCCAAATAAAGAAAGAACCAGAAGATTAATTTGAGATAAGTGCAATGTGCAGATTTTATTATCTTTTGTGCATTAAATCTGCTGGGAGATTGCTCTGTCCCTGGTGCGTGGCATCTTCTCTTTATTTCATGTCCTTATAATGCTGTTTGTGAGCCACGAGGAACCGTAGAATACAATAATTTAATACTTAAATCAAGAGACAGTATTGCTCTCGAATGCCGACAAATTCATGTGCCATAACAGGATAGACTGGCTGCAGTTCTCAGTCTCTGTCATGCTGAAATCATCTCTCATATGAGCTGAGTGGTACATAATTCCTTGAACCCTTTTGAGTAATACATTCCAGGGGTGGTGGGGGAGGGGGCAGGAATCTGGCTCTTCCCATGTTTTGCTGCTCCATTGCAATCTATTTTTTATTGTATTGTAGAACATGCTCGATTTTTTTAAAGCAGAGATGTTGTAGTGCCTCTGGTTATTTAATCCATTTAATGGCGATATGCACAAGGAGTATTGTGCACAAAGAAGAAAAACAAAAATTAGGCTGCTTCCCGTTTAACTCCTACCAGAGCAGCACTCAGCCAGTCCCTGACATTGTTTTCTGTTTCCAGTTTCCAAGTGCTAGTTATCTTTTTTTGGGGGTCTCAATGACACAGTTACCATTGAACTGTTGAAACACCGACCCTTCTTATTTTATACATTTGTGCTGATGTGAATGCAAACATTGATCTGTTTTTTCATACTTTCATCTGGAAAGCTTGAAATAATTGGCGATGGTGGTAAGTTCGCTGCCTTCTTCCTTGCTTCTTTCAACCTCCCAGTATCATGCACCTGTAGTTTGGATTATTTATCCCTACATTTATCGCTTTGCATTTGCCACATGAAATTCCATCTGCCATTTAGAAGCCCAGTCTCCAAGTCTTACAAAGACCTTCAGCAGTTTTTCACAATCTGCTGCTGTTTGTTTGTTTATTTATTTATTTATTTGAGTGTGTTCCATACTGTCGTTCCATGTGAGAATCACTAGTTTACAACAGTGTACAGTTTTGACACTCACAGACGATGAGTTGCGGAGGAAGGCATACCCATTGGAGAAAACCAAGAAAACAGTCTAAAACTGGGAAAATACTCTAAAACTAGGGGATTATTTTAAAGATAGACTGATACAGAGCAGACGTTGCCAGATTAAGGGGAGGGTTGAGAGTAATGAGGTAAAGTTCAGGACATATTTGGTCATCACAGTCTAGGGGAGATGGGTGTGCCAGATTATAGGGTTGGATGAGGGTAAGGGGGTAAAGTTCAGGATATAGTTTGGTCATCAAAGTCATTGCAAATTGGATGTACCAGACAAACAGTAGGCACAATCAGATAGCCAAGTTTTCAGGTTTTTCTTAGATTTCTTAATGTCTCTTGTTACACAAAGGTTCTCTGGCATGGACTTCCAGAGCTTTGGGCCAACAATTGATATCGCTGTGTCTCTAGTTTGAGTTAGATGAGAATCTCTTATGGTCAGGATTTCAAGAAGGCCTTTATTCTTAGATCTAAGCGTTCATGTGGGAATATGTGGCTTAGATGTTATTCCCATCAGGTTGTTGCTTGTACCAATGTTGCCAAATATTATTGTTAGGACTTTGTATAATCTTGATTGAACAGGGAGCCAGTGCAGTGCTATTAGAGTTGGAGTGATGTGGTCATATTTCCTTGCTCTAGTCAGTCTGGCAGCAGCATTTTGCAGTAGTTGTAGTAGTTTTAAGTTGCTAACTGGAAGTCCTAGAAGTAGGGAATTACAATAATCCAGGTTTGCAATACCATTCAGAAATCTACAGTATTTAGTAGAGTTTTCAGTTTGCTCAGGATTCGCAGTTTGTAGAAACCAGATTTGATCAGTTTGCTAATGTGGGCTTTTTTAGTTACATTTTCATCAATCTGGACTCCTAGATCTCTTAGTTGAGTTGCTGGGTTAATTGGTGGTTTCCAAGATCAATACATGGTGGTATAGATTTCTGTGGATTTCAGTTTAACCAAATTATTTTGGGGTTTTTTCAGGTTCAGCAAGAGTTTGTTGTGCAAGTTTTTCTTTTATTGTGTTCATATATTCAGAGATGAGTGAAGATTTCTCTCAAATGAATTTTACAGAGGGATATAGTATTGCAGATCATCTGCATATAGAAAGACGTTTAATCCAAGGTCTGTTAATAGGTTGCACAAAGGTAGCATGTAAATATTAAATTGAGTTGCTGAAAGCGCTGAACCCTGCAGAACACCTGTAAGGGCATTGGAGTGAGTCGGATATGTGACTGTCTAGTTTTACCTGGAAAGACCTATCTGCTAGGAATGAGGTGAATCAACTTAGTATATTTCCTTCAACCTCAGTGTTTCTCAGTTGATGGCATAGGAGACTATGGTCAACTATGTCAAAGGCTGAAGTTAAATCGATCAGCACTATATTTATTTATTTAAGGGTTTTTTATACCGACATTCATCAGGGATATCACATCCATTCACAATAAACGAGAAACTGCGCTTAAGATGCGCTTGACAAGTAACATGAAAACAGGTACATATAAAGCTATTAACAGAATAAATGTCTATATGCCTAAAAGAAATATGTATGAGACTAAAGATATTGTATATAAAGGTAACCTATGTACATAGCACTAGATTTATTTACAATAACTTACAAAGTTGCTTAAATTGCACTAGGCAGTAAGATTCATTAGAGTCAAAGTTTCGTATTAGAGGGTCCATTATGGATTGTAGAAGAGTTTCTGTTGAGCGATTCTTACGGAATCCAAATTGGTTAGAATATAGGGTCTTTTTGTCTTCGAGATGCGACTCTAATTGGGAAAGAACAGCTTTTTCGAGAATTTTCGCAAGAAAGGTTAGGTTAGAGATTGGTCAGTAGTTATCCCATTCTTTTGAACTTCCTGCTTTATTCTTCAGAATTGGTTTTATAATTGCCTGTTTTAGACTTAGGGGCATGTATCTTTCTGTGAGGGAATGGTTGACAAGTGTTGGGATTGTCGGAGTTATTGTTTGGTTTATTTGTTTCAACAAGGTGGCTGGTATCAGGTCAAGGGGGGAGTAGCTGGTTTTAGTTTTGATATGATTTTGCTTATTTCCAGTTTTGAGACTGTATCATTTGTAGTTTTAAGTCATTAGAAGTGTAAGGAGAGTAGGTGAAGGTGATTTGTTGTTTCAGCCTCTGGATTTTTTCAGTTAAAACTGTTGCATATTTATTGCAAGAAGTTTTTGTGAATATATTGTTCGATGTTTGGAGCGAAGAGGGATCTTTGATCAGACTCTTGACTGTCTCAAACAGAAGTTTTGAGTTGAAAATTACTCCATGATTCTGTTTTGCATAGTACTTTTTTTTTTTTAATAGGGTTCGGTTGTTGTGTTCCACGGCCGTGGACGGCCACGACCGCGGTCCCCTACCTTGCCCGTAGCAGTGACCCACTGCGGCAGCTTCTAAAGAAACCCCTGAGCCTGTGCCCGTTGTCCTGGCGCGGGTCCTCGGGATGGCCGCCGGGTGAGGAGCCGTCCCTGCTCCTCCCTCGCGGCATCCGGCAGTCTTTCCTCCGCGGAAGAAATCCAAGATGGCTGCCGCCATCTTTAGGCACGAGGCCGCGCCTCCTCTCTAGATTTAAAGGGGCCAGGCCCCTTTAACTACTTACAGCTGTTTTCAATGAGTCCGAGTAGAGGAAGTATAAAGGGAGGCTTCCTCTGCTCATTCCTTGACTTGGCAACGTCTCTTGTAGCGCTGTTTAAGTCTGCTTGCTTCGGTGAGTCTTCTTGCACTTTGGATCCTTGTTCCTGGTTCCTGTCTCATCTTGGTGTTCCTGGTTCCTGATTTCGGATTGGCTAGTGGTGATTCCTAGTGTGTGACTTCGGACTGGCTAGCGGTGATTCCTGGTGTGTGACTTCGGACTGGCAAGCGGTGATTCCTGGTGTGTGACTTCGGACTGGCAAGCGGCGATCCCTTGGCGTGTGACCTCGGACTGGTAAGTGACGACCCTCTGGCACTTGACCTTGGACTTCTTCTGGACCACCGTCTCCAAGGGCCCACCTAAGTCCCAGCGGCCCGGGTCCCTACGGGCTCCTTCTGGGGGGACCGCGGGCTTCCAGTGGCGAAGACACAGTTCCTCTCCTCGACGTCACGACTCTTCGTCTGCCTCCACAGTCGCCTCAGTCTCCAGTGCTGAGGGTCAGCTGGTCACTTCTTCTGTTCTGCCTCGCCACCCGATGGGAGAACCTACGGATCCACTTCCTAAGGTATACCATCCTCCCGTCGATCCAAGGGTTCACAAGCCTGAGCACAACATCGGTATTGAGATAGGTGCGGTTTGTATCTTCTGAGTAATACTTTGGAAGGGTTTTTCGCCAATATTTTTCAAGTTTTCTTAGTTTTTTTTTTATTCTTTCAGATCTTCATTATACCAAGGGCTCAATTTTCTGTGATTATTATTGTTTGTATTTTTGGTTTGGATTGGGATATATTTATCTGCAATTTCTTTGATCATTTTTCCCCTCGAATCAAATGCCTCATTGCAACTGTTTAGATTCAGGTCACATATTTTGGTCTCTAATGCCTTAGTGTTTCAATTTTTATTTTCCTTCTGAATGTTTGGGTGGTTATTTGTTCAGAACTTTTTGCTATTTGGTTTTGGTATATTAGATCTGCTTTAATTAGGTGGTGGTCAGACAAAGGGATTGTTGTGTGTTTAATTTTTACATTATAATTATTGGGATTTGCGAAGTTGAGATCGAGAGTATTACCAGGTTTGTGGGAGATTTCAAAGATGTGTTTAGTCCATCCTAGGGCTTCCATTGTGACAAGGAACATGTCAAAGGAGATGGATCTTGGGGACCTATTTACATGAAGATTAAAATCACCTAAAATTATTGTTGTCTCTGGAGTGGGGAATTCTTTTGTGAATAGTTGTCTAAGAGTGAGCAGTCTTTCAGGAGGCCAGGAGGGCAGTATACTAATCTGATATTGATTTGTTTTGATTATAATATGGCGACTTCGTAAGGCGGAATGATTTCAGTTTTCTTAACTGTTAATTTGAGTTCTTTTTTGTAGATTATTAGTAAGCCTCCACATTTTTTTTTGTCTTGGTATGTGGAAACGATTGTAATTTGGATGAGATAATTGGTTTAATAGTACATTATCTTTGTCATTTAGCCATATTTTGGTTATGCAGAAAATTGTAGGTTGTTGGTCATTAATGATATAATTGATTAGAGAGATTTTTCTTGAAATTGATTGCGCGTTCAGTAGTAGTAGGATGAACAGAAGGCATGTTTTTTATGTTTTGATTTTTGATATACCTAAGGCCGGCAAGGACCCGCTTTTACCTGTGTCTTATCGTCTGATATCACTGTTAAACCTTGTCCACAAACTATTGGCTAAGATATTGGCTGATAGATTGGCTACCATTTTGCCCTGTTTGGTCGGGGACCATCAGATGGGTTTTGTTCACAAGCGCTATGCGCTCGCTAACATTCGACGTGTTTTGACTTCTATGACTATATGTCGCCAAATGGATGTCCCCTATTTAGCCATAAGTTTCGATGCTGAAAAGGCATTTGATAGGGTGGCATGGCGATATCTATTTGATATCTTGCATAAGATGGGGTTTGATGGTTTCTTTCTTCAAGCAGTGCGGTTATTGTACACAGAACCCAGAGCCGTTATCATAGCAGGCGCGTGCATGTTATAAAATCCGGAGTCGACGCACGCAAGGGGTGCACACTTGTGCACCTTGTGCGCACCGAGCCCTAGGGGCGCCCCGATGGCTATCCCCGTTCCCTCCGCTCCCCCCCACCTCCCCCTCCCTTCCCCTATCTAACCCACCTCCCAGCCCTACCTAAACCCCCCCACCTTTGTTGCATTAGTTACGCCTGCCCGAGGCAGGCGTAACTTGCGCGCACCGCCTGGGTGCCAGCGCACCATGCCCCGGCACATGCCGCTGGGCAGCAGCACTCGGCCCCGCCCCAGCACCACCACCACGCCCCTGGCCCCTGCCCCCGGACTGCGGCCATGCCCCCAGCCCTGCCCCAGACCGCCCCTTTTTCGCAGCCCCGGGACATACGCGCGTCCCGGGGCTTGCGCGCAGGGGCAGATTTTCTCAGGTTACGCGCGTAGCATTTGAAAATCTGCCCCATTGGTTTTACGGCTACACCTGTTTTGTGGTGATATTAGATATTGATTGGTAATGTCAGATTTGTTGCCCAGTTTTACTTGGAAAGTCCTATCAGCTAGGAAGGAGGAGAACCATTTGAGTATACTTCCATCTATTTCAGTTTTTTTCATCTGATAGCGTAGCAGAGTTTGGGCGACCATGTTGAATGCTGCTGTCAAATCTAATAGTACCAAGACCCATGACTCATAATTGTTAAACCCTTTTAGCACAGGGTCAATCAGAGATAAGAGTAGAGTTTCTGTCGAGTGATCTTTTCTGGATCCAAATTGGTTTGGGTATAGAATATCGTCATCTTCTAGGTGATTTTGCAGTTGTGATAACACAGCTTTTTCCAGAACTTTTGCAATAAATGGTAAGTTGAATATTGGTCTGTAGTTGTCCCAATCGTCTATTCTTCCATTTTTATTTTTTAGGATTGTTTTGATTACAGCTTGTTTTGCTTTGTATGGGACCAGCCCTTCTGAGAGCGAGTGGTTGATTATAGTTGTGATTGTTGGAGTGATTGTTATGTATACTTTTCAGAGAACTTGCTGGAATTGGGTCTAGTGAGTGGATAGTAGGTTTAATTTTGGAAATGATTTGCTTTATTTCTGGTTTGGTTTCTACGTCGAAAGTTTTCTATGTAGGACTTCCAGGATTTTCTTCATGTTTGTTTGTTAATGAGTTAGTGGGGAATTGATTTTTTAGTCTTTTTATTTTGTCTAGCAAGGAGATGGCATATTCCTTGCAGTTCTTTTCTGAGAAGTTGTGTGTTCTCGTGTTGGAGGAAGATGGGTCTTTGATTAGGTTTTTGACTTTCAAAGAGTAATTTGGAATTGACTGTTACTCCATGAATCTGTTTTGCGTAGTAGCCTTTTATTTTTTTGTTTTATTGATTTGTTCGCGGTACTTAGAAGAAATCTGTATTTTTTTAAGGTTTCAAATGACAGGCATTTCCGCCATTGTTTCTCTGATTTTCTCAGTGTCTGTTTAGTTTGTCTTAGCTCTTCATTGTACCAAGGTTTCTTATGTTTTCAGGTATTCCATTCATTTTGTAGCATTTTTGTCTGAACTGGGCTTAGGTTATCAGCAATATCATTGACTATTTTATCCCAGGAGTTGAAAGCGGAGGTGACATTAGTTTGATTGAACTTAACTAGCTTGTTTTTCAATGATTCTTCAAGTATAAGAACATAAAAAATTGCCATGCTGGGTCAGACCAAGGGTCCATCAAGCCCAGCATCCTGTTTCCAACAGAGTGCAAACCAGGCCACAAGAACCTGGCGAGTACCCAAACACCAAGACGATCCCATGCTACTGATGCAATTAATTGCAGTGGCTATTCCCTAAGTAAACTTAATTAATAGCCGTTAATGGACGTCTCCGCCAAGAACTTATCCAAACCTTTTTTAAACCCAGCTACACTAACTGCACTAACCACATCCTCTGGCAAAAAATTCCAGAGCTTAATTGTGCGTTGAGTGAAATAATTTTCTCCGATTAGTCTTAATTGTGTTACTTGCTAACTTCATGGAGTGCCCCCTAGTCCTTCTATTATCCGAAAGTGTAAATACCGATTCACATCTACTCATTCAAGATCTTCTTTCTGTAGGTGAAAGTTTGATTATTATTTTAATTTGTTTGCTTAGTGTTGGTGTTATTTCTGCTTTTATTAGTTGGTGATCAGATCAGGGCAATGTATAGTGTGAGGTATTGAATAAACAATTATTGTCGTTGGCAAATATTAGATCTAGGATATGTACAGCTTTATGTGTGGGGTTGGTTACAAATTGTGGATGCCTGGAATGCCCTTCTGAAGTTAGTGGTGAAGACAAAAACAGTCAAAGAATTCAAAGGAGCATGGGATAAACACTGTGGATCCCTATATGCTAGAGCAGCGGTTCTTAACCGGTGTGTCGCCAAGCACCGGCAGGTGTGTCGCAGCTCCCGGTGTCCCACTGCCCCGCTTGTGCTTCCCTTCTCCCCAGGGGTGGGGCCGAAGAATGGAGAGACGCTGCGTGTCACCGCCGGAGACCAGGCCAGTGGAGCCGAAGAATGGAGAGACGCTGTAGGCTACCACCAGAGGACAGGCCGCTGGTGACTGAAGAGTGGGAGACCTGTGCACCGCCGCTGGAGGCCAGGCCGGTGGGGCCGAAGAGCGGAGAGACCCTGTGCACTGCCGGAGGCCAGGACGGTGGTGGCTGGAGAGACGTAGCATGCTGCCGGAGGTCAGGCCAGCAGCTGATAAGTGGAGGCCAGGCTTATAAGTTCTTGGAGGAGAAGTCCATTAACTGCTATTAATCAAGTTTACTTAGGGAATAGCCACTGCTATTAATTGCATCAGTAGAATGGGATCTTCTTGGTGTTTGGGTACTTGCCAGGTTCTTGTGGCCTGGTTTGGCCTCTGTTGGAAACAGGATGCTGGGCTTGATGGACCCCTGGTCTGACCTAGCATGGTAATTTCTTGTTCTTATTGGGCCAAACAATGAGAAGAGGCTCCACGTGAGCTTGTGTGTGTGGTAGAATGGGTGCCTGGGTGCATGAGTGAGAGCTTGTGTGTGTGTGTGTGTGGTACAATGGGTGCATGAATAGCAGTGCATGTGGTTGTAAGTGACAGAGTTTGTATGAGCTTGTATGTAAGTGACAGAGCATGTGTGTGATTGAGAGAGAGAGACTGGTCAGAGGTGATGTGTTTCTGTGAGAGAGAGACTGGTCAGGAAGACGACTGGTGTGTGTGTGTGAGAGAGAGAGAGGCAGAGACTGGTCAGGGAAGTGACTGTGTGTGAGAGAGAGGCAGAGACTGGTCAGGGAGGTATCTGTGTGAGAGACTGGTCAGCAAGGTGACTGTGTGAAAAAGACAGAGAGAATGGTCAGGGAGGTGACTGGTGTGTGTGTGAAGAAGAGAAACCACTTAGGGAGGTTACAGGTCTGTGTGAGACAGAGACTGGTTGTGACTGGTTGTGGCCCTAAGGAAGAGGACTGTGAGGACAGAGCTTCAGCAGCCACTGCTGCTTCTGGTGAGTGATATTGGCCTGCAAGGGAAAGGAGTAGGAGAGTTGCTGGAGAGGGTAAGTAAAGGCGGTTTTTTAAGTTTATTTTTCTTGATTGACTGCCATTTAAATTATTGGGTATTATGTGATGTGTCTACTGTTTTGAAATATTTTATTCATATTTGGACAATTTTAAATAATTTTTATGAGTTTTTAATTGTTGGATGTTATTCTATTCAGCTGTTTTGTAACATTTATTAGTATAGCTTTACAATTATTTCTGTGCGAGGCTCTATAGCAGCTTGGCTTGCTCTGTTTTCCTAATAGGAGGTGTATTAGTGTTTAGGGCCTGGTTAAATATTTGTAGTGGTAAATTACTGTATTTTCATAAGGAGGGGTATTGTGCCTGCCAGTAAAGAGAGTTTGTTTGGTTTTTACTGAGATGTCATCAGAACCAGAATATCTTTTTTTTGTATGGTGAGTTCTACGGGTAATGTCCTAGTTCTGCTCTGCAGCCATTTTTGGGGGTCGAGGGAGTTCCTGAGGATGCAGAATCTATACCTACATTTAGCCCTGTGACAGTCACATGTTCAGTGTGTCACATATGTGAGAACCATCTGTCAGGTGTGTCCCGGCCGAAAAAAGGTTGAGAACCACTGGGCTAGAGGACAGAAATGAAGAAAAGGGTGCATAGGGGTAACATGCTCGGTGCGACAGTTACTACCCTTAGCAGAAGCATGGGGATTACTACCCTAAACCAATAAGCCTTGATACTTTGGACACAACTGCAACATCACTCTCAGTTTTGACAGTGGGGAGGGAAAGGGGGAATTGAATTCAGATGGCAACCAAAACGGGCCCTGACTTTTATGGTCTGGGGTACTGATATGCAGACATAAGGGGAAAAGCACAGGACTGCTTCTGCAGTCAAGTTCAAAAGCAAAGCATGTCAAGCAGCATCACCTGAATTTTCAAGAAGGCTCCTCACCAGAGAAAATGTGGCTAACATTAATTTTTTATGGGTTTAACAGTTGCTTGGTTTTTGATTGTAGATACTGCTACCCTTATCTTAAGGCTTTGGGGTAACTGCACGGACTACCCTTAAGAGAAACTTGGGGGTAACCTGCATAATGTGGCAGATATTGCCATAAGAAGCTTGCTCGGCAGACTGGACGGACCATTTTCTCTTTTTCTGTCATCATTACTATGTTACTGAGTACTTTATATGTTACTATCTGTGGCACCAACCCACTCCCACTCATCCGTGCAGCAGATAGCAGCAATTGATGTTAAATGAACTAAATAATTGTTTAGTATTTTGTATCTGAAATAAAGCACCTAATGAGTCAGTTTAGATGAAAATTTCTTTATAAATCCAAATTGTGATAAAGATGTAGTACAGTCATGATTTTCAACACTAGAGCTGAGGCACTTAAGAGCGGTAAAAGCTGTCAAGGAATGCAAGGCCTTGTCCATCTGTTCCTCCCAGACGCATGTACATAAATATACTGTGTGTGTGTGTGTGTATGTATATGTACAAACAGACATAGAGTTGTCTAATCTATAATTCTTATAGCTTTCCTTTGAACAAATCTGAATGTCTTTATACCCTCCCAATGAGGTAGATTTTAAAAGCTTTGCATGCACAAAAACAGCTGGGCGGGAGGTACATCGATGTACGTGCACCTAGGAAAAATAGGCGGAAAAGGGGCAGGGCATGTGCGTTTCAGAGGTATGTAACCCCTAATTTTCTCAGCCAGCAAGCATATGTTATGCCGCCACTTTGCTACTGCTCCTCGATAGGCTCTCTCTGTCTCTCAAGATATGTGCGCAGAGCTGCAGACAAATGCGCATGAAGAGTATTTTATAACCTATGCGTATAGTTGATAAAATAGCGTGTATCTTTGCATGTGGCGAGATATGCACATCCCTTTTAAAATCTACCAGTATATGAATACTACATATACTGATTTTTCTGTTGCTTGTGTTAAACTATTCCAGGTTCACCATTCTTATTGAAAACAAATTCAGTTCTTCATTGTTTTTATGTAGCTGTCAAATTTATTACTTGCCATTCCTGAAGCTCAAGACATGGTACAATGATTTTCTATCAGTACATACAATGCAAAAGACATACAATTTTATAATAAAAATACACAGCATAATAACATTAAAAAATGACAACTCTCAAGTCATTAAAAAAACAGGCGCTATCGGCATGCAGCCTAGCAGGCCGTGATATCGTACACACACAATACAGACTGAAAATAAAATATAGCCTTAAACACTGATTATCACGCAGCCTGAGAAATCCTGTTCAAAAGGACACAACTTTTCCAGTTTTCTAAAGCATAAGATGTGGACAGACATGCTGCTTTTAGTAACTAATTCCCAAGTGTGATCATTAGTCATAGTTTAATTTTCTTTAATGTCTCCCTGCAGATCTCGGGGCTCTTATGGGTCTGAATCTAATCAGCCAGTCTTGAAGGTAAAAAGGACCTTTCCTATTTCAGGCTTGAAAAGCCTACATGAGGGCTTTAAACTGAAATCTGCAAGCGACTGGGGGCCCATGAAGCCCTTTCAAAACTAGAGAGAGAGAGATAACATTTCTGATCTGAAGTATTCTGGCCACTGCATTATCTATGGCTTTCAGTTTTTGAATGTTAAGAATATAAGAAGTGCCATACTGAGTCAGACCAAAGGACCATTAAGTCCAACATCCTATCTCTGGTCACAAGTACCCAGCAGGATCCCAAAGAGTAGGTCCAATCCTTCTTGCTGATAACCAGTGATAAGCAATGGATTTCCCAAGTCTACCTGGCAAATAGTGGTTTATGGACTTTTCCTCCAGGAACTTGTCCAAACTCTTTTAAACCCAACCTTTGACAACAAATTCCACATTTTAATTGTGTGCGGAGTGTATGGAAAATCCCCATGTCTTATTACTGTTGGAAAGGGTCATCTGTTTACTCGTTCCACTCCACTCACGATTTCATAGATCTTCGTCATATCTCCTCTATCTGTTTTCAAGGCTGAAGAGCCCTAACCTGTTTAGCCTTTCCTCATGGGGGAGCCTTTGGTAAAACTTACAATAAACTATTCTGAAAAGGACTGTTGGATGCAAAACCTGATCAAAATCAAACCCGGAAGTAAAATAGGAGTGAGTGCATGTCGAACAGCATCAAAAATAAGGTCCTCTTCAGCATTTAAAATATTAGATATATTTTAGACCTTCATACTAGGCATCGTCAGAGAGATGTAATCAAACATTCACACATTCTTCTGTCTTATATATAATCATCAGTCTAACACAAATGTTCCAGTCTTTATTAGCTTACAATTGTCCCACTTCAGTGTTCTTCTTTTTTTAGTATTAATGCAAAACCTGAGCCAGACAAATGTCTTTAAAAAAAAAAAAAAGTTTTCAGCCTATACATTTGGTGAAGATGAATAAATCTACTCTTCAGCACAGATGCAATATGGGCCTCCAATAATAACATGGATTCCAAAATGGCTCCCAAATGATGGACCTGAGATTTACAAGGTTACACATTCTCACCTGACCATACTTGTTCTATTTATTTATTTGTTTCCAGTATTTCTAGCCAGCACATAATAGGTCACTGTGGTGAGCGGGTTGAAATCCAACAATCATAGAAAGGCAGACAGATAAACTAATATGTGTATAAAACACATAAATACCTCTAAAACATCTATCATAGACAATGCACTTTATCCTTTAATTTTTAAATAAATGAGATAAAAATTAATTAAATGCTTCCTTAAAAAGATGTGCTTTTAACTGCTTTTGATAAACTGTGGAGAGAGCATTAGGTCCATGGCCTTCCTAACCGACAAAACCTCTGCCTTCTTAGAGTTTAACGTCAGCCTATTCCGGGCCCATTTTAATATTGCTGTAAAGGTTTTGTACTGCAGGCTCGGCATTGGGTTTCAGTGGAATAAATAGCTGCACGTTGTTTGCATAGATGTGATAGTTATTCTTTCTGAGAGAGCAAACATGAATGTTAAATGAAATCAGCAAGAGTACTGGCCCTTGGGGTTGAGCACATCTGAGCTGCCATGACTTGAATAGGATAATGTCTAATAAAACATATATTATTCATTCAGATTAAAAAAAAAGAGAGCGAAGCCAATCCAAAACACAACCTCCCACCTTTGCAACTTCCCTAATGGAATCCCATGGTACAGTTGTAAAATCCAGTAAAACCAGCAAGACTGTCTGGCCTTTATCCACCACTAAACATAGTTCATCTGTAAGAGCAATTAATATTGTTTCTGAATTAAAACCTGCCATAAAACCTGATAATTACAGAGTACCCTGATTCTTCCAAAAAGGTCTGTAATTCTAGGGTTATCACCCCCTCGGTCACGTTACCTGAAAAGGGAATATTTGATATTTGTGTACAGTTTTCCAATGAACCATAATCCAAACTTATTTTTGAAGCAAAGGCTTTTTTTTTTCTTACTGCTTGCCTCAAAGAAGAGAAAAGCTGACTCTCTAATAAAGGGGCATTGACAGCCATATTTAGCCCATCTGCAGATCCATTTCTGGCTGCTTTAGTAGACCGTGATGGAAAAGCATCAACCTTACATGTAGTAGATTTAATTTTACGAAAGTGTTTCTTTATTACCTCTGATGTTACCGGATCAAACTCATAAGCAGTTTTCAAAAGCTATTTATCTGCGTTAAGTGCACTTAGGGGTAGATTTTAAAAGAAGTGCGCGCGGCCTACATGTGCGCGTGCTACCCGGCGCGCGCATGTTATAAAATCTGGGGTCGGTGCGCACAAGGGGGTGCACAGTTGTGCACCTTGCATGCTCCGAGCCGTGCTGCCTTTCTCCATTCCCTCACAGGCCGCTCCGAAATTGGAGCGGACTGGAAGGGAACTTCCCTTCCCCCTAACCTAACCTTCCCACCCTTTCCCCTAACCTTCCCTACTCAAACCTCCCCTGACTCTTGTCTTATCTTTTGTGCCTGCTTCTGGGCAGGCGCAAGTTGCGTGTGCTGGCAGCCTGCCGGCACGCGATCCTCTGTCACAGTGGCAATGGCCGCTATGTCTGAGGCCTCTGGCCCTGCCCCGCCCCGGACTGCCCCACCCCACCCCGCCCACGCCCCACTCCTTTTGTAAAGCCCCAGGACTTACACGCGTCCCGGGGCTTTACGCACGTCGCCGGGCCTTTTTAGAATAGGACCGGCGCGTTTAACCCTTTTAAAATCCGGCCCTTAATGTGGGAATACCTATTGATAATTCAATGGCAGGAATTGTAGCAATTTTCAAAAGCCCACTTACATGGGTAAAGTAAAGCATTTACATTTTAAAACCCAGTTTTAAGTGTGTAAATGAGTTTGAAAATCAGGCCCTATGACTGAATCAATAATCCCAGCCTCAGATAGCCCCAGAGATCCTTTAGCCTTCTGACTCGGGTACCTCAAGCATCTGCAGTGGTGTGAGCTCTCTGTCAAGCTCAGACCTGATAAAATCTATCTTTGCAATGGAAAATTCAAAATAACCATCACCAGAAAACAAAAATCATCCTAATGGTGGATCAGACACCGGTTTTGGTAGGCAGCAGTTGTGAATTTCTTGGCTGAATTTGTGGCAGTTTGTATTATCTGCTACACTGCATCTTTTTTTTTTTTTCATGCTTCAGTTTGTGGAGTCTTCCATCATCGGCCTAAGTCCAACCTTCCTCTTCTTCCAACCTCCTTGGTATCATTTCATTTCATTTCAGTTATTTAACATACAGATACAGTATTTTATCTTTGGGAATCCTATTGAACTTATTAGCAAATAAGCCTTGAATGTGTTCCTTTGAGTTGCTGTTAATGTGTTCTTGGATGAATGTCGATGAGCTGACTCTCTTTCTACTTTGCTTTCAGCTTTTACGAGAATTGAAACATCCCAATGTGATCGCATTACAGAAGGTGTTCCTTTCTCACAGTGACAGAAAAGTGTGGCTGCTCTTTGATTATGCAGAACATGATTTGTGGGTAAGTGGACATTCTTCAAAATAATCAAAAGGTGTGCTCTCCTCCTCTGCCCCTTCTCAAATCCCTTTCACCTTTTGTCCTTTCCACTTTCTAGCCTAGCTCTGAATAGTATCACTAAAGAGGGACCTACCAACTCACCAATGAATTGTTCAGGAGTACAGACAGCTAATTAGGCTTGCATGTAACGTTATTTATTTTATTTTATTTAAGAACTTTTCTATACCGTCGCTAAGTTATATACCATCGCAACGGTTTACAAATAGGCACATAGACTAAGGTAAGTAAATGTAGGATATCGTACATTCTAACAGGTGCCAATAAAGTTCGGTTACAATTTCATAAATAAAATCAAGTATGCCAATAGCTGTACATACAGCTGCGGGCAGGTTAGTGAAATTATGAGATTCAGCTTCCTTTAAGGACAGTATAATCACATTTAGTTGTGTTTGCAGATGACCATCTTACACTGCCAAGGCCGTAACTGCATTTCTTTCTCCATGTTTAAAATTTGAAATTAATGTTTGTTCTAACAAAACATAGTATCTATTGATTCTTATATACACCACATAGACTTGTAAAAACACCATTGAAGGACCAGTAAAGTTGAATGAGCCCCAAATATCTCAACCACTCTCTCCCAAAAACACTCCCCCACTTCGTGATTCATTATTAAAATACGAATGATCTTGCAAGCCTACAAGTCAGCTATGTTTATTCAATACCATACTTTGCGCTGTGTGTGGTAATGACTGACTGTCCAAAACCTGTTTCTTCTTCCTCCCCCAAGTATGGTCTCTTTCTGAACTTTTTCCATAATTAAAAGATGGTGTACTTCGTTTCTCTACTGCAGAAAGGAGGGATCCTGAGAATGGCTTGTTTGTCCACTAGAAGAATTGTCTTTATCAACTTCTCATTTTTATTCCCCCAGAGAATGGGGTGGAAATCATAAAAAAGGAGAACATCTGTTGTAGAATTCCACTTAATACCTATCACATCACAGATGAATTTCCATATCTTATGCCTAAACCTGACCCAAAGTGCCCACCATCTTCTCATACTTAATAGACACCTGAGATTGTGTGCTCTGTGCTGTGAAAAATTAAAATCTGGTGCTCCCTTAACAACACATTACCTGATGTTTTAGAAATATATGTGAAACATTTTGTAAACGTTATCAGCTTGAATGTGTAAAGTCAATTTCGTTGCCATTTCAATAAAAAGAATTATAATCCCAAATCTGTGACTATTAAAAGCTTGTGAAAGTGAGATCAAGAGTGTTTGACTGGGTTCTCCTGTACTTCAAAGAGGTTAGACAATCAACGTGCCCCTTCTGCCCTCCAATCAGAAGTTCCCAATGAGATAAATCCTGGGAAAGTATGTCCAACTGTGCCCTACATCCTGAATTGTTAAGAAATGTCACTCTCCTCCAAACATTTCTTTATTTCAAACAATTTGTATTCTGCACTCAGCACAACAGAGAACAGCATGTACATACATAAAAATGAAAACACATAAACAAAATAAAACATATGTAAAATAATATGTACATTGGCCAATCAACTCCAACCTCTTGGCCTTCCATGTGACAAAGGTTATAAAATATCTCCCTTGTATGAAATCATTATTCCTTCTGATTGGTAAATAAGGCAATACTTGATAGAGTCCTTCGTTTTCAGTTGAAACTGATTTTCACCCATAAATTCCCAGAGTTTTCCATAGGTGACAATCAGTTTAAACCGATATTCACCCTCATTTTAGGCTGATTAAAAAGCTGCTCCTGAGCTACAGATGCAGCGTTTTCAAGACCTCCAGCCACTGTTTGAAGCTGTTTCAAGTGCCACCCATGCCATGTTTCACATCCCACCTCCTCACTCCTTAAACCACCCATGCCATGTTTCACATCCCACCTCCTCACTCCTTAAACCACCCATGCCATGTTTCACATCCCACCTCCTCACTCCTTAAGCCACCCATGCCATGTTTCACATCCCATCTCCTCACTCCTTAAGCCACCCATGCCATGTTTCACATCCCACCTCCTCACTCCTTAAACCACCCATGCCATGTTTCACATCCCACCTCCTCACTCCTTAAACCACCCATGCCATGTTTCACATCCCACCTCCTCACTCCTTAAGCCACCCATGCCATGTTTCACATCCCATCTCCTCACTCCTTAAGCCACCCATGCCATGTTTCACATCCCACCTCCTCACTCCTTAAACCACCCATGCCATGTTTCACATCCCACCTCCTCACTCCTTAAGCCACCCATGCCATGTTTCACATCCCACCTCCTCACTCCTTAAGCCACCCATGCCATGTTTCACATCCCATCTCCTCACTCCTTAAGCCACCCATGCCATGTTTCACATCCCACCTCCTCACTCCTTAAGCCACCCATGACATGTTTCACATCCCACCTCCTCACTCCTTAAGCCACCCATGCCATGTTTCACATCCCACCTCCTCACTCCTTAAGCCACCCATGCCATGTTTCACATTCCACCTCCTCACTCCTTAAGCCACCCATGCCATGTTTCACATCCCACCTCCTCACTCCTTAAGCCACCCATGCCATGTTTCACATCCCACCTCCTCACTCCTTAAGCCACCCATGCCATGTTTCACATCCCACCTCCTCACTCCTTAAGCCACCCATGCCATGTTTCACATCCCACCTCCTCACTCCTTAAGCCACCCATGCCATGTTTCACATCCCACCTCCTCACTCCTTAAGCCACCCATGCCATGTTTCACATCCCACCTCCTCACTCCTTAAACCACCCATGCCATGTTTCAAGTGCCACCTCCTAGGCAGCCCAAAGTGCCTGGTGCCACAAAAGCATTTGAAGCAGGTCTTGTCCACCAGAAGCAATTCCTGGCAAGCTTCCTGGCCTTTCAGAAAAGCAGAAGTGCAGTGCTGCAGAGGGTGGGAGCCTCAGTAAGCATGCCGCCGAAGG
The DNA here is from genome assembly GCF_901001135.1 of Rhinatrema bivittatum. NCBI lineage: Eukaryota > Metazoa > Chordata > Amphibia > Gymnophiona > Rhinatrematidae > Rhinatrema > Rhinatrema bivittatum. The sequence goes on from NC_042617.1 coordinate 321,033,219, forward strand.
AGAGAGAAGCCTGGAACTACCACCAGTAAGGATAAATGGTGTTGGAGTGCGGGGGGGGAGGCGAAGAGGGAGCTTCTTGGAGGGGGGGGGGGAGAGAAATAGGAACATGCTAGGCAGGGGTAGATATTGGGATGCTGCTGAATAGGTGAGTGAGAGAATCTGCTTAATGTTTTATTGTCCTGGCTAAACTCTGATTTTTACCCAGAAAAACAGTCAAATTTTTCAGCTGATTTTCTCTTGTCTTTATTTATGTCATAATAAACCCTAATAAATTCCCAGGAAAAAATAAAAATAAAGAAAAATAAATAAAAATAAAGATCCCAGGAAAAATAAAAACCGAAAATGAAGGTCCCTACTGATAGTTAAGTCCCAATCTTTTACAAACCCATTTTCAGGTTTTCATCAATGGTAAAACTAAGACATGTCTAAGGTGGGGTAGTAGCCTGGAACTTGTAGTATGAAGTCTGTATCTTGGTTCAAGGTGCTCTAATAAGGACATCTCAAACTGTATAGAAGTATAATAGCTTGTAAGCATAATCCAATTGCTTACATTCCTCATTTTCCCCGCTAAATTATACCACTGCTAATAAGGCAACCCTAATCCTCCCTTCCCTCTAGGTTTCAATTTTTGAGTTAATGCCAATCTAGATTTCTTTCCTCTCCAAAGGAAGGACTACACCACTTTTTTCCAGTTTGCTCTAACTCCCTTTTGGATACGTAAATAGGCAACAAATTAAACATTTATACCTACTTAGGTGTATCATCATATTAAAAAGGTGGTTTGGTAGCGGCTTGGATACAGCCAGAAGAAAAAGGAGGCAGACTCAAGCTGTTCCTTAGGTGCACTTTAATTACAATGAAAAAAAAAAAAAGAAATTCAAAACAATGCAGCTTAGCTTAGCTCAGGTAATACACAGTCCTGAAAAGTCAACTCAAAACAAACAAACATAGCTCACCTTAGCTTAGACATAACAGGTCCCTGGGGATTGTTCTGTTTCTGCCATTCTCTGCCTCATGGAAGTAATTCTGACTTCATTATCAAATTACCAGTGGCAGGGAGGATGGTCATGTTATCCAATTGGAAGAAACCTTTATCTCCTTCACTAAATTCTTGGTTAGCTGAAGCTCGTGGTTTGATGAAAGTGGATTTCTTAACTGCTAATTTGAGGGGTTCACAAAGCAGGTGTGTAAACTGAGGGACCCTGTACTGAGCTATTTGCAAGTTTCTAGACGGTCATAAAGGCTTGAGCAAGGGTGAGCAGATCCATTCCTCAAGGCCCACAAGCAAGCCTAGTTTTCAGGATATCCCCAATGAATATGCATGAGATAGACCCGTGTGTATTGCCTTCATTGTAGATGTCCTGAAAACCAGGCCGCTTTGGCTAACCCAGAGTTGGCCACCCCTGGGTTAGAGGATAAGAGTTTGCTCTAAAGGTCGTTTCTTGTCTTTTGACTGTCATGAGCTTGGGTATTTCACTCCACAGCACAGGGTGGCTAAGTCATACAGCCTTTATCTGCTGTCACGTTTTGTTTTATTTTTATTTTACATTCCTTATTTCTCTGAATCCCCACCGTTGAATTGTTTTTGCGCACTGTAAGTCTGTGTTTGAGTACTAGAAGCCTGCTTTGATTATTCTCTTACTCGGATTGCAATATATGTACTTCCTTCATCATCCCGTTTGTTTGGCAAGTTGCTGCACTGAGTTTTCTTATGGTTGTTATAAGTTTTATAAAAGTAAAGTGTAAGAAAACAAACCCAGTACCAAACCTAGGTAATACACCTGGTGGGGTGGACAGTAATGAAAGACGTTTCTGCAGGGATCTGCGAGTGTTGCCTGCAGAAATGGGCTGTTGGAGAATGGCTCGCCCTTACTGCAGGAAATAGTGCACAGTGCTGAGGTGTTTCTGAGGGTACGTGTTTTATACGAAGAGGGTACTTGCTGAACAAGCAGATACAAACCTGTGTGAGTAAGTTTTTTCCTATGGTAATAAAGCAACTTTTGCTTTATTTATTGAAGCCAACCTTGTGGATAGTTTGATTGTTGCCCTCTTTTCTTTAAAGAGGGGGATGTCTGTGGATTGCCTTGGGGTTTTGGCCTTGGTCCAGTTCAGATAAGTGACACCGCAGATGGGTAAGTAAGAATGACTTGTGTTTTTGCGGTTGGTTTGAACAGTCCAGATGGCGTAGAAAGTGAGGCAAGCCCAGTGTTACTAAATTGATTTTATACTTACCATGTGAGACGTTTGCAGTATGTATGTTTATAGATTAATTTGAAAGCTTTTTGATTGCACATTTTGTTCACCTCTTTGGACAGTTGTACACCTAGGAAAGCACTTAATAAAAGCTTTTAAATAACTAGAGAGATTGGTAAATACAAAGTTCTTGGGTGTTGCATTTTTGGACGCATTGATTCGAGAGCAGTGTTAAATAGAGACTGAGGTACTTGGGCTCCCTCTCCTGACCTGAAGCCCCTGTGTTTCCTCAGCCACCCTCTCCTGATCTCCAGCCGCTGCTTCCTCTTCTCCTCAGCTCCTCTCGGACTTCCAATTGCCCTCACTCCTTGGCCCCTCCCCCCTCTAGCAACTACCAATCCTTTTAGCCACTTCTCAGCATTCAAAACCTCCAGCTTCCAATGTCATTGCTTCTTGGGTGGCCCTCCCCCTCCCTCACAACTTCCAGTTGCCACTGCTTGGGTGCTTCTACCTGCAGGTCACATCCTCTTGCCCCCATCTCCCCCCACCTTAATGTAAGAAAATAAGAACTGAGGTCCATGGAGCCCAGCATCCTGTCTTTGACTGTAGCCAGTCCAGGTCACAAGTATCTGGCAGATCCCCAATAGATGATCTGTTTGTTGTATCTCACTCCCAGGGATAAGTGCTGGCTTTCCCAAGTCTACCTGGCTAATTGCTTATGGACTTTTCCTTTAGGAACTTTTCCAATCCTCTTTTGAACCTCACTGTGTGATAGGCACCTCAATTATGTCCTCTGGAAACAGTGCACAATTAAGATATAGAATCTTAAGTGAAAAAAATACTTCCTATGATTTATTTTAAATCTGCCGGTTGCTAGCTTCATGGAGTGTCCCCTAGTGTTGTTTGAAAGGGTAAATAACCGTTCCCTGTTTACTTTCTGCATGTGATACTCCAGAGAAGGGCCCTCTACATATTGCCTTGCCCGTCAGCTGCTGCTGGGTGTTTTCCCTGAACTGGCTTCTGCTCCCTCTCTCTGACGTTCTCCGGTCCCTGAATCTGGCTCCTGCTGCAGGCCCCTCTCACGCTCTGGCCTGTTTCCTGCAGGAAGTTTCCACAATGGAGCCTAAACACACACGCTATCAAACATACACTCTCTCACACACACACGCTTGATCTTCCCACAGCAAATCTTGCAACAGAAAACAGGAAGAAACTTGGATACTAATTCACAGGGAAAACAGGAAAGGACTTTGAAGAGCACTTTCACTGGCATGACCTTACCAAATCAAAAATGGAAAAAGTAACAATAAGGAAAGATTACAGGTAAATCAAGAACAAGATGCATAATCCAGAGAGAATATTTGTGATGGAGCTTCCCTTTGATGAAGTGAGACATTGATTGGTGAGAGCCGTTTAGTGGCAGGTGGTGCATTCACAGAGACAATAAATCTAGAAAACCTAGGTCTTGACAGTCATGTGAACCATTAAAATACAGCCTCCAGAGAACAATAATCAGTTATCTTTTCTCTTGCAAACATGATTGCTTAAAGGCTATAAGGGGAGCTGCAGAAAGAAAAGTAGCAGTAATGGATCTTTCTGGAAATGAATCATTGTGTGGTAGAAGTGATCTCCCTCACAGTGAAGGGCACGAGAAAGTAACTATCTCCCTCTGAGGAGGGTCTCCTCTCAGTGGAGAGGAACGAGAGAGTGTTTTTTTCTGAGGAGGGTTTCCTTGTACTGGAGGAGAAGGGAGAAGGGAGAGAGGGTCATTGTCTTCCTCTCAGGAGGGTCTCCTCTTAGTGGAGGGGATAAGAGAGTGATTCTTTCATTCTGAGGAGGGTCTCCCACTGGAGGAGAAGGAGAGGGTCGTTGTCTCCCTCTGAGGAGAACTTCTTGCAATGGTGGGTATGAGAGGGTGAGACTGTCTCTGAGGAAGATCTCCTCAGTGGAGGGCGGTGAAAGAATGATTGTCTCTCTTTATGAGGAGGGTCTGCTTGCCATGGAGGAGAAGGAGAGGGTCATTTTCTCCCTCTGAGGAGGGTCTCCTGTCAGTGGAGAGGAATATGAGAGTGACTGTCTCTCTCTAAGGAGGGTGTCCTCTCAATGGAGGGGATAAGAGAGTGACTGTCTCATTCTGAGGAGGGTCTCCCACTAGAGGAGAAGGAGAGGTCATTATCTCTCTCTGAGGAGAACTCCTTTCAGTTGTGAGTATGAGAGGGTGACTCTCTCTGAGGGCGGTGAAAAGAATGACTGTGTCTCTGAGGAGGGTCTCCTAGTGTATGAGAAGGAGAGGGTTATTTTCTCCCTCTGAGGAGGCTCTCCATACAGTGCTGGATATGAGACTGTGTAGGTTCTCCTCTCAATGGAGAGGAGTGAGAGAGTGACTGAATCTCTCTGAGGAAGAGATTCTCTCAGTGGAGGGGGATGAGAGAGTGACTGTCTCTTTCTGAGGAGTGTCTCCTTGCACTGGATGAGAAGGGTGAGGGTCATTGTCTCCCTCTGAGGAGGCTCTCCTTGCAGTGGTGAGTATGAGAGGGTGACTGACTTCCTATATTGACAGAGCACCAGAGAGAAAAATACAATTGACAGATAATAGGCCATTGAGCTTTTAGTTGCTGGGGACCTGCCCTCTTAAAAATTCTTTCCAGCTAATGCTTGAAGTTATTAGTGTGCAGTATCAGGCTACATAGTAATAACTTATAAAAGATCTTGAAATTTCTGTATTACAAATAAGAGCCTACAAACAAGTTATAGATAGTTTTTTTTTTTTTTAATTGGACTATTGCAATACATCTGTGACTTGCTTTTGAGAATTATCCTCTCTTCATTAAGCCAAGGGACCTTAGCTCTCAAAAGTGAGTCAGAGATGAATTACAACTTCCCCCTTGGTTAACCCTTATTTCTCCATATTCAAGTGGTCTAACACGACAAACAGAATACTTTGGTCAGAAATGACTTCCAGCTGCATATCTTTATTGCTATGCCAGAGGAAACAAATTGATCAAGAGGGTTCAAACCTTTCAACATAGCAACTTCCTTTTTTCTTCCAGATCGCACTCAGAAACCTTAAAAGTTAAATTTGCTATTCATACTTTAATCACGTTTGCCTTCTATGCAGATACAGCAGAAATACGCAGATTTAAGAAGGGGATTGACGTATCCTGCTGAGCTCTAGTCACCCTATAAACTGACAGAGCCGGTCCGTGTCTTTGGCTTTTCCTCTCCCTGATGGTGCCTCCTGAGTGGCTTTTTTCGTGCTCGGAGCTGTGGGTTCTTGGGTTTGTGGTTTTTTCTGCAGCTGACATGAGAGGCTCCCTTCCCTACCCGAGATCGACAGCTGGCAAACAACCGTTTATTTTTTCCTGTGACCTGGGCACTGGTAAAAACTGTTTTTGGGGTTTTGTGGTTTTTTTTTCATTCACCATATTCAATCAGAACATAATGGAAATGGGCAAAACAGGGTTTTTCTTTATAAAATCAGAAAGCACTTTCCAAGACTCACTGGTGACAGTGCTTTCTGTTTCTGTGTGCAAAACCATGCAGCGAGGATGCAAATGAGAATACGGTTGGCTCACCAGGAAGAGAGGCAAATGCAAATAAGAATAGCTTTTGGCAGTGGTGCAGTGGTGCTTGAGCACACTCCTTCACTGCATGCAGGAAAGGGGAACGGAGGTTCAGTTTAGCATCCCCAGTGATTTTGAAATATTAGCTCTTATGGCCTTCAGTGTGTGCATCTGCCTTAAATCTGTGGGCTGCCGTGTTGTGAGTGCCTGCCTGGTGTAGGAACACACAGTCCGGAAATGTCATGGTCAACTGTGTTTAGGATGCTGGTTACTTTATTGAGAGAGCTTCGACCAATCAGAAGCCAAGGAAACAGTAGTTAATTTTAGTTAGCGAGTTGTCTGTTACTCTTCTTTACTAGCTTCATTTTAGGTTCTAGGCATTACCTAGATGATAAACATACTTAGGACAATAAGTAAAAATGAGAGAGAAGAGGTTTCTGTTGTTTTCATAAGAGGTGGCTGAAAAGATAAAGTCAAAGCGGTTTCTGTTCTGAAGTGGAAAGGATTTCGAAATGACAGGACTATAGATATGTTGATGAAAGGAGGAAGTGCAGGACTGGGATTGTAGGACTAAGAGGGGGAGAGGAGGCATCTGCTTTCACAGAAATGGTTAAGGGAAATTGGATTCAAACAGCATCCGAGGGCCCTGACTTTTACGGGTCTGGTAAAGTGATAAGCATGGGGTTAACCTGCACAGTGCAGCAGATACTGGCATAAGCTTGCTGGGCAGACAGGGTGGATCATTTGGTCCTTTTTCTGCCGAAATTTCTATGTTTCTATGTATGATAAGAATGACAAAGTAAAAACAAATGAAAGGAAAAGTTAGCCTTTTTGCAGATGACACAAAGATCTGCAATAGAGTGGACACCCGTCAGAGAGTAAACAGAATGAGAAGTGACCTAAAAAAGCTTGAGACGTGGTGCAGTTCTTGGCAGTGAGAAGCTAATTTGCACTGACCTTGCTAAGGAGATAGATAAGAATATAACATCCGCCATGCAGGGTCAGACCAAAGCTCCCAGCAGCTGTGGGGATTTCTGGGGGTGCCGGGTGGGGCAGGAGGGTTCAGATTGGGGTTGCAGGTAGGGGTTAGGAGGGGGCCCAGAGGACAGATATATTTTCAGAATTTGGTGGAGGGAGGTTCCTCGACCACTAGGCCCACTACTTAAAAAAAAAAACTAAAAAACTTTTGTGGGGGCATGGGTGGGAGAGGAGGGGTTCAGACCTGAATTCAGTTTGAGTGATTTAGAGGGGTGGGGGATCAGGCCTGCAGGTCTGCAAGGATTTATATGTAACCAGCTATATTTTGAAAATAACTGGTTAAGTTAAAAGTTAGCCGGGTACACGTGACGGTTAACTTTAAACCTACTCTGAGAAACGTCTTCAACTTATCCTGATAAATTTACCTGGAACAAGGGCTGGAAATCTTTACCTCAGGATTTAAACCCCTTTGAATATAAACCTCTAACAGGCCGATACAGTACAGTGCGCTCCAACGGAGTGCACTATTAGCCGGCATTTGGATGCGCGTGTTCGACGTACTAGCTTTACCCCTTATTCAGTAAGGGGGAATAGCGCGTCCAAAACGCATGTCCAACCCCCCTGAACCTAATAGCGCCCGCAACATGCAAATGCACGTTGTGTAGCGATTCCTGGCTGTGGCAGCCCCTGGCCAGGACCCCTACCTTCACTGGGGCTCCGGAGCGGGACCCCCTCCCGACGCAGCGGACGGCGCGCGGGCCGCGGCGCGATTCCCCTGGCGTTCCTTCAAGCAGCATCGGGGAGAGCGCGGCAGGCTGCGCCTCTTAAAGGGGTCGCGGCGCGAAGACCAGGCCGGCCCCGGAAGATGACATGAGCACCCAGGGAGATTTAAACTTCTCCCTGGGACCCAGTAGATGCCTTGCAACAAGGTTTATGGGTTTGCCACTTTCTGGCTTGTGTATCTCCTTTGGCTTGTTCCTTGGACTGGGTTTGGACTTCCTTTCATGTGCCGCCTGCCTCGACCTCTGCCTGGATTCCGACCTTGCCTCTTGCCACCTGCCTCAACCTCTGCCTGGATTCCGACCTTGCCTCTTGCCACCTGCCTCGACCTCTGCCTGGATTCCAACCTTGCCTCTTTCCGCCTGCCTCGACCTTGACTTGGACTCCGACACTGTATTCCTGCCTTGGAGCTCTGGTGGTACCCGCTCCTCGGGGGCTTCCTGTCGCTTCATGGCTATCCGCTCCTCGGAGGGCCTGCGGGCAGTGCTGAGGGATGCCTTCTCCTTAGGACTTTCGCCCATACCACCTTCCGGAGTCAAGTTCATCGGAGCTGTTCCTCGGTGAGTCACCACTCCATCACTCCAGACCAAGGGTCCACATCAGTACATGTTGATGGCCCTATTAGGTATTCCCGCGCGATTCAGTAAGTAAAATGTGCAGTCAAGCCGCACATTTTACTTTCAGAAATTAGCGCTACCCAAAGGTGGGCGCTAATTTCTCCGGGCACAGGGAAAGTGCGCAGAAAAGTAGTAAAAACTGCTTTTCTGTGCACCGTCCAACTTAATATCATAGCGATATTAAGTCGGAGTTCCCAAAAGTTAAAAAAAGCAAAAAAAAAAAAAAAAAATTTGAAATAGTCCCGCGGCTCGCGGGTTGAAAACCGGACACTCAATTTTGCTGGCGTCCGATTTCCGAACCCGTGGCTGTCAGTGGGCTCGAGAACCGACGCCGGCAAACTTGAGCGTCGGCTGTCAAATTCGCTGACAGCTGCCGCTCCTGACCGAAAAGAGGCGCTAGGGACGCGCTAGTGTCCCTAGCACCTCTTTTTACCGCCGGGCCTAATTTAAATAAATTTTTTTACTGTATCACGCGCACAGGAGAGTGTCCCGTGCGCGCGCTGGGAGAGTGGGCGCTTGCCTGCTCTCCCGTGTTTTTTACTGTATCGGCCTGTAAGAGAGTGGTACATGATGGGAATGTGATTCTGATGTGTACCAACTAGGAGAGAGATCTTAGGGTGATATCTTTTGATTGCAAGGTTTCCAAACACTACAACAAGACAATAACCATAACCAGACGGATGCTAGGCTGCATAGGAAGCGGCATAACTGGTAGAAAAAAAGGTGATGAGACATTTGTACGAGTCATTGGTGAGAACTCATTTGAAGTACTCTAATGAATGCTAGGGGCTGCATCTCCAAAAAGTATATAGATAGAATAGAGAGAGTTCCAAAGGGGAAGCTACCCCAATTATGCAGAGTCTGCCCCATAGAGAAAAGACAGGAACATTTATAGGGCTATTTCAATAGCTTAGATATATATATATATATTTATTTATTTATAACTTTTATATACTGATCTTCTTGTATGGGATACAAATCAAACCGGTTTACAGTGGAACAGTAACTTCGCATGAGAGCGTTACATAGAACCTTAAAACATATAATAACTTTGAAAAACATACAGTTGCTTTGAGTAAGTTATATATATAATTAATGCCAAAGACAAAAACCTTTTTCAATGGAAAGGAAGTTTGGGAACAAGGGGTCATGGTACAAGGATGAAAGAGGATAAACAGAGGAAGGTTGATCGATATATAGTTTGCCTCCTGAGGGAGCTGGTAGATGAAAAAAAGATACTGGAATTCAAGAAGCCTAGGATAAGCCCGGATGAGTAGCAGAGAAATGTTGGTAATGCGAGAGGTAATGCAGATTTGTAGCGTTGCACAGGGTCCTCACTCGCCTGAGTCACCATGTTTCCCCACCTCTTTATCTCTCTCGCCTCCCCATTAATGTGTTCCAGCATCAAGAGGACTCCGTTGAGCCTGCTGCAGTTTCTTCAGCCACTGGCACTGCTCCTTCCCCTCCCACACAGTTCAGTGATCTTTTCTTTGAACTGCACAGGGTTCTGTATGTACGGAGCCCCACACAGTTTAAGCAGATTGCTGAACCACACAGAAGGCCTCCTAGAATTTGCTCTGTGTCCCACTGGGAGAAGCCATGAGCACACTTTTCAAGCGCTGGCTGGTAGTGCAGCGCCATGCTGTGGTGTTCCTCCTACATTGTCTCCTAGGTCCGATGCCATGTTGAGCAAAGGCTGACTATAGCACTGGCTTTGGAGGCCCTGGTCGCTGCATTTTCCCAGTAACGTTTCCCCCATTTAAAAACTGGTCCTATCTGAACTGTAAGAAGAATTTTACAACTTTCATAAGAATATGGTTTTCTTTTGTGATAGCATTAGCCTCCTTGCAGCTCTTGCTAACTTCTTCAGTAGATGCCCATTTGCTCCATTCCTGTGCTTCACGTCAGTATTTAAACACAGAATTAATTTTTTTTCAATATATCTTTATTGAGGAACATAGCATAAGCATACATTCCAAACATGAGTACATGATGACAATGTTGTATTACCTACAAGTTTTCCAGTTACAAATCTTCCCTCCCCTCCTCTCCCCTCATTCAGAGGATGTCAATCACAGGGGTCTCGCATTAAGAAAATTAACTTTCCAAAGTGCAGGAGAGAGAATAGTCCAAGAACCAAAATGATAAGAATTGGTTTTCAATGAAGGAACTCCTAAGTGTCAAAGGCACACAATATCTGCAGAGAATTAGGCAATGAACAAGAAAACAGATACCAGATTTCTTTAAAAAACAATTTCTTCCTCCGGGAAAAGCGTCATTACTGTGAGCCATTTTCCATTTGGAACAGTTCAATCATAACAGAATGCCACATGCTATAGTAGGAGGAACAGGTTTAAGCCATTGTAGCAGAATGCATTTTTTAGCAATCAGACATACCTTGGAGACAAAAAGAGTATTGTCCACATTGTCACTTTCATCCCCAGTGTCATTATTGAGAATACAAAAAGAGCAGGACCACTGAACATCAGCATGCATGATGATATTAAGTTGCCTACGTATCGATTCCCAGAAGACTTGTATTAGGCATACATTGCCAAAGACAATATATCAAGGATGCTTCTATATATCCACACTTATTACATTTAGTGTCTGCTGTAAGCCCCATTTTGTAGGCACACAGGTGAGAAAACACACTCCTTTGAAACACTCTTGTATGTAATTCTCTGAGGGCTACATTAGTGGATATTTTGGGAATCGATACATTGCATTCACTTAACATGAGAACATCTAATACCCTTTAACATCCACCTGACATTTTGGAATAAGCTTGTCATAAATTGAATATGATTTAGCATTGAGAAGAAACACATATAAGTGCGATAGGGATCCTTGCTTATTCAGAAACAATTTTAGTAATGTGGAGTAAGAAGAGGTATCCCCTGCAAAGCACCAGCTAGTTGAAGATCCTGAAAATGTGCTCTAATTTGTGCATACAGTAGAAAATGGCCAGATTGGAACCCCAATTTGTCTATGCATTCCTCGAATGAATACAATTTCCTGGAGCCAGGATCAACAAATTCTTGCAAGGTCCATTCAGGAGACACCCGCAGGCTGTGTGTCTTAGGTAACGCCAGGGACAGAAACTGTGGAATTGCTCGTAGGGGTAATTGTAGTGAGACATGGAGCATCAAGGACAAAAATCTGTGGAGCATACCCCACCTGGCCACCCTCACCAGTTCAAAGGAAATGGGGAAATCCATTCAAGTTTTCCAGTTTGTCCTATAAGACAACCACCGGGTGTAGAGGAGCACAAAGAGCTGAAATCAATTGAGAATCTGTATAAGAGGTAGCATAAAGCCAATCTCTTAATAAACAAAGATGCGCCTCCCAATTATACGACTTAAAGTCTGGAACCTCCATGCCCCCTTTTCACCTACCAGAGTAGCAAAAGACAAATGCACCTTCTTGCTTCGCCAAATGAACATCTGCAGTATTTTCTGTAAGGCACGCTGGTCCTTCACATGCAAATAACAGGGGAGCATAAGTGAGAGATACAATAATTTGGGGGCAATGGTCATTTTTATGACTGCAATACGTCTCTGCAATGAGATAGGAAGTGCCTGCCAACTCACCAGTTTCTGTCGCAATTTTTCTGTAGTCGATGGGATGTTGAATAAATACCACATAACCGGTGTTTTGTGAATCTGAATCCCCAAGTACTTAATAGTGTCCCTGGCCCACTTAACTGGAAAATTTTCCCAACTTCGCTGCAAAGTTCCTGAAACATTTAAAGCTTCCGTTTTGTCCAAATTTAACTTGAACCCAGAGAATACTTGATAGGCAGAGAAAATCTGAAGCACTGGAGGCAATGCAGTCCTAGTATTGGACAGTAGTAAAAGAATATCATCTGTGAATAGCAAGGTTTTAATTGGAATCAGGCCCAGGGATATCCCAGTGACTTCCTCTGTCTGCTGTAATTTAAGAATGAGAGTTTCTACTGTCAGAATAAACAATAGCGGAGATAAGGAACACCCCTGCCTGGTCTCCCTCTGCAAAGATAAGGCTTCGGACAGTTGTCTATTTATTAAGATCCTGGTCGAAGGGTTTGTGTACAGTAAAGTGATATATTTATAAATGAGTCCCTCAAAACCAAAGTTTCACAGGACAGTGAGAAAGAAGGGCCAGGCCACCCTATCAAAAGCCTTTTCCGCATCACAGCTTACTAACCGATGGTCTGGTATAGAATTATGTATGCAGCCTTCCAAGGCAGAATCAGCCTTATGAATATTGACTGTAGAATGCCAACCATATACAAATCCCATTTGATCAGGGGATATCAATTTTTTAAACAATTCGCCAGAATCTTTGTGTAAATTTTTATATCTAAATTGAGAAGTGAGGTAGGCCGATAGGACAACAGCAATTGTTCATCCCACTCCGGTTTAGGTAGCACCACAATAGTAGCCTCCTTCATTACATCAAGCATCTGATCCTTCTCAGACATAGCTTTGTAAACCATCCGCAAAAAGTCAGGTATATGATTAATTAATGATTTGTAGAAAAAGGTATCCAGACCATCAGGCCCTGGAGCCTTCTTAGATGTTAAGGAATGAATAGCCTATTTAATTTCCTCCTCCTTCAGCAAGGTGTTGCTTGTGATTCGGGGATATTGCAAGCAATCTAGGAAGTTAGATATTTTCTCCGAAGCTGCAGGCTCAGCCGCATACAGCTACTGATAAAAATCACAAAACACACTGCAGTAGCAGTCTGGACAATACCAGTTTTAGATTTAATAGCGGAGATACATTTTGAGAGGACATGACTTTTTAATAAATTAGCCAGCAAGTGACTCATTTGTTTCCAAATCTAAACAAGTGGTTTTTCATATACCGCAGAGTCCATGACCCTGACGTGAAGGAGATTGTTTAAGGCCAACTGTGTGCCCCTAAATTCTTCTATTAGAGCAGCATTAAAGATCAAGAGCATCAAACGTTTTCACTCCCTCAACTTTCTCACTGTTTATAATTTCTACATTCCGTTTTTTCCTCACGTAGCTGACATAACTAATTATGTCACCCCAGAGTTCAGAATTGGCAGTCTCCCAGAACAACAGTGGGTTATCTAGATTGAATTCAACATAGTCTCGCCATTTGCGATGTAAAGAAGCAAGAAACTCAGGATTGTTTATCAAAGTAGCAGACAATTTCAAGCTCCCTACACTCCTGGGGTCACCCACCTTAAAGCTACTCATGACAGGGGAATGGTCGAAATAATCAAATCTTCTATAAAGACTATAAGGAATTGAGGAAATAAGGATTCCCATATCAGCAAATAATCAATCCTGGTTCTGGTGGCATGAGCCCTCACCACATGGGTAAAGTCTCGTTCACCAGGATGTAAAGCGTGCCACAAGTCCAGCAGTTGTAAATTTTTACACACAAAACGAGGTCCCTTGTTTTCATTCAAGGGGTGTTCTCCTTTGGACGTCTGTCTATCTAGATCCGGGTCAATTACACAATTTAAATCTCCCCCTAGAATCACTGGGTAATCTCCCATCTGAGTGATATGAGACATTAGGTCATATTGATTAAGAGCATACGCTGATACCAATAAAACAGTGGTCCCATTAATGTCCCCAGAGCCGGTATGTATCTCCCTCCCGGATCCGCCACGGTCCCTATCAGCTTAAAGGACCGCTTTGTGGATAAGGATATCAACTCCACAGCTCTTGGTGAAACCTGCAGAAAAAACTTGTCACTTCCACCTCTTGCACAATTTACTAGCTTCTGTAGAACTTAAGAGCATCTCCTGCAGAAAAACTACCTTAGACTGTAATTTATTCAAATGACTCAACACCTTTTCCCTCTTAACCAGGGTACCCAACCCAATGACATTCCAAGTAACTAGATTAAGTGCCATGGACACAAAAACAGATACTGAAAAGGCCTGTATCCTAGACCAATATATCCCAAGTGCACAAATCACATTACCTGGAACACTGTTAAGGTCCAGGATATGAAAACAAAAACTGTTAGTACATGTGCTAGTGAAAAAAATTCCTTCATTGGGAAACCGAGACCCAGCAAAAGACAATAACATACCCATAGGCCCACACCCCCCACACCCCCCCAACCTTCCCTCTCACCCCCCCAACCTTCCCCCTCACCCCCTCAAGACTCCATCAACACAACACCATCGTGAGAGAGTTCCCTTACCCCTCCCACCCGCCTCTCCTTCCCCTTTTAACCGTGCAAAAAGATCTCCATCTAAGAGACTGGAAGTCATGTCAGGTGACTGATGTGCTCAGCCATCACGCACATTATCAAGCATAACCAAAATGTTCATGTTGTTAATGGAGAAGAAAATCCAACTTGAACCAGTTCCCTGTGGGGCACATTAGAAGTTGAAGTGGGTCCATATGAGTTTAAACAGTTGAAATGCCAAAAATGTAAACCAAGAAATCACTTCAGTTTATGGAATAATATAGACAGGCCCAGCCCAGGCATGGGAAGCGAACTGCCGAATCAGAGCGCTCCCGAGACACGAATCCAAAAATGTGCACATGGTGTCCATCCTTACTCTCTATCTAGCTGCTGCATCACCAGCTTCCAGGCTTTTTACATATTCCGCATCTGTGTGCGCCACATCAAAAACCCGTGAGCACCCTTGGTACCAGATTCGTAAGTGTGCAGGATACGATAGAGAAAAACTCACATTTTTGTGCACCAGTTTGGCACAGACTGATGTAAATGCTTTGCAGAGATTAGCAATCTGTAACAAAAAGTTCTGGAAGATCTAAATCTTTGTATTCTCAAACTTTAATTCCCTTTGTTTACGAAAATATTGTAGGATCTTGACTTTCCGGGTGTAGTTCCAAATTCTGGCACTGCCAATGTCAATGCACGGTTTCTGATCTGTTGTAGGCTTGTGGTCCAGACGATTCGCCCACTCCATCAGGCCTACTGGAGCCACCCCTGCAAAGGTCACCGTGGCTTGCAGCCATGGTTCCAGGGTCCTCCCCAGATCTTGCTCTGGAATACTCTTGGGAAAGCCGACAAACTGAAGATTACTGATTTTCTAACTCATCAAGCTTATCGTCCCGTGCACAGGCAGCTTTTTGTAGGGCCTCAACCTTCCACTCCAAAGTACCAATGTTGCCCTCGACCTCTGTGATGCAGCCTTCCACGATATCCATGACATGGTAGAGTGCAACTCCATTATTTGTTCAGAGATTTGGGTGTCTCGTGTCTAATGCTGCTACAACTGCAGCAGTTACCTTCTCCAACGAGTCCTCAGCAAGAACGGAGGGTGAGTCAGATTTGGATGCGTCCATTTTGGAATCTATGGCCTTTGTTTTATCTTTCTTTTTTAACAGCTTTGGTCGCCATTAAATTCAGGAAAGCCACTGCAAACACACAGTCTGAACTTAGACTGTATTGCCGTGCCTTAGTGCTCAAAGTGGTCAGATAAGAACAGCAAAAATGTAAATATATATCAGATTGGTGGCTGGAGCTTGGTCCTCTCATGCCTTACCGAGCCCATCATATCACGTGATCCCCACACACAGAATTAATTTACAGTATGCCTGTGAGATAAATTATTTCTCTTCCAACTAGTATCCAGCTAATGTGTAACTGTAAAATTTTGACAGAGATTGAAAGATCCCAAATCTTCAGTATCACAATATTACCAGTGCAGGAGTTATCTAGTTCCTGGTTAGATAAAGGACTAAGCTGAAACCTGGTTAAATTCTCAAGGTGAGGACTCTGGTTTATTGGCTTGTAATGCTGTAACTAAGATGATTGTCTTCTCTTATACAGAATGGGAAATTTTTACATTTAAACAATTTGTCTTATTTGTTGCTAGTTATAATGGTGGGGTGTTTTTTCCTTCTTTTTTCGTATTCTCCATCTTGAGCTCCACATGTCCCTGGGTAACAAGCCAGGGCAACTGGAGCAACCTTTTCGTGCCCAAGGGCTGAAGGGGCGCCTCGTCTGAGAATTGCCCTCAGTACCACTCCTCCCATCCCAGACCTGAGTGTACTACGTTGATGGCGTGCCCAGACCCGATTGGCCTTGGCAGATCCCCAGTGGGGTCAAACAAAAAAGAAAATTAAACTTTCTTAGTGTCCAGTCAGATGAATCCAGAACAAGTGGGTTATGAACCTCTACCAGGAGATGAAGCAAACTGATGTCACAGTATATACACTCCTGCAGTGACATCAGTCTGCCAGAATTCTCTGTCTCCAGCAGATGGTGGACGTGCATCTCCCTTCTGGGGATTGCTTCATTTTGAAAATGGAGAATTAAGGATATTACATTCGCCCCGCTCTCCTGTGATGATACTAAAGTTCCCTCCCCCAGTTGAGAATTCCTGAGGTGATTTCCGTGGCCCCTCAGATGAGTGCCTTGTCCAGTAGCTGTTTTTTCAGCCAGCATGGACTTAGCTGCTTAAGCAACTGAAATACATTGGGTGCAGGAAGCCGAGCGCGGCAGTGATGGCTTATGCCCTCTCCTCCCGCAGCCGGAGACAGTCTCTGTGCTCAGCCAGGTGTTAAAAATAAATAAATAATTATATATATTTACAGAGACAAAAGGAGGCTTTTTGTCACGTAGGACTTCCTCCTTCTGGTCTCCGTGCTTGGCTTGCCATTCCGACGTTCGTCCTGCTCCATGGGAGGTCGAGGGATGTGAGCAGCCTGGCGGGTTGAGCAGCCTTTGTAGGCTAGGCCCCACTCTGAGACTTTTTTGCTGTGTGTCGTGTGGTAAGCCACAATGGTATTTTGCGCGCTTTCTAAATTTTCCCTCTACAGGCTTGTCAGTTCGGTGTGTGTGTCTAGCTGTGCATCCAGGTTGTGCGTCCAGATTTTGGATGCTTAGTCGGGCCTTGAATTCAATGCATCTAATTTAAGCGGTGCCTTAATTGGCCGCATGCTTACCTGTACGCACAAGTTTTATTGAGCGCTTAAATTGTTACAGTGCTTATTTTTGGGATGCCTAGGTATCAGTTGCCTAAATGTCAGATGCCTAATTGTTGGATGCCTAATTTTTGGGCGCCTAGGCTTTTTCAATATATATAAAAAAAAAGAAGCTAGACGCATGCCTCCAGCCGCTGCTCAAGCACTCTGTTGGCCATAATAGCGCCTATGCCTAAGAAACCTAAACACCTTTGTTTGCACTGCCTGTCATATTTGGGCATCTCAGCCAGGAGTGTTTGCTAATTTGTGTCAGTGCTGTTTGGAGGCTCAGGGAGAATTATCCTTTTCTATTTCACTAAGCCTGGTTCTTCCCAGCGGATATAGGCCTGGGTCAAGACTGCTCAGGTAGGGCACTTGAATTTGGAGCTCCCCTAACTGGTTCCTCAACAGGAGATGGTTGCTCAGTGAGTATGCCTCTAGTGCCTCCGGAATTGGAAACTCCTACTTTTTCATGGATAGAGTTTTTCCAGGGATTGCAATCCTTTATCCAGGCACAATCTTCAGCCTTCTCTAACACTTGTATAGCAGATGCATGTAGGATTCTTGCTGGACCTACTGTCAAGTGCCGGAGAACTCCTAGAGTGGCAGCGGGACTTCCCGATGGAGGTTCGGATCACACGGATGATGACGCCAATCCTGACTTTCTCGAAGATGGTGAAATTCCTCCAGGATCAGAACCGTATAGAACTATGCTATGATTCTTTCATAGAGATGAACTGCCAGCTCTGATTTCCCAGCCCTTGAAAATGCTCCTGGGGCAGACACTGTGTTAGAGCTGAAGAGATGGAGGCCATTCAAGAATTGATTGATCTTGAGTGGGGCGCCCCAGAGGCTAATTTCAAAGGGGGTCGGGTTTTAGAAGGCCTGTACCCTCTGGATCCAGTGGCAAGAGAGCGTTTACGTTTTCTGAAGTTAGCTGCACTTGTGTGTGCATTCTACAAGCAGACCACTATTTCCATGGAAGGAGGAGCTGCACTGAAGGATGCGCATGACAGAAAGCATTTGATGCAGTGGCAATGACCTTGCAGATTGCTTCTTGTTCCCTGGTGGCTCACTGTTGTTTGCTTCTCTCCCAGGAGGTCGATGACTCTGGGGTGAACTCCAGGGCAGTTATGGAGCCAGCTGTTGCTTTTTTTGGCAGATGCGGGCTATGATTTCGTCTGCTTTTCAGCCAGAGGAGTGGCTTCCATAGTAGAGGCCAGGCATCAGTTGTGGCTGAGAAATTGGTCAGCTGATGCATCCTCCAAGGCTAATTTCACCAAGTTGCCCTTTAAAGGTTCACACTTATTTGGGAGTGAGTTAGAGAAACTGGCCAGTAAGTGAGGCGAATCTTCAATTCCTCGTTTGCCAGAGGATAAGAAGCAGGTACCATGCTCTTTTAACATGAGAGGTCATATTAGAGGATCCAGGCGTTTTTGTCCTTATAGAGGAACGACCCATCAGAGGACTCAACCTTTTGATAGGACTCTGTCCTTTCATCCCCGACAGCCAAGGAGGGGTGCAGGTTCGGGTAGTGGAACCTCCTGACCCTTCCAAAGAAGGTTTGCCGACCCACCCTCAGGAACAAGAAAGACAGGGATGCCTGTCTTTCTTCTATCAGAGGTGGGTTGAGATCACATCAGATCAATGGGTCTTGGAGGTGATATGAAAAAGATATGTGCTGGAGTTTCACAGTGTTCCTCGGGATGTGTTCATGGTATCTCCCTGCCACTCCCCTCATAAGAAGCAAGCAGTGGAAACTGCATTGGCAAGGCTCTTCAGTCTGAGGGCCATGGTTCCAATGCCCCCGTCTCAAGAAAATATGAGTCTATATTCCATTTATTTATTTTTTTAAACTTCATTTCAAAAATAATAAGAGAAAAAGAAAACCCACCCCCGAAACAACAACAAAACCCCTTCTTTTGAGCATATAGGTAAGCTTCTCCACCAGAGCAATTTCATGAACCTGAGTCTACCACCTGCTCAGTGTTGGAGCAGACTCCCACATCGAGGCGATTGTAAACCTTCCGGCGTGTAGTAACTGATCAGCCAGATGTCTTAGTGAAATAGTGAGATTGTGTTCCCCCCAGATTCCCAATAAACATAGGGCAGGCTTGATATCAATTTCTCATCCTAAGATCAAGTGGCACTCTGCCTTAACTATTTACCAAAAATGTACAATATGTTTACAAGTCCATTTAATATTATATAAGAGCCAGATTGGCCACAACCCCTCCAACAGAGCCCGCTGGTTGGGGAAAACTTAGTGTAGAATAAAAGATACCTGTAAGCTCTATCGAAAACCTGACAATCATTTCCATGCAATGAGTGCAAAGGGATATCCTATGTGCCCTTTTCCATATGCTTTCCCAGTGCTGACTTGTTAATTCCATCTGGAGATCCTATTCCATTGCTGTGTTATACCTAGAGGTGGGTCTCGTTGGATTTGGCTTTTCTGCAAAGCTTTATAGAAAATAGAAATACCTATGCAAGATATATTTTCCTGTATAATTATTCTCTCTACCAGACCTGGGGCTTGGGGCCACCAGCCCCTTTCCCAACTCAGCCACCAAATTTTAATAAAAATATTTCCGACTCTCCCTCCATCTCATATTCATCCCTAAGGTCCTAACTTGTTATAGCCATCTTCCCATAATTGCCCCAGGAATTTAAGACCCAATTTTCTCCATTGAGAGGCATCCCGGTACAGCATGAAGGACGCCAATCATAAGATTCCATGCAAGGGAGTAAGCACAGAAAGGCCTTGCTCAGGCCACTGTAGTTTCTTGCTCATTGCTTTCCAAATTTTTAGGGTATATATAATATGAGGGCTTTGACACCTACGAATAGCTCTGGTTGCTTAGTTTCAAGTGAATACCAAGACACTGTCTTTTCCCTATGGAGCCCTGTCATTGCTCCCACCAGGCCACAGGCCCAGTGGTAACTCTGTAGGTCTGGGAGAGCCATTACCCCCTGCCTCTTTGTGTCGCCATAAAGTTCCCACCTTAATGTGCACAGGCCTCTGATGCCAAATAAATTTTAGCATGACTCCGTAAAGAACAGAGAAAAACCCCTCAGGCAAATAACAGGGAATATGTTGAAACAGGTACGTTAGACGAGGCAATATGTTCATTTTCAAATCCTACCAGCCCAAGCAAGGAAGTAAATCTCCCAACCCACAAGATCCCTCTTAATTTTGCTGACCACTGGTGCATAATTAGTTTTATAAATGTCCCCTATTCTGCATGGCACCCAGATACCCAAATATTTAAAGCCTTCTCTTGCCTTCCCGAAGGCAGAGAAACATCTCAGTATCTCTGCTATCCTGTTATAATTAGTGAGGTTTGGGTGGACCCTTGGACACTGTGGCAGCTGACCACGCCCACGGGGGGAAGTCCTGTGAGGGGCCACAGGACTTGTGTGTCCTAAGCTGTGTGTCCTAAGCTGAGTCCTAAGCTGTGTGTCCTAAGCTGAGTCTGAGGGGCCCTCACAGGCCCCTCAGACTCAGCTTAGGACACACAAGAACAGAGATTGATCTTTTATTAGACAATGTGATGAAGCCACCAGAGGTGGCAGTTGTGAGCAGTAGAAGTAACCCGGCTGGGCTAGTAACACTCAGGCACTGGAACAGCGACTCCTCCGGTAGCAGTGCTGTAGTGGAAAGAACTGAGAATAATGAGTACAGTGGAATATGCACTAGCCCCAGTATGGAGAACCCCAGGATAGGGAGAGCAGGCCCTCGAAGAGCGAGTACCTGATCCCTGAGAGCTGAGAGGCTTGAAGGTGATGTACTCACACAGCGGTTCCACGTAGGAGATGGCACCAGGGCTGGAATGGAGGCAGGTCTCGAGGAGCGAGTACCTGGTTCCAGGAAACAGCTGTGAGGTGAAGATGGTAGTACTCACTGGTGTTGAAGATAGCGAATCCTTCCAGGCAGAAGAGAAGGTAGGAGGAGGCAGCAAGTCAGGGAACATGGGCCCTCAAGGAGCGAGTACCGGTTCCTGATAGCGAACTGAAAAGCAAGTGAAGCCCCCGAGGAGTGGGTATCCCGTTAGCATTAAGAATCCAATGGAATTGGAGGCAGTACGGAATTGGAGGGTACGGAGAGCGAATCCCATCCGTAAGGAATTCCCCTTGCTAACTCAAAGGCTAGCAAACATTGTAGGCTTTAAATATCCGGGCAGTGTGACATCATCACGGGGGACGCCCCTGAGGTTCGCGCCAAGTAGGAAATAAGAGAGAGGGCCGCGTGGCGCACGCGCCCTAAGGTACTAGTGGAGCATGGCGGGAGGCAGCGCCCAAGCCGGTCCGGAAACGCTGGAGAGGGCGGCAGGCAGACGCTGCAGCAGCTAGGCGTCCATCCGCAGCAAGAAGAGGAGCAAAGAAAGAAAGGTAGACGGAGTGAAGCCATCGGGAAGGGACGGTTGCAACATATCCCAAAGGGCCCCAGAAGAAATACTTCAGACTTGGTATAATTAATTTTATATCCAGACACCCTACCATACTTGGATAAGATAGCTAGCAGTTTTGAGCCTGATAACCAGGATTGGTCAAGAACAGGACAACGTCAGCATAAAGGGTTATGACCTGTTTTACCTTCTACCTGAAATCCAATCAATTCGGGATTCCCCCGGACCTTATGCATAAGAATTTCAATGACTAAATTAAATAATATTGGGGAGAGAGGGCACCCCTGTCTCGTATCCCTGGTATTGGGAAAAAACTCAGATCAATAACCATTAGTGAGCATGAGGATGAGCATAAAGTATCCTTATCCACTCCCGAAATTCATCTGGTAGCCCCATCTTCTCTAAAACTTTAAATAGAAACCCTGCAGGTTTGTTTTGCCAAGGTTATGATTTTAAAGAGCCTTCTAT
The DNA here is from genome assembly GCF_901001135.1 of Rhinatrema bivittatum. Taxonomy (NCBI): domain Eukaryota; kingdom Metazoa; phylum Chordata; class Amphibia; order Gymnophiona; family Rhinatrematidae; genus Rhinatrema; species Rhinatrema bivittatum. The sequence goes on from NC_042617.1 coordinate 321,055,144, forward strand.
TGTTCATAGATGAGAGATGCCATTTAATGAATCCTGTTGATCATCTCTGACTAGACTGGGCACTACTAACTCAAGTCTCAACTGAAGAATCTTTGCCAAGATCTTAATATCTGAGTTCAAAACTGAGATTGAGCGGTATGAACCCAGATCCAATCCGTCTTTGCCCGGTTTGTGGAGCAGCACTATAACCGCATCTGACATGATGTGCATAGCATCGGGATTACTCAGTAAATAATCAAATGCCACTTTCAATCTCAAGGCTAACTCAAAGGGGAATTGTTTTAAAAAGTCTATATGACAGCCATCCAGCCCTAGGCTTTTACCCTTAGGTAAAGCTATAATGGCCCTGTATACCTCTCCCTCCATGATAGGGGCCTTTAATATATCCATCTGCCTTTCAGTAAGTGATGTCAACTCAAGTCTCTAGTTGATTTTATTTTAATATGCACTCTTAATGTTAGATATAGAACAAGAACGAGTGACATGTAATTTACCAAGGATACATGTTTCAAATGGACAAAACATGAGATTAATTATCAAATAGCCTTTATATTGAAATTTTCTGTAACCAGAACCCTGAGGGCACTCTCTATAATTGTATAACTTTTGAAAACATACTACTCATTAGTATTTTGTGCCTTACTGTAAACCGTTGTGATGGTACATAACTTAACGATGGTATAGAAAAGATTTTAAATAAAATAAATAAATAAAATTCCCACCAAATAGTCTTCTCTCTACCCTTCCCGACTTTGCTCAGTATTACCTTAAAGACCTCAATAAACTGTGCGCGATATGTAACCTCCCTAAAAGACTTCCTGATCCTACCAATTGTATTCCGAGCCCGTCTTTTCCGATGGCTCTGGCTAATAGTGCCCCCATTTTATTCCCATGCTCATACATTCTTTAACGCAAGAACTGAAAGAGTTTCTCAATTCCCTCCACTTGCAAGATACGGAGCTCCTCCCTTGCCCACTACAAAGCACGGTAGACCCCTAGAGAACTGGTAGCTTTGTGCTGTTCCTCCAAAACTTTTATTTTCATCTCGAGATCTTTCCCGCCACATCCTGGTTTTCTTTAGGTGAGAAGCAATACATATTTGAGTGTTTCCAAGAGAACAACTGTCAACTGCTGTGCCGCCCAATGCACCTCTGTGAAATTCTTGATTGCATCTCTAAACATCTGACAAAACTTCTTGTTACTCAAAAACGAAGGGTTTAGGTGCCAGGTTTTAGCCGCTGGAGGGGCCCTGAAATATTTGTAACAGGACTGTGATCGGAGAAGTGGCTAGAGAGAATGTCAAGCTGCCCCATACCCAGAATCAGGGAAGCTGTACAAAGGAAGAAGTCTATCTTGCTGTATGTTAAATGTCTCAGGGAAAAAGAGCATAAGAACATAAGAAAATGCCATACTGGGTTAGACCAATGGTCCATCAAGCCCAGCATCCTGTTTCCAATAGTGGCCAATCCAGGCCATAAGAACCTGGCAAGTACCCAAAAACTAAGTCTATTCCATGTTACCATTGCTAATGGCAGTGGCTATTCTCTAAGGGGCGGATTTTAAAAGGCCCGCGCGCGTAAATCCTTCCGGATTCACGTGCGCAGGGCCCTCGCGCGCCGGCGCGCCTAAAGCCCTGGGACGCGCGTAAGTACCGGGGCTTTCGAAAAGGGGCGGGAGGGGGCGTGTCCGGGGCGTTCCCGAAACAACGCGATGTTTCGGGGGTGTGCTGCGGCGTTTCGGGGGTGGGCCCGGGAGCGTGGCGCCGGCCCGGGGGCGTGGTCGAGGCCTCCGGACCAGCCCCCGGGACCGGAGGACGGAGCGGGGCTGCCGGCGACGCGCGCAAAGTTACGGGGGGGTTTTAGATAGGGCCGGGGGGGGGGGTTAGGTAGGGGAAGGGAGGGGAAGGTGGGGGGAGGGCGAAGGAAAGTTCCCTCCGAGGCCGCTCCGAAATCGGAGCGGCCTCGGAGGGAACAGGCAGCGCGCGCTGGGCTCGGCGCGTGCAGGTTGCACAAATGTGCACCCCCTTGCGCGCGCCGACCCTGGATTTTATAAGATACGCGCGGCTACTCGCGTATCTTATAAAATCCAGCGTACTTTTGTTCGCGCCTGGTGCGCGAACAAAAGTACGAGATCGCGCAAGTATTTAAAATCTGCTCCTAAGTGAACTTAATAGCAGGTAATGGACTTCTCCTCCAAGAACTTATCCAATCCTTTTTTAAACACAGCTATACTAACTGCACTAACCACATCCTCTGGCAACAAATTCCAGAGTTTAATTGTGCGTTGAGTAAAAAAGAACTTTCTCCCTTTAGTTTTAAATGTGCCCCATGCTAACTTCATGGAGTGCCCCCTAGTCGTTCAACTATCCGAAAGAGTAAATAACCGATTCACATCTACCCGTTCTAGACCTCTCATAATTTTAAACATCCCTATCATATCCCCCCTCAGCCGTCTCTTCTCCAAGCTGAAAAGTCCTAACCTCTTTAGTCTTTCCTCATAGGGGAGCTGTTCCATTCCCCTTATCATTTTGGTAGCCCTTCTCTGTACCTTCTCCATCGCAATTATATCTTTTTTGAGATGCGGTGACCAGAATTGTACACAGTATTCAAGGTGCGGTCTCACCATGGAGCAATACAGAGGAATTATGACATTTTCCGTTTTATTCACCATTTCCTTTCTAATAATCTAAGTGTAATCTCTACCCGACAGGTATTGGGCCCTCCAGTTATCAATCACCCCTAGGGTGTTATCAAGGTTTTAAGGCCTTGATAACACCCTAGGGGTGTTATCAAGGCCTCCCCTGCTTCTACGTCAGGGGAGGAAGTCTGATACTACGTGCATATCCAGCATAGCTCTCTGCTTCTACGGCACGGGAGGAAGTCCGATACTACGTGCATATCCAGCATAGCTCTCTGCTTCTACGGCAGGGGAGGAAGTCTGATGATACGTGCATATCCAGCATAGCTCTCTGCTTCTACGGCAGGGGAGGAAGTCTGATACTTCGTGCAAATCCAGCATAGCTCTCTGCTTCAACAGCAGGGGGAATGAAGAAAAGTGGATCTATATACAGACAACAACCAACAGGGACTGAGTCGCATAGTCTGGGTAGACAAATGGGCATGGGTGTAGCTTGCTTATTGCGGCGGTTACTACCCCTAACTAATTTAAGCTATATATTACATTTAGATGCAGCTTCAACATTGCTCCTTGCATTAATGGTGGGGGTGGAAGGGAAATAGAACCAAAGGGTTACTAAGAGCCAAGAGTAACAGATAAGTATGAGAAAAAAAAAAAAGTGCGAAGCTTGCTGGGCAGACTGAATGGGCCGTTTGGTCTTCTTCTGCCATCATTTCTATGTTTCTATATAAGGCCAACTGCCTGATTTGTGTGAGAGGCCCGCTCTCTGGATCAATCCTGAGTAGAATCAAGACAGACATTCTAATCCCCCCATCTCCATAGGGGAGGAGGAGAAGCCCTCAAAAATCGGCACCAACTCCTTGCCCCTTTTTAGGCCCATATATATTTACTAGTGTAAAGGTTCCCCATAGAGCTTGCACTCCAACACTACATAAGGTCCCTCCTGGTCCTTCATGTGTTTACTCACAGTTAGAGGGAGGGCTTTATTCACTAAGATGCACACTCTCCTACATTTCATGTTATAGGAGGAATAGAATACCTGATCGACCCACTCCTGCTGGTAGCTTGGCATGCTCCTTGTCGCTCAGGTATGTCTCCTGTAGGAGCGCAGTATGATCCTTTTGTTTCCTCAGGTAATCCAAAATATGCTTGCGCTTCACTGGGGTGCCAATTCCCCTAACATTTAGCGTAATGATACTAACCTCCATATTAGCCATAGTTATAGATCAACTGACATCTCAACATGTTGCTTTTCAATCCCAATAAGATTCCCTTCCAGTTTCCCTCCAACATCCCAACACCCGCCAAACTAAGAACGCTCAAATTATCCCCTTCCCAAACTGCCCAAGCCCATCTTAACAAGAAGCAAAAAGTGTTTATTACCCAGTCTCCGCACCACTTTCCTCCTCCTGTGCCAGTTATACTCTGAACATAACCTCATCTGATACCCATGAAACTCTGATCCAAACCTCTCCCCATCAAATGCTGTAAGAAATTTCTAAACCAAGTTCCCCTCTCACCCTTACCCAACCTTCTTATACCCCTAGAAGCCCTCCGCCAGTCTCTTTGTTCAGTCCTTGGCCAAAACATCATTTGGCCACGCTGCACGAGTGTTCCAAGACTAATTAGAGAGTGTCCCAGGATCATGGTCCCTATTATGATCCGTCATCCCCAGTCTTCTGCTGAGGTGCCCCATATTTTGGGCTTCTTTCCTTTGTCTCCTCAAGAGCACCCCGCAGGTTACCAGAAAGAAGAAGCTAGGAAATCTTCCGCCACTCTCGCTTCCTCTCCCCAGACCAGCTAGCAAAGTAAAACTTATAGCAAGGAAAATCTGTTTGATGTACCCACCCACCCTGTCCCGACTCCAGTGCTCCCTCCCCTCGCTTCATCCCAGGTGGTAGCATGCCTCAGTAAATCTCCCGCCATCACCCGAGAACCCACCCCAATAACTATATAATAACTAGAGCTCTATAGAACTCCTACCCCCTAAACTTCCCATGTCTCCCTGAGAGACCAACATGAAAGGATATTCAGACTTGCCAAATGACTCTGCATGTGGCACCTCTCTGGTCCAGCAACATAATGTGCATCCTTTTAGTAGTCACGGCAGTCCCATTTGTAATCAGGAGTATGCAGCTCACACGGCCTCCCTCCACTCACATGGTTTTGACCCAGTGTTCTTGTCTGTGGTAGGTTCTCCCTTATCAGGTTAGCGAGGGTTGCTGAGCACTGTGGTAAGCGATTCTGCGCATGCCGACAAGCTGGGCCAGTCTGGAGAATCACTGAGAGCATTGGATCTCTGGCTGGGGCTTCCCTTGCTGCTTGTATTGGAACAAGGGCTGTGCCCCGCAATCTCAGGATCAATGCCTCGCGGTTTCCTTTTCTTCTCTGCGGGCTCACCGCTGCCATTTGCCATACGAGGTGACACTGCACCATTTTTACTCCCGTTTTTATCCAGGAACGCCATTGCAGCACCCAGTGATTTGAATGATTTCCAAGCCTCTTCCATCCAAATCAGTAACTTCATTGGGTAAATCAATCGGAACTGGAGTTTTTGTGCATGCAGCAACTTCTTGACCCCTAGAAACTCTGCTCTGCGTTTTTGAATGGTGCTGCTGTAATCTGGGAAAACCGTTGCATAAGAGGCCCAAGATCCCATGCTTTTCGAAGGATCCACTCTTCTGCTTGATAGCTATGCAACTTGGTAATGAAGGCGCGCGGTCTGATAGCATTCTGCAGAGCCCGGCCCAGCACTCTGTGACCCCTCTCAATTAGAAGCCTCGGATCAGGCTCTCCTGGTTTAAAAAACTTGCTCAGGAGCGCTTCCAGAAACTGTCGCAGCGCCTGCCTCTCTGCCCACTCAGGAATCCCCACTACGCAGATGTTGCTATGCTGGGACCTGTCTTTAATGTCGATTACCTTTTTCTCCAAGGCTTTAACCTGTTTCTTGAGAGTCATTATCGAGTTTGCAGCTGTGGATTCCCAGTCCTCGATTGTGGAGACTCTATTTTCTAGCTCCTCCACTCTGGAGCAAACCAATTCAGTTTGCCTCTTCAGCTCCTCAATAGAGTCCTTCATGGCGTCCAGATCCTGAGCCATAATTTCCCACATTTTACGAATTTCTCGCAGGATTTGCTCCTTCATGGTATGATCTGGGCTAACAGACTATCACCGTCGTGCACCCCAGTATCGCTCCAGGGAGTGGGTTCTGCTACCTCCTGGTAGAAGTCCGCAATGGGCCGCTCCAGAGCACTGCATGTAAGCTGGGTAGACATCGCCCCAGTGTCAGCCAATAGCCGGGGCTTTCAGAAAAAGTTTGATAAAATGTTGTCCCCTCCTGCAGTGCACCTTTGCCAGGACCAGAATTCAGTAGGCAAATCTCAACAAGGTCGGGGGTTAGTCCAGTCCCTACACTAGTGTTATTACATTCTTGTCTGAGCTGAGTGTTGCCTGTTGGCTGAGTATTGACATGGTTGTTTTTAATCAAGTTTTTTTGCTAGTCTGTCCGCAGTTAGCTTTTGAAGAGAATCCTGGCAGGGTTATATATACTGTGACGTCAGTTTGCTCCCTCTCCATCTGCTGGTAGAGGTGCATAACCCACTTGTTCTGGATTCATCTGACTGTCCTAAAGAAAAGGAAATTATCAGGTAATTAGTAATTTCTCATTCACTGTTTGTGCATTGATGTTATGCCGAGCTGACAGAAATCTGCAGCCATTGCAAAAGGCGAGTTATCCTAATTTTCTTTAACTATATTTTTCCATTCTAAGCATATTGTTTGTCTCATATATGGTTAAAATAGTTTAATTTTACATTTGATACAGTGGTGGCATCAAAGACTAGGTCATCCAAAGCAAAACAAAATAGTTGCACCAAGATGTCGTCATTGTATGAAAACCACTGCTGGAAAACAAACACTGATGTTATCAGATCTTGTATACAAGTGTTTATTCCAAACAACAGGACGTATACCCTTGATCTTGGTGTACAAAAGCTGCATCTTACCCTTCTTCTGTAGCAGTGTTTCTGATAGGTTATTTGCACTGGTTAAGGTTTTTGTCACATTTGTTTGAATTTCAGCACATCATCAAGTTTCATCGTGCCTCAAAAGCAAATAAGAAACCCATGCAGTTACCAAGATCTATGGTGAAGTCGCTGCTTTACCAGATCCTTGATGGAATCCATTACCTCCATGCAAACTGGGTGCTCCACAGAGACTTGGTAAGTACCACATCTTGGGGCTAGCAGAGGTACGAAGGCTCCCTCCATCCCTGCCAGGTTTTCTGTGATTGTAACTGGATACCACTAAAGTTCGTAGAACCAAAACAAATTATAGGTCGCTATTGTTTTTATATCAGCTGCCTCCAAACAGAGACAATGGCACTTTATCTGGTAAAAGCCAAAATCCATTAGCCACGCAGGGATTTGTAAGGAGGTACAGTGCCACTGGGAATTTTTAACTTTCTCATAATCCATTGCCCTTAGAGATAGCACAATAGTTTTCACTTTATAAATATTTCTCTTTCATCCCAATGTGAGACTTTTTTTATTCCAACAGGAGAATGAAAGGTTCAAATCTAACTATTTTATGACTATTCCTTTGCAACTGTTTGTTAGTTGTGTGGTACAAGGTCCGATCTCTTGACCTTGCTCCTATCATGTGATGGGACAAGGTCAGGTCTGTGCCATTTTGAAAAATGTCGCTGACTGGGCCAGGTGCTAGGGGGTGCCCCAGGCTGCATCACTAGTGATTCTTCTCATTTTACAAGTTCAGGGGGTGCGGGAGGGAGTTTGGGGAGTCCCAGTGAACCCCATTGATCTGATTTGATAATCTTTGGAGGGGAAGTGAGAACTAGAGGAATTGGATGTGGGTAATGAATTTTTTTGAATGCGGGGTTGGGAGAAGGTCATGGCTGTATGTGTAGTTAAAACTTTTTTTTTTTTTTTTTACTTTGAAGTGTCTGGGCCACCTTGAGAAGTGGCTCCAAGTGGAGCTGGAGGGTACAGCACCTCATATGTGGTGTAGTGCTATAGAAATGTTAAGTAATAGTAGTAGTAGTAAGTCAGCCCTGATCCTTGCTCAAATTGTAGTTTTGGCCTTCACATTTTTCAGGGTCTGAATGGCCCTTTAAATGTAACGCGGGAACTTTAGGGTCCCGCATTAGGGTCCCAGGCTCCCACAACTATATTTACCAATTCCTCAGGAGGTGGTAGTATTTTATTGTAGCTGACCACTTTCTCGCTTATCAGCGAATTTTATTTATTTATTTAGATTTATATTCTGCTTTTTGCACTTTTTTTTCAGCGCTTCAAAGCGGATTACATTCAGGTACTGGAGGTTTTTCCCTATCCCCAGAGAGCTTACAATCTAAGTTTGTACCTGAGGCAATGGAGGGTAAAGTGACTTGCAATAAAATATTTACATCATATTGCCTAATAATGACCTGCTTTACTTGCATTTGCATTATTCATGCATTCAAATTGCATGCAAAGCAAGTCATTGTAATAGAGGAGGGAACCTGGGCAGGACCATACAAATCACTTGATATCACCATGATAGAGCTCTTTTGTGTGATATACACTGTTTAACACACAGAGCACTACCGTGGCTTAATGCATCTCCCAGCTAGATTGTAGCCTTCTGTGGATTTGGAAATACCTATAGTACCTGAATATAATCCACTTTGAAGTATTAAAAAGTGGAATATAAAGCAGTTCTGGAGGGTCCACTAAAGGTCCTTTTCAATAGATTGTTAGAGACAAGAGTAGTTCTGTGGCACTGGAGATGGGCAAATGTTGTATCTCTTTATAAAAGTGGAACTAGGAAAGAGGTTGAAAATTACAGGCCAGTTTATCTGATCTCGACCATGGGATAATTAATGAAGACTCTACTGAAGGAAAAGATAGTGGAACTTCTTGAATCCAGCATGGATCCCTAGGGGAGATCATGTCAAATAAATCTTATCTATCTATTTGACAAAAGAACTAGTCAGAGGATAAACTCTGGATCTGGTATACTTAGGTTTATTGAAAGAGTAAAACTTTCCATCCAATGTATACACAAAATAGAAGAAAAACAATTCAAACCATAAGAACATAGGAAATTGCCATGCTGGGTCAGACCAAGGGTCCATCAAGCCCAGCATCCTGTTTCCAACAGAGGCCAAACCAGGCCACAAGAACCTGGCAATTACCCAAACACTAAGAAGATCCCATGCTACTGATGCAATTAATAGTAGTGGCTATTCCCCAAGTAAACTTGATTAATAGCCGTTAATGGACTTCTCCTCCAAGAACTTATCCAAACCTTTTTTGAACCCAGCTACACTAACTGCACTAACCACATCCCCTGGCAACAAATTCCAGAACTTTATTGTGCTTTGAGTGAAAAAGAATTTTCTCCGATTAGTCTTAAATGTGCTACTTGCTAACTTCATGGAATGCCCCCATGTCCTTCTATTATTCAAAAGTGTAAATAACCGATTCACATCTACTCATTCAAGACCTCTCATGATCTTAAAGACCTCTATCATATCCTCCCTCAGCCGTTTCTTCTCCAAGCTGAACAGCCCTAACCTCTTCAGCCTTTCCTCATAGGGGAGCAGTTCCATCTCCTTTATCATTTTGGTTGCCCTTCTCTGTACCTTTTCCATCGCAATTATATCTTTTTTGAGATGCGGCGACCAGAATTGTACACAGTATTCAAGGTGCGGTCTCACCAAAAAGAATATTGCCCCAGGATGATGATATGGAGACAACTACATATGTTCATCCCCTTATCCCCCTTCCCCTTGCTTGACTTTTCAGGCTCTCTAGAGCCCCTTCTCTCTTTTCGCATATCATCTCCCAGTTCTCCTCTCCCCGGTTCCATGTAATTTCAACCTTTTGTTACAATGTAAACCGATATGATGTGTATTTTAATGTTGGTATAAAAAAGATGTTAAATAAATAAATAAATAAAAATAAATAACATTGACACGTAAAGCAATATGTCTCCCTGCAGTTTGTGCAAGTATGACCTGAAGCAGATGAAAAATAGTCAAATAACCATGCAGTTACTAACAGTCTAACAAAAAGCCCTAACCCCACAAGAACTCCCAACCCTCCCAATCCCAAAGAGAGCACTAAGGTAAAAAATTTAAAAGAAAAGACAAAAGGTTAGTTCTAAATCAGCTTGGTGTCCCCATGACAGGATTGACTATCGCCCTTTTCCAAAAGTAAAAAAGGATGCCCAGATGGTATCAAAAATAGCTGACTTGCCCCTCATCGACCAAATTATTCCATAGCTGCAATATTTTCAGCTTTCTGCATCAAGTCCTACCAAGATGGCTGGCATTTATTTTTCCATTTTCTTGCCAGGGCTACTCTTGCTGCTAGCAACAGATGTTGAAGTAATCTCTTTATCCTCACTGTGGCATCACCTTGCATATCTTCCCCATTAAGAAGACTGACACAGAAAGAAGTCAATTCTGCCCTGTAATCTTGGTGAGAGTCTTATGTATCTCAACACATTAGAAAAGGTGGAAGGAAGGCTAAATGACTACTGGCATGGTTGAAAGCTGAGGTGAGAGAGGCTATAATATCTAAAAGAACATCTTTCAAGAAATGGAAAAGGGATCTGAATGAAGAAAAGAGGAAACACATGAACACTGACAATTCAGATTCAAAGCATTGATTAGGAAGGCAAAGAGAGAATTTGAAAAGAAGCTTGCTCTAGAAGCAAAAACTCATAATAAAAATTTTTCGGGTACATGTGAGGTAAAAAGCCTGCAAGAGAATCGGTTGGACCATCAGATAATCAAGGGATAAAAGGGGCACTTATGGATGACAAAGCCATAGCAGAGAGACTAAATGAATTCTTTGCTTCAGTATTCACTGAGGAAGATGTAAGAGACATACCCATGTATACAGAAAATCCCCCCTCACAATTCAAATCAAATGTACTATTAGCAGTCATAATAGACATTATCGGCAGGATGATGCCTTCTTTTCCTTACATATAATCATCGGCTATGGTACAGATTCTAACCGCCATAGCAAAAGACTTATTGTGCAATATTTACAAGTGCAATGTCAAGCAACATTTAAAGGTCTTTGTTCCATTGGCCCCCTGATGCAGTTATTGAAACACAGCCAGTGTCGGGGCATCTTGGACTTTCAGATGGCATCTTTAAGATAAGTTCTATCTAAATACGTATTATCTTCTCAGGTGGACTTTAATGTCAAATTTTATTTGCATAAGAAAATATTTAAAAAGTGATCTTTCAAAAAAACTGTACCAAAGCTGATGTTTATATGTAAGGCAAAGAAGGCATCGCCCTGCTAGTAGTGCCTATTATGACTGGCTAATAGTACATTTGATTTGAATTGTGAGGAGGGATTCTCTGTTTATATCTTTGCACCTTCCCCCTCTATCTTTACACATTTAATTCTATTGTACTGGGGGTATACCAATGCCAGAAATTCTGTTCAAAGGTGATGATTCAGAAGAGTTGAAACAAATGTCAGTGAACCTGGAAGATGTACTAGGGCAAATTGACAAACTAAAGAGTAACAAATCACCTGGCCAGAGTGCTTAAAGAACTGAGAAATGAAATTACGGCCCTGCTACTGGAAATTTGCAGTGAATCTGACGTCTGTGCCAGCAAACTAGTATAAACTATCATAAAGAACAAAATTGCAGAACATATAGATAAGCATAGTTTAATGGGACAAAGCCAACATGGTTTTAGCCAAGGGAAGTCTTGCCTCACAAATATACAACATTTTTTGAGGGCATAAAAACATGTGGATAAAGGTGAGCCAGTTGATATAGTGTTTCAGGATTTCCAGAAAGCATTTGACAAAGTCCCTCATGAGAGACTTCTTAGGAAATTAAAAAGTCATGGGATAGTGGGCAGTGTCCTATTGTGTATTGCCAACTGGTTAAAAGATAGAAAACAGAGAGTAGGGATAAATGGTAAATTCTCCCAATGGAGAAAGTTGAATAGTGGAGTGCCCCAGGGATCTGTTCTGGGTCTACTGCTTTTTAATGTATTTATAAATGACCTGAAAATGGGAAAGACAAGTGAGGTGATCAGATTTGTTGATGACCCAAAATTATTCAAAGTTATTAAATTGCAAGAGTATTGTGAAAAATTGCAAGAGGACATTGCAAAAGTGGGAGACCAGGCATGCAAATGGCAAATGAAATTTAACGTGGACAAGTGCAAAGTGATGCACTTAGGGAAGAGAAACCCAAATTATAGCTACATAATGCAAGGTTCCATATTAGGAGTCACCACTCAGGAAAAAGATCTAGGGGTCAGCGTTGAAAATAGATTGAAATCTTCTTCTCTGTGTGCAGCAGCATCCAAGAAAGCAAATAGAATGCTAGGGATTATTAGGAAAAGAATGGAGAATAAAATAGAGAATATCATAATGCCTCTTTATTGCTCCATGGGGTGACCTCATCTTGAATATTGTGTGCAGTTCTGGTCACTACATCTCAAGAAAGATATAGCAGAATTGGAAAAGGTTCAGAGAAGGGTGACCAAAATGATAAAGGGAATGGAACAATTCCCCCATGAAGAAAGGCTAAAGAGATTAGGACACTTCAGTTTGGAGAAGAGAGGGCTGAGGGGAGATATGATAGACTCATATAAAATTATGAGTCGAATGGAACCAGTAAAAGTTAAGCAGTTGTTTACTCTTTCAAAAAGTACAAAGACCTGGGGACACAATGACGTTACTAGGTGATACATTTAAAACTAATAAGAGAAAATATATTTTTACTCAATGAGTTGCCAGAGGATGTGAACATAAGAACATAAGAAATTGTGGTGAAAGATGTTAGTGTGGCTGTTTTTAAAAAAGGTTTGGACAAGTTCCTGGAGGAAAAGTCCATAAACCATTATTAAAGTAGAGTTGCAGAAATCTAGTGCTTATTCCTGGGATAAGCAGCTTGGGAATCTATTGACCCCTTGGGATCCTGCCAGGTACTTATGACCTGGTTTGGCCACTATTGGAAACAGGATACTGGGCTTGATGGACCTTTGGTCTGACCCGGTAGGGCAAATCTTATGTTCTTTTGTAATGCGCTTATTTTTTGATAAAGGGGCAATCCCACTAAATGTGAAAAAAAAGAGCCATCTCTTTTGTAGTTATGCCAGAAAAACGGAGAAATAGAAGCATCCCATTTACTAATCTTAACAGGGGTTAGATATGATCTTAGCAAGATCTTCAACTGTGTACTCACCAAACTAAGAGAAACAAAGCAATGAAAAGTTTATCTCCGAATCGGTGACCAAAAACCCATTAACCTGCTCCCCCAACACTTCTTCCCATAAGAGATAAGATTTGCCATACTGGGTCAAGCCAATGGTCCATCATGCCAGGATCCTGTTTCCAAAAGTGGCCAATCCAGGTCACAAGTACCAGGCAGGATCCTAAGAGTAGATTTATTTATTTATTTTATTTATTTATATATTTTATATACCGGCAGCCGTTTGCACATCGTGCCGGTTTACAGGTAACTTACAACCAAGGGTATATAGGCAAAGCCTTTACAATGAACAGTTTGTAACATAAAACTCAGTAACATAGCAATAAAACAAGATAAATAAATAGGGGAAGGAGGGATGTGGGTGGACGAGACCAAAGACAAAAGATAGATTCCAAGCTGCTTATCCCAGGGATATGCAGTGGATTTCCCCAAGTCCACCTTAATAATGTCTTGCAGGCTGCCTTGCAGTACCTGACCACAGGTTTATTAATTAAAAAGGGAAGGAGAAAATGGCCCTTTCACTGTGCTCACAGTGCCATGGCTGAGCATTGTCATTTGTCAGCACAGCCCTCTGCTTCACTCTTCCTTTTGGCTCGGTTCATTAAAGGCTTTCAGCCTCCTGGGTTGGAAGTGGCTTCATTCGGTCAGCATTTGCAGGTGAGCTGCCAGCTTCCTCCCTCTGCTGTTGCCCGGCTTGTGAGGAGAGGTGCGGATGAGCTGGGGTGTCTTTTGCTGTGCCAGGTAGGCCATTGCTCAGGGGCGGTTGGGGGCTCCTGCGGCCCAACCCTTATATACTGATCAGGAAGGGGCAGGTATATCCTTTCTCAAAGCTCTATATAAACTTGAAATCAAACCCTTATGACCCATTTGATCAAAAAACTTATTCAAACTCAAAATGCTCTCTGGTCATATGATTTAAGGTTAAGGAAGGCTCAAAGCAGAATATTTAATCTGAAAAAATTGAAACACCCTTTACCTATCAAATTGCCAGAAATTTCCATTGAGACAAAAGTACCACCTGTAAAAAAACAAAAAACAAGAAAAACTTGAGTGAGTCTTAGTTTTTTGGTTCTTGGCAGCCTCCGACCGATCCCCCCTACCGGCTCTCCCGCTCCTCTTCGCTGCGGCCCAGCGCGTTCCGTTCCACGGCAGGCCTTCCAATGCCTGCCGCATGGCCGCCAATCCCATCCTTCTCCACCCAGCAGGGCTCTCCTTAGGCGAGCGCGTGCGGGAAGCCCCGCCCTTTAAAGGGGCAGTGACGGGAAAGCTTAGGCCAGCCCTGAAAGATGACTTCACTAAGGAGGAGTATTTAAACCCCACAGCTACCTGCAAGACTTTGCCTTTACAACAGGTCTCCTCTTCTGAGTGCTAGTTGCGGCTCCAGATGTCCTGTTCCTGCTTGTTCCTGCCTTGATCCAGTTCCTGCTTGTTCCTGCCTTGATCCAGTTCCTGCCTTCGTGCCTGCTCCATTTCCTGCCTTGTGATCCTGCTTCCAGTTCCTGCCTTCCTGACATTGCCTTCATTCCTGCCTCGTCCTTGCTCCTCAGTTCCAATATCCAGTCCTCGACTTGATTTCCAGGTTTGACCTCGGCTCATCTTCTCGTCTCTGCTTGTCTGCTGCCCGTCTCAACCCTTGGCCTGGGTTGAGACGGGCAGCAGACAAGCTGCCCGTCTCAACCCAGGCCCAAGCTGCTTGGGGGGGGGGGGGGGAGGGAGGAAGCGGACGTTGTGCGCTGCGCTTCCGCTCCCCCCCCCCCCGACAGGAAGTTCGGCGGGCAGTACGGCCGACGCCCGAAGATAGCAGGAGTCCGGTGGCAGCAGGAGAGGCAGCTGATCTTCCTGCTTTGGGGGAGAAAGCGGAAGCTGTGCGCGGCGCTTCCGCTCCCCCAAACAGGAAGTTCGGCAGGCCGTTTGGTCCGAAGATAGCAGGAGGCCGGTGGCAGCAGGAGAGGCAGCTGATCTTCCTGCTCTGGGGGAGAAAGCGGAAGCTGTGCACGTGCTTGAATGAGTGTGTGTGGGTGAAAACTGGAGCCTGGGTGTGTATGTGGGTGAGAATGGAAGCTTGAATATGTGGGTGAATGGGAGCTCGAATGTGTGTATGTGTGGTTGAGAATGGGAGCCTGGGTTTGTGGGTGGGTGAGAATGGGAGCTTGAATGTGTGTATATATGGGTGAGAATGAGAGCCTGGGTTTGTGTGGGTGGGTGAGAATGGAAGCTTGAATATGTGGATAAGAATGGGTGCTTGAATGTGTGTATGTGTGGGTGAGAATAGTACCTTAAATGTGTATATGTATGGATGAGAATGGGAGCTTGAATATGTGTGGGTGAGACTGGGAGCATGGGTTTGTGGGTGAGAATGGGAGTCTGGGTGAGAATGGGTGCCTGGATGTGCGTCTGTGTGTGCATAAGAATATAAGCCTGGGGAGGGGTGAGAAAGTGAGAACTTGAATGTGAGCTTGTGGGGGGGGGGGGGGGGGGGGAGCATATGAGAGTGACAGCTTGAGTGTGTGAGAGGGAGTCTGTGAGAGAAAGCGTGTATGTGTGTGTGTGTGTGGAAGGGAAGAAGACAGTAATAGAAGAAAGACACTGAAAAGGAATTAGGAAATGAGCTATAAGGGAAAAAATGGGAAAAAGAGACCAGGACCAACTGATTAGAAAAATACAAAGATCAGACAACAAAGGTAAAAATATATATCTATATTTTGAGATGTTAGCAATTTAAATATAAGCAACACAACCGCTCTCTCAAAATTTATGGACAGGTAGGAGCCGTGTATAAAATCGTAATAATAAGAAGGCTAAAGTACCACAAATCACCGTGAATTATGTTTGTATCATTAAGTAAACCTCATACTTAGGCGTAGATGTGAATGCTATGCTGCATAATTTGGCATTATTTATCAGTAAAAAAACAACTAGTAGGCCTGCATGCCTACAGTCCACCCATGTTAACCTTGTGCCCACCCAAAAAATCAATTCTGGCTACGCCACTGATATAGAATGGAAGCAATCCAAAAAAGGATTCCCAAAATGGTGTGGGCTGTGAACTAAAAGCCCTATGAGTCTTAAAGACCTAAATATATAGAACCTAAAGGAGATGGGTAGCCAACAATATGAGAATAAATATGTTCAAAATAGAGCAAAGCAGAGGCAATCATATATTACAAAGCAAGTGAAGGCGTTCCTCTATATGGGTCGCTGTTTAATATATGATTTCCCCTGCTTTATAAGCAATCTTTGTTCAGTCTGGAACATATTTATTTTCCTGCTGTCAGTTACCCATCACTAATTTCATATTTATTTATTTTTAATTTTTATATACCGACATTCTTACATCAGATGTAAATCATACCGGTTTACATTAAACAGAATAGCAGGAAATAAATGTCCATAGTCTAATACAATGAACATTTCTAATTAAAATTGTTAACAAGCGAAAAGAAAAGGTAAAGAATTGGAATAAAGGTTAAATAATAGAAAAATATAAAAGATTTTTTTTTTTTTAGAAGCACAAGGGTTGCACAAAGGGGTGCACAAAGGGGAGGGCCCCTTTGTTGCGCGGCGCCTGATGGTGAGGCGCTCTTCAACCGTCGCCGGAGCTCCCAGTGACGTCGGGGGGGGGGGGGCATGGTCACAGATCGCATCATTCATTTCCCTCACCTCCTGCTGTTGGTTCCGTATCTTTTTTCCCCCTGCCATTCAGTTTAGTGTTCAGTTCTCGCGGGGGCCCAGGATGGAGGGTGGCCTCCCCGCTCGCCGGCGCCTGATGGTGAGGCGCTCTTCAACCGTCGCCGGAGCTCCCAGTGGAGCTTTTTCCATGTTGCTTTTTACAAGGCTGGAAAGTACAGATAAGGTACTTCATGGTCACTGGAACAGCTGCCGGCATGTTTTCGTGCCGGTAAAGATTTTAAAGGTTTTCACAATCTGTGTACATGATCGCACTGGGTTGAAATTTGATGACTTTTCTTCTTTTATGATGATCTTTGATTCCTGAAAATTTTACCACCTCCACCCCCTTTAGTTTTTGCTCCACATGTCATATACCCTAGAACAGCTGGTGTCTTGTTTTCGTGCTGGAGAATTTTCTCAATTTACACTCATCCTGATTTATCTTTGGAAGCGCTTTTACTTCTGTCTGCAGTCTGACACTTGTGTCTAACAGAGCATCAATTCATTCACCATAAAAATGTTTTTTCTTTCACTGATAGAGCCAGTGGCATACCAAGGGTCTCTGGCACCCGGGGGCCAATGCATTTGTGTGCCTCTCCAGCGCCCTCCACCAATCCTTCTTATACTAATTGTTAAGGCCACAGAAAATCAGTGGTGTCTCTAGACAGAAGAATTTGGGGGGGGGGGGGGGGGGGCGGGAACTAAAATGACATTTCCTCATTACACTCACCTCCTGCTTTAAAATTGGGTGTAAAAGAAAAGTCTTAATAAGAAAGTCCAAAGGGTCTTCTACGTAATTTTAAAAAGCTGGCCAGTTTCACACTTCTAATAAACTACTATTAACATTATTTGATAGCTTCATTCAACTAATTCTATATGGCAATGAAAGTGAAGTCTGGAATGTATACAGGAAGGAAAAGAATCCCAATATAAACCCTGCACCTCTAGTTCTGTAACTCTGTGCATCCATAGAAATTCCCCCAACAATGGAGCTTGGATATTTCCCTTACAGCTCATCATACAAAAAATATTTTCCAATTCTGGTGTTATCGCATAGTTATAGCAGCACAAACTCCTTCCACTGCCAGACACGTTGTGAACTAATACAAAACCCCGCAAAAAAGACACTCAAAATCTATACTGCAATCCCATCATAACATAACAGTAACAATAAACCCGACCCGTGAAAAAGCACATGTAAATATTACACTGGGTCCCAGAATACACCACCTACCAGGGAAACAAAACAAACCCGATTGCTACAGATCCCTGAACAGACATTGCATGCTAGCAGAATCTCTCATCTTGGTCACATGCACAGAACAGAGACATATCCTCACCAAATACAGAATAAAGGATCACAAATTAGACAAAAACTTAAATGGAAACCCCAAGAAGCTATTTTCTGTGTGTAACAATGGAAAAACAGAACCACCATTCCTCATAAAACAAAATCAAGAAACATAAAGCTTCAATTATAATAGTAAAACCGTACTAATAAAAGTATATTTTAAAACTACTGATAAATAGAATAATTTCTATTAATTAAAATCATATACATTTTTAAAAAATTTTCCAATCACCAATAAAATATTTCAAAACAGCACATATATTAAATAACACCCAATAATTAAAACAAATAAAGATTTAAAAAAGCCCCTGCTGTCCATACCTGGAAACTTTTATCTTTTTATTTTTTAATCTTTCATTTAAATGTATTAATCGCCTAAATAAACCTAGGCAATGTATAGCAAAAAACATACATAAAATAGTAACTATACATTACATACATATGTCAATAAATAAACTTGAACATGAATAGGCAGTAGCCGAATCAGGCCCGCTGGCCCAATGCAGTCTCTCTGTTACGAGTGCGCGCGGGCGCGGTCGTCGTAAGCGGGTGGTGAGCCCTTGGGCCACGGCAGGACTCAAGGAGGAGCCCCAAGCCACACCGTGGGAGGTGAGCTGAGCAGGCATGGTGAGCCAGGCAGGCAGGAACAGAAGCAGGGAGTCCGACCCTCAGCCGGACCTGCATGCCCATGGTAGCCAACACGGGGAAGTTGACTGATGAACGGTCCTCCGACTGTTCCCGGCCCTTTCGGACCTGCCGCTGGGAACGGCAATGGGCAGCAGGCCGGACAGAGGCGAGGGCAGACAGAGTCCTTACACTGAGGACGTGAGACGAGGGCTGATGCAGACATCCAAGAGAGGCTGAAGCAGACGTTGGAGACATCAGGGCAAGGGCTGAAGCGAGACATAGAAAAGATCCAGGCGAGCAGTAACTCCGATGCTGGGATACTAACATCCGAAGCCCCTTCGGCTGGCAGAAGCTCAAGAGCCCGGGGGACGAATCCCTCCTGTTGGCCACTCCAGGGCCCAACAGGACAGAAGGCTCAGGAACCAGACGAGGACGTAGGTCAAGGCAGAGACACGAAGACATCAGGGCAAGGGCTGAAGCAAGACATTGTAGACAAGGCAGGACGGAAACATGGCACTGTCCAACAGGGCGCCCTACTCAGCCAGCACAGCTAGACTGGTCACGGACCACCCCGTCCCAGACGCGCCCTACACAGCCCAGGAAGGCTGGTCGCGGACCACGCTGAGGAAAGGAGGGTGCAGGGAAACTCCAGGCGAACAGGAACTCCGATGCTGGGATACTGACATCCGAAGCCCTTACGGCTGGCAGGAACAGGAACAGACATCTAGGCAAGGTCAGAAACAGACATCGAGACAAGGTACCATCTAGGCAAGACAGACCACGGTAGACCTGGATCAGGCAAGGTTACAGACAACTGTAGAGCTTGATCCGCAGGCCCTTTGCAAGTGAACAGAAAGTCCTTAAATACTGGAGGTAGAAGGCAACTCCCTGGGAGGAGCTTGCCAGGACCGCCCACCGCTGACCCTATAACTGGGGTAGAGAGCTGCGGGCCAGCCCCTAGGGAAATGGGCGTGGCTGGAAACAGGAAGTCCAAACACAGAGGCATGCAAGCCACAGGCACCGCTAGGCCTCTCAGGCCCTGGAGCAAGTCCCGGATGGAA
This sequence comes from Rhinatrema bivittatum, assembly GCF_901001135.1. NCBI lineage: Eukaryota > Metazoa > Chordata > Amphibia > Gymnophiona > Rhinatrematidae > Rhinatrema > Rhinatrema bivittatum. The sequence continues at coordinate 321,074,752 of NC_042617.1, forward strand.
CGTAGGCGAGGCCCTGGCTTCAGAGCGGCCTCTGGAGGAAGGTAAGAGACCTCCTGTAGCACAGCAGCAGGGGGGATCGCAACACTCTCTGCATCGGGGGGTACTGCTTAAGGCCCTCATTTGCATGGCATTTCCATACCAGGGCACTAAGCAGTATTCCTGTTTATGAGCGCACATTCTCTGTTGCCTTGGGAGTAAGTTTTGTGTGCAGAAAATACACACTGAAGTGCATCGGCCTGTAAATTAGCTGAGACAGGGATGGGTGCAGAGGATGGGGGCACTGGGTAAAGGGGGCAGATGCGGGGAGAGAGGAGGGCGGAAAGAAATGGGAAGGAGGTGAGGGAGGATGCTGGGAAATCTAATTTGATGCAGTGTCAGTGTGTTTGCTTAATGGAGTTTTTGTCTTCTTCTAATTTATGAATACAAGCTTCTGTAAGCCGCCTAGAGCTGTGCACATTTCTGGAAGAAAAGAGGCAGGAGGACAAAAGCTGGAGAGCTTTATTTAAAAACCATTTTTTCATATTCCAGCATCTCTAATATATTTGCAAGTTTGGAAGTGACAAATGGTAAAAATGAGAAAGGAGACATTGTAGGGATAAAGGGTGATGTGGAGGGGGTGGGGGAGAGGCTGCTTTTAACTCCTACCCACGACTGTACAATGCACAATACGCTTCCCATTGACTCTGGTCTTTTCTGGATTGTAAGCTCCACGGAGCAGGGACGCTCTCTTATGCGGTGCTTTTTACATGAGAGTAGGAAGGTGGGAGAGCTAGGGAAGAGTAAGGAGAGAAGCAATAGCAATAAGGAGTCAAGAGATGGAGAGAATCAGGGAGAAACGTGCTCACGGTGGCATCAATAAGCGGTAGCACTGGCATAGAAACAGTTCAATGGCGTGGGGAAGCTCCTCTCCTCTTCTCACTGTTAGGTGCACACTGTCCCCAGAGTAGGGGTGGAGGAGGAGCACCACACCAAGCAAGAGCAGTGAGGTGGGCAGCACCTAGGCTTTTAGCAGCCTGCTCTGGCTTGTCCATTCCGGCTGAGCCCTCAGAGCATGGCGTGACTCCTGCTTTCTGCTTTGCAAGGACACTGCTTCACCTTCAATAAAATCCATTTCATCTTATGAACACTTTTGTCAATTTACAGTCTGCTTCTGGAGCTGCACTGTTTATAAGATTTAAATTGTCACGGAAAGAAACCCGAAGACACATTCTTCGAAAGAAAGATCTTGTTTACATGGAAATATTTTTAGTGATGGCAGGTGGGACGAGGAGAAGACAAAATATTTGCAAGGTTGTGTCTGTGGTGTGGTGCTGTATCTAGAGTCTCTCCTGATGACTTTCTCAGCAGCTTGCTTGGAATTGCTATTTTTCCAGCTGTGGGTAAGGGGTGCAAGTTCTGCATTCCTGAGGGTTCCTTAGCCTAAATAAATGGGTTCCTCCCCTGCAGGAGCGGGGAGCATGTCAGTGCGGCAGGAGCGTGCTCCGGTGTCCCTTTGACCTTGGGGCGAGGGGAATAAACATGGTGTAGCCTTCCATATTGCATTTCAGAAAGGTGACTTTTATTTTCTTACTTGATTGTTGTTGGATAAAGAAAGGAGAAACCTTATCTGTACTTTCCAGCCTTGTAAAAAGCAGCATGGAAAAAGCTGCATTGTTTGCTTTGGCAATAACTGCAAGCTGCAGTGATAAATATTGCTAAGAGGAGGAATATGCTCCCCTATAAGTGAGCAGGTTACATAAATTAATTTCAGAAAGCTTATTTCCAGTAGGCAGCCCATATGCGCATGTAAAGAACTGGCACCTCACTTCCCCCCCTGGTATTTGAATGAATTAGAACATCATTTATACCAATTGATTTACTTTCCCAGGAATTTTAGTGTTTGTTAAAACAAGAATACAAACAGGCGAAAATCAGTGTAAAAAATTACTTGACTTTCCATGTAAATATCGGAGTTTATTTTAGTGAACAGAAGCCAGGAGAGTAAAAATATATAAATATATATACCTTAAGCAGATTAGGATCCTAGAGCAAGGAGTTTCAAATTTTCTATGAAGAGTGCCACACAGTTTTCAAAATCATTGACAGGGATGAATGGAATTTTTAATGACTTCTTCCCACAGCATCTCCGCTCTTCCTTCCCTCCTTCCTACAATATCTCTCCCCCTCACCCACAATATCTTCTCTCAATACATTTCCTCTTCTAACACCTCCCCCTTCTTTCATCTCTCTCCTCTCCCACACAATGTCTTCCCTCTCTCTCCCCCATCTGCTTTATGATGAAGGCCCATTGACTATTTAGTAGCTGAGCAGACTTTGTTCAGTTTATATCCTTTTGGATATTTGATCTCCAGAATTGTACCCAGTATTCTCCAAGGACAAGCAGAATGGTAGTCCTCACATATGGGTGATATCTTCCTTTGGAGAAACTTTGACAGGCACACTGAGCATGCCCAGCATGCTGCTAGCCACGCGTCTACACAAGGTCCCTCTTCAGTCTCTTCTTTTCCGTGAAGCTGTTGCCTCGTGGTCACGGAGCTCACGCTCTTTTCTGGCAGTCTTTCGAAATTATTTCCTTCCACGCGTCGTGTAGGGTCCCTCGCTTATTCTTCAGTTCCCTCACAGCGATCTGGTAAGTCCCTTGTGCTTTCGTGGTCGATTGCCGACAGCCTCCTTCCCTGGTGTCCGTCTCCATGGCATCGACTGGCTTCCACCGATGCCCCCAGTGCCCCCGCACTATGTCCATCACAGACCTCCATGAGGTCTGCGTCCTTTGCCTGGGGGCATCCCACAATGTCCATGGTTGCGATCTCTGTGCCAAGATGATCCCAAGGGTCATCGGGCCCATCTTGATAAATTGGAAAAGCTTTTCAGGTCCAAGCGGTCAAATCTGTCCTTGGCCTTGGGGACCTCCACCCCGCTCGGAAAGGAAATCCCAGTCTCAACTCCATTGGGATTGCCCCCTCATAGGCTCCCCGGCCCCAATGTCAATGCAAGGGACCGACTGCGATCTTGTCGTCCCGTTCCCGGTTGGGTTCCTCACCATCGCCATTGGTTTCAAGCAAGGACCATGGTGACCATCGAGAAAGGTCTAAGAAACACAGTCATCGATCATCCTCATTGTCAAAACCAGACTGTGGACAGGCATTGACCTCAGTGCCACCCAAGAAGCGGTCAAGGGCAGAGGAAGCATTTCCCTCGGATGCCTCCAGGTGGCCTCCACTGACACCGGTGGAGGGCTTGGTGCCCCTTGAAGCCCCAGGGGATGTCCTGATTCCGCATGCTGCTCCTCAAGCTGTTTTATCCTCAGCTGCCTTTGAGGAGGAGTTGGAAAAGCGCGTGCAGTTGATAGTCGGCCGGGCCCTGCAGGGCTTCGAGCCCTCGGTTTTACCGGTGTTGCCACCGCCGCAAGAGCCTGCTGCACTGGTGCTTATGCCATTACTGGAGTGGTTCAACATGCTGCTCAGTATCCTGCCAATGCCGGTGAACGACTCCTCCAAGAAGGAAGGGCCATCGGGATGGAGATGCACGATGTTACCTCATCTCCCACCTCTCCCAGGGCCATCGGGATCGGTTCCACCGATGCCTTTGTTGCCCCCGATCCCGCCAATGCTGTTGGATCTATCGGCGGTGCTCCTGCCGTTGATGCCTCTGGCTCCTCACTCGGTGTATTCGAGACCTATGGGTGCATCCACCACTGGGCGTTCAACCACCCCACATCCCTGGAGGGTCATAGTGAGGGGGGAAGCCCCTTATGACCCCTGGGAGGGGGAGGCATCTTTATCCTTCTCTGAGGAATCGGAAAGATCTGCCTTCTGAGCCCTCTCCACTGGAGGAGCAACGAAAATCTCCCCCTGAGGATCTTTCCTTTGCAGGTTTCATCAAGGCCATGGCAGAATCCGTGCCTTTCCAGATTTTAACAGAGCAGGACACCAGGCACAAGATGCTCGAGATTCTACAATTCATGGATGTCCCAAAAGAGGTAGTGGGACATCCATGAATTTTCAAGGAGCTGGTAACTCTCCTTTGGGAACACCCCATATCCATGCCACCGGTTAACCGGAAGACAGACACAGTCTACCTAGTTCAACAGTCCCCTGGGTTTGACCACCATCAACTCCCCCACCAATCCGTGGTGGTTGAGTCAGCCCTTAAGAAGGCTAAAAGGGTCCGCACCTGTGCCTTGGTCCCTCCAGGGTGTGAGCATAGAGCTTTCGATGCCCTTGGGCGCCGAGTGTTTCAGGGCGCCATGCTTACTGCAAACATAGCTTGCTACCAGCTATACATGGGACAATATTCCAGGAACCTGTGGAAGCATTCCCTTGAATTTAGTGAGCGCCTGCCACAGCAATTCCAGGAGGATTTCCAGACTATTGTCCAGCAGGGCCTGGAGTGCAATAAGCACGAGGTTCGCTCTGCTTACGACGTTTTGGAGACAGCCATGAGAACCGCCGCAGTGGGAATAAGTGGCCAGTGGACGGCATGGTTGAGGGCGTCAGACTTGCGCTCTGAGATCCATGACCACCTGGCTGACTTGCCGTGTACAGGGGAGAATCTGTTCGGAGACAGAATCAAGAAGGCAGTGGCACAGCTGAAGGACCACCAGGAGACCCTTCAGCAGTTATCAGCTAGTACCTCTGACACCCAGCCACCCAAGAAGCCCCCACGGCAATACCCAAAGAGGCTGCACCTTTGCTACATCTGGGTGAGACCATCAACTACAGAGACTGTCTGAGCTTACTGTGTTATTGCCGGACTACAGTACTGTCCATTCCTTGGGCAAGATTCAACACTTCAACAGCAGTATAATAAAGCTTTCTTTCCTCAGTGTCTGCTTACTAGGGTCTAGCCTATAGTTGTGGTTCCCCACGGGGCTCCTCCCCGTGGGAGGAGTCATCGCCACCTCAACCAAGAGTCCACAATATGTCACAAACCCAACAGCGGTCAGGGAACAGAGCCAACCTCCTCAGCAGGACACCTTTCCCCAGGTTGGGGGTCGGCTTCAGCTTTCACAGATCAGTGGCCCTTGATTACTTTGGACCTTTCGGTTCTCTCCATCGTGCATCAGGGTTACCGGTTGCATTTCTAGTGACTTCCATCCAGCTCACCTCCGTGTCCCTGGTGGAGAGCAGCAGGGGACTTACAAATACTTTTAGTGGAGCTCTCTGCCCTCGTCCTGGCTCAAGCAGTCAAATCCATCCGGCTCAGCCAACAGGGCGAGGGGTTCTACTCAAGATATTTTCTAATCCCCAAGAAGACGGGTGGCCTCCATCCCATTCTGGGCCTGAGGGTCTTAAACCATTTCTTGGTGAAGGAAAAGTTCAAAATGGTTTCACTGGTACCCTGATTCCCCTTGGCTCTGCTCCCTCAATCTCAAAGACGCATACGCCCATATACCCATCAGGCAGACCGACAGTATCTGTGATTCCTGGTCGATGGGAACTATTATCAGTATTGCATTCTGCCCTTTGGCCTGGCACCCGTGTCCCGTGACTTCACCAAATGTCTTGCGGTTGTCAGAGCCGATCTTTGAAAGCGGGAGATTCACGTCTTCCCCTACCTCGATGATTGATTGGCTTATCAAGGTCAGCTCCTGGCAAGGGGCTCAGAATGCCATGCATCTCACAATCGAGACTCTGGGATTCCTGATTATCTATCCCAAATCCCATTTCCAACTGTCATTACAATTGGACTTCATTGGGGCACAACTGGACATGGCCCAGGCAAAAGCTTTTCTGCCTTGGGACAGGAATGGGACCCTCGTGGCTCTTGCTCGGGAGGTCTCCAGCTGCCCCCATGCCTTGGCTCACCAGTTCCTCCTCTTGCTGGGCCACATGGCAGCAACAGTGCGTGTCACCCCATTTGCTCAGCTGCATATGCGCGGGGCTCAATGAATGTTGCGCTTTCAATGGTTCAGGCTATGCAGGACATGCATGCTCGTGATTTAATCACAACACTGTTGCAACAGTCTCTCCAGTGGTGGACAAACCCATCAAATCTCGAGCAGGGATGTCCCTTTTGGAGCGTTCAGCCCTAAGCCATGCTCACCGCCAAAGCTTCTCAGATGGGGTGGAGAGTACATGTTACAGGCTTCCGCACCCAGGGGTTTTGGTCAGCACAGGAATCGCAGCTCCAGATCAACCTCTTGGAGTTGCAGGCAATTCGGTACGCCCTTCAGGTGTTCTGAGAGCAGCTGCTGCACAAAGTAGTTATTGTTCAGACCAATAATCAGGTGGTCATGTGATATATGAACAAGCAAGGGGGAATGGGGTCCTTCCCCCTCTGTCAGGAGGCAGTCCGCATTTGTCGTGGGCCATTGAAAATGGCATCAGCCTCCAGGGGGTGTACCTTCCGGGGCTAGACAACACCCTAGCAGATGTCTTGAGCCAGACATTCCGGTCCCACGAGTGGTCCCTCAATCAAGAGGTAGCAAACTGGATCTTTCACTCCTGGGGACCCCGAACATAGACCTCTTCGCCTCCTTGGAAAACAGGAAAGTACACCGCTTCTGCTCCCTTGGCCAGAGGAGCGAGGAATCAAAAGCATATACGTTCTCGATCCACTTGGGCACCGGGTTGCTGTACACCTACCCTCTCCTTCCTTTCATATCGAAAACACTCCAGAAGTTGCAGCAGGGTCAAGGCTCCATGATCCTGATCGCCCCCTGCTGGCCCCATCAGGTTTGGTTTCCTCTGGAATTCATTATCAGAGGATGTGTTTACAGCAGTTAGTGTAACTGGATATAAAAAAGGTTTGGATAAGTTCCTAGAGGAATTAATTAATAAGGAATAGTAGCTTGTGATCTATCTAATATTTGGATACTTGCCAGGTACTTGTGACTTGGATTGGCCACTGTTGGAAACAGGATACTGGGCTTGATGGACCCTTGGTCTGACCCAGTATGGCATATCTTATGTTCTTATGACCCTTTGGGACCTGTCCTCGCACTCCCCGCTCCAAATGGGACTGGCTCCAGACCTAATCACCCAGGGTCAGGGCAGGCTCTGCCACCCCAACCTACAAGCCCTGACTCTCATGGCTTGGATGTTGACTGGGTGACTGTGTGGTCCCGTGGCCTGTTTGAAGGGGTGTCTCGTGTTATCCTGGAGTCCAGAAAACCTTCCACCAGAAAATCGTATAATCTGAAATGGAAAAGGTGTGAGGGACGTGGTCTGGATTCCTTCTCTTGCCCACCTCTCACACTCTTAGACTACCTGTTGTCCCTCTCTGAATCTGGTCTCAGACCACTTCAGTGAGGGCTCACCTCAGTGCCATTGGGGCATACCATTGAGGTACAGATGGTACTGCGATTCCTTCCTATACGCTTATGGGACGATTCATGAGGGGCTTATTACAACTAAAGCTCCCCCACTTGCCTCCTGGCGGTCTCCTAGAATCTCAGTGTAGTCCCCTCGCAACTCATGAAATCTCCATTTGAACCATTGCATTCTTGCGACCTGAAGTACCTTTCTGGGAAATTTATCTTCTTAGTTGCAGTTACATCTGCTCGCAGAGTAGGTGACCTACAAGCTGGTGTCATACCCACCTTATACAAAGTTTTGTCACGAAAAGATGGTCCTGAGAACGCACCTGAAGTTCCTTCCCAAGGTAATTTTGGAGTTCCTTCTCAACCAGTCAATTGTGTTGCCGCCTTTTTTTCCCAAGGTCTCACGCCCACCAGGGTGACTGTGCTGTGCACACACTGAATTGCTCTTGCTTTTTACTTGGAATGGACAGCGCCTCACTTCGTCTCCACTCAGCTTTTCATCTCCTTCGACAAAAACAGATTAGGAGTCACTGTCTTTAAGCAGACCATATCCCATTGGCTAGCAGACTGCATCACTTTCTGCTACGTACAGGCGGGGCTGCAGCTTGACGGTCACGTCAAAGCTCACTCCATTCGGGTTATGTTGGTTTCAGTGGCTCACTTGTGTGCAGTCCCCATTCATGAGATTTGCAGAGCAGCGACCTGGAGTTCCCTCCAAACATTCATCTCACATTTTTGCCTGGACAAGGATGGCTGACAGGACAGTAGTTTCGGTCAGTCTGTCCTCCATAATCTCTTCCAGCCATAAAAACCTAATTCTTCCTCCGTGGGCCCTATCATTAGGTGCGGGCTTGTTCCTGTGTTGTGGCAACCCTAGATGTTGTGCACGTTGGCACCCGTTCTTTGCTGCACAGATTCAGAGCGGCCTGGAGCTACTTAATCACCCATGTGTGAGGACTACCATCCTGCTTGTCCTTGGAGAAAGCAGAGTTGCTTACCTGTAATGAGTTGGTTTTCCCCTCTCGATCTGTTTTATTTTTCACAAAATCTATATTATAAGACTGAAGAGGGACTCCACGTGGTTAGCGGCATGCTGGGTATGCTCAATGTGCCTGTCAAGGTTTCCTGTGCTGGCTTCAAAGGCTGATGTCATGCATGTGTGAGGACTATCATCCTGCTGTCCTTGGAGAACACCTGTTACAGGTAAGCAACTCTGCTTTCCAAATTGACATCTCACCAAAGACTTATACAGAGGTAATAATACCTCTCTTCTCCTGCTGTCCATTCCTGTCCCTAATAACCCAAGCATCCTTCTGGCTTTTGCCTTCACCTTATCTCTTTGGCCATTTTGAGCTCATCAAATATGAACACCCTCAGATCCTGCACTTGTTTTGGGCAGAGGAGAATTTCACCCCCTGTACTGTACTGCTCCCTAGGGTTTTGCAATCTAAATGCATGACCCAGCAAATTTTAGCATTACATTTAGCTTCCAGACTTCCTCAAGCTTCGCTAGATGCCATGTCTTCCACACCTTTCAGGGTGGCATCATATAGCAAAAAGACAAATATTTCCTGATAGCCCTTCTGCAGTATCACTTTCAGACATGTTAGCTAGAACCACAGAGTGAACTCCTTGTACCACTACCCTTTGCCTCCTACTCGACCAATTTCTAACCCAGACAGTCACTTTGGGGCCCTTACCAGGGGCCCTCAGTTTGTGCATGCGGAGCCATATCCAAGATCTTGCTGAAATCGAAATACATTACATCTGGCGCTCTCCCCTGATCCAAATCTGTGGACACCAGTCAAAGAAATTTGTCCAGCAAGCTCTACCTCTTGTAAAGCCATGCTGCCTAAGATCCTGTCATCCACTGGATTTCAGGAACTGCACTCTCCAATGTTTTAGCAGCATTAATTTACGCATGGTAGTTTTCAGACTCCTGCTTACTTCTTTTCATGTGACGAGGAACTACCGCTGTTTGTCTTCAGTCTTTCGGAGTCACTCCTGACTCTGAAGAGGCCCTGACAGCATTGCTGCCAGAACTTGCCTAAGTTCCCTCAATATCCTCAGATGTATCCCATCTGGCTCTATTGCTTTATCTACTTTTAGTTTTGCAAGCTTCTCGTGAGCAGTTTTCTGAAATTATTTTAAGGTCTGACTTACTTCCATTGCTATTTCTGGCAGGTTTTTGTGCTCTTACTCCAAACCCTTCCTCAGTGAACATTTAACAGAAACATTTGTTCAGGAATTCCACTTTTTCCTTGTCAGGCCCCATCACCTTTGAGTCTTACAGAGGTAATGCTAGAGTTAATCTCTAGAGGTTGGCTTCTAGCCCCTACTCTCTGTTTATACCTCTCTACCTTGGTTTCTCCCACTTTTCGTTTCCTATTCCCAGTTGCTCGCACTTGTTATAATGTAACTTTTACTTTCTTCTCCCACTCTGTTTCCTCTATTTGAGGTTTTGACTTGTTATTGTTAATGAGCTATTGTTCTATGTAAACCGAGTTGATTTGATCTGTATCAAGAAAGTCGGTATATAAAAACCACTAAATAAATAAATAAATAAATAAATAAATACATACATACATACATTCCCTTTCTGTTCTTCCTTCTGTCATGATTATATCTAAAATAAGTCTTCTTGCATTTTACTGTATTAACTGTTTTTTCTTCCATTTGTACCTTCACTCTCCTGATTTCTTTCCCAGCTTCTCTTAGGTTTTCCAGATATTGTTGCTTGTCTTCCTCTCCCTGTGATCTCTTGTAGATTATGAACACTAACTTTTTTTTCTCTTATAACTTTCAGCTATTTTTTTTTTTTTTTAGAAACCCAGAGCGGCCTCTATTTACCTTTCTACCATGTTTGTTGCCCTTACAATATCACATTTCAGTTTTGACCACTGCTCTTCTATTTTTTCCATTTACAGACCTTGATTCTATCTTATCCCATCCAGTTAATGACTCCTTGAGGTCCTCCACCCCCCATCATAACAAAGTTAGTTTTTCTGAAGTCTAGGATACTCCCTTTTAAATGAGCCATCACTGCCCACACCATCTTGTGATGCCTCACTATGACATCTGAAACACTCTTAACATTTGTAAGCTCCAGATTCAGCACTGCCTCCCTCGTGTTTGGATTCTGTTACCAGTTCCTGAAACAATTCTCCCTGCTTCTAGATGACACTACAACCGAGATGTCCCAATCAACCATCCGGCAGTTTGAAATCACCAAGCAATAGCAATTGCCCTTTAATAGCAATTTTGTGAATGTCTTCAATTAAATCACAACAATATAAATGGATGTTACAGTTCTTCTTTCTAGATTAACCTCAGAAGCAAGTCACCAATCTCCTCTGCTGGGTAGGTGCAGTGATTGTTGAGTCTGCAATTTTAGGTTTTATGCATTATAGTTCCTCATCTTATGGTGCAGTTTCACCTTTCCCTCTGCTTGAATTCTCCATCTTTGACACTTCAATAAGCTTTCCATCGATGTAGTTCTCATTATTCTGAATGCTTCTCAGCCTTTCCTTCTCTTTGCTCACGTTCACCACCTGTTTCCTGAGGGAGTCGACTTTTCACACTGAACTGCTTTCTCACTGTGGATCAGGATATCTGTCTGGACAGCAGCAGGAGTGATAACATTACTGACAGCTTTGGCGATTATTTATTTATTTGAGTGTTTTATATACCGTCGTTCCATGTGAGACAAAGGATGAGTTAGAAAGGAAGGCATGCATACGGGTAAACATTCAAGGAAACATTCCAAATCAAAGGGTGTTCTTGAAAAACAGACATACAGGATGCATTTGTAATCGTTATGGGGGGGATGTGAGAATAGGGTAATTTACAGGACATAGTTGGTTATATAGATTCTATCACATAGTTGGACATATAGATTATATCACTCAGAGAGTTGGCATTATTGAATAGCCGGGTTTTCAGTTCTTTCTTAAATTTCTTAATGTTGGTAATTAATCAAAGATTCTCGGGAATTTACTTCCATAACTTTGGACCAGCCACAGATATCGCTGTCTCTCGTTTGTGTTAGATGAGAATTTTTTTATGGTAGGGATTTCTAGCAGGCCTTTGTTCTGAGATCGTAGCCTTGTATGGGAATATGTGGTTTGAATGTTATACCCATCGGATCATTGTTTGGATTCATGTTGTTGTATATTATTGTTATTACTTTGTATATTCTCGACTGTACAGATAGTCAATGCACTGCTATCAGGGTTGGGGTGATGTGGACGAATTTTCTTTTTCTGCTCAGTAATCTGGCTGCATCATTTTGCAGTAGTTGGAGTGGTTTAAGGTGACTAGCTGGAAGTCCTAGGAATAGAGAATTGCAGTAATCTAAATTTGAGAATATTAGGGATTGTGAAACAGTTCCAAAGTCAGCTGTGCTTAGTAGAAGTTTCAGTTGGTGATATATTTCCTGGTCATCCTCCTGCTGTTAGGAGCTTTTGGTACCTTTTTAAAGAAATAAGAAAAACTTGGTGTTTTTTTTTTTTAAATACAAAATCTAAAGCACTTATATTGTGGAATTTGTTGCCAGAGGATGTGGTCAATGCCAGCAGCATAACTAGGTTTAAAAAAGGGTTGCACCAGTTTCTGGAAGACAGGTCCATTAATCATTAGACAGGTAGGCTTTGCACTTACCGCCTCTTCTGGAAATGAGCAACAGAGAATGGATCTCACCAGTAGTATCTCTTGGGTATTCTTTCAAGTACTTGGGTTGGCCACTAATGGTGACAGGATGCTGGGCTCGATGGACTATTTCTCTGAAACAGCATAGAAATTCTTACATTCTTAACTCTGACCCTCCCTGTATTTCTTGCCTTTTATTGGGTTATATATTTTTTTCTGCTTGTTCTTTTCATAATAAATTATGTTTTTATTATTTATTATTTATTAATACATTACATGTATTACCATCACAATGTACGCTTGTTAATTTTCCTTCATCTGCTCCCAATTTAGGAACCATCGTTCCCTGTATATAGTTACCCAGTTTCTGTTTGCTGATGTTTATCTATTGTATGCAAAGTTTACTGTTCTATGTAATGGCAGTGCCAAAAAATTCTGTTTAATGACACTGTCAAAAAGTTTTAGTTTTCTGTAAACCGAAACGATGTGCAAACGGCTATCGGTATATAAAAACCTTTAAATAAATAAAAATAAAAATGTTTCATTTGTTGACAAAATATTTCATAGTGGAAAAATGATGTTCAGGAAAAAAATTGGATGGGGATGACTTGGGTATAAATTTCCTGCTACCACATCAAGAAAAACAATGTGACAACTCTAATTTTTTGTAATGCAAATATCACTAGACATCATAGCTATTACTATGATCCTAAAACAATAAGTAGAGGAGCAGCTGTGGTATGGCCTCTTCTCCACCTCTCTCAGCCCTATTCTCAGTCCCAACCTCATGAGCAGGATTGTACTGCCACGATGGGAATAGGATTGGGGGGAGGAGCAGTCAGGTCTTTCAGGTGGCTTTTGTCAATGTGGGAAACCACTAGGAGGAGCACAGTCATGCAGTAATAAATTGGAATAACAACTATGTAAGAGAAAACACAAATCTTATACCACATCACACATCAATCTGTGCAAACATTTTTTATTCATGAGATCACATGATAAAAATTCTAACTAGACAATAAATACTATCTATTTATTGTCTAGTTAGAATTTTTTCTAACTAAACAATATTGTCTAGTTAAAATTAAACTCAATTTAATTGAGTTACTTGTAAACCGGCGTGATGTGCTATACGAACGTCGGTATATTAAAAGTTGTTAAATAAATAAATAAATAAAAATAAATCTAGCTCATACACTCATTCACATCCACACCATTCAATCACAACCACTAAAATACCACATAATGTATTACATAATACCCACAAATATTTAGTTCCATATTAATCCATTAATCAAAAATGTACATGGACATGCAGTTCAAAAATGCAGTAAATATCGCTAGATTGTAAACAATATCATGTGCAAATAGCCTAAATAAGCTAAACAAAAAATCAAATAAATCACATCATCAAAAAATGATTATGGACCACTGGGTCTACAATATATATCATCTCTTAAAGGTGGACACATTCAGTAGAAACTTCCAATGTCCAGTGTCCAAATGTAGAATCAGCACTGTCCAATGGACTCATCCCTGTCCAATGTTTGCACAGATTGATGTGTGATGTGGTATAAGATTTGTGTGTTCTCTTATGTAGTTGTTATTGTATAGGTATAGGGAACCTATTGTATGATTTACCCTCAGTGAGTATTACCTTGGTAATAAATTGGAAGGCATTTAAAATATCCGGATGAAAATTGGGGAGAACTAGGGGACTTGGAAAATGACAATGGGGGGATTGGTATAATTCCTAGATTGCAACTAGAGGTTGGCAGAGAGAAAGGTGGCAGCCTAAGGCTCAACAACAGTTGTAGCCTAAAGCCAGGACAAATTTTTGATGCCCACCTTCCTGCTTTCTCTGTTCAGAAAAAGAGTCCATCACAAAAAAAACAAGTGGGTCCTGAATTGTGGAATATGGCTACCATTTGTGCTACTTGCACCTTCCCCCAAATTAGTGAACATCAGTCTTCAGATCTGACCCCTCCCAATCAGCTAAGCTGTAGTTGGAAGTAACATCCCTTGTACTTCAGAAGGCCATAGAGCTTGTCTGTCCCTGGTACTTTTACATCTCTAAATGTCCAGTGGGCTAAAGCCCATCTTGGATTTCCAGAACTTGAACAAATTACTGGACCAAGAGAGGTTCAAGTTGAATTTACGTCAGACATTGCCTTTCATTCAGCTGAAGAATTGTCTATACGCTTTGGATCTGACAGGCACGTGGGTGTTCATTCCCAATTACCCAGCCTGAGGTTTCTCAGCTATGTACTATCAGTACAAGGTGCACCTATTTGGTCTCTTGGCTGTTCCAAGGGTGTTTGGTAGTCATAGTGGCATAGCTATGGAAGCAAGGAGTCTGCGTGTTCCCATACCTGGACAATTAGTTGGTGATAGGGCCATCCTCATTTGGCATCTAGGATTCCCTCTGCATGATAGTTCAGCTTCTCCAATTTTTCGGATACATTGTCAATTTTTCAAAGATCTACTTGATCCCATCCCATAGGACCCAGTTCATAAAAGCCTGGATTTACTCACGTTAGGAAAAATCCTTCCTTTCTGTCGAGCGGACTGGAATACTGGTGGGCCTAGCAAGGTCTTGTTAACAGAGGAATTAGATGTTGGCTAGGGTGGTCCTTGTTCTGTTAGGTCACATGGCTGTGATCGTCCATGTGGTTCCTCTGACTCATCTTCCCATGCGGGGGCTTCAATGGGGTTTCTGGCATCAATGGGATCAATTGCTGCAATCTTTATCTCATTAGATTTCAGTAATCCCTGAGTTACAGTAATCTCTGAAGTGATGGATAAACCAGAAGGTTTTGGCTAGAGTTCTTTCTTCTGTTGCATGTCTCACAGCATCAAGTGGTACTGTCCACCAACTCCTCCATTAGAGGACAGGAGTACAGCCAAGGAGTGTGGTCTGAAACAGAGGTTTATCTGGAGATCAACTTTCTGAAATATCTTATGGCTTGGAGGTTCTGCTGGCAGCCATGTTTGCAGCACTGACTAAGTATGACTTTACCCTTATAAGCCTGCCTCCCTGTAAGTTCCTTGCCTTAGCTTGTAGCCTCCTGCTTTGTTGTGGCCACCAGTTTTTCTGGGTTATCTGTCATAGCCTTGCTCTATATTAGCCCCAGTACAGTGGCCTTCTTGTTTGTTTCTTGTTCTAGTTTGTTCTATGTTTGGTCCCATTATAATGGCTTCTTGTTTAGCCTGGACCAGATGGTCTACACCCAGGTTCTGAAGGAGCTAAAAAATGAAATTTCAGATCTGTTAGTTAAAATCTGTAATCTATCGTTAAAATCATCCATTGTACCTGAAGACTGGATGGTGGCCAATGTAACCCCAATATTTAAAAAGGGCTCCAGGGGTGATCCGGGAAACTATAGACCAGTGAGCCTGACTTCAGTGCCGGGAAAAATAGTGGAAACAATTCTAAAGATCAAAATCACAGAGCATATAGAAAGACATGGTTTAATGGAACACAGTCAACATGGATTCACCCAAAAGAAATCTTGCCTCACAAATCTGCTTCTTTTTTTTGAAGGGGTTAATAAACATGTGGATAAAGGTGAACAGGTAGATAAGTGTATTTGGATTTTCAGAAGGCCTTTGACAAAGTCCCTCATGAGAGGCTTCTAAGAAAACAAAAAATTCACGGGATAGGAGGCAATGTCCCCTTTCATGGATTACAAATTGGTTAAAAGACAGGAAACAGAGTAGGATTAAATGGTCAATTTTTTCAGTGGAAAAGGGTAAACAGAGGAGTGCCTCAGGGATCTGTACTTGGACTGGTGCTTTTCAATATATTTATAAATGATCTGGAAAGGAATACGATGAGTGAGGTTATCAAATTTGCAGATGATACAAAATTATTCAGAGTAGTTAAATCACAAGCAGATTGTGATAAAATGCAGGAGGACCTTGCGAGACTGGAAGATTGGGCATTCAAATGCAGATGAAATTTAATGTGGAGAATTGCAAAGTGATGCATATAAGGAAAAATATCCCATGCAGACATTACACGATGTTAGGTTCCATATTAGGAGCTACCACCCAGGAAAACGATCTAGGCATCATAGTGGACAATACATTGAAATCAGCTCAGTGTACTGCAGCAGTCAAAAGGGCAAACAGAATGTTAGGAATTATTAGGAATGGTATATAAAACGGAAAATGTCATAATGCCTCTGTATCGCACCTTGAGTAATGTGTACAGTTCTGGTCACTGCATCTCAAAAAAGATATAGTTGCACTGGAGAAGGTACAGAAAATGGTGACCAAAATGATAAAGGAGATGGAACAGCTCCCCTATGAGGAAAGGCTAAAGAGGTTAGGGCTGTTCAACTTGGAGAAGAAACTCGAGATAGCTGAAAATCAGAACCTGTCAAAATGCAAAATAATCCAGCTGTGTATGGAACTCTATGGAAAATACTTACTTTGCAACCGTCATACGTAGCCGCAGTAGAATAATGGCTTATATTGTCAAGCCCTTGCAACTCTGGGCTTAAATAATCATAGGTTGCTGTCAGTATTAGGATGCAAACATTGTGTGAACACTACTAATGTCTGCACACCGCTTTCCACCAGTTAGGTAAATGATATCTTACGTCCTGAAGTGCTCGCGAGCACTTCAGGACGTAAGATATCATTTACCTAACTGGTGGAAAGCGGTGTGCAGACATTAGTAGTGTTCACACAATGTTTGCATCCTAATACTGACAGCAACCTATGATTATTTAAGCCCAGAGTTGCAAGGGCTTGACAATATAAGCCATTATTCTACTGCGGCTACGTATGACGGTTGCAAAGTAAGTATTTTCCATAGAGTTCCATACACAGCTGGATTATTTTGCATTTCAACTTGGAGAAGAGACAGCTGAGGGGGGATATGATAGAGGTCTTTAAAATCATGAGAGGTCTAGAATGATTAGATGTAAATCGGTTATTTAGTCAGTAGCACATTTAAACTGATCAGAGAAAATTATTTTTCACTCAACGCACAATTAAGCTCTGGAATTTGTTGCCAGGGGATGTGGTTAGTGCAGTTAGTGTAGCTGGGTTTAAAAAAGGTTTGGATACGTTCTTGGAGGAGAAGTCAATTAACTGCTGTTAATCAAGTTGACTTAGGGAATGGCCTCTGCTACCACTGGCATCAGTAACATGGGATCTTCTTAGTGTTTGGGTACTTGTCAGATACTTGTAGCCTGGTTTGGCCTCTGTTAGAAACAGGATGCTGGGCTTGAGGACTCTTGGTCTGACATAGTATGGCAATTTCTTATGTTTTTTTTCTGTTCCTTGTTGTTGGCCCTAGTATCGTGGCTTTCTGTTTTCTGTTTTCTGTGTTCTGCCTTAGTTTAGTTCAGGTTTCCAGTTTCCCTTGGCGCTGGTCTCTGTCCTTGTCTTGTTTGTGGTGCACTCTAGTCTGTGTTTTTCTGTGGACATGTTCCTATTTTCTTGCCTTAGTAGTCATCTTGTCCAGTCCTATTGGGTACCCTCCTGTACATCTCATGTGCACCACCTGTTAAGTCCTGCCAGCCACCAGACCCTAAGGGCTTAACACAAGGGGAAGAAGGCCTGATGCGTGTTAGGGATCTTCTAGTGATCGATATGTTCGTGTCAGAGGAAAACTGCAAAGTCAATCGATTCTGCTCCATGAAATCGAGCAGCTCTAAATCAGTTCCCGGTGCCTTCATGCTAAACTGAGCATCAGTATGCTTTACACATACCCTCCCAACCTACTGATCGCCATAACAGTCCAGAAAATCCTACAAGACAGGGTGAAGGTCATTCTCATAGCCCCGGCTTGGCCATGTCAAGTATGGTATCCCTTCCTCCTCCATCTGTCAATTCAGCCTCCGATTCCCTTGGTGGTGTCTCTAGCTCTAATTACCCAGGAGGATGGCAAACTTTGCCACCTAAATTTTCAGTCCGTGGTCCTCATGGCATGGATGTTGAGCGCAAAATAATATCATCCTACATAAGAAATTGCCATACTGTGTCAGACCGAGGTCCATCAAGCCCAGCATCCTTTTTCTAACAGTGTCCAATCCAAGTTACAAGTACCTGGCAAGACCCCAAACATTAAATAAATCCCATGCTACTAATGCCGGTAATAAGTAGTGGCTAATCCCTAAGTGAATTTGATTAATAGCAGTTTATTATTTCTCCTCCAGGAACTTGTCCAAACCTTTTTTAAACCCAGCTACACTAACTGCCTAAACCATAACCTCTGACAATGAATTCCAGAGCTTAATTGTGCATTGAGTGAAAAATAATTTTCTCTGATTTCTTTTAAATGTGCTACTTGCTAACTTCATGGAGTGCCTCCAAGACTTGTATTATCTGAAAGAGTAATCGATACACATTTACCCCTCAAGACATTTCATGACTTTGTAGACCTCTATCATATCCCCCCCAGCCATCTCTTTTTCGAGCTGAACAGCTCTAACCTCTTTAGCCTATCCTCATATGGGAGTGTTCCATCACTTTTATTATTTTGTCACCTTTCTCAATACCTTATCCATTGCACCTATATCTTTTTTGAGATACAGTACTCAAGGTACGGTCTCACCATGGAGCGATACAGAGGCGTTTTGAAATTCTCTGTTTTATTCACCATTTTTTCCTAGTAATTCCTAACATTCTGTTGGCTTTTTTGACCACTGTAGCACACTGAACCGACGATTTCAATGAGTTATCCACTATGATGCCTAGATCTTTTTCCTGGATGGTAACTCTTAACATGAAACCTAACCTTGTATAACTACAGCATGGGTTATTTTTCCCTATATGCAACAGCCTTGCACTTGTTCACATTAAATTTCATCTGCCATTTGGATGCCCAATCTTCCAGTCTCACAAGGTCCTCCTGTAATGTATCACTATCTACTAGTGATTTAACTACTCTGAATAATTTTGTCTCATCTGAAAATGTGATCACCTCATTCACCTTTCCAGATCATTTATAAATATATTAAAAAGCACCAGTCCCAGTACAAATCTCTGATGCACTCCCCTGTTTACCTTTCTGCACTGAGAAAATTGGCCATTTAATCCTACTCTTTGTTTCCTGTCTTTTAACCAATTTTCAATCCACAAAAGGACATTGCCTCCTATCCTATGACTTTTTAATTTTCATAGGTGTCTCTTATGAGGGAATTTGTCAAGCACCTTCTGAAAATTAAAATATACTAATGTCACGATTACTGGGGTCTGGATACACCACCCCAGGAGCTGTGTAGGGCTGCAAGGAAGGACACTGGTCTAATTAAGGACCAGTCTTCCACCTAGCCAACCTCCTCCCCCTGCAGGTTGAGCCCTTGGGTTCTGGGGGCCAGTAGGTCTTTGCTGCGGTGGCAGTACATCACGGTGAGTTCAGGCAGGCTGAGGCAAGGCGTGCATTGTGGACAGAGAGAGGCAGGAGAAGGATTGGACTGTATACTTGAGATGGAACCAGAACAAGGATTGGGGCTGAGTACAGACAGAGACAAGGCAAGGTACTCAGCATATACTGGGAGAGACACAAGCAAGACAGGATACTGGATAGGAACTGGAACTAGATACAGGCTGAGGCAAGACAAGGTACTGCCAAGATTAGGAGTGAATACCAGGAACAGGGCTGGGCTGGACAAGGCAAGACCAAACAGAGACAGGGCTGGACAATGACTATGCAAGACAACAAAGAACATAGAAGCCCGAAGACAGCAAGAATGGAGGCCCATAGGCCACTAGGCCTTAGGCCTGAAGGCCCCTAGATACAGAGAGGCCTGGATGGGTCACAAGGCAGGATACAAGAGTAGAGCAGGCCCGGAGGCCAAAAGGCAAGGAGCAAAGAACAAGAAGACCTGGAGGCCACAAGGCAAGTTAAGGCCTAGCTAGGCCACAGGGCAAGGAACAAGAAGACCCAGAGGCCACAAGGCAAGGTATAAGACTAGAGTGGCCAGGTCAGAGAGGCAAGAATGACTCCATGAAGAGGCAAGGTGGTTCTGGCAAGGCAGGGGCTGGAGCTTGGGTGTGGTGCAAACAGTGAGGAGAAGTTTAACAAGGCTGGTGGTGAGGCTCGCTGAGCACCCCTGCTGGAGAGGAGGCTGCATCACAGTCTGGATCAGGTAGCCAGTGAGGAGATGGCTCAGTTAGCTCGGAACAGAGCTCACAGGAGGCCTCTGCTGGTGAGGAGGTAGTGTAATAGACAGAATCAGGGCACGGTGAGGCTGCACAGCAGATGAAACTGTGACAACTAAATTTACTGGCACATCTTTTCCTACATGTTTATTAACCCCTTCAGAAAAATGTAGCAGTTTTTGTGAGGCAAGACTTCCCTTGGATAAATCCATGTTGGCTGTGTCCCATTAAACCATGTCTGTCTATATGTTTTTTTATTTTATTATTTAGAATAGTTTCCACGATTTTTCCTGGCACTGAAGTCAGGATCACCAGTGTGTAGTTTTCCAGATCAACCTGGAGCCCTTTTTAAATATTTAGGTTACATTGGCTACCCTCCAGTCTCCAGGTACGATGGACAATTTTAATGATAAGTTACAAATTAATAGTATGAGATCTGAAATTTAATTTTTGTGTTCTTTCAGAACCCTGGGTGTATACCACCTGTTCTGTGTGATTTGCTACTGTTCAGTTTGTCAATCTGCCCTACTATATCTTCCAGTTTCATCGTGATTTGATTCACTTCATCTGGATCTTGAAAACAGTTTCGGGAATGAGTTCCTCCCCAACATTCTCATTAGCAAACACCAAAGCAAAGAATTCATTTAGTCTTTCTGCGATGGCCTTATATTCCCTAAGTGCCCCTTTATCTCTTCAATCATCTAATGGTCCAAACAACTCCTTCACAGGCTTCCTGCTTTGGATATATTTAAAGACTTTTGTTATGAGTTTTTGCCTTTACAGCCAGCTTCTTTTCAAATTCTCTCTTAGCCTGTCTTATTAGTGCTTTACATTTAACTTAAAATAGCCTCTTTTGGGGGGAGGGTCCAAGATGGCCGATCTGACGGTATGCAGTTGATGTAGATCCGTCTGATTTTTTTCCCTATTTTTCAATATGCTGCATTCGGTGAGGAAATGCCGCGCTAAAGAACGCAATTCAACGTCAGCGTTTTCCTCCCCCACAAGTTACTGGGCTAATGGACACTCACCTGCTTCAGGAAGCTTGGATGAGGGGAAGAAGTTTGCAGCGGGGCAGGTGAGAGGAAGCAGAACTCGCCGCCCTTCAGGAACTACAAACATCTCTGTCCCCGGCTGATCGTAAGGCCCGGGAGAACCTGGCTGAGGCAAGACTTGCTGAACAGCTTCATGGTGTGGAGCAGGGCGACAGGTTGGAAAATGTTACCCTGAGTCCAGACCCTCAGCGTAATGGTGGAGCCGAGGTGAAACCCACTGAAACCTTCGCTGGACCCGGGGAGTCTGCAGGCTATGGGGGAACTCGTCAATAGGAGAGTGGACTAGTTTCAACTGCTTTTCAGAAATTTCATCTGGTAAGACCAGATTGTATTACCTTAGACTCTATTTGGGAAGCAATCCAGTCTTTAAATGAGAATTTGTTCCTTCAAATTAATCCTTTAGTTAATTCCTTTCACAAAATGGAACAGCGCCTGGATTTGGTTGAAAAGACTGGGGAAGAGAATAGAGCTTCTTGCTCTTCTATGAAAAAGGAAATTCTTGGTCAATCAGTGCTCCAGCAGAATATTATCAAAGAAAATCAGTTACTTTCCTTTAAAATGGAACAATTAGAGAATCAAATACATGGGAGACATATCCGTATTTTTAATTTTCCTAAAGATCCATTGGTTTCCTCTAAAGATATTGGGAGGAAATATATGATTCAGGTTTTGAAAATTTCTGACCAAGCTCTACCTATTATCTCTAGAGCCTACTTTATTCCTCCGTTTAAGAAGGAACCTTCAAATCAAAATGGTCTACACGTTCTAGATATAACAAAAGTATTGGAATCAACTCAGGAAGACTCTGTGATACCTTCCACGCTGATTGTTTCTTTTCTTATGGAGTCAGATAAGGAATGGATAATGAAGTTATTTTTCCACCACCGATCAAGAGACTTTCTTGGGGCTCAAGATTAGTATCGATCCTGATTTGTCTAGACCTACACAGTTAAAAAGAAGACAGTTTCTGACATTAAGATCCAAGGTGCTTGACATAGGAGCTTTCTATTTGTTAAAATTTCCATGTAAATGTGTAATTAAATTCCAGAATAATACTTATGTTTTTTTTAAACATTTTTTTAAGAACACCGGGTGCCTGCGCATAGGAATGCCACACACCATCACCAGCGGGCTCCCTGAAAGAACTAACAGTGATGATAAAGACAGAAAGAAAGAAAAAAAGGTGAAAAAATCCATCTGGAACTGAAAGGGGAGGGGCGGTGTGTGATCCTCGATTGAGAGACCCGCCCCCCCCCCCCCCTCTGATGTCACTGAGGACTGTGACGGACATTAAACGGCCCCAGAACACCGGGTGCCTGCGCACAGGGATGCCACACACCATCACCAGCGGGCTCCCTGAAATAACTAACAGTGATGATAAAGACAGAAAGAAAGAAAAAAAGGTGAAAGAATCCATCTGGAACTGAGAGGGGAGGAGCGGTGTGTGATCCTTGATTGGGAGACCCGCCCCCTCTGATGTCACTGAGGACTGTGACGGGCGTTAAACGGCGCCATAACACCAGGCGTCGTGCGCTGAAGGGGCACTCCCCTTCATGCATCCCGTAGTGTTAGCCATGCCCCATGTTCTTTTATATCCCTTGTTAACAATCCCCATATTTAAATGTTTAATGTATTTGACAAAGGTAATGCATAAGTTCCTGCAAATTTTGTTTAAATGTAAACCGATGTGATATGTAAAATCGAACACCGGTATATAAAAGTAAATAAATAAAATAAATACTCCTGTACAACTATCAAACTTTTTGTCAGATAAAATTCCTTCTGTATCTATTCCCACTTCTTCAACTGGCGAGTAGACGTATTATGTTTATAACTTATACGATTTATTAATACAGTCTTCCTGTATAGTCAGATCATATTTCCTGTTATATCAAGGTATATGATGTATGCATACTAATACCGGTATATAAAAGTTTTTAAATAAATAAATAAATATTCTTGGGGTTGTGTTTGGAACTCCACCTTCTTTGTGGACTTGATTGTGCAGAGAAATTTAAGCTTAAGATGTTGGTATTGTTTTTCTTTTTCCTATTTTCTTTTCTTTCTTTCCTATTTTCTCTACAGATACAAATTCAAGTAATATTGTCTTGAATATATATTGGATAATGCATAAATAAAAAAAAAAGCCTCTCATCTTGCTTTTAACCATGCTGGCAGTTATTTGGCCTTCCTTCCACCTTTTGTAATGCATGGAATACTGGGCTTCTAAATTATATTTTAAATAATTAAATAATTATCCACATCTGTTGTATTCTCTTAACCTTTGTAGCTGCACCTTTCAGTTTTTTCCTATTTTCCTCATTTTATCAAAGTCTCCCATTTGAATGTTAAGTGCTAGAGCTGTAGATTTACTTATGATCCCCCTTCCAGTCATTAAGTCAGATTTGATCACGTTATGATCACTATTGCTGAGAGGCCTTACCAGATCCTGTGTTCCACTAATTAGATCTAAAATGACTCCCCCTTTTATCTATTCCTGAATCAATTACTCCATGATGCAGTCATTTATTCCATCCTGAAACTTTACCTTCCTGGCATGGCCTGATGTTACTTTTACCCAGTCACTCTCAGGATAATTGAAATCTCTCATTATAACTGTGTTGCCAAATTTGTTAGCTTCTCTAATTTCTCATAGCATATCATCATTTGGCCAGATGGATGGTAGTATACCCCCATCATTATACTCTTCCCCAACACACATTGGATTTCTACCTATAAAGATTCTACTGGGCATTTAGCCTCCTGCAGAATCTGTATTCTGTTGGACTCTGTGCAATCCCAAACATAAAGTGCCCACCAATTTGATCAACCCTATTATTGCTATATAATTTGTAACCTGGAATAGCACGGTCCCATTGATTATCATTCTTCCGACTGGACTCTGAGATGCCAAATGTGTCCACCTCTTCATTCAGTGTTAAACACTCTAACTCTCCCATCTTAGTTCTTAGACTTCTGGCATTGGCATAGAGATATTTTAAAGTATGTTTTTTGTTTGTACTAACAACCTGCTTATCAATTGACAGATCATTTGGAATCTTTTAATTCAGGTAGTTCTTTACTTATAGGCACATGGACGACTTTATATTTATTGGAGCCTCTCTGTTGGGGTGCCCTAACTCTCCCGTTTTGTTAGTATCTTTCAAAGATACCAGCTAAGCATCTGTCAGTTTTCCTTGTTCTAGTTTCAAATCTGTTCTATCTCTTTTTTGAAGGTTAGCGCCAGCTGCCTGGTTCCACCCTGGTTAATATGGAGCCTATCCTTTCAGAAAAAGACTCCCCTTTCCCCAAAAGGTTGCCTAGTTCCTTACAAAACTGAATCCTCCTCTGCACCATTGTCTCATCTATGCATTGAGACTCTGGATCTTCAACTGCCTCTGGGGTCCTGCGCGTGAAACAGGGAGCATTTCAGAGAATGCTATCCTGGAGTTTCTGGATTTCAGCTTTCTGCCTAAGAGCCTAAATTTGGCTTCCAGGACCTCCTTCCCACACTGATCTATGTCATTGATGCCCACATGTACTACAACAGCTGGCTCTTCCCCAGCACTGTCTAAAATCCTATCTATCTATATTTATTTATATCTATCTGTTTATCTCAGAGCTTTCCAAACTTTTCATGTTGGTGACACAGTTTTTAGACAAACATAATTTCGTGACACGGTAATTCAGTCTACTAGCAAACCAGAGGTTAAAGGTTAAATGAATGAAATGTATTTCGACAATTTATGTATGTTTCCTTAAATATATACATAATAAAATGTTTCACGACACAACCTATCTTGTGAAAACCTTTCATTTATATTAAAAATATATAATATTCCAAGATTAATGTTATTGTTATAATTTATGAGTAACAATAATAAAACAAAGTTCTTGTGTTATTCAATTTACCTCTTTAATGAGATATATGAGCTTGATGGGATGAACACAGCTTTTGAATATTTGGTGTTAATAAAGTCCAAAGGGTCTTCTGCGTAATTTTAAAAAGCTGGCCAGTTTCACACTGTAAAATTATTTGATAGCCTCATTCAACTAATTCTATATGGCTATGAGAGTGAAGTCTGGAATTTATAGGAAGGAACAGAATGTCAATATAAATCCTGCACCTCCAGTTCTGTAACTCTGTGCATCCACTGAAATTCCCCCAAACAATGGAGCTTGGATGTTTCACTTACAGCTCATCATATTAAAAGATATTTTCAAATTCTGGTGTCACCTCACAGTAACAGCAGCACAAACACCTTCCACTGCCAGGCACATTGTGAATTAACACAAAACCCCGCAAAAAAGACACTCAAAATCTATACTGCAATCCCATTGTAACATAACAGTAATAACACCAAGGACTCAAACATCAGTAACCCTACCTGTGAAAAAGCAAGAGCAAATATTACACTGGGTCCTAGAATACCAATACACCACCTACTGAGGAAACAAAACAAACCAGATTGCTATAGATCCCTATGCTAGCAGAATCTCTCATCATGATCACACACACAGAGCAGAGACAGACCCTCACCAAATACAGAATACAAAATAAAGGAGCACAAATTAGACAAAAACTGAAATGGAAACCCCAAGAAGCTAGACTGTGTGTATTAACAATGGAAAAACAGAACCACCATTCCTTATAAAACAAATAAAATCAAGAAACATAAAGCATCAATTATAATAGTAAAACCATACTAATAAAAGAATATTTTAAAACTACTGATAAATAGAATTTCTATTAATTAAAATCATATACATTTTTTACAATTTCCCAAACACCAATAAAATATTTCAAAACAGCACATATATCAAATAACACCCAATAATTAAAACTAATAAGGATTTTAAAAAGCCCCTGCTGTCCATACGTGGGAGTTCTTGATTTCCAGTCACCCTGATATTGTCAAGGATTAGGAGATTATCCTCTCTCTCTCACACATACTCACATGTCCATTCTCTCTCACACATACACTGTCACATACATACACATTCATGCTCTTATATCCACCATAACCTCTTGCTCTCACAGACACTGACACACTCTCAGGCTCTAAGACACTCTCTTCCCCTCCACACACACCCCCCACACAAACTCTTACTCCCCTGGATTTTCTCATACACACTCATGTTCTCACTCTCTCTGGCTCCCTCACATACACACAAACACACACACCCAGGCAAGTTCCCAATCATTCTCACACAAACACACATACCCAGGCAAGCTCCCAGTCATTCTCACACACTGAAACTGACCCTCAGGCAGGCTCCCATTCATTTTCACACCACTCCCTCACCATCCCCCAGGCATGCACACATTCATTCTCACACACACAGACCCCCAGGCAGGCACCAATTCATTCTCACACACACATACACCACACACAGGCAGGCACCTATTCTCACACATACAAACCCCAGGAAGACACCCATTCATTCTCATACACAGACACACCCTCAGGCAGGCACCCATGCATTCACACACATACACCCCCAGGCAGACTCCCATTCATACACACGCACATACTAAAGGCAGATCCCCCTCTCTTTCTTTTGCCAGCAACCTCGGAACCTCGCTCATTCCTCTGCTGCCACTGTCACTGATGCTGCATGGCTATTGGGGGGCGCTGATTGCTGCTGCTGGCACTGAAGCCCATTCTGCTGCCTCCTCTGTGCAGGCCCCGTGGGTTTCCACTTCCTCCATGTTGATCTCGTACATTGTGAGATCCGCAAAGAGAAAGTGCTACTCTTGCACATTACCAAAGATTACATGTGCCAATCAGTAAAAAGTAAATTTTTTTTTTTATCTTTGCTGTCTGATCTTAGTTTTCTAATCGGTTGGTCACAGGCTTTTTTGTTCCACCTCCCCTTTCTTATTTTTTTGCCAATTCCTTTCATATTGTCTTTTTTTCTATTTCTTTTCTCTCCATCTATCTTCTTCCCTCAAACACACAGTCAGGTTCTCATTCTCACATGCTTTCTCTCTCTCTCACACACACACACACAGGCTCTCACTCTCACATGCTCTCTCTCATACAATCATTCATACACACAGGCTCTCACTGTCACATGCTGTCTCTCTCTCACACTCACACACAGGCTCTCACATGCTGTCTCTGTAAACATTCAGGTCCTCACTCCCACACACAATCTCTCAACTCATTTCATACACGCACACAATCTCTCAACTCATCTCATACACACACTCTATGGGCCCTCAGCCTCTCTCTTACCTCTGGGCCTCCTCTTCACGGGTCGCTGCAGGATGGGCTCTGCAGCGGCCCTGATCTTCTCGGGCCGATCCGCGGCAGGGCGGCCCTGATCTTCTCGGGCCAATCCACGGTGGGGACCCTGCTACCGGGCCTCCTCCTCTTCTCAGCTCGCTGCAAAATGCTGTTCCACTTCTGCACGTGGCTGATGCTCCTCCTCCTTCCTGCCCGTGCGGCTCCGGCAACATTTTTCTTCCGGGGCTGCGTGGGCAGGAAGGAGGAGGAGTACCTGCACGTTTAGATGTGACCTTTTTCTTCGGGCCGTGGTGACATGAGCTCCACCACGGCCCTGCAATCTTCCTGCTGTGTGTCTCCGGCACAGCACAGCAATGCTTAACTACTCAGCTGCCAGTGGGATGAGGTCCACCGGCGGCCGCATTGACTCCCTTTGACCTCTCCTCGGTATACCATGTCACGTGCACCGGGCTTGCGCGACACACCGGCACAGTGCAGGCGACACACTAAAGTGTCGCGACACACACTTTGGAAAGCTCTGGTCTATTTATATATATCTATATTTATTTATATCTATATATACACACATACACTGAATATAATATGAAGGATAATGAAATGGAAATCATAGGTTATAATCCTACATCAAAGCACCCTAGCTGTCTTGTACATGATGTTGATGTATCAACCCAGAATACACATTTGCAGTTGAGATGAACTAGATTATGAAATACCTAGAAAAGGTATTTGCTGTTATATTGACCTAGAATATGAACTTTGAAACAGAATGGGAATATTGACCCAGTAACAGAAAGCTGATTTTGTAAACTGTTGAGATCTTATTTTGGAATGATGGTATATAAAACATCTAAATAAGTAAATAAATATCTAGGTGGCGCATGAAGTTTGCCATCTTCACACCAGGCAGGCAAGTTACCAAGTGATTCTCACATCCACCAGCCATCTACATTCCTAATAACCGAATCTCCAACTACGATGACTAACCTAACCCTTCCCCCCTGGGCAGTAGTCCTGAGAGACTTATCCTTGGTATGAGAGGTTAATTCATCACCTGGAGAGCTGGTCCTTGCTACAGGATTACTTCCTGCTATACCAGCATGATAGTCTCCTACCAGGTGACCTTCATCCTCCAAGGCAGCACCAGGGCTGCTGGTCTGGAGTTGTGACTTGGCTACTGTGCCCCTGAAGGTCTTCTCTGCCTGCCTCATCTCCTCCAGGTCTGTCACTCTAGCCTCCAGAGATCAGACTTGTTCTCTGAGAGACGGGAGCTCTTTTCATCAGGTGCTGATTTCAGCTAGGAAACCTTAAACCAGCAAATGTTATGATTTCAAGTGGAAGAGGTTCTATGCTTGGTATTAATCCAGTCACCTGGACCTCTTTTCTTACAGTCCAAGAGACTTGCTTCACTATTTTTCTTTTCATCTTCAGGCCTCAGTACCTTATCTGTCAAAGTGCATCTCAGTGCTATTGCAGCTTATCAGTGGTGGACAGAACTCCTATCTGTCTCCACCCTTTAATATAAAAGTTCATGAAAGGATGTGGATACCAAGCCTCTAGTCAGTAAACCTCTAGTGCCATAGGACTTCAGTGTGGTCCTGCTTCAGTTTATGAAACCTTTCTTCAAAACTCGAGTCAGTGTCTCTGAAATTTCTCACTTGGAAAGTGTTCTTTGCAGCTGTCACTTCAGCATGAAAAATGAGCGAATTACAAGCTCTGGTTGTTTATTGCAGTTTCTTCTCCTTCTTTTTTTTTTGTTACAACAGACTTGTTCTATGCAGTCACCCTAAGTTTCTTCCAAAATTGGGATCTGCATTCCACATCAACCAATTGATTGTGTTATTTGAGCTCTTTCTGAAATCGTATGCTCGGATGGGGGAACAGGCCCTGCGTTTCTTGGACTGAAGGAGAGCCCTAGCATATTACTTGCAAAGGACTCAACCTCACTATCAAATTTTTCAATTGCTCATGTCCTTTGTTACCAACAAGTTGGGAAGAAGAGTTGCCAAAACAATTCTTTCAAATTGGCTAGTACACTGTTATGCATTGGCTGGCTTAAAGAGTACAGACTCTGTCAAGGCTTATCAAGTGAGAGCCATGGTAACTCCAGTGGCTTATTTGAGGACTACTTCCATTAAGGACATAGGCAAAGCTTCATGTCCCACTATTGTCTGGACAGCATGTTCTGGAGAAACAGTTCCTTTGGACAAGCAGTTCTGCGCAGCCTGTTCACCCAATAGTCCATTCTCCATGATCTTGGCTAGGGTCTAGCTTCTTTCAGATCAATCATCAGCTTGGGAATCCCCATTATTTATGGCCGATTTAATCCTGCTTGTTAACAGAGAAAACAAAGTTACTTACCTAGAACTAGTGTTCTTCATAGACAACGGGATAAATCAACCATATTTTTATTATCTTCCTGCCTCCCTGGAGAGTCGACTATTCAACTAAACCTTAAAGTTCTGGAAGAGACTAGGGGAACTCACGAGGTAGCAACCGTATATGGAAACTCCTGCACATGCTCAGAAAGACTTCTGAGAACTGGGTCTGTGTATGCACCTTTGGATGATGGCACCTATTAGTTATGGTTGATTTATCCTGCTCTTTACGAAAAATCTGATTAGAGGTAGGCAGCATTGCTTTTCTGGAGGCCGCACCTCTGAAAGTATATTGACAGACTGGAGGCAGTTCAGAGAGGCGCTACCAAAATGGTGTAGGGTTTGCACCAAAAGCCTTATGAAGGTGATACTTAATGACCTAAATATGTATGCCCTACAGAAGAGGAGAGACAGAAAATATGAGAGAGACTCAAATATTGTTGTGGGCACTTCCCACTGCACAAATAAACACTGAACACTGACAGTCAACAAAGAGAAATTATTTTTATTAACAAGATATCCTACAGAGCAATGCGGCGAAAGGTAAATGCAGAGCTTGAGAGCTTTTCTGTTGTGTAATAGGTCATATACATCATTTCCCCCAAACCTGCACACCAATGGGTTAGTTTCTTTGTTAAGCATACTTTAGCATTTTTGCAACCGTGGCTATTTCCACAAGTCTGCTGCTCTTATCATTCTGCTTCTTCACTGCCACCAACTAGGGTTGCCAACTGGCTCCAGATTTTCAGGATAGGGTGATCCGGTCCTGGTTTTATTCCATTGCATGCTGGGACTTATTCTGATTTTCCTATTGTATTGTCTAAGAAAAGCAAGTTTATAAGTACCTGCGTGCAGGGGTGTAAAACTAGGACCTGATCAATCTGTCCATAAATCTGGAGCCAGTTGGCAACCCTACCACCAGCTGATCTGGCTCCATAGAGAACCACTTGCAGGAGCCTTACAGTACCTGAAAAATATAGATCAGGCACAAGAAGGAAACCTTTTTGAGAAGAAAGAGTACTGTAGAACAGTGGTTCCCAAACCTGCCCGAGTGGGATCCCCAGCCAGTCAGATTTTCAGAGTATCCTCAATGAATATGTATATGAGAGATTTGCATTACTGCCTCCATTATATGCAAATTTATCTCTTGCATATTCATTTTGGATATGCAAGTGGTTGGGGGTCCCCCAGGACAGGTATGAAGCTCCAGATGGGTAAACTTAGGATCAAGATCAGAAAGTATTTCCTCTCTGAAAGGGTGATAGATACGTGGAATGGACTCCCACTGGAGGTTGTGGAGGCAAAAAAGCGTGGGATAAGCACAGGGGGCCCCTGATCAGGTGGAGACCTGTGACAGCACAGGAGGAAGGTACAAGTGAGCAGGCTTGCTGACGTTTTGTATGTTGCTATTGAAGTGTGCACTCTGCAAGTGGATAGCAAGTGCTGCACTTCATCTGCTTTTCAGATTTCAAGAAGGCAAGGGACAAGTAGCTAGGATCCTTAGCAGTGGGGCTGAGAGGAGAGGGTAAAGCCAGAGATCAAATCATTTTTAGGCAGCCTAGGTGGGCCTGACGCTCCTCCACCATCGGTTGTTTCCCTCGGCGCAGCCTATGGAAGAAGGGATGCTGTTGTTCACAATCAAAGCAAAATTACTTCTCAGTTCCTCTCTCTTTAGGGGATGGGATTTTTTTTCAGCGTATACGAAGAATAAGTTAAACATGAGATTTCCATCTCGTGCATGGTATGCAGTTCCCATGGCAATGCTCCCATGTGTGAAGCTGGTGGACTGTGCACCCATGCTCCTGTTTTCACAGCTGGTGAATTGTGTTCACAGCCAAAAAGTGCAGAGTATATTAATTGGAGTGTAAGTAGGTCAGAACTCTCTGGGGGTTTGCTATGAAGCATGTTTCTCAGATTCACTGGAATTTTTACTGTTATTTTGCCTCTTTAGCTTAAATGCTGCTCAGAGCAATGCAACAGAAGATTGAGCAGCGATTGCTACCCTGAGTGTGACCCTTAACTCTTGGGGGTCATGACCTTTATGGGACACTCACCCACAGCCCACCCACAGAGAGATGGATTATAAAGTACATAAGCTCAACTAATCGGAAAACTGCGTGAACCTTGGGAGTAAGTTTCAGTAAGCTGCCTGGTGACGAGGTACACGGGTACATTTATATTCACTCAACTTCAGAAACATTTTCTAAAGCTTACGTGCATACAAAGCTACCCAATGCAGCTGGGGTTTCATGGGAGAAAAATCAGTTATACATGTGTCATTTACCCCCTGCCGGATCCAGATACGCCTCTGGGAACACTTTCTTTTAAAGTGGCTGAACCGAGCCATGTTGTGAAAATGCACAGTTATATTCTCCCAGATGGAGTTAGCGAGCTAATTCAACTTTACAATCCCATCACACCCGGCTGTGCCGCACATCCACCACCCTCTCTGTAAAGGAATATTTCCTAAGGTTACTCCTGAGTCTACAACAGATCAAGCCGCTGGTTCCACTGAATGTTTGAGAGACTTTATTCTGCTGCTGGGTTACCATGAGGAAGAGGAGTTGTTAGGTTTGTTTTAACAAGCAGCAGCAGCTGTTGCTTTTAGTGGAGTAAGAATGCTTCTTTACTGGTAAATGAATAAATATAATTTAAAGATAATCCATCATTTTTCTGGTCCTGCATTCAGGAGGGGAGGAAGCTTACCCATGGGATTTATTTATTTACTTGATATATATCCTCCTTTTCAGTCCCTTCAAAGTGGATTACATTCTTTTTTTGTGCTGTATTGTTCCAGATCCAATATATATATATTTTTTGCATTTGCAACATTTGATTGGTTGTTGCAAGTATGGGGCTTTCATTCATTATTCGTGTAAATGGTAATAAAAGTTGGCTTGTTTGTATGATCGGTTTTACATATGTTATGAGCATGATCTTCAAAAGGATTATACGTGTATAAAATTGTGTTTTATGCACGCAAATGGGTTTTTGAAAATTGCCTGGGAGGTTCTGCACATAAAAGTGCACTCATTACCCACATGCATATTTTTATATGCACAAGAAAGAGACGTTTTGAGGGCAGAGTTAAAGTGTGGAAATCATTTACACACATTATTTCAGTTTACAGAACTATGTGCATACATGTGTGCGCGTAAACCTAATCTTCAAAAAGCGGATTTAAGCCCACGAGTCGGTGTTGTATTTGCACATTTTAGCCCTGTGTATTGTGAAGTTTGACGGCCCAAGTGCTCCTACTGAAGAGTTTTCTCTTCAGCTAGGAAGTGGTGTATAGGAAAGGTAATTTTCAAAGCCATTTCCCCAGGTAAAACAGTGTTTTACTTGTGGAAGTGGCCTTTTATAGAGTTTTCCACCTGCAGTACGGGTAAAAGTAGGCCCGTAGAGCCTCTGTGCAGTAAGGGGAGATGATCCCAGGGGTTGGGCTGGGAAGGGGTTTGAACTTGCACACATACTTTTGCATTTTCAAAAAGATGCCGATTAGTTAGGCCATATGGTCTTTCTGCAGTAACATTTCTATGTAAATATCTGTGTTTTCCCACAGAACAAAGGTTTCTTCCAGAGTGTATTATGCTACAATTTGAGTGGACTTCAAAAATTTCATAATATTTGGTAGCCAACAAGATTTTCTAGTTGCCAACAAAAATGTGTCAAAAATGTTTAAGTTGCAGAGCAGGGCATTGCATGCAGGGAGGGTTTTGAAAGACCTTTCTGCAGAGGCTGAGGCGGCGTTTGGGACTGCATGCTTGCTGTTGTCTCTTCATGTGTGCAGGGGGGGTCCTAGGATAATGCGTTTTCATTTACCTGGCCAGCCTTACAATTAGTCCACAGGGAATTTTGAAACCGATTTAGTCAGGTAACACGCTTTTTGAAAATTGCCCATGCTCTGTTCGGGTGAGAGTTCCCGAGAGCGTGCTCAGGAGAGGAGAGGGGAGGACAATAACGTACGTAGATGGCATTTTTCAAATCTGCACGGGTTATTTTTCTTTACATTTTTGGATACACAAAATCAGGAACAAATATGACGGCTGCTTTGTACCTATGACAATCATGAAAAGTAAAACTATGCACATAATTATTGGTGCAAACCGTGGGCAAAAAGCATCCACAGTATTTGCACCAAAGTGAGCAATTTGATTCCCCCCCTTAGAGCACAATTTACAAATCCATTTCCATATGTTAATAGCAATTTATGGGGGTAATTTTGAAAGAGATATGTACATAAAATCATTACATACAAATGTTAGCGTGTATGCATGCATATGCTGGTTTGGAAGCGTGAGTACACGCATAATTGCTGTGCCCAGCGTAAATGTGAACAGGGAAGATACAGAGTGACTTAGTGGCTCTTCAGGGCGTCCTATTTTGCTTGTTGCTAAGGAAACACAGCCATGTCTCAGCACCCCAATGTGTGCTGCTTCCAAGGCTCTCCAGATGTGAAACTGCTGTGCGTAATTCAAATCAAGCAATGAGATTTTTCACATCACAAGCGCCATTTTTAAATCTCAAATGAAGACATTTTTTTCTTTCATATGTCATACAGGCAAGCAGTAGACGCTGTTGTACCAAGTTATAAAATTCCACATCATATTTGAAAAGTTCCATTTTTTTAATGTTATTTAATCCATTTGTAATGTTTTAACGTTTTACTATATTCAGCATAACAATGTTTCCCACTCCAGTTCTGCATTCAGGCCATGCATTTGAACCGGGTTTTGTTCAAATATCCATCTAAGTTCTTTTTTGCATAATAGTTTCTCTAGCTTACCACCTTTCCCGCTCCTACTGGCGCACTTAAAATCTTCAGAAATATGTCTAGCATCAAGACTGGTGCAGAAATGGAATTGTTTGCAAAGATTGTCACTATCGTTTTTCATTAGTCTACGCTTTAGTATATATGTTACCTAAACACAGTTCTGCCTTCCAATAGGCACCCGTCACTTATTTGATATACAGCATTTTGCTACCAAACAGCATTTAAGAACAAATAATTTCCATGTCTTGTTACCCAAAGCTTCTAAAGGAACCCCCAGAACACATCTAAGAGGAGTCATAGATACTGCTGTACAACAGGCCCAGGTGCTTTCCCAAAATGTATGCATAACTCCACGTTCCCTCAGACAGTGGATTAAAGATGCATTGAATGCTTCACACTTCAGACATTTCTTTTTCTGTACCTTGTGAATCTGTTTTCTAGCTTTTTTTTTTTTTTTCCATTTTAACTTTCCTGGTGTCTCTTTTCTCCAACTCTCTCTCCCCTTCTTTCTTGCTGGTCAGCAATCTCTCGCTCTCTCATGTTTCATCTGTTTTCACTTCTCTGCCTTTCTCATTCTGCTGTCCTCTTCCTCTTTCCCCCTTCCTTCTGTGAGTAGAGTTGGCAGCAGGGACAGTAAGCGTTTACACACAGGCTCCTTTAACGCACCCTGTCAGCCATGTTCCACTGTCGCTTCTTTTCTTGTGATTTGATTCCAGCTTTGTCATGCCAGTGGCTGATGTGAGAACACTAAATCTTGATTCAGACCAGAGGTCCATTAATCCCATCATCCTGTCTCAAACAGAGGCCAATCCAGGTGGCGTCTTTCTGGATCATCTGCTTAACACTTTACGGACGTTTCCTCCAGGAATTTCTTGAAAGCCCTGTTTGAACCCAGCTCTCCTCTAACAACAAATTCCACAGCTTGATTGTACGATGAGTGAAAAAATTATTTCTCCAGTTTGAAATCTGCTACCTATTAGTGTCCTATAGAGTACATAACCATTCTCTGTTTGCCTGTTATATCCCACTCATGATTTTATAAACCTCTTTCATATCCTCTCGTCATCTTGTTGCATGAGAAAACAGCCTTGTTTTGTTTTATAATCAGTACTGTATTTATATAAATAAATTAGATGCTCCATTGGCTATTTGCTCAAAGCTAACTGACAATTTTCTATATTACAATTTTTGAATACTTAACTTCCCTGAAATATCTGCAATTTCTCTTGTGGAATCTTTTAAGGGAAAATATCCAATTGAGAGAGAGTGCTGTTTTCTTAATAGAAAATTGATAGTCTTAACTTACTGAATGCACAGATGTACTTTGTGGTTCCTCTTCTGTTTTCTTACTTTGTCTTCTCTTTGCTTCTTCATCTTAGTGTGTTGGTTGGTCTGTGTCCTTTTCTGTCTTGGTCTCTTCAGCTTTTAGAGTTTTATGCAAGAATTGCAGGAATATAGGTCACATGTTATGCCCTGTATTCCATGAGATGATTGAATCACTCTTCAGATGTATATTCAGTTCAATCAACCTTTAGATGTGGCTTTGAGGTGACCACTGCTCAGCTTTTGAGTATTCAATTGTATAGTCATGTCTGGCTTTTGAAGCAATCATTATTCAATCTTTTTTATGTATCTCATGCAATCATTCTTTAGCTATGTATTCCATTGGATGGTTAATCTTGAATCTTGTCTTCAGCCAACATGTAACTATGATTCTTCACATTCAGAGTATGAAATATTCCTGCATTAGTTTACTTAATATAAAATTTCACTCATCCTCCAGTCTCTTCTCCAAGCTGAAGAGCCCTAACCTCTCCAATGTATAAATATGAGGTAAGCTTTACATTATATTTGGCAAGCGTAGTCGCACCTTATGTCTCTTCTCGAACCTTGCATTGAGTAATTCTGTTAAACCTGATAGAATTCCATGTCCCTAATAAGCTCCCAAATCAGAGTAAAAGAAGAAAACCACACCCTAGTTCTGCAGTGAGAACTTCCTCTGTTTATATTCCCTGTGTACATAAGAAAGCAGCATAAAAAGGTGTGGCACAATTCTGCCAGAATAAGGAAATACATCTTGTTATATACTTTTTCTCATTTCTGTTTCTTAGCATAAGAAGGTTACTGTATGTTCTGTTATTTAGCAAATAGCATTACAGATTGCTAGTGCTCCTTATGTATATGTACTAGACCTCTGAATAATAATTTCTAATGCTTAACTTACTGTTATGCAATACTAAGCACCTCTTTAGAGTAAACAAGTTCCAGTTTCAACTGGTTTTATTTCTACCTTTGTCTTTCAGCCTTAAGCGTATTGTTGTGACCTATTACTTACCGCGCAGTCTCAGAATTGCCAGCAACAATACGCAGCCAATCAAACCTTTGGCTTTCTAACTTTTTATTCAAATCTGCATTTTCTCCCTTTTGTGTATTTTTCTAGCAGTTCCCTCGCCTAATTAAGCCCTATACACAAAATATCAAATTAATTTTCAGCATCACAGGAGAGAAGGGTGCCCTCTGTGTGGGATGAGGATAAAGGAGAAACCAATGAGTTCATCATCATAAGCAGAGACATTCTTTTTCCCTGCAGATAAGCAGGCTGAATTAGCCATACTGTCTGGGACATCTCTCCGGGGTGGCCAGGCGGAGCTTCTTAAAGATGATAGAGCTTTGCTGTGTGTGCGGCTGTGTGTCCTTTCCCGTGTGGCTTCATTTTCTCCTCAGTGTGTTCTTTCCATGTTGCAGACTGCACATGGAACTTTTTTCACTCCTCAGAAAGCACCATTGTTTTCGTCAAAATGCCTCCAAGACTGCATGGCTTCAAGTTCTGCCAGTGAGGGAAGATTATGTCTGTCACCGACGGGCTTAACTGTTGTTACTTATGCCTAGGCCCAGACCACGACCAGGCTTCCTGCAGGGACTGCAGCCGCATGTTCCCCCGGGCCCAGTGCCAATGCACTGCCAAGATCGCCCAGCTGTGAGAAGGCAACTTGGGGTCTTATGCCACCAGCTTGGGAGGGCCTATCAGCTCACTCGTCTCTGGAGCCGCGCTCAGACTGCCCTAAAAAATTCAAAAGGGCCTCCTCCTTGGGACCGCCAGACAAGTGGCAGGGACA
The DNA here is from genome assembly GCF_901001135.1 of Rhinatrema bivittatum. NCBI lineage: Eukaryota > Metazoa > Chordata > Amphibia > Gymnophiona > Rhinatrematidae > Rhinatrema > Rhinatrema bivittatum. The sequence goes on from NC_042617.1 coordinate 321,112,355, forward strand.
GGTAGACCAGCCTCCCTCTGTCCCTCAGTACCCCCCACCCACCCAGGTGCATGGAGCAGTGGGAGATTTGCCAGCTCAACCACCAAGAGATTTGGCATCTTCCGGCGTCAAAGCCACAACGATGCGACACAGACTACAAAGCATCATGTGCGCAATGCACCATTGACGAATGCGTCGAAGTGGAAGGAGGAGTCGCCACATCAATGCATTATTGCCAGGCGTTATCGTGATTGAAGTGGGAGAGCCCTTCATAGAAGCCGACGCAGGGGCACACCTTGATGCAAGGGAATCCAGCTGCCTTCAATCTCTCGGCTGGGAAGTCCTCCCAGAAGCCTCCTCAAGCCGTATCCTGGCAAGAGGTCTTCACCCCTGATGAGTTGGTGGATCTCGGATTCTCTAATGAGGAGCCAGCATCTGAATATGCGTCCACGGGCTCCTCTGGGTCCTCGGAGCGCGTCTACTTGGTTTTGTCTTCAGTATCCAGACAAAAGTGGTCTTCATGGCAATTACAGGAACCCCTCCTAAAGAGGCACAAGAGTTCTTAAGCAACAAAACAGGCACAAGTCCGGCCCAGAAGTCCTGTTTTTGACATCCTACTGGCGGCACTGCTACCAAGAAATTCCTCGGCAGGTGGCTAGTCATCTTGTCCTGGCCGCGGAAACCTGACCTCACAGGCGGTGTCACAAATTTCCAGGTTCTTGACTCAGTTCCTTTCCTCCGTTGAGGACCAGGGAGGTACCAAGATTCGCTCTATCTCACACAAGGTCTCTCCCCCCCCCCCCGGGCAGACCACCTTCGTTTCTGCAAGGGGATAATAGTCCGGAGCCTCGACCCAGCAGCCCATCCACTCCGCATTCTCCGCATCGATTCCTCTCCGCAGCTCTCACCACCTACATTGCCAGGCTCCTTGACAGGGTACCCATCTGACCCGCCGCAGGAGTAGCCTGAGCTGGTCTACATACTGGAGGTCCTCTCCTATTCGAAATTTGTGGAGAAGGTGGGCACTCGGCTCAACATTGAAACGCGAAAAGTGCCAGACCCTTGCGCTGAGGTGCTGGTGATCCTGAAGATCTTTGAAGCACCGGCCGAGCCGACCACTTTGCCATCCCACGCAGCGCTAGACTGTCATGACGAAGGCTTGGGAGTCCTCCTTTTCTGGTCAAGCAATCTCATGGAAGACAGATCTCAAATTCTGGATGCGTCAATCTCCATTCTGCAGCATGATCCAGCTCCCACACACCTCAGTGGTGGTTGAGTTGGCCATGAAAGGAGCCAAAAAATCACACCTCCATTTGAATACTCCTCCGGGGCGTGACTGTAAATACCTGGTCGACTTCAGCAGAAGAGTGTTCCAGGCAGGCATGCTGAACACGAAGATCCAGCAGCACCAATTCTACATTATGCAGTACCTGTACGAGTTCCTGCAGTCGCTAAAGCCCCACTTTGCCACAGCTTCGCCGGATGAGGCCCCACCACAACAATTTCACGACTTAGAGGAGGGGCTAAGACATCTGTGGCAGACAATATATGAAGTCTTTGATACGTCCGCACGTACTACAGCAGGAGCCATAGCTGTTCGGGTGATGGTGTGGCTTCAGGCCAGCACCATTCGGGAGGGCGTTCATGAGAAATTGGTTGACCTCCCCTGTCTCCCGGACAACCTCTTTGGAGACCAGCTATGCGAAACTGTAGTCCAGTTAAAGGAGCAGAATATAGCGGTCTTGTCCCTGGCATCTCCCACCAACCAACAATCCCTGGGCAAGAAGTATTACCCATCTTACATGCAAGCCTATTACCAGTGACGGCCGTACAGGCTATATTCATCTCACCGGCTGCCTCCTTACCCGCAAATCCGGCCACAGTTACCGTAACAACATAGCTGCAGCAGGTAGCGGAACCAGCGACAACAATGCCTGCCCCCGAATAACAACATGAAACCTCAACAGGTTTTTGTTTTTTTTTTGTAATTTTGCAATATACATTGAACAAGTCAAGGTAAAGAAATATAAACTCATCATATAACCCTACACAGTGAACATTGTGTTTAAAATATTACATTGAAAATCTGTAGACTTGAATAGCAAATAAAAACACAAGATCTTTGGGATATATAGTCAGATATCTGGTTCGTCTGGTATATCAGTATGAATAAGAGTAGAGTACCACATATATTTCAACAGATCTTTCTTTCAAATGTTGGTTGACTCTCTCTAACCCTACATTATAATTCCTATAAACCTTTTAACTCCCCCAAGCCCTCCCTCCTCCCACCCCTCCCCTCCTCCATCCCTCCCCACACTCTTGTTGCCTTATACCTTGAGGAGTCTCAGTGCAACATGGCGTAGCCTAACAGTTATATATACCCCGGTAAGGGTTTACACTTAACTATCCAGGACAATATATGAGAATAACAGGACATGTTGGGTGATAAAGTACCGGGACACTTGAAACAAGTTCTGAGCAGTGTTTCTAATGAGATAGTTTACTGCACAATGTAAATAGGGCTCTCCATTTGGACTATAGGTCCAGATTCTATTGGTGATTTGTTAATCCTCTATATAGTTTTGGGCAATAAATAATCATTGAATTTGCCCCATATGGGCTACATGTCGTGGGACCGTTTCTCTGAGAAGAGCTTAGCAGTCAAGAATTCAAAAGTTTATAGTTTCACCTAGAGACGAAACCAGTGATCCTGATGTGGTACAGAGGTACCCACCCAATTGGAAAGAATAACCTTTTTCCCCCACAAGACTTGCTTTTTGAAGAAATTTCAATGTAGGGGAATCTTTGACCATCGAGGCAGATGTTGGGATTCTGAACAGCCAAAGAGTCGGGTCAACAGGTAAAGCAACTGTCACATATCCTTTCCCAAAATGATAAGATCCTTGGGCGGGCCCAAAAACTATGAAAGTAAGAGCCAAAAGGATGCTTACATTTAGGGCACCTTTGCTTAAAAAAAAATGTTGGCAGGGGATAAATAAAATTGTCTCAAAAATTCAAATTTTAGCTCTTTATAAAAAACATTTTCAGAGAGACTTGGGATGTCTTCAAAACATTGGATGAATTTATTGAAAGGAGATATTAAGGTCCACCTCTCTCTGCCACTTTCAGACAACCTTGGTAGATCTCCCCAGTCTGATGATGCTCTTAAAGCTTTAGTGAAACGAGCTATGGAAGGTATATGTTTCCCATCTCCCATGACAATACGTTGTAGCGCCAAAGTCTGGGGGCTAGATTTTAATGAATCTACATGGGGTTTTATAAAATGTCGCAATTGCATGTATGCATAAATATCAGAGGCTGGTAAACCGAACTGCCATTGCAGTTCCATAAAACTATACATCTGTCCTGTTTGTTGAGAGATAAATTGGTAAATATACATTAAACCCTGTTCCAGCCATCTATGAAATGGGGAGTAACCATGAGCAGGGGGAAACAAGTTATTGTCACAGACACCCAACAGAGGCATTAATTGGGGCTCAACAGGGTTTTTATAAGTATCTGTGCCACCCTTACAAGTATAAGCAGGGCGAAGTTTCCCTTTTCTACCATTCTTGGGAAGTGATCACCTCCAGCCGTTGAGCGCTGAACATTATTGGCGAAGGGTACCCCTTGAACTTCAAGAAGATACCAGATCTCCCCCATCGAGTACAGCCGCATTGGCCCAACTCAGAGAACCAAGGCTGGCTGAGAGAGGAAATCACCAAATTGCTCAAACAACGTTCTATCCAGCGGGTTCCCAGCAATCAGCTGAACCAGGACTTCTATTCCCAATACTTCCTCATCCCCAAAAGATCAGGAGGGCTTCGCCCAATTCTGGACTTACGAGTTCTCAGCAAATTCCTGAAAAGGGAAATGTTCAAGATGACATCTCTCAAGACCATCCTTCCCTTTCTATAGCCCAATAATTGGATGTGTTCCCTGGACCTCAAAAGATGCATAATCACACATCTGTATGCAGCATTCCTCCTGGCAAAACCTGTGGCTCCAGGTCAACAATTGCCACTTCCAGTACAAGGTGCTCCCCTTTGGTCTCTTGTCTGCCCAAGAATCTTCACCAAGGGGGTAATTTTCAAAGGAGTTACGCGCATAAATGTAACTACTATTGTAGCAATTTTCAAAAGCCATTTACTCATGTAAAGTGCACTTATGCGAATAAATCCTATGGACGATTCAATGGCATATATTGTAGCAATTTTCAAAAGCCCACTTACTCGAGTAAAGTGCATTTACATGCGTAAAACCCAGATTTACGCATGTAAATGCTTTTTAAAATCCGCCCCTATGTGTTTAGTAGTAGCAGTGGCCCACCTCAGGAAGCAAGGAATCCATTTGTTTCCTTACCTCAACAACTGGTTGATAGTGGCGCCACATCCGGTAACTCTTCAGAGCAGCTTGGAAGCTACAGTCCATTGTCTGGATGGGCTCGAGTTGGTTATCGATTATGAGAAGTCCAGTCTACAGCCAACACAGAACCTGCAGTTCATTGGGGCCCGTATAAATACCGTGCTGGGCAGGGAATTCCTTCCAGTGGACAGGGCTCACACGCTGCGCACCCTGTCCATCCAACTGAGAGACTGTACTCATGCCTCGGCCCGCTAGATCTTGACCCTGCCATAGAGGGCAGCGGCCATCTATGTGGTGCTGCGTACCCGCTTATACATACGGTGCCTGCAATGGGGACTGAAGACACAATGGACACAGTTCTCGCATCCGCTGTGCTGGCGAGTGGGTCTGACCCGGAGCATGAAAGCGGACTTAGACTGGTGGTTGCACCCCACTGCTCTTTCAAGAGGGGCACCACTTCTCCACCGACCCATCAGCTAATCCTTACCACAGTCGCCTCAAGCAAAAGGTGGGGAGCCCTCTTGGACCAGATATGGACACAAGGGTTGTAATCCGGCTGGGAGAGTCCAACAGATAAACCTCCTAGAGCTCTGAGCGATTTGGAATGTCATATGCATGTTCAAGAGGATCCTGCGGGGGAGAACTGTCATGGTCCATACAGACAATCTGGTAGTGATGTTCTACATAAACAAGGAAGGAGGGTCTGGTTCCTGGATGTTGTGCAGCGAAGCAGTGCACATCCTGGAATGGGCAGAAAAGTTCTCTATCATTCTTCAGGTGACCTATCTGCCCGGGGTGGAGAACACCAAAGCCGACAGGCTAAGCAGGATCTTCCATCCACATGAATGGGAGCTTTGCCAGGATGTGGCGGACGGCCTCTTTGAAACTTGGGGCCTTCCATGCATGGACCTCTTCGCCATGGAACACAATAGAAAAGTAAAGATATTCTGCTCAGTCTACCCCAGCAGGGAACAACTTGTGCAGGATGCATTTCTCGTGTCATGGACAAAGGGGCTTCTCTATGCTTACCCCCCAATCCCACAAATCTTGAGAACGATAGAGAAGTGTATCACAGATATCGCCAACCTCATCCTGATAGTACTGGCTTGGCCCAGACAACTATGGTACGCTTATCTAGTGAGACACTCCATCAAACCACCTATTCCCCTTGGCGACAGTGCGGATCTGCTGATGCAAGACAACGGCACCCTGCTTCACCCCATGCACTTCTCGCTGCATCTCACTGCATGGAGATTGAAAGGACAGTATTAAGTCACCTACGCTTGCCATTGGAGATCCAAGAGGTCCTGGTGCAATCCAGAAAATCTTCTACCAGAAATAACTATCAGGGCAAGTAGTTCAGATATTTGGCCTGGGGCAGCAACAAGGGCATAGACCCCTTCTCCTGCTCACTGGAACTCCTTCTAGATTATCTCCATTCCCTTTACCAAGCAGGACTGGCGACAGCTTTTGTGAGGGTCCACATCAGTGCCATTGTGACCTATCATTATCTCTGCAATGGCCTACCAGTGTCCAACCACCCGCTAGTCTCCAGGTTCATGAAGAACATTCTACGGCTGCGACCACCAGTACAGAAGCCATCTGTTCCGTGGGACCTCAATCTGGTGCTGGAACAGCTTACACTTCCCTCCTTCGAACCTATGGAAAGTAGTCATATGAAATATTTCTCATGGAAAGTTCTGTTTTTGGTTGCCTTAACTTCTGCAAGAAGAGTCAGTGAGTTGCAGGTTCTGGTTCACTATTCACCATACCTTGAATTTCATCACGACAAAGTGACCTTATGGACACACCCCTAATTCTTATCCAAGGTAGTTTTGACTTTCCACATTAATCAAACCGACCTTCTTTCCGAAGCCGCACAAAGATGAGAGTGAGCGGCAGCTCCACACACTGGACTGGAAGTGAACCTTGGCCTACTATAAATGTAGAACACATTCTGTATCTAGAGCCTCACAGCTATTTGTTTCCTTTAATCTGAATGCCCCAGGACTGCCAGTCTCCAAGAGGACCCTTTTGACTTGGATTTCACAGTTCATTCACTTCTGTTACAGTAAGAGGTCAGAGACCCTGACTAATTCGCTGAAGGCCCATCAAGTGAAAGCAATGGCAGTGTCAGTAGCCCATCTATGAGAAGTTCCTGTAATGGATATTCATAAAGTCGCTATGTGGTCCTCGCTGTATACTTTCACTTCCCGTTATTGTCTCGACCAGCAAGCCACTGCATATGCGGTGATGGGCAGATCCATTTTCCAGTCGGAAATCACGTGGAGAGACTGTCCGCTTTCCCAGATCAGGTTGCGCGCAACACCTCTTACTCAACCTCGGGAACTCGTTCCCACAAGGACCCTTCAGACTGCACTCACAACCTTCACCTGGGGACTCCCAGATAGCATGGCTAATTCAGCCTGCTTATCTGCAGGGGCTAAAAAGCAAGTTTGCTTACTGTAAACGGTGTTTTCTGTAGGTAGATAGGATGAATTAGCCATGCTTGACCCATCCACCTGCCCGGGCAACAATCAAAATAAGGAAGTAAGCAATTTTATTTCATAACATTTGCTACCCTCCAGTCCTCAAGTAGAGAGGTAGGTGTAATTGATAGGTTACAGATTTTTTTTTTAAATTTTTAATTTATGCTTTTAAACAAAATAGACAGCAATTACAGCTTGTCAATGAAAAGGTTAAATTATTCAATTAAAGTACATAATACATATTGGCTGATCCAAATATATTTAACAATAAGAAATATTTTTTGTAGAGATTTAAACCCTCAGCCTAATATATAAACTTAAGTAATACACCCGTTATAAAGTAATAGAGAGATCCAGATTACAAGCATTTGGAGCAAATTATGAGGTAAACAATAAGGCATTAGAAGGTTTTAACACTCTTTACTATTTCCCATGATCAAGGTAAAGTGGTGTCTTTAGACAAATGTGCATCAAGAAATTTACGTAACTCGGGCAGATCAAAAAACCAAACCTTTTGCTGTTATATTTTACTATTTATTTATTTATAGTTTTTTATATACCGCGGTAATTAATGCACATCACCTCGGTTTACAGCAAACAGTAATTCAGCCAAAGGCTTTACTATGAACATAAGTGGAAAAGGCAAAGTGCTAATTTAAACAGAAAAACTAGGAGTATACATATCAAATCCATATGTGTAACAATATTAACAAAAGTCTGTCTTGAAGGGAGTTATTTGTAAGGAAAAGGAGGGTAAGGGAAAGGGGGAATCATAGTAGGGGGGAAGGGAGTCAGACCCGCGCTGCAGGTCTGACTCTGTTATCCCCCCCCCCCCCCCCCATGTAAGGGAGGAAGGGGAGTCAGTGGGGAATGGGAAAGGCAAGGTAGAATAGAGGAATCAGGAGTAGGTTGAGAAGCGAAGTATGTAATTGCATGATTCCCATCCTTCAAAGAAAGGCTTTTCTAAACAGCCATGTTTTTAGGTTCTGTTTAAATTTTCGGTGGCAGGGTTCTTGGCGCAGATCAGCGGGCATACTGTTCCACATTTTGGTTCCTGCTATGATGAGCGAACGTTCTTTAGTGGATGTAAGTTTGGTTAGTTTAGGAGAAGGGATCGGCAGTCTGGCCTGATGTTGGGATCTGATTGGACGGTTTGTTTTTTTGAAATACAGGTGCTCAGGAAACCATTGCATGTTTTGGTTATAGATGGCCTTATGAATTAGAGTAATCGATTTGTATATAATCCGGGAAGCTACAGGTAGCCAGTGAAGTGATTGAAGCACAGGAGTGATGTGATCATGGCGGTGCGTGTTGGTGATGATGCGCGCCGCTGCATTTTGAAGCATTTGTAATGGTTGCAACGTGTTTTTTGGTAGGCCTAATAGCAAAGCGTTGCAGTAGTCAAGTTTTGATAGAATTGTAGCTTGTAGTACTGTGCGGAAGTCGTATGGGTGTAATAGAGGTCTGATACGCTTTAGTGTGTGAAGCTTAAAAAATCCGTTTTTAACAGTGTCAGCGATTAATTTTTTAAAGGTAAAATTGTTGTCTAAAATAACGCCAAGACTGCGGACTTGTTGTGCAGCTGGAGAGTAACCTTGGGGTAGGACTGTTGTGTTCAGTGTGGAGTTGTTTGCAGGTGATATGAAGAGAAGTTCAGTCTTGTTAGTATTGATAGCTAGAAAGTTGTCGGTGAGAAGTTTTTTTATTTCAGTGAGGGCAGCATTCCAAGTGTTCAGAGCATTTGAAAGAGAGTTTTTTATAGGTATGAGAATCTGCACATCATCTGCGTAAATAAAGTGTTGGAAACCCAGTTTTGATAGAAGGCGTCATAGTGGAGTGAGATAAATATTAAACAGCGTTGACGAAAGTGCAGATCCTTGGGGTACTCCTTGTGTGAGGCTTCTAGGTTTAGATTCACATTGTCCACTTTTAACACTGTAAGTCCTGTTGCTCAGGTAGGATTGGAACCAGAGTAGTGCAGTGCCGGAAATACCTATTTCAGAAAGGCGTGTGATAAGTGTGTTGTGATTAACAGTGTCAAAGGCAGCAGATATATCCAGAAGGGCAAGTATATATGCGTGGCCAGAGTCTAGGGCTTTTAGGAGTGATTCTGATAGTGATAGGAGGAGAGTTTCCGTGCTGTGGTGCTTTCTGAATCCATATTGTGATGGGAAGAGTAATTGATGTTCGTCAAGGTATTCGGAGAGTTGTTTATTGATGATTCTTTCCATAATTTTGGATAGGAAGGGGAGGTTCGAAACTGGCCGATAGTTCGCTGGGTCCGAGGTGTCTAGGTTTGATTTTTTAAGAGTCGGTTTTATGATGGCATGTTTAAGTTGAGAAGGAACTGTGCCCAGTGTGATCGATTTGTTGAGTATCTTTGCTATGGGTTTCGCTATGGTGGTGCGGAAAGATAGAAGTATTTTAGTGGGCATAGTGTCTGCGGGGTGTAGAGCTGGTTTAATTTTCTTTAGTATTGATTCTACTTCTATCTGAGATGTATTTTCAAGAATAGTAAGCCTTGCTTCAATATTTCTTTCTCTATGTGTGGTTGGTGATGGTTGTATGGTGGAGGTAGACAGAGTAGCTGGAGATTGTTTGTTGTTGAGGGTGCAATTGGTCATTGCTGATGAATAGGGTAGACTTTGTGAATTAAAGCGAGACATAATAGATTGTATTTTGTTGCTGAAGCAAGTGGCAAGTTTCTCACATTTTGATTCGTCCTTGTTGTTTGAGTTTGTATTGACTGGAGCAATAACGAGGCTTTTTATGTATTGGAATAGTGCGTGTAGATTAAATTGATATTGGTGGATTTTAGCTGCATAATAGTCCTTCTTTACTTTGTCGGTGGTTTGGCGGTAGCGGTGGAGTAAAGCCTTGAATTTTTGAAGAGTTGTTGTATTTTGGTTTCTGCGCCACTCCTTTTCAGATTTGCGGAGCTCCATTTTTATTGATTTTAATTCCGGTGTGTACCATGGTTTTTTGTTAATCTTTGTTAATCTTTTCTACACATTTGCTGGGGTAATATATTATTATCTGAGCCCCAAGGTTTTTTGCCTCTTGGCTCATCTTTCTGCGTAATTGTGTAGTTCTAATTATATCCAGATAAGTCCAGATTTTTTGCCCAAGCTATGGTTTATCTCTGTTCCTGAGAGACAATTTTAGTATGTTATCTCTATTTATAGCATGCATAAAACGTATACATAAAGTTCCACGATATTCTACTTGCTCGTCCATTGTTTGTTCCAAAACGTCTGTGAGATTACTCACATTGTATTGTTGTAGGGCACTTTTTTGGATATCATTGTTCATTTTCTTGCCCAACTTCACCAAGAATATCTTTGCTATAGAGGGAATAGCTTCCGGACGTAGCTGTAAATTTTCAATCATATATTTCTTAAATTGCTCAAATGGAGATATGAGCTTAACACAAGGAAAATTAAGTAATTCTTAGATTCTTATATCTTGCTTGATTTTCCATAATCTCAATTCTTCTATTGTTCACCAGTTCACCTTGAATTAATCCTGCTTGGACTTTTTCCATCTGACTGACCCTATTTTCAAGGCCCAGTAACTTCTCTTTATGTACTGATAGCTGTGGGTCTATCTGCACCACACGATTCTGTGTATCCAGCAAAGTTGTATTTAGACTCACAATTGTAGATTTTAAGTCCATCAGTACAGACCATACATTTTCCAGCATTATTGTTGGTGTCTGAGGTTCGCTCGAGATAACCATTGCACTCACTGTTTCTTGTAAGTGGCGTTCCTGCCTCAATATTGGGGCCGCCGCCATGCCATTATGCTCCTCCGGTGTAGAGGTCAGCGGATCCTCTCCAGATATACCTCCATTTCTACTGACCTTTGGTCTCGCGCCTTCTTCCCTTGAACGCCCCCCGAAGGGGTCAAATATCTTCGACTTCTCCGGTCGGTTAACCTCGCCCAAGTCCAGGGACAGCGCGAGATGAGGCGGCACTGGCGTCACGGGAGCCCCGGGGCTCAACGAGGTGTGGAAGTCCTGCGGCGTCGGCGTTTGCTCCACCCCGACGCCAAGAACGGACAATTCTCCCGGGGGTCCAGTGTTACAAGGTGAGAAAAAGCCCCCAATTAATGGCTGAGAAGGGGTAGAGATCGGTATGGTCGGGTCTCCACTCTGACTTTCCCCTTTCTCTTCGAGTGTGGCATTTTTTTTTAAGAAATTACACCGATTCCAGGAGCATTCCTCTCACCTGCCCTTCTAGTTGGGGGCCATCTTGGATCTCATAGGTTACAGATTATTAGTAGTAATTTTATGTTGGAGTTCCTTTAGAGCTCTGGGGTAAATACCATCAGGTCCCAGAGATTTGCTATTATTTTTGTTAACTTGCTGTACACGTCTTCTAGATTCACATTGATTTGATTCAGTTCCTTGAAGTCATCAGTTAGCAAAACCAGTTCAGATGTGGGTATCTCCCCATCTTCCTCTTCTGTAAAGACTGAAGCAAAAATTAATTTAGTATTTCTGCTATGACCTTATCCTCCCTAAGTGCCCCTTTTAACTCATGTTCATTTATTTATTTATTTATTTATTTATTTATTTATTTATTTATTTATTTATTTGATTTATATTCTGCCTTTCAGCTACTTCAAAATGGATTACATTCAGGTAGTGTAGACGTTTGTTTCTAATGCGCTTAGAAAGGTTTTTATTATTAGCTTTTCCCTCTTAGTCTCTGCTTACATTCTCCCTTAGCCTGTTTTATTAGTGTTTTACATCTAACTTGCAAGTGCTTATGTGTTTTGTGTTTTCCTCAGTATGTTTTGCTTTCCATTTTCTTTAAAATACGTTTTGTCTTTTTTAGCCTCTTTCACAGCACTATTTAGCCATGCTGGCAGATACTTGTTCTTCTTTTGATCCTTAATTTGTGGAATGTATTTTTTCTGGGCTTCCGAAATGGTATTTTTAAACAACCTCCAGGCCTCATGCAGACTTCTAACCCTTCTAACCACTCTTTTTTAGTTTTCTTGTAACTGATTTCCTCATCTTATCATATAGTCTTTCCTTTTAAAGTTCTTAGTTACTGCAATAATCTCATGCTTTTTAACTCCAGTGACTATCTCAAATTTGATTGCGTTATGATCACTGTTGCCATGCGGCTCCACCATTGTTAACCGCTTTCTCCAGATCCTTTATTCCAGTGAGAACTAGATCTAAAGTGGCCTCCTCTCATTGATTCTAGGATCAATTGCTCCATGAAGCATTCATTTATGGTGTCTAGAAACTTAACTTCCTTGGCATGCCCGATGAGACATTCACCCAATCAGTGTTAGCATAATTGAAGTCTTCTGTTGTTATTGTGTTTCCATGATTTTCCCTAGCATTTTATAATCTGTTTCCTAGTCAGGTAGATGGTTGTAAGCCACCAGTGCAATACTCCTCCCTTTCAGGCATGGAATTTCTCTCCATAAAGAGTCCAGATTGCACTTTGTTTCTTGGAGATTCTGTATTTTACTAGATTCAATGAAATCCTTGACCCCACCACATCTGTCTTCTCTAATATATTTTACCATTGTATCACTGTGACCCATTGGTGGTTCTTTTTCCACCAAGTCTCTGAGATGTCCATTATGTTAATATTGTCAACCAGTGCCATACACTGTAACTCTTCTATCTTATATTTTTCATACTTTTGGCATTTGCAAACAGACATCTAAATGTATTCTTTTTCATACTCTTCTTACAAATATTTGTTTTTTTCCATTATATCTTCAAAGTCATGCCAATCTAATTTCTCTTGTTTAAGGGTATCCTTTGTCTATGCCACTCTTTGAGCGATTGATGGCTTCCCCCCATGCTATAATTTAAAAGCTACTCTGTTTCCTTTTTCATTGCTGCTACCTGCAGCTGGGTAAAGCCCATCCTGCCAGAATAGGCTCTTTCTATTCCCCAGTTCCATTGTCGCTCCAGAGCTCCACATGCCTCTGGGATCCTGTTTATGGAACTGGTAGCATTTCTGAGAATGGTACCCTGGAAATTATGGATTTTAGATTACTACCTAGAAGCCTCCAGAGCCTCCTTCCTGCTTCTCCTAAGTCATCGATACCCACATGGATTATGACAGTCTCCTCCTTCCCAGCATCCTCTAAAATTCTATCTAGGAGATAAGTGAGTTCTGCTACCTTTGCACTAGGCAAGTAAGTTACCAAATGATCTTCCTGGCTATGGTTCTAATTACCGGTACTAAATTCCCAATAACAGTGGTGGTCCTATCTCTGCTTTCCTGGACATGATGCTGTGAAGATGCATCCTTTGTGCAAGAGGATAACACATTGACTGAAAGCCTTGTCCTGAAAAGTGCTATTCTCCTTTCTGGTGTCCTTTCTTCTCCAAAGCAGTACAGGGGCTGCCAGAATGGAGCTAGAACAGCTCTACAATGTCCCTGAAGGTCTCTCTCCCTCAGTTTCTGGTGACTGTTCTCCTCCAAAACAGCACAGAGGCTGCCAGCATTGAGGTGGGACCACTGTATTATGTCCTTGAGGTTCTCCTTGTGGTATCTCTCTCTCTGTCTCAGCTACTCCATGCCAGCTATTCCAGCATCCAGAGACCGTATGTGTTCCCTGAGTGCTCTGAGTTCTTTGCATCAGGTGCACACACACAATCTCTCCCCAACTGGAAGGCAATGATACTGCTTAGCCCCAATCTTACCCGTATGTTTATTCAGTCACTTTTTTCCTAACTCAGGGATAAGACGTTTTCAAGTAACTTAAACAAGAGGAAATGGAGTTTGGTCTAAACTCAAAAGCAAGAGGTCTAATAAAGTTTGAGAGAGGGAGGAACAGGAAATCCTGCCTGCCATGCGCTGGTAGAGTGTATATGTGTTCAAATTCCTAGTGGCAGATTCAAAACCAGCCACCGGAGGCAAATTCAACGAAAGAGGGGAAAAAATGTTTTACCTGAGCAGGCTACTGAACAGCAGCTGAATTTTAAACCAGGAAAAAGAAAAGGGTACATTTAGTTAAAGTCAGCAGCTCCTCTAGCTAACAGGACAGCAGTGTCACCTCTTATCTTAAGAGGCTCTCACCTAGATTCTGGAAGTACTCACACGCAGAACTGGTGTAGAGAGCGAACGTGCAGGTCCCTTTGCATGTGATGTCGTTGGCTTGCACATTTAAACCCTTTCAGTGAAAGGGGTTGATCTTATGTGTAAGGCGATGAGAGAATTTTGCTGCTAAGTGTCCTCAACAAGCTGAAGAAGATGATGATTATTAAATATTTATTGCACTGGTAGTTGTGAACCTTTTTTTTTTTGTTATCTGATCCTGAATGGAATGCATTTCCTCCTCCACAGAATCTGAAAGCAATCTATGGCTAATTCAGCTCTTTCTGCATATTTAAAGTGCATTCAGAATTCTGTTGGTAGGCCCATGTGCATCTTCCGTTGGAAGCTCCTATTGACCATGTTTAACAGCATTGAAGAAACGATATTGCCGTGATAAGCGCATCTGTCAGTTCTAGTGCAGAATCTGTCCCAGAAGCCCTACGTTGCCTTTACGGAGGGAAAGCACAGTGAGAGAAGCTCTCCTCCCTAGCCTTTCTGCATTCTTTCCTGTGACTCACAGACCTCTGAAAGCACAGATGCTGACAGCAAAATTGGGCTTTTCTGTTTTTCAGAAACCGGCAAACATTCTTGTAATGGGAGAAGGCCCTGAAAGAGGAAGAGTTAAAATAGGTAAATATGATCCTGGTATTTTGTGAGCATGTGGTGCCTGGCTCTCTTTTATTTGCTCTGCATCTCTATTTATCACCTTTATTTTTTGTAAATGTTCCTATTCCAAACATAAGAGTCCCTGTTAATCTCACTGAATCTTGTGAGCTGGGACCTTCTCTGAACTACTTACAAGGTCACATGCCACTGTCCTCTTAAGGAGTACCATCCTCCTCCTCGCTTCCTTTGCTTTTTCAGCTTCATTACTTTTCTCTATCAGTGTTAAGTTTGTTTTGTTTTTCAATGCTATGTTTTCGTGCTTCTTTTTGGCTTGTGTGTCTTTCCCTCCATGCTTTTCTTTTCTTTCAAATTTCTTTTGATCCTGTTTCTCTTGGTTTTACTTTTCTGATGAGGTAGCCTTGATGCAGACTGGTAGCTTCATTTTTCTGATTGAGGGTAGATTTCTGCCTCTCTGGGGGCCTTTGTGTCTGGGATATGCCTTTGCATTCCTTTGCACAGTACTAGCAGTAGTAGCCATGTGTTGTGAGGTCATAGGTATGAGGAAAGTGCTCTGAAATCTCATAAAATTCACCTTGGAATATTACAAAATGTTGTGTGTCAAAGCAAAAGTATATTCCATGTTATAATGAGAACAAACTGACTGGTCTGCTTTTTCAGTGGCAGTGCTTGTGTGATGCTGGGGAGTCCCTACTCCCTGCTCGATGGTGACATCTAGTGGCCAGACTCAGAGTGCGCACATAGCAAGTTCCGGAGAGAACGGCAATGTGTGTGACCTCTGACCAAAGGCTGAGTTGGGTGGGGAATGTAAAATACAGGGGAAATCCCCTGGTAGTTGTAATGGTGCCATAGTCTGATAGAGGCAATTCCCGTTTGAACTAGAAGTCCAAAGCCAAGCCCAAAAAGAAAGAATGAAGCCTTAAACACTTCAGTGACAATCTGGTATTTACCGAATGGAATTCAATAACCTGCAAAGATTCTTAGACATCAAAGAGCTCAAGCACGGGGGGTGTCTGACCTGCTCTTAAAATCCTCCTCCCTTGGCAGAGATTTCACCATGCATTATACAACACAGTTGGAAGTTTTCTTGGCGGGACCCTGTTGGGTTCTCGTCACTTCCTCTGTTTGTACTCTTCTTTATTTAACTCTCCCATCTTTCTATGGGCCCTGCATGTGTGCAGTGATGGGGACATTTATAGAACTTTATAAGCCATAAATAGGTCACTCGTGTTTTCTTGTGAAAAACGGAAGCCATGAGCAGCACTTGCTTTTGAGTTGCCTTCCAAGTGTAATTTTAGAAGATTTTATGTACACCTCTGTATGTGTGTGATCTTCATTAGCACTTGGAGGATAAGGTTGTTGGTAATGTCTTTCTTATTGTAGCTGACATGGGCTTTGCCAGATTGTTCAACTCTCCCCTGAAACCGCTGGCAGACTTGGATCCTGTGGTGGTAACGTTCTGGTACAGAGCTCCAGAATTGCTGCTTGGTGCAAGGCATTACACAAAGGCCATAGGTAAGCTAAAGGAATTTTCTTTAAAGCCAGAAATGAGCAGGAGGAAGAATAAATGTCATTGGTGGGAAGTTCTAATGAACAAGAACACTTGCTACCAATGAATCGGGATTAAGCCACTTCCAGCTGGCAAGAAATTCAGGTGTAGCAGTTGGATCATTTTTCACAGTTGTGGCTGGGGAGTGCGATGGAGTTTAGTTGTCTCTGCCCCTGTAAGAGGGATAATTACCATGTTTTGTATTTTAATATGTATTCTATTTTGATATGTTGTTTATTTGGATGTATAACCCACATTTTTGAATATGAAAAATCACCCAAAGTGGTTTACAGTACATTACAGTAGCAGCAAATTTGCAAAGGCCATTTGCAGCTTTAAAAAAATTGCATAACCATTTAAAGTAGCAGAAACTAAAATTTCAGCAATAAACATTTCATTTCAGCAATAAAAAGGTGCTCAACAAAATACTGACTCATTTCTACCAATTACATAGAGGGATCTCTGAGTGAATTAATTCAGAAAATAAGTAACATGGCAGGAATGCTAATATGAAACCGTATGTTTCAGCAGCATGTTTAGGGCATTCAAGATGATGCCAGTAGCGTCCTGCAACCTCGGTCTCTTTGCATTTCGGATTTGGCATTAAAGGCCTGACAGAGGAGCCAGCTTTTAATTGCTTTCTAAAATGAGAGTAATCCTAATTTCTCAGAGCCCTTATAGGAGGGAATTCCAGAGGGCAGATGCTGTTCCTGACAAGGATCTGTTCTTTTGATTGCTTTTAAGCATGGAATTGACATTGAAGATCTTAGTGAGGATCTAAGTGGTCTAGAAGCCTCTCCTTCAAGTATGTAAACCCGTCTCCACTTAGAGCCTTAAACATTATTGACAGAGTTTGAATTTCGTTTTCTATAGTTTTTGTAGGACTGGTGTGATCATTTTACATCCTTCTGTCAGTCGTTCAACAGCGTTTTCTATCATCCGGAGTTTATGAAGAGCTTTATCTATTAGACCCTTATACAGTGTGTTGCAGTGATCTAGCCGTGTGTTTTCTGTGGCATAGACCACTGTGAATAGATTTGTCTTCCTGATGAATACATTTCATAGCTGAAAGTGGCAGCCCTTTACTGTTTCCTGGATTTGCAGGCACATGATTTCTAAATCAAGACTCCAAGGCTTTTGACCTGTATCATACGACGAGTGAGATAATCAAATTTGCAGATGACACAAAATTGTTCAGAGTAGTTAAATCACAAGCAGATTATGATAAATTGCAGGAAGACCTTGTGAGACTGGAAAATTGGGCATCCAAATGGCAGATGAAATTTAATGTGGATAAGTGCAAGGTGATGCATATAGAGAAAAATAACCCATGCTATAATTACACAATGTTGGGTTCCATATTAGGTGCTACAACCCAAGAAAGAGATCTAGGTGTCATAGTGGATAACACATTGAAATCGTCGGTACAGTGTGCTGCGGCAGTCAAAAAAGCAAACAGAATGTTGGGAATTATTAGAAAAGGAATGGTGAATAAAACGGAAAATGTCATAATGCCTCTGTATCGCTCCATGGTGAGACCGCACCTTGAATACTGTGTACAATTCTGGTCGCCGCATCTCAAAAAAGATATAATTGCGATGGAGAAGGTACAGAGAAGGGCTACCAAAATGATAAGGGGAATGGAACAACTCCCCTATGAGGAAAGACTAAAGAGGTTAGGACTTTTCAGCTTGGAGAAGAGACGACTGAGGGGGGATATGATAGAGGTGTTTAAAATCATGAGAGGTCTAGAACGGGTAGATGTGAATCGGTTATTTACTCTTTCGGATAGTAGAAAGACTAGGGGGCACTCCATGAAGTTAGCATGGGGCACATTTAAAACTAATCGGAGAAAGTTCTTTTTTACTCAGCGCACAATTAAACTCTGGAATTTGTTACCAGAGAATGTGGTTAGTGCAGTTAGTATAGCTGTGTTTAAAAAAGGATTGGATAAGTTCTTGGAGGAGAAGTCCATTACCTGCTATTAAGTTCACTTAGAGAATAGCCACTGCCATTAGCAATGGTTACATGGAATAGACTTAGTTTTTTGGGTACTTGCCAGGTTCTTATGGCCTGGATTGGCCACTGTTGGAAACAAGATGCTGGGCTTGATGGACCCTTGGTCTGACCCAGTATGGCATGTTCTTATGTTCTTATAGGTTCTGAATGGGATTTTTAGGTCCAGGACTTGTTGGGATTCAGATGGAGTTTTTTGTCCATTATTGGATGATGTGCTAAGCTTCTTTGCGGGTCCCAGTCCATCTGCATGGATAGAGGTTTTTAGGCCAAAAGCCCGAAACAGTTTACGGTATTTGTTGGTTAGCACTGCTGAGAGTATGGCGTAATATCCAGGGTGCTGACATATGGCCAGTGAAATGCACTCTGTTCTCTGTCTGACAGAAAGGAGTTAAACCAGGCTAGGACCTTGCTGCTTAGACCGGCTTCTGCTAGGCAAGATAATAAGATATTATGATATAAGGCGTCGAAAGTTGCAGAGAAGTCTAATAGTACCAACGCTGCCACCTGGCTCCTGAGATTATCCAGCAGGGCAATAATGTTATTTATATTTCATGGTCTTTTCTGAATCCAGATTGATATGGGTCTAGCTAGTTTTTCTCCATTAGCTAGTTCAGTTCAGCTCTTACTGACTGTCCTGTTAACTTCCCTATGAAAAGGATATTTATTTATTTTAAATTACACCTTTCATGCCACTTCTTTTTTTTCTGCAGTTTACATTTAACACAAGAATTTTGTTACAGAAAAGGTGTATATAAAGTAAATACATTAGCAAAGACCATTAAAAAAAAAAAGGAAGGAAAAATACATCTATACAAACCCCTAATTATTAAAGGAAATAGGGGGAGTCAAGAAAAAGAAAAGAGCGGACAACTATAAAAACAAAATAAGTATAAGAGGAAGCAAACACCTCTACATATCAATAAGCCGATACATGCAAGAGTATCTTTTAGGTATGCGAGTCCAGGAAAACTCAAAGCTGTGAAGGTTTAAAGAAAATAAAATTAGCATTATGGTGTTTGATCAAACATTTACAAAGGATATCGTAAGATAAACTGGGCGCCCTTAGACAACACCTCAGATCTCAATGACAAAAACCTTTTTCTGCGATTTATATCAGAGTATATCCACAGTTTCTGACCCTAAAAAGTTAATAATCTATTATGAAGATAGTATCTAAACACCGTATTCCTATCAATAGAAAAGGCAGTAGACACCAGCAAAGTGGCTCTATTAATAATCTCTAGCTCTTGTGATGATTCAAGGATATTTGTTAAATCAAGAGTTAAATCTTGAAACTGATTTCCATCAACGACTTCTTGAGCTTGTGGCAAAAATTAGGCCTTTGTAATAGGCATTGCGGCTGTTTGTATCTTAAGAATAGAAGATAATTTGGGTAATATCAATTTGATGAGAGGAAAATTTAGAACTCTCAAATTCTGACTTCTCAAGGAATTTTCAGTATTTTGAAACTTTTTAGCATAAATCAAATCAGATTGAACCAAGCCACTTTTAAATTTTTTCTACTGAGGCAATACGAGATTCCAAAATTTCCATTTTCCCACTCTGATATTGAACCTGTTTTTTCATAGCCAGAATCTGGTGATTGGTGTCCAAAGAAATCTTAGTCAGTGAGGAAATGGAATTCTCAAGAGAGACCAGAGTATTCCAAAGGGCATCCAGTGTTATAACAGAAGGCTTTGATAACGAAGATTTCTCAGCCAAGGTTTCCTGCACTCCATCCCCTAGACTCAATGCAGGAGCCTGCCCCAGAGTCTCAGAAGGGGCTGGCATTAAGGCTTCTGCCGGAGGGCCAGCCATGCAAGAGAGCCCCACAAAAAAGGGGCTTTTCTCTCCAGCAGAAACAGAGTCCTCTGTAGCGGGAGATAATATAGGACCTCCGACTTCCTCCTTGATTATCCCCTCTAATACCAACGTTGCCAGACTCACCCCTGACGAAGCTGGCAGAGTTGCTAGATGTTCCATCAGTCCCCGATGGGGAGGAGGTGGTGTAGTCGGCGCACCGGGGCTCAGAGAGATCTCATAGGCCAGCGGGATCGGCATCCGCTCCACCCTTAGCGGCACCTGCACCCGGCAGGGAGAACCGGTGTAAGCATAAGAAATCCCTCAATTCGAGGTTGGTATGGATCCGGTAAGGGAGAATTTGAAGGAATCTCCCTTACCTTAACCTTCTTCTTTGTATGTGGCATGATGATTGAGGAAAAAGGTAAAAAGAAATGGGGAGCGAAAGCATTCTCACATGGCTTCCTCAAGCGGTAGCCATCTTGGCTCCCCAATCTTGCCACTTCTAAGTGGTTTGCATTAAAGTACTGGAGGTATTTTTCTATCCCCAGAGGGCTCACAATCTAATGGGTCTGTTTACTAAAGACTTTCCTCATTCTGTGTCCATGGGGACGATGCTTAGTAAATGACCCGTGAGGCAATGAAGATTGAAGTGACTTGCCCTAGGTCACAAGGAGCATGAGCAGGACCCTGGGTGATGGATCCAGGTTTGATTTTTTTTTCTTTTTTTTTCTTTGTGCATTTTGTATATAGTCATTCCAAAAGATCATAACGGTTTACAAAAGCGACATTCATATTATAGTTAATACTTTAAACATATTAACTACAAAATTTCCTTTTCAGAAATTTAGGTTTTCTGTTAGCAAGCAGGGCTGAATTAGCCATGAAACATGGGTGACCTCATCCAGTACCGCCAGCAGAGCCCTCTTTCTGAGCATGGATGGGAGTTCCCATTGAGTACTGTCTCGTGAGCCCCTCAGTCATTTTTATTTCACACTACTGTCTGGATATTTACCTCGCTCTCTCTAAATGTGCTACCTCATAAGCCTTTCAACAGCACTGTCGAGTGCTACAAAAAAAAAAAAAAAGAAAAAGTATAATGAAAGGAGAAGGATGCCCAGACCCAAGAAGCTTCAAGGACTGTGTCTGCAGGTGTAAGATGTCACTTACCGATGGTCACAGTCTGTGTTACAAGTGCCTGGGTTCCCATCACGATACCTCCAGTGGTTATAATTGTGGCCAGGTCACAGAAGAATAGAACCGATAAGATGGACGAACTCTGGGTCCGTCAGAGCTCCTTGTCTTCTGCGAGTTCCATGCATGGTAAGTCAAGCAGGAGCTCTGTACTGAGGGCTCCCCCACTGTGGAGACAGTATTAGTCGAGCAGCTCAAAGAAATGCTGGGCCTTGGATTCCTTCGGCTCCGTCAGAGCTCAAAAAACAGGCACCATCAGGGCTTAGCACAGTTGGCACCGAAGTATGGAGGCTTGGCGTAGAGCGTGCATTATCGATGTGCCATCAGCACATATGGAGCCAACCTGGCATTTGGCCCTTGCAGAGCCATTGACACATAAGCACCAGGCGCTGGAAAAAAGGATTTCCTCAGCTCAGTCAGAGTGGGGA